>NW_023503501.1:6092625-7319744 GCF_014529535.1 Bradysia coprophila | reverse complement strand
AAACATATTTCTACCTGGTACGTACAATGCACCGGTATTTTAATTTGAATAATTGAATTGAATTGAATTTTTAAATTGTTTAAACAAAATTAAAAATCACACCGTCGCGACGAGAAAAACAACACCATGGAAAATTAATACTATCAAAATAGTCAACGCCTACATGTATTGGTGTAAAGTCATACGAAATATGAATATTATGCAAACTGATGTATAAACTGACAAACTGATTAGTCTGAGGGCAGAACTATTTTTTGGTACACTTGCCATCGAATCAATTAAGAAAACACTAAAATCACCACTGAATTTATAATTTGAAACAATAAAATCAAAATTTTTCATTGAAACTGAGAGTGACAACAAACTAAAAGTCAAAATATTTGACCGAAATGTCGAGCACATCCAATGCCTTCGGATCTCACGCCGCAAACATCGCACACACGTATTACTCATTTACATAGGCTCTGCTGTAATCTACTATTAGAAGTGTATGAATACAGTGTAATGAAATTTACAAGCGGACACTGTACGATTTTTGACCTCCTATTTTTGTAAACAATTGGTGTGATATTGCTAGACTAGTGGTCTCACATGTGAAACAGAGAATTACTGAAAACCTAACTCGCTTAATTATGTACTCACCTCTTCCGATTGCTAAATTGGTTCGTCTTGAAAGTCTCAAAGAATGCAGCTTATTCGAAATGGAGATTGTAAGTAACAATTTGATTCTAGACCTTGTCTTTATATGGTCGGTGTCTCGCTTGTGAAGTAATTACCTTTTCCAATCAATATCAATTTGCATTTCGATTAAACTTAAATTAATGTAAATTGTATTACTGAATGTAAATAGAACGGTCCAATTCTGAAACATTCTTCACGTTTTACAGGATTTTGAGTTCTCCTTTTAGAAAATGAGGTTCTGTTTCAGTTTTAGAATTCGAGTATCGTATCATTTTCAATGCCTCCATTTCCAATGGGTAAAAGGGGCTATTGTCCTTGATGCCCAACAGGATTTAGCATCGGAGCCTTTTTTTTAAATCAACCAGCCTTTATTCAATAAATTTGTATTTTATTTTACATTGCGTTCACGAAAATTCGAGAACAAAGCTCGTCGAGAATTAGTCTATAGACTTTACAATAACCTGACAATCGAATAATTTTTGAAGAAAAAAAAAACACAAAATGAAAGAAGAATAACTTGACATTGGTCAAACAAACATCATGAAACATATAATAGGAACTCGTGNATTACAGCAGAGCCTATGTAAATGAGTAATACGTGTGTGCGATGTTTGCGGCGTGAGATCCGAAGGCATTGGATGTGCTCGACATTTCGGTCAAATATTTTGACTTTTAGTTTGTTGTCACTCTCAGTTTCAATGAAAAATTTTGATTTTATTGTTTCAAATTATAAATTCAGTGGTGATTTTAGTGTTTTCTTAATTGATTCGATGGCAAGTGTACCAAAAAATAGTTCTGCCCTCAGACTAATCAGTTTGTCAGTTTATACATCAGTTTGCATAATATTCATATTTCGTATGACTTTACACCAATACATGTAGGCGTTGACTATTTTGATAGTATTAATTTTCCATGGTGTTGTTTTTCTCGTCGCGACGGTGTGATTTTTAATTTTGTTTAAACAATTTAAATATTCAATTCAATTCAATTATTCAAATTAAAATACGGTGCATTGTACGTACCAGGTAGAAATATGTTTTATTAAGGACTGCCGAAGTAGGAGCGTAAGAGGCTACAAATGTTCATTTTTCCGGTATAATTTTGTGTGCAGAGACCGTTTTTCCGAACTATTTGTGTGACGACAGGTATATTCAGCAAATTTATAAATTATGGACCTTAATTAGCGTATTTACAGCCATAGTCGGTTAATCTATAGAAATTTTTGATCAATTTCAATGTAATTCAATGTCCGACTAATATTATCATTTTAGTAGCCAAATTCAAATTCTACGCGCTAATTTTGATGGGCAAATTAGTAGGAAAAAACTCACACTTATCAAATATTTCGTATTTGATGTAAGGGCCACTTTTTTTTGTAATTTTGTTGGCATTTTCCAATGAAAGTATAAACCAGGTATGGTCTGTTCATACAAACCGGAGGACATAGTGATTTCATATAAACAAACTCACCTCTCATGAGAGGTGAGTTTGTTTATATGAAATCGCTATATCCTCCGCTCCATACAAAGTTTGACATTCGACCATACCTTGTGTTTGACGTTCATTAGTATTTTCCAGTCTATGTATAATTCGTCTAAGGTTCTGCCTGTTTAAATTCTTCGACCAGCGAATGTAAATGACCGTGCATAGCATGTAAATCATCGAAAACCTTAACATGTAAATTTCATTTACATTCTCACCTCAGACAATGTAAATACAACGTACAGGATGCCTACACATTAAAATAATGAAATGTACAAGCGGACACACGTTTGGCCTCCTAATATTGTTAACAATTGGTGTGTCATTGCTAGAGAGCTGCCTGTGTGAGACAAATTGCTCCGACAATTCAAAATAACGTGTCATAATACCCAAAGTATATAAACACTGAAGTTACCGCAGACCCTCAGGGAATAGCAAGAAATACGGTTCCCACTTTCGGGTGAATTTAAGATTTATAATGTTGCATCTGTGATGTTTGGCGTAATAATGTTGTCAGAACTGCGTTGTTTTTATATACTTTGATAATACCTCTACCTGTATAGTCAAAGGCTCTATAGGTAGAGAGCCTTTGGAATAGTACAAAATTGAGCATGCACTAACACTTTGCACACGTATAGTCAAATAAATGCAAACAAAAATTATGATTTTTGTTCTTTGATTGCACGATTGTGCATTTAAGCACAAAATAAATAATAATATTGGTTAGAGCAACACCCCGGCAAGGTGGAGATTCTGGGTTCGGGTTCAGATTTAATTTCATTGATTCAATTTCTATTATAATTTCACTTCAAATTCTAAGTTCTAGATTATTTCAGTCACTATTTACTGATAAAAATATTCACAAACTAATTACTTCTTAAACATAGTCTTATAATCTTTTATCGTTATTTAGATACACATTTGGCGTAACATCTATTTTTCCGGATTTTCCCCGACTCTTAATTCTTATTTCTGAACAACGATATCAGAAAATAAGAATAATGTCTGTACCAAACGCTGGTAAGGTAAAGCAAAACAATTAAATATTTGAATATGAAAAAATTCACAATTACAGAAAAACGAGCCAATGCCATCAAGAAGGCTTTGATGTTCTTGGAATCGGAATTCGATACGAAAGAGTTTCCGTTTTCGTGTGATTGCTTTGGAACTGAACGAGATGATCTTCAGTCAGCCTCAAATTTGCCGAAATTTACCTTGGGCACCGAAACGTTTAATTTGTATCTCCTTTTACTGCTTGTAGGAAAACATTTGCCATCAACTTTCCGCAATAAACTCATTGCGGCAGTACGTCCAAATAAAATAGCAATGTTAAACTTTTTCGCCGACATTACCGGCGATCTTCAATTATTTCCAAATGATCAAGACACGACAGTAGTTTGTTATCATGCGCTTTTAGCAACGCACACCATTAACGAAGTTGACCTTGTATCAATGTCTCAATCCATCTATGAAAATGTCAACGACGATGGTGTGCTTCAGGCATATTACGTGTCTAAAGACAATTCGCGTTACAATCGAATCGATGCCGTTTGCATTATCAACATCTTGCGATTTGCCTATGCACAACGTCACGAACGTTTTGTTCAACGTTCCGAAGATTATGTTTTCGACTGGCTAATCAGCGGAAAGTACAAATCTGGCACGATCTACTATCCCAGTGCTTATACATTCCTGTATTTCTGTTCGCTGTTGGCATCGACAAATTATCAGACTAAGATTAGGTTCATGGATACGCTGCGGCGGGAGTTTGATCAGATCAAACAAGAAGACTTAAAATACCCGTTGGACTACGCTCAAACCATATTAACAGGCGCAAAAATTGGATTGTACGATGAAAGTTTGATCGGAAAATTATTGGAAATGCAAAATAAGGAGGATGGAAGTTGGCCGGCCGATGCTTTGTATTGTACACATCGTGTAAAAGTTTATTATGGATCAAAATCCATTTCAACGATATTGTCCGTTTTAGCGCTTATGGAAACTATTTAGTTTCGTTGCCTAGGTCATCGTAAATGTAAGCGTAAAAATATTTTTCATACCTAGCACTTTTTCTATGTCCAATATGAAAAATACTATTCGTACCACGGACTAAAAGTTTTTTTTAGCGTAATCGATTCCAGACCTCGCCTTTGGCTCTGTCTGGAAGACTTTCAGTCCTAGGTACGAAATATACTATTGTTTAGACATTTGACACTTCCCGCAAGGTCCTTTGTTCAAATTACAATTTCCTACAAAATTTTCCTCATAACAGTCTATAACATATGCACGATTAACAGAACTTAGACTCAGAGCTATACCTAAAGGTATGTGCTTATTATTGTAAAATCCAAGGTAAATATAGTGAGGAGGGTCGGGACATCTGTTCCCTGTTGTGAATTAGTGGAAATATTTTGTGAAATACTAGGAAATCCTGTTCAACTATTTCAAAAAAAGATTGACATTACCTTCACATTATTTACCTTGGTAAAATCATCGTATCGAAAATATAGTACGTTAAATAAATGGAAAACCTTCGGCGTTTTTTTTACTGTTTCTGGCATTATTGTATGCAATTTCTTTTTTTATCGCTAATATGAACTAGGTCCCACTTTTTGGGTGGGTCAGTTCACGTGACTGACAATTTTCTCAACGTATTTTCGATCAATATTATTGTGAAACTTCCGAAGCATCACTGATAATAAAGCCTACAAATGATTCCAACTTATTTTTTTCATATGCTGTGTCCCTAAAAAATTGTCAAATTTAACATAAATATATCAAAAACTAAGTGGAACCAAAATTTTAAAAAAAATCTTTAGAATAAACCATCGTAAGTGGTAAGACCGAATGATCTTTCAGTTCTCAATTTTCGTATAAATTATATATAAAATGCGACTCGTGTGAATAAAGGCCCTCGCTCCGCTCTGTCCACGAATTTCCCACTCATATGAGCCGTCTATTATTTTGCTTGTTAAATTTAATGAGTAGAAGCGAAGTAAGTTTTGCGAATGTAGAACGATGAGAGGACTCTTTTACTTTGGTACAAAATAAAAAGTACGATAGATGTTCTTCCCTTTCACTTTTGTATAAAAAGGGAAGTCCCTGAGTACTTACTACATTCACAAAACTTTCAATCGGTTCGTGAATGATGATGATGAATAACGTTTTATTAATTGCCTTTAATTTATGGACTAAACAATCATATTTACACATTTGCATGAGACGATTTTGAAACAATAATTTCCATTGTTAGTATTTCACAATCATTTTTCATGTAGTTACGCAACCGATGGACCCGGACCGATACGTCCCACTTTTGGAGCTCTTTATTTAATAATATATTTGTAATGTACAATTCGAATCAGTAATGAATTCTTGCATTTACTATTATTCTTGCTACACATAGCGTTGCGAAGGACACCTTGAAGGACACCTAATTAAAAATTTGACAGGAGAATAAAAGAAATTTCTAATCAGGTCTATTCCACAATCGAGCCTACTACGAACTAAGCCAATTAGGCATGATGAGGGAAAAATTGATTACCTTGCCAAAAATTGTTCAATTCTTAGTGCTAGTCGATCGCTACCGAGATCGCTACATCTTTTTAGCAAAGTCTCGGACAACCCTCTGTGCTGCTGTTATGTTAACTCAAAAGAAAATTCTTGAAGACGACGTTCAGCATAAATTGTTAGGAATATTAGTGGCTCAACATGGACGTTTTAAAAACTAAACAGAAATTTAGCATTAGGTCCTTGTCATAATATACTATGGTCGCTTCCCGGCAGTAGAAGATCCAGTTTTAAGTTGTATGGAAAAATTATCACTGGAGGACAATGACGCGTTAGAAATTTTGATAAAAAAAATGTCAAAAAATTGAGAAAAGCTCGACCCACCCTAAGTTTAAATATTTTAAAAATTCTAAACAATACATTAATTTCCATATCAAACATAGATCCGAATATAAATTCATTTGACAAAAAATATTGACTGACTAATATTTCTTTATATTAGCTCGATTTGTGCAACACCAACCTGCGACTTCTACTTCGAACCCACTGTACATCTCTTGTGAATCACCTATAGAATGTAGTTTTGTCTGAAATAATTTTGGCTATCGAAATAAATGTAAAGAAAGGAAAATACGTGAAGGAAAAGCGAACTCAAAACAGAAAAGTGAGTGTGAAGTTATCTGAAATAAAAGAATTCATTTTTGTAATTCAATGACAATATACTTTAAACTAAAGTTAAGGGTATTGTGTGAATGTGCAGTTCATACTAATTAAAGCCGTTGTACTTTGCTGATCCGTAGTAGGTGTTGTACTACAAACTTTTCACAATTTCACAAATCACCAGGGCCTATTTCAGTGAAACCCAGATTTCACGTTTTTTTTTCTTAATCGTTAATGTGCTTAACACTAACACACACGACGACTGTTATGTTTGCTTATTGAACACATCTAGTTTTTATCAATTATATGTTGAACGCTTCGCGTGTATTTAGGATTATTAATTTTCACAATATTTCTTCAAATCCCACAAAAAGTAAATTCATAAAATTTCGTGAAGTTGTGTCCTGCAAGTCACTACAACCATTATTGAAGCCAAATACTAATATGCTCATTTAAAATGATTAATTAATGCTTCTTTAATAGAAAAAAAACGAAAAATTCGATTGTAAAGAATCGAGCCGAAGGAGCTGCTTCACAAAAATTAAATTTAAATTGGCGTAACATTCGATAAGTGACTCACATCAGACATAATCTTAAGCCATCGAAGAAACTCTGGGAGCCTCGAAAATAAAGCTTTGTGCAATGAGTCAACAAACACTTATAACGCGAATAGCAAGTAAAGGGAATCTATCATCACAATTGAATGTTTCAGTACTAATAAAATTCACGCACAATTTCAGAAAATCGAGTTAGTGCTATCAAGAAGGGTTTGATGTTCTTGGAATCGCAATTCAATACAAAAAAGTTTCCGTTTTCTTGTGATTTCTTCGGAACTGAACGACATCATCTTCAATCAGCCTCAAATTTACCGAAATTTACTTTGGGCACCGAAACGTTTAACTTATATCTCCTTTTATTGCATCTAGGGAAACATTTGCCATCAACTTTTCGCAATAAACTCATTGCGGCAGTACGTCCCAATAAAATAGCAACGGTAAATTTTTTCGCCGACATTAGCGACATTACCGGCGATCGTCAATTATTTCCAGATGATCAAGACACGACAGCAGTTTGTCATCATGCGCTATTAGCAACGCACACCGTTAACGAAGATGATCTTCTATCACTGTCTCAATCCATCTATGAAAATGTAAACGACGATGGTGTGCTTCAGGCGTATTACGTGTCTAAAGACAATTCGCGTTACAATCGAATCGATGCCGTTTGCATTATCAACATCTTGCGATTTGCCTATGCACAACGACACGAACGTTTTGTTCAACGTTCCGAAGATTATGTTTTCGACTGGCTAATCAGCGGAAAGTACAAATCTGGCACGATCTACTATCCCAGTGCTTATACATTCCTGTATTTCTGTTCGCTGTTGGCATCGACAAATTATCAGACTAAGATTAGGTTCATGGATACGCTACGGCGGGAGTTTGATCAGATCAAACTAGAAGACTTAAAATATCCCTTGGACTACGCTCAAACCATATTAACAGGCGCGAAAATTGGATTGTACGATGAAAGTTTGATCGAAAAATTATTGGAAATGCAAAATATGGAGGATGGAAGTTGGCCGGCCGATGCTTTGTATTGTACACATCGTGTAAAAGTTTATTATGGATCAAAATCCATTTCAACGATATTGTCCGTTTTAGCGCTTATGGAAACGGTTTAGCGTCTTTGGTTAGAGCACTGTATCGGGTACCACTGTCGCCACGGCCTGATGACAAATGGTATTTTTGAACTGCAGATCGAAACAGTAGTCGAATGTCTTGTTGTTTCTATCAGATCATTAGAAAATGAAAGTGTATAAAAGTCACAGGGAGTAAATGCACGGCAGAGTAAAATAAACCAGGCAGTAGCGCTTCATTTTCGAAACGTCAAATAAGCCTAGTACCTGATTTCGATCTAATTTCGTCTCACTTGTCACACCACTCGTATTTCGAGATCATTACATCATACCTCACTACTATACCTCAGATCGACAGCAAATAATCTCGCCGACAGTTAAGGTAAATTATGGGTACATTGCACTGGCGTATTAGTATAATAATCTAGTCTGTTACTATAAGAACTGCTGGAATCAATCAAACATCGAAACAAGAAAAAATGTAAAGAATCGGAATCTTTTTGACAAGGACCGCAATCAACTTTTTTTTTATTTAAACACACTCAACGATTTTGTTTTCATTCTTGGTTTGTATTTTCCATTTGTTATAACTATCAGTTGGTGTAAGCCGTTGATAAATAATAAATAAATTGATTTGAGGTAATTTCTCGAGTTGGAGAAGCGATATTTTATTACATTAAATCCCGCCTCCACGCACTACGTGTCCACTATGTGACACAATAACTAAACCGACATAGGAAACTGTTTCCGATCTCAAAATACAGGAAAAACTCTAATATACACCTGACCTACACTTCGAAGTTCTCTAACTCGAAAAAGTCACCGTCTATTGCTAAAAAGATTCTATTTAACACAAGGAACAATAATAAAGAGAAAAAAACTCCTGATTAAGTAGAATTCAAACGCACCGTGGTTCTTTCAGAACCTTGACGTATACAACTTTTAATGCAAAGCATGCAAAGTGACAAAAACCAATTTTTTTTTTATTTCCCTCATTTTCGATTCCGTTGCGTCAATGAAAATTTAATTGTTTACCTACTCTCGCTACACTTTCATAATACAATAAGAAATGTGGGGCGGAAGCAACGCCATCTGTTATCATTTCTCTGTTTATTTTACACAACCTTTAAAAGGTTTCATACACTCCATAGGCTGTGAATTTCAGCACTCCTTCACACAACCGTCAATGGTTCGGGAAGTCGGTATCTGTCACTTCACACGAACAATATTTTCATGAGCAAATTGTCGAAAATTTAAATTTCCTAACAAATGATTTTGTTTTTTAAATTCTGTATCTCAAAAGACCGACTCTGCGACAGTGTTAGCGCTAATTTTTGCAGAAGTGACGAGAACATTCCCATAATCTATAGAGTGTTTTACCTTCGTAATAACACTAACTGCTAAATGCTAAATGTCCGAAATAACTTCTTTATCCCTGACTAATCTAGTGAAACCGGTGAAACCACTGTTGGCGGCTCACAATGCTCCGCATCTGTCATTGTAGCATCACTGCTGCTCCCGCTGTGAATGATGAAAGAGAAGCAAATACTTTGACAAGTACCCCAAGTACCCGGTCGTCTCGCTCCGATCATAACGCTCTATTATTGGTTAATTTTTGCTGTCATTGAAAATGTCATGTAAATAAAATTTCGAGATCCCAATTCTCAATTCAAATGAAAATAAACACCAAAGAATGGGTCTCTTCAAAGTGATGTTTGTCCACCAATTATTTCGACCTCTCTACTTTCAAAAGACAATCCGTCTAGTATCGTCAACGCCGAAAATCAATAGTTCGCGGTAAGCAAAACCCTTCCTCGCACGCTGAAGAAACGGTTGTTTATTTTGGGTTAAGGTTGTTTGCAGATCAGTGAATATTATCATTTTGCCCCTTACATAATTGCGCAAATAGAACGTAAATTGAACGCTTCTGTTATTTACCCTATCTCTGTTCCACGTTGTAGATTGGCGGAGGTGGGTAAGCTGAAAGAGCCAAAAATTCGAGGTAAATATGACATTGGCCAGCTGTTCCTACATAGAATCTTCGGTTATCGTGGTGTAGTTTTATTTCCGTGGTCGGCGCGCGTTTACGACCGAGACCTTCCAAATGTACTGCCTGAAGTCGAAGAACGTGACGGCACTGAATATCCGGAAGGGAAGACAAGCACATTCTACCAAGTGTTAATCGATTCCAGGGATTGTCCGTACATTGTGAGTATCACTGCTCTTCAAATCCATTTGTTTCTTTTTAACTAAACTTACGATCGAACAGAGAGCTCAAACGGAGGCGGTCACATTTCTGGGTAATCAAGATTCTAATCGAAGCCTGTACGCTATACCCGGCCTGGTAAATTATTCGCAAAAGCGTTCTATTTCACCAAAAAATAAATTTTCCAATCTGAATGCAGGACTATGTGTCGCACGAAGACATTTTGCCATATTCGAGCGGCGAAAAGGCTCCGCTTCATCATGAACTATTCGATAAGTTTCTAAGTCATTCGGCTGAACGTGATCCACCGTTTGAGGCACAGGAAACACTTCGAGCATGGCAAAAGAAGAATCATCCGTGGTTAGAATTGTCAGACGTTCATCGGGAAACAAGTGAAGGGATACGAGTAAGTACGGTGGCAACATTGAAAATGTGACATAGACTGATGCCAGGTGACAGTGAAGAAGGTCAAATCAAGCATTTATTTCTATCGGGTGACTAACCCGGTTTAAACGAAATTAAAAACAAAATTCGTCACCAATGACAAAATGCAATGTCAAGAGCGCAACAACTACAATGTTACAGTATTTTGCATTAATTAGTGCGCAATTTTCGTTGGTAGCGGTGTGTGAGATATCAGCTTAGTGAAAGTGTTACCCAAACACATTCGTATCCAAAGCCGTAGATCGACGATGACTGGGCATAAATTTAAAATTGCTAGAAACGTTGCAAGACCACAACAGCCGACTATGAAATGTTTTTCCAGATTCTCGATCCATTTTCATTCTTTTGTTTTAGGTTACTGTGATACCATTCTATATGGGATGCCGTGAGACACCCGCCGCCTCAGTCTACTGGTGGCGATATTGTATTCGCTTAGAAAATTTAGGCGAACTAAGTGTACAGTTGCGTGAGAGACACTGGAGGATATTTTCCCTGTCCGGCACATTAGAAACCGTACGTGGACGAGGTGTTGTGGGCCAGGAGCCGGTTCTAAGTCGTAGACTTCCAGCTTTTCAGTACAGTAGTCATGTTAGCTTGCAAGCACCCAGCGGTCATATGTGGTAAGTTGATGAATTGCTAGGGGAAACAATTTGCTGAAACTCTACTTGAAAATAGGGGAACATTTCGATTGGAACGAGAGGATGGACATTCCTTTGACTGTCGAATACCACCATTCTCGCTAGAAAGTAAGCCAGACGACAACACAACCCCCAGCGAACCGGCTTGATTTGGTCGATGAGCGAGTGTTGGATGTTTTTTGTTTTTCAATTTGCGATACCTGAACTGACTTTGGATAAAATTCAATTTTATTTTCAATAAAAAGTCACTTAAGTTGTCCTAATTCATTAAGTCGTTGCTCAGGTACATTAATTAGAAACAGAAAATATTAAAGAGAAAATTTCAACCCAAAAATTCGCCTTTACACTCCTAGTACATTATTCACTGTGGTTCCGAGTCTCTGATCAGCGTACCAGCAGCATCGCGCAGTCGAACACGCCCGTTTGAATAACGCGTCTCTAGGCTTCCATCCGGATATTTTATCTTGACTGTTCCATCCGGATATTCACGTCGTATGTGATTTTTCGTCGTCACTTCTCGTTGACCGTTCGGCAGGCTCAGATACTTATCGCCGTTACGTTTTATCACAAATGTTGTCCCATTCAAATATTTCCATTCCTCAGCCGTTTCCATGTCGTTTGGATTCGTTGTGCATATGGAACCGTCCGGATGATGTGCCTCGATTCGACCATCTTTGTAGTGATGCTCATTACGGCCACTGAAAAGAAATTGAAAATTTTCGGGCAACCGTTTTTCATTGCACTGAAGTTTCGACAATATGAGCATCGATGACTTACTGAAGAGACGGTGAGATCATGATGAAACGACAACTAGTTGAAGTTTCTTCATTAACCCACCATTTCTTCAGTAAGTCGTCGATACTTCTCACAGTTCGAGTTCCTACACTTCTTAAACATTTTGTAAAAGGATGAGTAACCTACTTCGGAAACTCCCAAATTTCAAGGCCATCCAAGTATGTTGTCTGCCATGTGTTCGCTTCGGCATAGTAATACTTAACGGTTCCTTCATGGATGTTTGTTTCTTTAACGTCTTTGTTGAAGTACAGCATTCGAATAACCATTTCGTCGGCCGAAACTTTCTTCAAATTACCATTTGGATACCAAATGTCTCTGCTGCCGTCATCATTCACTATTTCTCGTTTCAGACTCGACGATGAATTCGATTCCAACATTGGAATGTCGTCAGATGGTGTAGCATTCGTTTCCTTTGTCAGCTTGGATCTTTGACTGTCTTTGAAATACGATGACCGTTTGGGCGTCGACGAAGACGTATCCGTATCCGTATCATCCGAGTCATCTGTCCCGCAGGTTTTCGGTATTTCTTTGACTCTAATTAAGTTAGGAGCACCCTTCGATTTCGACTGAATGTCAGACTGCGACTTAGTCTCTGCAGCCGATTGGGAATTTTTATTCGAATCTGTTCTATCGATGACAGCTTGCGTATCGAGTTTCGGTGCCAGTTTCGCGATGTTCTTGTTTATCTCATTCAACATTTTGTTATTGTTTTGTCGCCTCAGCCGCACATTTTCCGACTCGATCTTCTTGTTCTCTTTCCGCAAATTGTCGATTTCCAAGCTGAATTCCTTCAAATCCTTTTCCATGTTCCGAATTTGTGCTCGTAGTCGTGCTTGAGCGCCGATATGTTTCTGATCCTTGTTGGCCAGTTCCTTTTGCAGGTCAGCACAGTCTTGCTTCAGTTTCGCCATGTCTTCCTTGTCCTTTCGATTCGGTGCACGAACTTCCTTCATTCGCTTGTCCAATTTCTTCTGCTCATCAATCAATTTCATTCTTTCGTCGTGCAGATACACCTCTTGCCGGATGCGTTCGTCTTCAATCTTTTCCAACATTTCGTTTTTCTGCTCTTCCCACAACAGTTTTTCCACTTCATGCTCCCGCATCGATTGCGTTAGCGTAGCGTTCTGCTGTCGGAACAATTCGATTTCATTTTGTAATTCGGTGAGACGCTCCTTCAGCTCCTCGTTTCTCAATTTCATTGTATTATCCTTGCAATACTTGTCCACCAGCGTTGAATCACTTTCGGCGAACAAATTTTGTTTGAACAATTCAAACTGCGTCTTTGTGATCGGTGTGGAGGTCTTGCTGTGGTCCATCTCTTCAATGTCTGTAGACGCAATCGTTTCACATTCCGAATCTTCATTTTCACGAGTTCGGTCAGTCGGTTCGATGGCAAATCGAACGTTTCGCTTAGCTTCAACATTATCGGTGGTAACATCGACTGCGGACTTATCGAAATTTAACTCCTGTTGTGCATTACACTGCAATGAACTTTGCGCGGTCAACATATATTGCACCAACTGCTTCATAACGTCTGTATTCTGAAGAATGGCCGAATTGTTCAAGTTTTGTTCGAGCAACTCGAATATTTGAAGGTCACGTTGATCTTGATGTTGTTTTTGCGTCTTTTCCGCCATGGTGGGTGTATTGAAGAGATTGTCTTTTGGTGTTGGCTTGGTCACAACATTTTTTTGTTCTAATTCTAGGACATTGGCCCATGTTGCCGATGACGGTTTCTTGTTAGCTACTGATCTCAGATCTGGAATTTTGAAAATTTATTGACTCGAATGAAAGACCGGAAATGAACACTGCAGGAAGATCGACTCACCATTGTGGAAATTTATTTCTCGCGACTGTCCATCACCAACAGGTCTTTGTGTTTTCGGTTCTGAGACCGCCTCTTGTTTCGCGAAATTTTTACCAGCCGGCTTTGAATCGTTAACCATTTGTTTGGATTTCGGCACCTGGTCCAATCGATGGCCGTCGACAGGCTGTTTATGGTCGCGAAAAAATTTCGATCTCTTGTGTGAATTGGCAAACTTATACTTGGGAAGATTCTCGATTCGCAACTGTTCGGGACGAATTTTAAATCGGGCTGTCAATCCCTGGCCCCGTTTCAGAAAGCTCTTTTTCGGTTTGTCTTCGAAATCTGCGTCCAGCTGATCTTCGGTTTCTTTCCCGAACGCATCCAATTCGTCCAAACTGAAATTGTCGATTGGCGTTTCTACGAGAAAACACTTTTGAGGAGTTCCGACAACATTGCTGGCGTACGTGTCATTTTGTCCAATTAACTGATCCTCTGGAAGAGATGTGTTTTGTTGAGCAGCACTTTCAACTGGCGGTGTTTGTGGTCGTTTTTCGTTTAAATCAGACAAATTCAAATCGGAAATCGTTGAGGTTAGAGTGCTCAATCCAAACATTTCACACAATTTCTGTTGTTCCAATGTACAAATCTGTGATCGAGTTAATTGCTTTGAAAGCAACTTCTGCTGTTGCATACCTTGCCAAGAGCGTAACTCTTCCAACCTTTTGAGTATTTCGTCGGGCGAATTTTCCATTTTCCTTCAACCACTTACTCAACGCAATATAACAAACATTTTTCAAAAAGCAATAATAAACAACTCTTCTTTTTACGTTGACATTCGAATGCCGCCACATTCATAATGCCATGGGGGAGTGAGAGAGACAATATAATTTCCACGCTAACAATGGCTTAGGAATGACGGGAATGACGGAGATAAACATAAATTATTCTGCGGTAAGCTGACAGATAATGTAGAGGCGACATCTACACGTTAATGTTGTAAAGACGTTTTCAATTATTCAACCAAGGTTCTGAAAGAACAGGTTCAAACACTCACGAAGGCGGATGATATGAAATTCGTTAAACGCACTTATTACAAATTGTGTGAAAAGTCAACTTGAAAACCATTTCTTTTTAAAGTTGAAATAGATTGTGGAAATTGTTATCGTTGCTACCGCAAAAATGAGCGATGACACTGCCTTAGCGTCGGTCTTTTGAGATACGAAATTTAAAAATCAAATTGTTAGGAAATTACATTTTCGATCACATTGTCCATGAAAATATTGTTTGATGAAGTGATAGAAGTGACCGACTTGCCGACAGCGTCAATCATTGAGAGTTCTGTGAAATTGTGCTCAAATCCACAATCTATTGTCATATTAAATTTCACAAACCTAGCTGGCACCACAGGAAATTTTTTGTGCCACCGCCTTCGTGATCTACTCGAAGAATGAAGTGTTTTAACCAAGGTAAATATATGGGCGTAGGTAGTGCCATATATAACCGAATTAGATGTAAAGTGGCACGAAAGTAACGCCATCTCTCCCTTCCTGTCAAAACACAAAATTGCTGAGCTGTCTGTTTTATGATAGGCACAACATTTTGTGAAACACAAGTGAATCATAGTCAACCATTTCAAAAGAAGGTGTCATTAGCATCGAACTATTGTGCTGAGCCGCGCGTCTGAATGGCATTACCTCCGCCCATATATTTACCTTGGTTTTAACCTGCTCTTTTAGAATCTTGTGCTCGGCCATATACATATACTTTCTCGGCCACTATCCGACTGAAAATGGATTTAAATTTCATATATATTTTTTCGGACACGATGAAGTGTTATAAGTATGTGCTCTGTATGCTTTGTTGTTGAAAAAATCGTCGTTTGTGACTCGGCTCCACCTCGTTAGGACAAGCTAGTACCGATACCGACAAGTTCAACAGAATGTACTATTTTTATGTCTCAGGCTCTGGCATCAGAAGTCGTTTTTTCAAATCTTCACATATAATATCTTAATTCCAAAGCTTGTTTAGGAATTCAGCATAGACGTGCTATTGGTTTCTTCCAAGGCCATTCAAAATGTCAATCGTCATCCACAGAGAAGCCAATATAACCTCACTTTGAAGTTTTACCGAATAAATTTGTTTAAGTTGCTGTTATGTTTGCTTCTGTGGATGACGGTCGGTTGTTTTCGGCCTGTCAAAATTCGTTTTTACCGTACGATTGAAGAAACCTACAGTTTGTCAAACTTTCAGATGAGTACACAGTTCGTGAAAAATGGTTGAAAAATAACTGAAAAATCGACACTCTGCAAAACGATTGAAAAATTTCGGCGCGAAGTTTTAAATGTGCGAATCAAAGTTTCTGTTTTATGTGATTTATTGATTAGTTATTAGTTGAAATTATTTCCATTTCGTTCTGGAGTGCGAAATATTGAATTTCAACTAATAAATTATCAATTAATCACATGAAGCAGAAACTTTAATTCTCACATTCAAAACTACGCGCCGCAATTTTTCAATCATTTTGCGGAGTGTCGATTTTTCAGTCATTTTTCACAAACTGTGTACTAGCCTTTCGCTATCACTTCTACGATGACTTTTACTGCTTTTATTTTGTTTTTGTATGAAAGTCACAACATTTCTATGCAATTTTTCTGGTAAAATCCGCTGAGATTTGCTGTAATTTTCATAAGAAATTGTAGCACAATTTCAATTCAGTTGAAATTTTGCACTGAAATGCAGTTTGAGTTTCCAAACGTTTTTTTTTGTTGCACAACCTTTGAAAATACAGAAGCCAAAGAAGTAGCGAATCGTCCATAAATAAGACTGAAGTAGCGATATAAAAAAAACTAAGACACGTAAATGTATAGAAAGATTGCGTTTTTATCACGGTTCTCGAACAGATCCACGAAATAGTTATTTGCATCACTTGGATTGAAACCACGAAATTACAGTATACGTTCAATCCTTACGGAACCAGAATAACACAACGAATTTCCAAAAAAGGGGACTTTTAAAATGAGAAAATGAAAATAAAAAGTGTTTTCGTTGAAAAACATCGAAAAATTCAACAAAAAGCAAAAATTTCACATAAAGATGTAATATGGCCACTAAACAAAAGCCAAAAACACAAGGTTCAGGGAGCGAATCTAGGACCTTGGACCAACTTTTTCTTAGGTTCAAAGATGAACTTTAGTGAACTTTTTTATGCTCTTTCAAAGTTCACCAATTAAGAAGTTTTCACTTTCCTAATGGCTTCACAAATCGAAGATGCATTTTTTAATCTTGTGACATTACACATGTAATCTTGTGACGTTTTTCGTTACAAAACTTACCACGCCATACGCACGATTTGTGAAGCTATTTCGAAAGTGAAAATTTTGGGGTTGGTATATTCTGAAAGAGAATGAAAAAGTTCACCAAAGTTCACCATTCACTAGAAAAATAATTGGTCCATGGCCTTAGGCTCACTCTGTAAATACTGAGGCTTTACAGGTACAGCGCGAATTTCGCAATGATCCTAAGGCCATGGACCAACTTTTTTGGGTTGGTTTAGTACATCTTTTCAAGCTCTTCCAAAGTACACCAAAATCACAGGTGTAACTTACCTTAGGGTCTCAGAATTGTAAGACTCGCTAACGGTATACAGGCGCACTTAGCGCCCTACTACGTTTTTGTGAAATTATCAAAAAAAAAATGAGTTTTTCGTTCACATTCAACAAAACTGCTACTTATTTTCACATTTTCCATTTTGTCAGTCTTTAATTTGGATTTGTTTCTATTGTATTGGTGTTTTTTAATGTATACCCGGCGTGGATCGTGTCGTTCATCGAGCAAAAAATTTGGCATGTACATCCATATTAAGTTTGATGCTCTTAACGCATTCACTTGAAATGTGCCGAATCCTGACATTTTGCTAAACCCTAAATGTCAGCCCTTCCAAGTGAGGGCTCTAAACGTAATGCTTCGAATTTTTGATTTTTTGATAATTTTAAATTATATTAAAGAGTTCATCGTGAGAACTCGCAATATTATCAACGTTGATAATGCAATACACACCGTTCAAGGTTGAACTTGAATGTATAGAAGAAGAATGAGAATAAAAACGAAACCGAAAATACGCGAAATAAAGCCGAACGAGTTGATCGTTCGATGTGCATCACACTACTCGTTGATACGGAGAGTAAGCTCCGCCTTCGTATTAAATTTCTCTCTTTGACGAAAAACATAAATAAACCCCACCATTAAGGGAAACATCGCCTAGATCCCAAGACCTGTGTGCAAGGTCCGCTGAGAGAGAACTAAAAAAGTGTGGTTTCCGATAACTTTTGACGCGTGATTTTCAGTGTTTTCATGGTTTGGCGAGTGTAAAAGACTTTGTTCAAGAACAAAAAGTTTTGTTTTGGCTTTAAACCACGGCAGAGTAAAGTATATTTTACTCTGCCGTGCTTTAAACACGATTTTCCGTTGAGAAATCGGATGTTCACGAACTTCGCAAAATAAAGTTGATCAGGTCCACCGTGAGTTCAATAAATTTTGCAGAATTTTGGAGAATATTACAGTATACAGTCATTGATTGAACAATTTTTTTTATTGGACTCGATGAAGAAAATATTTTTAAAAAATCAAACAAAAACGAATTTTAATTACTCAAAATGATCGTAAGGTTTCATGTTTATCCATTTTTCACTAGGCTTTACATTTTCCAGTGAAACAATATCCACAGCTGGCGGCTGCATCTCCTCTGTTGATACCCAAAGCACGAGATCCGTCCAGATTTGTTGCGCAGCATTTTCCATCAACGGCTTTACACGATTCGAAAGTACTTTTTGAACCAATTCTTTTACCCGTACATTTATCAGCGCTCAATCGGTTGTTGCTACAACCCTTTCCATAAGCAGGAAGACATTGAACTGATCGGAACATATTAGTTATTTCGAATGTTTTATAAAACTAAATTGTGTTTACTTACGAAGCACTAGAATCACTAGTGTTGCGACAAACAGCTCTGTCTTCAGTACCATTTTCTGAAAATATTTGTTTGTTATATACCTAGGTTATTAATGATGACCTGGTATATTAACGGAGGCAGAAAACACACGAGCAATTTGGCTTTGATGGAATAGACAATTATGCTGCGTTTTCCATAGCCTGTAGTGAATATCTGCATTACAATGGAAAATGCGGCATTAACTGTAGATCTCAACATTGCTTTTATTTTTTCCGACCTTTATCGATATCAAATAATTGGTCGATTTGAAAAGAGTATTTGCTTTTTATTCAAGATTTATGATACATGGATACCTTAATGAAAGGATCAACACTTCTTAAAAGAGAATCAAAATTTTGTAGAAAATGTTCGTCTGTGTAAAATGGAAACAAGTAAAAATATGAAGTTTCAATACGAGCAAATTGTGGCCAAAGTGAATTGCGGACGAAGTGAATAGACGCGTTTAGTGGTATAGTTTGTAGCGCTGCACAAAAAAGCGGTCGTATCCGATATTCTAAATTTTTGTATGAGAATTCACATTCAAACGTTGATATCTCCATTGTTTTTGAAGAATAAGAGCCAGATTTTGCTAGGTTTGCATCTTTTACGGGGTTTTATCGATTGGCATACTCATTTGTGTGAAATAATTAGAAGAAAATTTTTACTCAACATTTTGCACAAATGAGTATGCCAATCGATAAAACTCCATAAAAGATGCAAATCTAGCAAAATCTGGCTCTTATTCTTTAAAAACAATGGAGATATCAACGTTTGAATGTGAATTCCCATACAAAAATTCAAAATAACAAGTACTAATTTAAATTTTTGCCTGCATTCAGATTAAATGTGAATTTATAAATTCTTGGAATGATAGATCCGTTTGCGTGGCAGTTTATTGAATCAAATTATTTTCTTTTCTTATCGATTAAAACTTCTTATTTTATGAATATTTTTTTTTACTTTTCAAAAATCTACACTCACCAATTGGCAAATTTAAGATTGGAATGAACTTCACGAATGGAACAAAATAATGGATCTGATCACAATTGACAACGGAATTTATAGCAGAATTCAGAAAAATTGGTTGTTTTTTATATAAATAGCAAATAGGATTTTCTGTAAACGTTCAATTTACTCAGCTGAAACTTCTCGCTATTATGATTGTTTTTCCAGAGCGCCCATAGCACACACTCATGCACTTTTGTTGAATCAATCCAATTTTAAATTGATACAAAGTTCGTCATCGTGTTTTTAACACACAAAAAACATGTCCAACTGATTAAACGAAAAAAAAAATATTTCGTGGAACTCGATTAACATTTTCAACATTTATAAAGCCATAATTGGAGCACGATTCGCACGCTACAAATACATATATTTCCATAAATCACTAGACACCATCAAGCGAAAAAAAAACTCGCATGCTAGTGTCATGCGATGTACACAAACGTTTAAGAGGGCATATGAACAAGCCATCTGTTGGAAGCTTCATGTAAACAGCGTCCTTTGTATAAAATAAACCTCAATTTGTGTAATCATTATTGAACGGAATTCATATTGAGACATGTGTTGGACTGCAAAATATTAAAGTTTGGATCTTTCATCACCAAATTGCAGAAAAAGAAATGTTTAATAATTTATGAAACGAATGATAATAACGTTTTAAAACAGCTCTACACTGAGCACAAAAGATGTAGAATTTCACATTATTTACACATATAGATGCTTTGGGACAATTATTTTATTATTGAAATCGATATTCCAAACATTCCCATGTGGAATTTAATTAAAATCACTTCGAATTAATTAAAAGTAGTAAAGAAAACCCGAAATGATTGAAGAACTGCCATTTTTCGTTTCTGGAGCTTTCATTTTGAGAGTATTATGAGTAAAACTAGTTGATGGTATAAAAAACGACAGCGACAACGTTTAAAAGAAATGCAAAAAACACCCTAATTCCCATACAAAAATTTGAAATATCGGATTCGAGTGCGCTTTATGCAGCGCTTTCTACCATATCACTGAGCGTGGATTACTTTTGAATTACATAGTAATGTAGGTTAACGATTTTTTTTCTGTTTTCAGATCTTTTTTCATTGTCAAACTTGCGTTTACTACCACTTTTCTTGGATTGATTCGTTTCAATCCACGCGTTTGGTAGAATCGCTGCAAAAAAGTGGTCGTATCCGATATTTTGAATTTTTGTATGAGAATTCACATTAAAACGTTGATATCTCCATTGTTTTTAAAGAATAAGAGTCAAATTTTGCTAGGTTTGCATCTTTTATGGAGTTTTATTGATTGGCAAACTCATTTGTGCAAAATGTTGAGTAAAAATTTGTTGCAAAATCCGGCTCTTATTCTTCAAAAATAACGGAGATATCAACGTTTGAATGTGAATTACCATACAAAAATTCAAAATATCGGATTCGACCGTTTTTTTCAGCGCTTTCTACAGAAAATCAGTCACAGAAAATGTTATACTTTAAAAAATTTATTAATGAAGTATGAACAGCGATGCCCTTTTCTTACGTCTCATGATGTCACCATTTCGGTGTTCGAAAGTGAATAATTTGTGATTGTGATGTCTAATTTTGTGTATCTTTCCTTCATTTTGGCGTGCAAAAATGAAATAAGATTTAAAATTTGTGTTTTTCGTGTGATGTCGATATTGCTGGATAAAAAAAACGGCAGCTCCACTACAAAAAAATTCAGTGGCAAATTTGTCAAAATAAGGTGGCGACTGCGTCGACGTAACACACTCCCTTAAAACCTTGATATTTTACATTCGTTCATGTATTAGACTTATTTGAATTTAATTGTTCACTTCGTGAATTCTTGATAAAAAATAAAGAAACTTACGTTGTCATCGATATCAATCCAAAGTGTTCTACTTGTGATACACAAAATATTTTTTCTTTGTTGTTTAATCAGCTGGAATGTTAGTTAAATAGCTATGAAGAACGTTTCCACTTGTCAGCATTTGTTTCAATACAGCTGCCTGTGTCTGCCATAGCTACCAAAAAAGCGACAAGACATTTTAGAAGTGTAAAAATATTTTTTAATGGAAGATTACAGTCGTAGATACTGTGGTAACATGCCGTATACTCGTCCCATGTATGGAATATGTCTTTCCCGGTAAATGGAATGCTTGGTTTGCAAATTTATATTTTTATTACACATTAGTTGACGCCCCGAAATCACTTATTCAGCTTATCTGTTCAATACTCAAAACTTCTTATCAAAACCGAGATGGCCTACAAAAATCACTGTCCTGAGTAGGAACTTATCCGATCAATGGTCAAACTAAAACTGTACTCAAATATATTTTTCAATCAACCTTTCGGTACGATCGACATTCCTCATTTTGCACATTTTTGTGTGATCAGCATTTAGATGTGCACTTCACATCCGTCCAACCTCGATATCGATTTCGTGGACGTTACATATATTTCCCGCGACATACGATTCCGAATATTTCAATGTCTCGGATTGTCGCCGATCTAGCAAAATGCGGAATGTATTTTCAACCATTCGGCATGTGGTACCACATACATGGTGGCGCTGATGCTAATCGACACCTAAAAATTACATGGGCACCCACCAATACTCTTTCTAGGAAAAAATACTCAGCTCTATGTGTCAAATTCACACCTTATTTCTTTGTATTCTACAAACACTATTCTACATTTTGACTGACTACGCTGTAATTTACATGTAATTCATTAACTCTGGATCAATTTGTGAACTCGCGGACTCACGTGTGTATGTGTTTAAGCACCTCGGTTTGAAAACTGTTATTTTGGCACGTTGGTTATTTCGCCATCGGCTCGGATATGCAAACTCTAACCTTGTCAAAATAACAGTTTTCAAAACTTGGCGCATAAACACACACATATGAGTTCCGCTCGTATCACAAATTGACTTTCGCAGGAACCAATGTAATTAGACCCGTACGAAGTACTGGGGTCTTATAGGTTTACGCATACGTTTGTAACACGTCGAATTGGACTCCCTGAGTAAGGGGAAACCTATTGTGGTTGTCTAGAGATGCCAAATCCGCGAAAAAAAAATGTCCGTCTGTCTGTCCGTCTGTCTGTCTGCACGATAACTTGAGTAAAACGCATCCGATTTTGAAAATTCTTTTTTTTCCCGTTTGGTAATGTCAAAAGACAGGCTAAGTTCGAAGATGAGTGATTTTGGATCGACCCCTATCGAGCTGTGGCCCAATAAGTGCTTTACGGTTTTTCGAAGATATCTCCGGACATTTAAACGTTAAACTTGTAAGTGATACGTCAAATAAAAGGTATTTACAATACGGATCGACAGAAAAAAAGTTTATGGAAATCGGATGACCGACTCGTGAGTTAGACCCCTTGGTGTGGAACAGGCACAGGGCGGCAAGCAGTTTTTGCTTGTAGGTCGGCCAAATTTGAACATATTTCGTCTGTTTTAGCTTTATTAGATAGGTATTGACCGTACCAATCAGAGAATTTTTTTTTTATGAATTTATGTTCTCCGGAGCGTGAGCTAGGTCTCTTGGAGTGAGCTCTTATCTGGCTACTCGGCCGTACAGTGAACGTGGAGTATTTTGTCAATATCTCGAGTAAATTTTGACCGAATTTCATGATTTTTTGTTTGTTTGAAAGGTATTAACAAATGTAAAGCGTCGGTATTATTTTCGGTTTCCTAACAAAATGGCTGCCGGCGGCCATATTGGATTTTATTAAAAGTGATATAAAGTGGGAAAAATGATGCTTAGAGAGTTTCTGTTAACATGGAAATAATGTGTTAAGTGTGAGGGGTTTCAGGGATTCCATATATGGACATCTATATATACCTATATACAGCTATATTGAGCTATATACAGGCATATAGAGCTTTATAATAGCATATTCCTCTGTGAAATGTTTATTTACAGTGAAATATAGGTAAATATAGCGGTATATAGCTGTTTAAATAGGAATTTATGAAATTTGACTTCGTACGGGGCTGTCTATATTGCCTTCGGCAATTTAATTGTATATGATAACAAGGCAAAGAGTGGATAATGTAAGTGATTTAAAAGGTAGAATAGTTTTTCAGCAGAGAAGAAAATGAAGTAAGAGAAATGAAGAGTTTCACATTAAAGGCTTTTGATACGAATAGGTGTTTCGTACGGGTCGGCGTTAGCTATGTTCTACTATTGTTTTTAAGCTCTTCTCGCATTGTCATAAATGTCAAACTTGCATTTGTTACCAATTTTCCTTGATTGATTCAATTCAATTGAGAACATTTAGCAGCAAATGCAAGTTTGACATTTTAAGACAATGCGAAAAGAGCTGAGAACAGAAGAAATTTTTCGTTAACTTAACGTCGTTATCTAAATTAGTGAAGCTTACCAAGGCTGTATACTTTGGGGAGGTCACGCAGATACAGATACGCGGGTTACATACCACAGTTGATGATAAAATGGCCGATTTCATACAAAAATTCACCTACTCTGATGATTCTCGTCGTCTTGATGATGTGGTGAATTTTTTGTTTATGTAAAGTCATCAGAAGTGGTGTGTTCCCGCGTATCTAATAAAATGGCGGTCTGCGTGACCTCCCCAAAGTATACAGCCTTGAAGCTTACAAGTTTCGGGTGAATTCAAGTTTATTGTGTATCGCAAGTTTACTGTATCAGCACTTTTACAAGTGGTTGTGGCGCACAACTTTCTAGGAAACGATTACAGTCAAATCAAGCCTTCCCATAATCATGTCGTATTGATAACGATCAGCTATAGATTGTGGAAATTGGTTTCGTCCCTACCGCAAAGATCAGCGATGGCACTGCCGTCGAGTCGGTCCCTTGAGATACGAAATTTAAAAATCACATTGCCCGTGAAAACATTGTTTGCGTGAAGTGACAGAAGACCGACTTGCCGACAATCATTGACGGTGCTGTGAAGTAGTGCTCAAATCCTGTTGAAATATCAATCGTGCAATATTTCATTGTAAGCAAAAGCAATATGAAGAGTGCAATAGCACCGGACGACGGTATAAAGGAAATTAGTAAGCAAATTCCAATACTAATAACGCTATTGTTTTGTACGACATTTATGTTATAAATACCAAATACACAGTATTATTTTCGCTCAGTCTAACAACATCTTTCTCAACATATCCACTGCAACAAATCCACAATCTATTATCTAACATTAATGTTTCTAAGTTGTTAGAAAAAAACTCCTTCTTCAACGACGCAGAATGTTATTCTAAGCAAAAAGTTGTTCCACCATTTTTAATAATAATAATTTTTAATGCGCCCTAAGTTCTCTAATATTTTCTTTGTTCCATGTTGTTTGCCACGAAAAATCGTTTTTCCGACCGGAAAAGCCATTCATCTGAAAACCTTCAAAGTTGACTATCTCAGAAAATACAAGGTTTTTTTGAAAAATTTGTGCTGTTCTGGAAAGTATGGCTCATTACCGATAACGTCCCGTTCCCGTTTCAGGATGAAATTATTTTTGTGACTGTTTAAGGAGTAACCCATCAAAAAAAATGTCGAATTCTAACGTTTCTAGCTCTCATTTGTTATAGATACTAGACATTTCTTACGTTTTTGGCCATTTTTTCGGCTAACAATTGGACTTTGAACAAGTTTGAAGTTTGAAGTCACCAGAGATCAGTACCTAAACATAAGTCACGTCTTCATGGTCCACTGTCTTCCCTATCCGAGAACTATGGAATTGCCTATCCGAGAACTATGGAATTGCCTATCCGAGAACTATGGAATTGCAGGGAATTCTGACGATTTTTCTGGTTGAAAGAAGACTTTGAAGGTTTTCATTCATATGTAATTCCATTTTCCATTTTCCGGAAAAAAAATTGTTCCACAACTTTTCGTGGCAAACAACATCTAACAAAGAAAAATCTTAAAGAACTTAAGGCGCTCAAATTACACAAGTACCTGGACTATAGGCACTATGCTTTTTGTTGGAATATACTTGTTGATTATTATACCCATGAATTGACATACTGGAACAGAATCTACGGGGAAAATTTAATTAACAGTTTCCAGTTTTTGCCAGGTGCACCTGTTGCCTCTTATGATTGATTTATTGGAAACGCCTCATGTACGACTTCATTCTGATGAAATATTCTGAAGAATTAAATATCTTCAGTTGAATTAAAAAAAAAAATCGAAGCCAATGTTTATTTTATAAATATGTCACATGAGTCGATTGAAAAAGTTCCAAGGAACGTAATATTATACAAACAGTCCATAATGTATTTCCGCAACGAACATAGTTACGCAAAATATTGAATATTGATTAATTCCATTGACTGAAAGTCAAGGGTCTTACGTTAGAAAATACCCTAAAATTATTAAGTTATAGTATCTTCTTTTCAAAATTTTTTAACTCACTTTTTAATTGTTTTTATCTCCACTTGAGATCTTCGTTTTTAAATTTTTAGTCTCTGATATTATCCACTTTTCTGAAATTATTATCTCAACTTTTTAATTTGTTTTATCTCCATTTGCGATTTCCATTTCTAGTTATAATATCTCCAAAACTCATTTTATTATCTCCGACATCAGATTTTATTATCTCCAATTTTCTATGGAACTTATCTCTATTTTGGTGTTTCATATCTCCATATCACATTTTTTTTATCTCCATTTATATCTCCTTTTCTATAATTTTTGTCTTCAGAAATATTATTATCGAATTAAATTCTCGAGGTTAAGTTGAGAAGATAGGTTATGTCGGTCAAAGGATCTGGAAACTTTTCCAGAAAAACTGGATTTTACTCTGTTGACAACTGATAATACACAGCTGATGATTGATATTAATAATTTAATGTGAGATGTGTATATGAAATGTTTTGAAAAACGTAATTGTTAGTAATTATTATTTTTTTGTAATGCCGATAACTTGAATCTTAAGTGATTTTGATGAATTTTTTTTTAATCGACGAGGAATTAAACTTGCGAGATTAAGTTCGAAGATGGGACATGTGGGCCTAAGGATCTGGAAAAAGACAATTTTTCTAAATTGTACTCTTTAAAAGACTTTCTACCATAGTCTAGATTGTCGTTCCAGCAGCTTAAACTGCTTCACCCTTCTAATTCAAATTTCTTTTTATTTTTAGATCTTACGTGTGATGTGATGGTTGAGTTCAAAGAAATTTTTTGAGGTCAAAATATTGTCATTTGATTGGACTTCAGAAATGGTAAATTTTCAACAAGATGAAAAATCAGTTGAAATAAATTCAGATGTTTATAACAGTGTAATTGATTAAGAAGTTTACCAATGACAAAATAACAACAATATTTTGTGTTAATTATCAGTCAAGGGACCTGACTTACCCAAAAGGTGGGACTTAGCTTTGGAATCGAGAATCGACCCGTACTGAATTCAATATTAAAGATTGTTGCAATAGTCAACCCTGAGAACTTCTTTCCAAATTGCAGGTGATTGTTATTAATTATTCGCGATTGACCTTGTTAACTATTGGAACAACGTCTCGTACACGATGTAGGCTATACGTCTAATATGTCATTTTAAACTGATAGAATGCCCAACATAATTTTTGTTTGACTGTCTGTTAATAGCATAACTAAAAGTGGAGATATGGCACCCGGTGCATATAGCCACACATTCACTAAAACTTTATTATCGTTGTAATCAAAACTTTCGAAAAATTCGATTCGATTTCGTTTACAACAGAGCTTATTGCCTTAAAACAACGCACTTCAAGCAAAAGTGGAACACTAAATATGGTACTGAAACTTGACAGTGCTCCATACAAAATTTTACACTGTAAAAAGAGTGGGGATAAAATTTCATACAAAAAGTACTCTATTTGACAGCTGTCATTAATAGCACTTTTGCTTGAAGTGCGTTGCTTAAAAAAATGTTTATTATAATTATTCATTGAAATTAGGGATTGCAAGCGTTAATTAAAACCGGTAAAATATCGGAAGGTCGTGAAAATCAAGATTATGAAAGAACAGGTTCTGAACAAGGTTGTGAAAGAATAGGTTAAGACACCGATCAAAGTTTTCCTGTAGCGCCAACTAGGTGTGGAAAATTTTATATGACGATTTCAATTAACAAAAAAAAATTGTTTACCTTCGCAAGTGTCTTTCAGAACCTTGGTGAAAATTGTTTTTCATATCCTTTGGAATATCGGTGTCTTTAATTGTCGACCACAAATAGTCTGTTAAGTTGATATTTTTTATTCAAAAACTTAGTTAACTTTACTGCATGGATCCAAAACTTTACCCCAAGTTGTTGAATAAAATTAATTGTTTTTGCTTGTTTCAAAGATGTCTATGAAACTATATACATACATTCACAGAGCACCGGGCAAGGACGGTTCATTTTGGAATCGTCAAATAAGGGACCTAACAAAGTATGAAAATTAACTCAAACGAACTCTGACATAAATTGAATAATTTTATTCGCAAAAAATCCGGCTAGATAATTCAGGTCGCTAGTCAAATCAAGCGCTCCTGCCTGATTTACTATACTCTGCCGTATATATCAGACATACAAACATAGCTCTAGTCAAAGAAATAGTAACATACAAAATGGAAACACGTCATGTCTTTGAAAACTAACATAGCATTGCTCAAAAAGCATCCAATTTTTCAAACTTTGCATTTAGTCGTTTTGTGTGTTTTTATTTACGAAACTACTTTTTTTTTATTTAGTAGATTACATACCAATAAAACCTCCTGTCTCCTGTCACTTGAAATAATTATAGAAAAATTACAACAATATCAAAACTATGGTCGAAAAGCTAGTTTTATTGATCATTTCGTCATCCTAGAAACAGAGAAATGGTAGTACTAAGTATAATCCTGACATCAGCTGTTTTACCCGTTTATACGGTATAATGGTCGCACGCTCGAATGGTAGCGAAGGTAAAACAGTTGAGGCGCACACAAATTTGGTTGACTTTGACTGTGTATATCCAATATTATGAAACAGCCAAATCGCTCAACACAACCGACTACCACCAGAAAGAAATTTGGCACGACAGGGGTGGCAATATCATCTTGTTTGACTTCGAAATCCACTATGCCAAGTCCAAAGAATTCACACTTCCCCTAAATTGTGGAGTAAACTAAACAGACTGAGAACTGACCAGGGTCGATTGTCCGATACATAAGTATGGTGGCCCTGTGACAGACCTATTCACCTATTGAACGACCATTGGTTAGCTAACCTGGATCTGTGATGTACGTTCTCTTTTGTGTATCTAATTTTGATTTTCAAAACTTCTTTTTTTTTTACTTCGCTTAATTTCTTGTGTGTGGTAGTACACTGTGGTACGCTAAAAAAAAAATATGAAACCGATTCCAGCATTTGTGTATCTGGATTTCAGATACCATAATCAGACAGTGTATCCTACATTTGACTTTACACTTATAAAAACAAGTTCATACAACTAAGATTCTGGTACGTTGATTCCGGAGAAGCCACTTCCTCTTTCACACCGAGACTCTTAGACTAATCATACTTAGACTGGTATTTCGTACGATAAAATGTGGCCCGACACTAGCTTGTGTAAGATTTGCATTTCGTACAATTTTATGTAGAGTTTTTCACTAACACATGTGGGCGTTGAAAATTTTGATCCAACTAGAATAGAAACATTTCGCCGTCGGTAGATAAAATAGCGTATTCACCTCTGTCCAAATGTTTATAACAATAATCTACTATTTGCGGTCTATTAGCGTGTGCGATTTTGAGAGAAAGTGTTTCAGATTTCAATAAAAAGATTTACCGTGAAAACCATGGAAAATAATATTTAATTTGTTTAAAAGAAATTATCGAAAAATATTCCTGCCATCCCGATGCCATCCCACTATTAGAATCTTAGTAAGAATCCAATTAGAATGAATTAGAATAGATTTGGATATTTTTTTTTAGTCTTATTCAAATTACAGCTTTTAAAGTGAGATATAAGATGAAGCAGACATTTTTCAGATATTCTGTTTCCACTTTTGTTCTACAGAATAATAATTTACATCAATTAAAAACCACGGCAGAGTAAAGTTAACCAGCACTCCTGCCTGGTTTATTTTACTCTGCCATGCCGTGATGAAAAACGAATTATTTATACTTCACACGGTCTAAAAACTCACACTATCTCATGTCGGGACCACAAATTTTACGTAATTCTGTTCCTCATTTCATGTCTAGGTATGATCATGGCCGCACGTTAGGTGAGGCGACATAACTACACGGTCAATATCGACAGGAACGATATTATCGTTTTTTAGACGATAGTATCGTCTAAAAAACGATAGTATCGTTTTTTGGACGATAGTATCGTTTTTTAGACGATAGTATCGTCCAAAAAACGATAGTATCGTTTTTTAGACGATACTATCGTCTAAAAAACGATAATATCGTCTAAAAAATTTCATCCAGGACGATAATATCGTCTAAAATTATAAATTTTAAAATATTTTCAGGACGATATTATCGTTTTCTTGACGATATTATCGTTTAAAAAAACGATAATATCGTTTTTTTGGACGATACTATCGTTTTTTTGGACGATACTATCGTTTTTTTGATGATACTATCGTCTAAAAAACGATATTATCGTTCAAAAAACGATAATATCGTTTTTTTGACGATAATATCGTCCTGGATGAAAATATCCGCTGGACGATATTATCGTTATTTTCTTTTTCTGAACAAATTTATCGTTATTTTGGACGATATTATTAATTTTTTTAAATTTGAGACGATAATATCGTCCAGGACGATAATATCGTTTTTAATTTATTTAAAATAAAAATTCTAGACGATAATATCGTCCTGGGCGATATTATCGTTCTGGATGGTTGTTGAAGACGAAACACAAAATCTTGTAGATAAACACCTTTTTATAGACGGCAAATATACATTAAAAATTGGTTCATTTGGTTCCGTAAATTTAAATTTTATAATAGAAAAATTACACAGACTAATTATGAGACGATGCGAGAAAAAAAAATAACTCCTATAAGTTCCGACACCGTTCCGGCGCCCGGCTCGCATTGCGGCCCTCCGCTTCGCTCCGGGGCAATGGGCCGGATCGCTCGGCGTGTTAAGACGCTTTTTATGTACAATCTAAGTTGGTATTCATTTCGTAAAAAGATGAATTATTTAGGGACGAACTAAACGCCTTTTTTAAACACTGATGTGTAGGTGATTTCCTCTGACAATTGTTTTTTGATATTTTGGAAGAGAATTCGGTTCTTGCTGCACCTCTGAGTAAAATTAAGTCCTGGACAATATTACCATCCAAAACTAAACGATAATATCGTCCTGGGCGATATTATCGTTTTTTTAAACGATAGTATCGTGCTGGACGATATTATCATTTAAGAAAACGATAATATCGCCCAGGACGATATTATCGTACAGAAAACGAAAATATCCATTAGATTTTCTAGAACGGTAATATCGTCCAGAAAACGATAGTATCGTTTTCTGAACGATAATATCGTCCAGAAAACGATACTATCGTCCAGACAATATTTTAGAATTTTCCAATTTAGACGATATTATCGTCCTGGATGAAAATTTTTTGGACGATAATATCGTTTTTTTGGACGATACTATCGTCTAAAAACGATATTATCGTTTTTTAGACGATAGTATCGTTTTTTAGATGATAGTATCGTCCAAAAAAACGATAATATCGTTCCTGACGATATTGACGGTGTCGAAATGTCCCTCCACCGCACGTTAGTAAGCGGGCTTGACGCAAGTCCACTACCAAAAATGTTTTAACAATTTTTTTTTGAGGACGGCGGAGCATATTTACAGCAACTTTTTGACTTCTCTCCCTTAAGTGCAACGATCCTGAATAGACTGAACGACTAGAATATCTGGAATTTAGGAATCCATACGAGTTCAACGAACTATCACACGTTACTGCAGCTTCAAAATTGGCCGAGATATTGAACTTCGAAATATTGATGTTTGTATGAAAATAAGCAAAATGTCGTTTTTTTAGATAACTGAAATCGCCTACGTTAGTTAGTTAGTTAGTTAGTTATTCCTATGGAAAAGTCCTAAACGTTTCGATAGATTTTCCTGAAATTTTGGTTATAGGCTAATAATGGCCCAAAAATAAGAATGGAATTTTCAAAAGTTGGAAAAAATCCATTTCTTGGGAGCTGGAGCTCCCCAAAGTATCCATACAAATACCATATAAAAGCCAATTTGTATGTGTGTGATGTATATTTTGTTGCATGATATGGGTGGTGTAGTGTGGTGAATGGTGTGTGTTGTTTTTGAATGTGTTTCTTGTTATGGAAATTTCTGGGATCATTAAGCATAAACTTCCACTAGATTGGTTCTAAAATTTTGGGATGACAGATGATTCCTCTGGAACTCCCTAACTTCCATCTGTTATTTTGATGAATTTGGGTTATTTTCGACATGTGTGAAGTGTTCCAAGGTTGGTTCCTAAATTTTGGAATGACATATGATTCCTCTCGCACTTCCTAACTTCCATCGGATTTTTTGATGGATTTGAGTTATTTTCGACATGAGTGAGGTTTTCCAAGGTTGGTTCCTAAATTTTGGGATGGCAGATGATTCCTCTGGTACTTCCTAACTTCCATCGGATTTTTTTTGATGAATTTGGGTTATTTTCGACAGGACTGAAGTGTTCCTAGGTTGGTTGACAGATGATTTCTCTAGCACTTCCTAACTTCCATCGGATTTTTCGATGGATTTGGGTTATTTTCGATATAAGTGAGGTGTACCAATATTGTTTTCTAGATTTTGGGATTCAGACTGATTTCTCTAGAATTTTTTAATTTCCATAAGGTTTTTTAATGTTGTCGAAATGACATACTTACAAAAGTGGTGATACCAGTCAAAAAACCCTTAAAGGGTAAATGTGACGCAAGTCTTTTATCTTACTTACAAAATAACGGATATCTCTGAGGGTGACGCATTGTGCGTCGTACGCAAAAGTTTTATAAAAAAAAATTGACTCGAAAAATTTGTGAAAGAAAATTTTACAACAAGAAATTTGCGTCACAAGTAGCAGATGTTGAGGAACGTATTGTTAGGAAAATGGTTGAAAAATGTACTGAAAGAATTTAAACGAAAGAAAACCGAATCATCGGCTACTTGTGACGCAAATTTCTTGTTGTAAAATTTTCTTTCACAAATTTTTTGAGTCAAATTTTTGTTGATAAAACTTTTGCGTACAATGCGTCACCCTCAGCGATAGTAGTTATTTTGTAAGTAAGATAAAAGACTTGCGTCACATTTACCCTCTAAGAGGTTTTTGACTGATTAGTCTAAGCAGAGACTAAAGCTGCAATCGCAGTAAAAAAAGCATTCCGTTTTGCCTCAGTTTTGGCTTGACAGATCGTTTTTAACAATAGGAAATACGTAAACGGAGACAAAACGGAATGCTTTTTTTTACTGTGTAAGGCCCCACCCAATACGCTGCTATTTTAATTGATTCGAGTCCAGCCTTCGAAATATTTGTTTTGTTTACAATCTTCAGTTATATGATGATGAAGACTCAATTTTTAGAGATACACTATTCAATCGTGAGTGGTCCTCTAAATAGAGTACTGGACAGTGTATCGAGCAAATTCTGGCGCTGTAAAAAAATGTGAACACAATTTTCATAGAATAGTACTATATTTGGCAGATGTCGTTAAAAGCAATTTTTCCTAAAAGTGCGTTTTTAGTCGTTCATATTTGAAATTTTAACTCGTACAATGAAAAATTAGGTCGTGTTCTTTCAATCTAAAAATTCTTGTGACGTGACAAGTCAACTTGATGTAGGTATCATTTCTCTACTACGAAATAGTAGACTACTATACCAGTGAAGTAATTTGATATCTCGTATCCAGATGAGTAAAAGTATCCGAGGGCTTCAGCCCGAGGTACTTTTCCTCATTGTGATACGAGATATCAAATTATTTCATGTGTAAAGTATAACGTTTTACTTTACGAGCGAGGAAAATGGTTTTCACTAGTGAGGGAATAGCCACTTTACCTCACAAGTAAAGTAAACAGAATTTACAGTTAGGTTAGGTTTATAGCTAGCTAGGCTGTCTGAGAGTGCTATGTACATGGTCATCGTTTCTCACTGCTGGCTTAACAATAAGTTGAACATACTGTAGGCACCATTCATGATGTGTTGATTATTTATAAACTATTTACTTCTGAAAATACTTCAAAAAGTGATAATGTGAGACCAAATTCAGTATTTTGCCACATCAGAATGCAGGGCCTATTTTCGATAATTTTTTAAATAATTTTAGATAATTTTGATAATTTTTTGAGAATTTCGCTAGTTTTTTGAGAATTTAGAGAATTTAATTTTTTGATAATTTTGATAATTTTTAAGAATTTTGATAATTTTGAGAATTTAAATTATCGAAAATAGGCCCTGACAGAATGTGTTTTCCTACAGTCTTTGGTTTGTGTTTGAGCTGAACGCTCTTAACGGACCGTCAAATTTTAACATTTAAAACTCACCGATGTAAAAGTTTCCAAGTTCAGTGGATAGATTAGGATCACAATTTCTAGTGGTTGCTTTAATATTTCGCACATGATTAGAACATACTTTTTGTCCGTTTCCGTTTGTTCAATCCAATTGGATTCGAATAAGCGGTAACCCAATCGGCTGCTCGAATCAGTTATTTCATTTCCAAAGTGCATAATCATAAAAATGTCGGCAACTGCGTAGGTCAACACAACAACATTCGATTGAATTACAAACATATTGTCCGTCGAAATCTAAATTGGTAACGATGCGAAAAAAGATTAAATAGTACATTTCGTACCTAGGACTAAAAGTCTTTTTTAGCATGTGAGAAGTTTCCTGGCAGAGTCGAAGGCGAGGTCTGGGATCGAATACGCTAAAAAAGACTTTTAGTCCGTGGTACGAATAGTATTTTTCATATTGGACGGAGAAAAAGTGCCGAAGACGCTCTTTTCGGGTCCTAGGTATGAAAATCCGGTTTTCATCATTTTCACAGAATTACTTACAATAGACAATTGGACGGAGAAAAAGTGCGACGAAGTCGCTCTTTTCGGGTCCTAGGTATGAAAATCAGATTTTCATCATTTTCACAGAATTACTTACAATAGACAATTGGACGGAGAAAAAGTGCGACGAAGTCGCTCTTTTCGGGTCCTAGGTATGAAAATCAGATTTTCATCATTTTCACAGAATTACTTACAATAGACAATTGGACGGAGAAAAAGTGCGACGAAGTCGCTCTTTTCGGGTCCTAGGTATGAAAATCAGATTTTCATCATTTTCACAGAATTACTTACAATAGACAATTGGACGGAGAAAAAGTGCGACGAAGTCGCTCTTTTCGGGTCCTAGGTATGAAAATCAGATTTTCATCATTTTCACAGAATTACTTACAATAGACAAATTGTAGACTGATAGACAAATTAGTAATCCGCTCATGGTAATCTGCCCCATAAATAATGTATTGAAGGTAGACTTAAATCGCTCAACTGTTCTGTTGTCAATAGTTAGACTCAATTTAATAGGAATTCCAATTTCAATTAAAAAAATCTTTTACTCTGTCAAATTTCGATGAAATTTTATCATAACAATGAATTTATCAACGAATGCCCCACGATGTGGTCCTTCGATCTGGCGGATGTGGTCTTTTATTTCCATCTCTTTCCTTCCTAAGTTTTTAAATTGATTCCCCAACAGATCGAATGCGATTGAATAACTGAACATAATGTACCAAAGCAGTGGTGTGATCATTATAGATATGACGCATAGCATCAATAGCAATGAAATAAATACAAATAGTGAATAATAAATAATGTCTGAATCATTCCACGAGATACTGATAAAAAACGGTAGTAAATGATGGTCTTCGCTAAATATTGGAAGTTGCACAGTAATACCACAAGTGGCGGTAATTGCAGCTACATAACAATATGGAGCAAATATGTTTGAGAAAAAGTTTAGTTTCTTGTTGGTTTGGTCGTACTCTTCCCGATTGTTTGGTGAGAGCAGATGACTGAGATCATTTAAATATTCAAAGATTTTTTCTTGCTTGAAAATCAGGTACAAACATTTGATGTAAATAATCGCACATACGAAGAACATCATCATTACGCGCAGAGATTCGCTCAGATCATCAAGTAGAAATGCATCCGCTATCAGAAAAGCTGGAAACAACCCATAGAAAAACACAAGAGAAAATCTCTTTCCATTTTTACGGTAATTCGATTCTTCGTCCCTTTGCCAAAATCCAAAACGGTAAAATATGTTTATGTACATATGAATTGGTTTAATCAGCTGAATAGTGTACATTTCGATGGATTTATATTACTTCGACCACTACAATCAGTTGCTAAATTTGTACTGCTAGTGCACCAGTATGAACTTACTCTATAAATACAAGCCAACATTGATAAAACCATCTAACATACGTTTAACACGCATAAGAGCGATGCGTAAATCAGTGTAGCACTAAGGTAAGTAGCACTGATTAGCACCGTGCGACCGCTTTAAACTAGCGTGCACGTGAGCGTAGTGTGATACGTACATTAGTTTTATGGTGATTTTTAACTGTATTTTAATTGAAACCTCGAACCCAGATGGTCATAAGCACCTTTCCATTAGGTATATCAAAAACCGCCCTTTTTTCAAAAACCGATGCACGGTAATACTGTCATTTAAAAAAAATACCGGTAAAAAACTGGTAAATTTATATTGAATAAAAGATCTTCCGCCGAAAGCCGTTGGCTGTAGTAAGAGGGTATTTTTGCAAGCGAAGCGAACAATTGTTTTCATTGTGAAAAAGTTCGGAACAATGTAAACCATTTGAAATATGGGAAGCTGAATATGCGCGCGCGTAACCGTTAAAATGTGGGCATAAACTCCTGCTCACTTTTAACTTAAGCAATTCTTTGATAGTAATTTTACTACTGCATTACATATCGATAAAGAAGTAATTTTCTAACGTATTCATAATTTGGAAGACATCACAACGTTTTTTGTTAGACAAAAACTTACTTTTTACTTACATAGCCTCACGGTGGGGTTGAACAAAACTTAAATAGAGTCGCGATACCACCTCTGATTTTTTTTCATGTTCTTATTGAGGTACTCGAGTACTATAAGGAACCACATTCAGTCTGAGGATCCATCCAGCCGTTTCGGAGAACCGGCACTCATGGCCGTGCGGGACCGACGAGTCAATTTGAATACAGATTATTATCGCAACGGATAGATGGACTAATTCTAAGCTAATTCGTGTTGAAATGGCTTCCCTCGACAACTTGACCACGTAGCTACAGCCAGCTTAAGTCGAAAATTAGACATCTTTGAATGGTGATATGTCCAAGACGAAGAAAGTTTGAAACTCTTTGAATGGCGATATTAGTAGAGGATTCCATGCTCTATCCGAAACGGCTGGATGGATCCGCGAACTGAATGTGGTTCCTTATAGTGCTCGAGTCCCTCAATAAGAACATGAAAAAAAAACAGAGGTGGTATCGCGACTCTATTTAAGTTTTGTTCAACCCCACCGTGACCTTACTACTTTCTGAAAATCTTTGAGATGTCCGAAGTAATTGATGCGCAATTGAAATAGTACCTTTCAAATGGTTTGTTATAAGGGGAAATTGCAACAAAAAAATTACCCAATTGATGTGAATTTTTCGAAAGTTTTGATTACTACGATAATAAAGTTTGTAAACGTACAGGGTATCCACAACTCCACCTTCAGTTAAATGCTCTTAACAGACAGTGAAACAAAAATGATTTTGGGCATTCTATCAGTTTAAAATGACATATTAGACGTATAGCCCTAGTACATCGTGTACGAGACGTTGTTCCAATAGTTAACAAGGTCAATCGCGAATAATTAATAACAATCACCTGCAATTTGGAAAGAAGTTCTCAGGGTTGACTATTGCGACAATCTTTAATATTGAATTCAGTACGTGGTCGATTCTCGATTCCAAAACTAAGTCCCACCCTTTGGGTGAGTCAGGTCCCTTGACTGAAAATATTCACAAAATAATGTTGTTATTTTGTCATTGGTAAACTTCTTAATCAATTAGATTACACTGTTACAAACATCTGAATTTATTTTAACTGGTTTTTTATCTTGTTGAAAATGGACAATTTCTGAAGTCCAATCGAATGACAATATTTTGACCTCCAAAAATTTCTAACTAGACAACATTACATTCTGACTTTTTTAAAGTTTTCTCGAAAGAGTCGTACTAATTCCCTTGACTGAAAGTCATGGGTCTTACGGATGATAAACACCCTAAAATGTTTGTCACACAATGATCACTATTATGATTGAAAATGCATGAATGTATGACCAAAAACCTTAAATACAGAAAATGTTTGTCACACTTTGATGATTCGTTGATAACACGATAACTTGAGTAATTTTCAACGGATTTTCAAAAACTTTTTTTTAATCGACGGGGAATTAAATTAATGAGGTTAAGTTCGAAGATGGGCTATTACGGTCGGGTGTTCTTAGAGATATTCCCAAAAGAATTTTTGTCTCGTCCCTTGATTCCACGATAACTCGAGTAGTTTTCGACGGTTTTCAAAAAACTTTTTTTTATTTGACGGGGAATTAAATTCCTCAGGTTAAGTTCGAAGATGGGTTATAACGGACGGGTGATCTTAGAGATATTCTCAGGAGAATTTTTGTCTGGTCGCTTGATTCCACGATAACTCGAGTAGTTTTCGACGAATTTCCAAAAACTTTTTTTTAATCGACGGGGAATTAAATTGCTGAGGCTAAGTTTGAAGATGGGTCGTAACGGGCTGGTGATCTCAGAGATATTCCTAAAAGAATTTTTGTATCGTCCCGTGATATTATCGTGTTATTAGTTGAGTAATTCTTAATGGTCCACAAAAGACAATTATCCCACTAAGAAAGACATTTTTGGGTTAAGCTCGTTAATGGAATATACTGGAGTAATATTCTAGGATTCATTCCAAAATTTTGTGTGTGTAATATCTTTATATAGATGATAAGAAAAAAATTAAAGTTTGGACGAGTGTGAAGACAGTATTTAAAAATCACCCAAATGTATACTGTTCAGCAAATCATCGATGCCTCTTAAGTACTGAAAATACGTATGAGCCAGTATATGATCAAGTGCTGGAATTTCTCATATACGTGTTTTGTATCGAAAGTAGGGTACGCATACCCTGGTATACCTTTATATACTTTTAGAGTGATTTTTTTTTGCTCGGATTACAAAAATCTTCTTGAGAAAAGTAGTCAGTCAGTCAAGGGATCTGACCCATCCAAAAGATGGGGCCTAGTCGATCGGTATTGAAGCTCTATAAGTGAGCAGTAGTCCGATGAAAACAACTAATTTTTCCTGGAAATTATTTACAAAAGTTGGTTTTTGCATTTTACGGTCGCTCTCTTGATTGTGGCCACTCCTTTATGTGGAAAAATGATTTGCCCGACCCCAAAAAACCCCCAATAGTGCATCCATGCCGAAATCGGTCTTAACTCGCTGCAAAATTTCAACTCTAACTTCACTTTTCTGCCTGAAAACACCTTTTAGATAATGTTTTTCAAAAAATTTCTGGCGTAAAACCCTTGACTTTCAGTGCGGAAATCCATTATGAACTGTTGTATATTATTACGTTACTCGGAACTTATAAAATGTTTTTTTTTACTTCAACATGGAATAATTAATTCACCAGATTGAAATCGTACATGAGGCGTTTCCAATAAAACAATCAAAAGAGGCAACAGGTGCACCTGGCAAAAACTGGAAACTGTTAATTATAAAACAGTTGATGAAAAAGTAGGATTTTGGGTTTCAATGACATTTTATGAATACTGAACGAAAAGATTTGATTTTATTTGTCTCCGGGTAAAACGATGATAAATTAGAATCGACTTCTGTTCACAAAATATTAACAAACTGTGAAAAATTCACAGTTCGTGCTCAAAATAGTTCACATCTGTACTCGAACTGTGTATCGTTTGTTCACATGTTCTTGGTGTCTGTGCACATTTTGAGTTGTGTACACAGAATGTGAACACTCTGTGCTCTGGAATTTTAGTGGACAGAATCTTTAGTTTTTGATCAAAAACTTCAGACCAGGTGGTCTAAAAGTATAGTAAGTTGTTTAACAAGAACAATGTTTATGAGACCAGAGCGAGGATCGTAATTCGGTGTATGTGGAATTTCTTATTTCTCCTCGATCTCGATGTCGATCTCGCGAGATGAACGTTTTTTATATGTCATTTATGTTAAAAATATTTTTGTTCAGTCCCGTGTTCTTCAAACTGAAGCGTTCTGACTCTGAGGTTCACATCTCATTTGGGCGCGTACAACAAAAATGTTATTTCTAAATTTCAATTTGTTTTCAAGTGTCTTGCAAGCTTCATGTATTAAAAAAATATATTTTTAATTCATGGGTATGGGTATGGTAACCAACGAGCATATTCCAACAAAAAGCACAGTGCTTTTACTTTTATATGAAAATTTCCCCAAAATGTTTCTTATGCAAATTATTTGCAAGAAAAGCTTTTTTGCAGATTATTTATTGACATTTCTGATCAAGTAGTTTCTTATGAAACTCAAAATTGCTAAATAATAAATGGAAAAGTACCGTTAAGTGTTTCTTATGCAAATTACGGCAGCACACTACACTGCATTTTGTCAGCCAATTAAAACACCAAGACTGTAAACTTTGAGGCCTCAAAGCTTACAGCCTTGCTTAAAGCTTGACTGCGGCCGTGTAGCCGCAATAATATAGATAAATTAGTTTGGGCTTTCCGATTTCACGAAAAGGATAGACTTATGATCAGAGCTATAATACCGATGACCGGTTAATCATAACCAAGTTGAGGTATTTCTCATTGAATATTTTTACCAGGAAAGTGCAGAGAATCGTTGTCATTATATACTCATTGTTTCATCTGTAAGTCAAACCAACACAAGTTATGCAATTGTTGTGTCGGTATACGAATTTTGGCCTTGCAGATGAAAACTTCCTCTCTCAAAGCACTTTACCTGTAACTTTTGAGACATACGCTTCAAGGCGAGTTAAGATAACTGGGTTGGAATTCTATTTCCTTCTCACTCAGGATAACACTCCCTTTTTGAACAGTTGAATTCAACTCGTCTCGGGCCTCGGGGTCACACGTCAAATTGTGACTAAGCTTTCGATTTTTTTCATTCTTTAATTTTTGACAGCCGATCCGAGACAATATTAATTTTAATGATTTTCGCTCTCCTTAAACATTCCATTGGGGGTCGAAAAAATTGTTTCAATTTTGGATTTTTGGAATTAAATGGTCGTTATTTCATTAAAATTCCGCTAAAATTAATGTAATTCACGCCGTAAGTGCGGTCGAAATTCAAAATGGAAAGTGTGGAGGTCTTTCTGACGTAGCGTCATTTTCGTACAAGGAAGCGTTGAAATATAGTTTTCGGTTCACTTTTTCATCGAATCGTTCACTTAAAATTCAAATTTTAGGCACACTTACGGCGTGAATAACAAGTGCTCGAAGAACTCAAGGAGCTACGGGATCCAACTAGTCTTGATATAAAATCGAGTATAAAAATTCTATTGCTTGAACATTTATTGTTATCAATGATTATTTACGTCGCTTAAAAATAATTTGGAAAAAATATACTAACCACGTTCCACTCAGTTTCAATTAAAAAAATGATACGCTCGGTGCTAAACGCAGTTAAGAGAAATCTAAAACCAATTAGGAGTAAAACTGTTACAACATCTAGCAATCTTCCATTGCAAGTTGATGCTGTAGTAATTGGTGGTGGCGTAATCGGTTGTAGTATTTTATACCAACTATCGAAGCGTGGTGTTCGCGTATTACTTGTCGAACGTGGTAAATTAACGTGTGGAACAACATTTCACACAGCCGGACTAGTATGGAGTTTAAGACACAGTCAATTCGAAATTGAAATGTTAAAGAGAACGAAACGAGTTTTCAGCGAATTGGGTGCAGATAATTGCGGTTGGATAAACAATGGATCGCTTTTCATTGCACACTCTAAGGAAGAGTTAAGAGAATTTGCAGTATTGAGCGAACTCGGTAAATCATTGGGAGTAAATAGTTTCATTTTGAGTGAAAGTGAAGCTAGAGAGTTGTTTCCACTGTTGGAGTCGAAGAATTTTATTGGAGCACTTTATTCGCCAGGTCAAGAAATTTGTTATCACTTAGTGTACATAAAGTCAATAAAACGTTCGCAGATGATGGTGTTGTCGATCCATATCTACTTTGCAGTGCCCTGATCAAAGCTTCAAGACGTTTGAACGGGACGGTGCTTGAGAATTGTAGCGTAAAGGAAATCTTATTTGACCAAAATGAACAGGGACGAAAAGTTAGAGGTGTATTAACTGACATAGGAAGTGTTGAAGCGGATTGTGTTATCAATGCTAGAGGTAATCCACTAACGAACGATTTGTTTAAATGGCAATCTTGTCTATAATCTATCCATAAGCGATATGAATTCTTATCGAAATTTTTATACAGGACTTTGGTCGAATCAGTCCATAATGGGTAAAGACACACCATTACCATTTATAACAATGAAACACTCGTACGTCGTCACAGACACTATACAAAATCTAAACAAATGGCCAAACATACGTGATCACGACTTATCAATTTACTTTCGAGTTCAAGGTCAGTCTCTTATCATCGGCGGCTATGAATCAAATCCAACAGTCGTCAACAATGTTCCGAACGATTTCCAATTTAGTTTGTATGAAATGGATTGGACAACGTTTGAACCATTGATGCAAAATGCAATAAAACTCTGTCCGACCCTTGAAAGTGTTGGTATTAAGTCGTCAATATGTGGACCAGAAGCGTTTTCCATTGATCGTAAACCAATTGTGGGCCCGGACTACCATATAAATGGTTTGTTTCACGCATGCGCTTTTAGTTCGAATGGAATGATGTTAAGTGGTGGCGTTGCTGAACGAGTAGCTCATTGGGTGGTCAACGGTATGTCGAGTGTGGATGTGGGACTGTACGATTTGAAAAGATTCGACAGCGAGAAGGCAATGGACAAGGCCTGGATACAACAAAAATGTGTGGAGAATTATTCTAATAAATCTAGAAGTAAGCAAACTATACTTAAAATGTAGTCAAAAACAAACAACAAGATGAGTCGTATCTGGTACTTCTTTTGTTCGCCTAATAGTTGTCACAAAATCTTTTACTTCATTCGTTAAAAAGAATAATTGGCTATTTAAAAGAAATAGAGTCAGAGCTCATTGCTTATTTTTGTCATGATCATCGATAAACAGATGTCAACAGATGTATGTTTCTGAAAGGTATCCTTCGTCATAGTCAATTGTATTGAGTCAAAATTAAATTGATGAAATTGAGTTTCTTACATTTTTAACTTGTTAATTAAGTCATGGGTACAACTTCAGGAGAACAGGACTCACAACAACAAACAACTCTAAAAAGTCTTTCATGAAATTAGACGTTAGTAAGATGAGAATGAATAGAAAATGATATCAGTCTGAAACCCAAGGTGTTTGATTCGTGCGTCTCCCCAGTGTCCACGTGAATGGAGTCTAACCTTAACGAAATCATTCAATTCAAAAAACAAATTGAGATTAACAGAACCTAATGTGCTTAGAATTTCGCTCGAACACAAAATGAAAATTCAATCGATTCGAGAGCAAATGAAACGATAGCATCTGTCTTATGGGCACCAACAAGATTTGAACCATGGACCGCTTGCTTGTGAAGCAATAAGCGGTGTATGAACCAAACCACTGGACCATCGGCCAAAAATGTTATGACATTTCATCAGCTGTGCAACGATGTCCCATATGTGTTGGTCAAAGTAGAAATGACCAAACGAGACTACCTACCAAATGAATTGCAGTACAAACGTAGGTGGTCGATTTTCAGAAACTGCCCGTTTTTCCTACGTGAGGTTAACACGTTGCCAGTTATTGCGAATGGTCAACTTTAGGCACACCGGAAAGTGCTAAGGGAGTCAAGGAATACCTCCAAATAAATTTATAAAAATCAAAAAGAGCATTATCCCCTACGTATTAAACACACTAAAAATATCAGGTAGACAAGTGTAACAGCGATAAATTAAGATTTTCCTGCGTTATGAGGAGTTCCACTTGGTAAAGTATTGAAATCTTTAGTTTCAAGGTGCATGGTTGTTGACGTTACCTAACCATTATGAGCCTTGGTCACACAACATTGAGAATTGATACTTAGATGTCAGGTAAGTGCAGTACGCGTAAAATGTCACATTCGACTTTCGTGTATGTGTTGGTGTGTATGAGAATGATATGTCAAAAAATCTGATAAATAAACACTAGACTGTAACTAAAAACAAAAATTTCACGCGAAATGGATCACATTGAATTATCCAGCATAGTTGTAGACGGTTTGAAATGTTTGAACACTTCGATTAATACTGATTTAACCAAGAAATTAATTAGCAATGCTGTCAAAATGGCATTGTATTCCGATGCTAGTGAGTCATTAAATTACAAGAACATTTTGTTCAAGTATCAATAACCAATGTTTCCATTCAGACATTCCGGCTAATCCAGAGATATACGCAACAAAACCCGATTTCGCAAAACAGGCTGAATATGCAGTGTTGACCGTTATATTCCTGTCGATCAAACACAACTACGACAGCACAAAATTCCGCAGTCTACTGGAGTCGCACAACGTCTCCGCAATGGCAGTGGACGAATTGATCAAAGTGTACGATACGAACAAAACCGAGCTGCGTGTAAAGAATCTGACCACTGGAATATCATTGCCACACATGACAAATGTTGAATGGAAGTTAACGTGCGATGTCAAGTCATCCCAAACTGAGTGCGGGTCCGGTGAATTGACGTACAACATCCATTTGGGAAGGTACAAGGACAAAACGGGCGAACGGGAAACGATCGCGGATTTCGTGTGTAATGTGGAAGAGCTACAGTCGTTGATATACAAATTGAAAGAGATCGAGAGACAGTATGAACGTTTAAGTGAGAAGTGACTTTCGTGTATGATGGTCTGTATGCGCGGAGCCTATTGATGGGGGCTTTTTATTTATATCTTCTGCATAAGAATAAAACCAATTTAGAAAACGACTCGAGGCACGTTTTACTCTTCCGAAGAAAATATTTTAAAATTGGCTTTCTCGGCTGGTTTAAACCACAAACGTAAAAATTCAAGTCAGTGCAACCTGACCCCTTACCTTAATTACTACTCAGCTGAACTAAGGCAAATGAATTCAAAACTTTGAGTTACAATGACCGGAATGCCATTTAATGTCAAAAATAGGCCAAGAAATGACTGAAATAAAAATGTATAAAAATCGGGTGAATAATCCTCTTCAACTGCAGACACTGAAATTATGCAGAAGTTTCGGTCACTTGAGAAACGGCGACAAAGGCGAATTTTAGAAGAAACAGCGAGTCCTAGAAGAAACCGTGAATTCTAGAAGAAACAGAATTTTTCGTCCATTTTTCGAAAATCGCCGATCCTCCTCGTCGTTTTAAAATCAGCCACTTATTTTTGGTAACATTCGGTTTTTCTTCTAGAACTCGCCGTTTCTACTAGAAATCCCCGTTTTTTTTCTCTCTAAAACTTTCCGTTTTGTCTGACGTCTGACCGTTTCTTCTAGAATTCTCAGTTTTTTACAAACTGCGTAAGAGACGAGTTTGTTTTTTTTTTCAAATGAGTTTGTCCTTTGTCGAAATGCGCTACCTTGAGGCGCTCTCTTGAGACCTTGAGAAAATGTAATGGCGCCTTAAGGTGTGCGAATGGCAAGGAAGAGGCTATTATCACATTGTGCGAGACTCTTTACTACTCGCACATTGTGTGAAACTCACCGTTTCTTCGTAAATTCCCCTTTGTTGCCGTTTCCAAGTGGCCGAAACTTCTGCATAATGCCACTGAATCAGAGATAGAATTTCATTCCCCGCAAAACGGTAAACTGTTCAGATTTTTTTCACTTTCTCCATTGCTCAGCGGTTTTCGGTTTAATGACCCCCAGTGCAACAGTACGAAGAAAGTCTTTTCTTATCCCCTCGTCAATAACGTAGGTCGTAACGGCGAGTCTATATTCCCCATCCGGAAGTATGTCCGGTAATTTATCATATTCCATAGGTCGATCTTCGTATCGCCTTCCCTGTGATTACAAAAAGTTTATCCATGTGATCGTTTAACGTATAGTGTTTACCCAACCGTCATCGGACAAGGATCGTATAAATTTCCATATTTTCGATGGTCGTTTATGTTCAGCACTTTGTGTATTGGTGAATTTTCGTCACTTAGTATGTTACACCAGTCTTGATCAAGTGTTATCAAAAATGGTCGATAGGTCGTTGCAAATTTTTTGTACATCTGTACTTTTATCTGAAATACTTGAATTTAATTTGGTGTTTATTTTTGTCAACCGGTTAGATTACGTGAACATTAGTTAGTACAACACCGGGCTGATATATCACTTCCTTAAATCCAATATTCGTTGTACGATTCACATTTTTCGACCGACAAGTATATTTAGCGACAATTTTTGGATCCAATACTTCACATATGATTCCGATAGGCGAGATACTATACAGTTCCTGACGTTTTAAAATTATCCAAAATTGTATTACCTTCGGACGCATCTTCCAGCGGATCTTTTTATATGATGTGCCCAGAAAAGGATTCGACCATAGAAGTCAAATTTTTATTTTTAATTCCTCGATGCTTGTGCACATGGTAGGTGGTGGAAAACTGAAAACATGCACTTTTCTCCGGCTACACGCAACGTACAGGGTGTCATTAGAAAGGTAATTGAACGTTCTTTTGGGGCAAAGAGTCGATCAAGGAGAGGTAGAATTAACCCCTGACGAGTTATGAGCACTTCAAAGTAGGGATACAAATTTGACTACTTAACCGCCAATTACCTTTCTAATGACACCCTATACGTTGCGTATAGCCTAAACTCTATAAGAAAAGTGCTTGTTTTTGGTTTTCCACCACATACAACTGCCCGCACAAGCATCGAGGAATTAAAAAAAATGGGATCAATAGCCTCCGCTGACAGATGTGTCCGATTTCGATAGTTCGTTTTTCAAAAGAATCCCTCACAACATTACACGTTACTGTCGGTCAAACAAAATTTTGATTATTAATACAGGAGGTACATAAACATGATCATAATCTTAATCCATGTTTTACTTCATGAATTTTTTGATTTGTCGCTTAGCCACTTTATTTTCAATAATGTCATCAAAATGTAATTATTTACATATCCGTTTCGGACGCTTGATTTTAGGCATATTCACTTATTAATTATAGTCCGGACAGAGTGCATTACTAATTTTTTATAGTTCAGATAGTCCAATCTCCACTTTAGTCGGGTTAACTAACTCACATTGCAGATATATGCCGACATAACTAGTATTTCGTATCCGTGCATTTTATCTTCGCATTAGATTAGATTGGAGTTTGGGGATGATTCAAAAGAGAAGCAGAAACCCAGATCCAAGATTGGAATACGTGGTTTAGATTTTTGTAAAGTTTTTATTTTCCGAGCTTTCGCTCACAATCAGTGAGCTTCATCAGGGATGAAAACTAAATGAGACGGGCCTACTTATAGAAAGAATATGTGAATGACAGTTGGCTCCTATGGGAGAGAATGTGAGAGAATTTGTATGATTTGTATGCAAATCCACTGTATGCACTGTCATTCACATATTCTTTCTATCTCGCCACCGGCCTATCAACTTATCATTTCTCTGCTTACAGCATAACTTATAGCTATATTTTACACATACTCACTCGAATTAAAATTGCATTGATTGTTAATCAAGGGTCTTACGCCAGAGAATAAGTCTTGAAGTTCAGGTTTCTTTAATAAAATGCAACGTTTGATGGCACGGTAGCTTGAGTTGTTATGGAGCGATTTTTAATCAACGAGGAATAAAATTCCTGAGTTTGAGTTCGCAGATGGGTAATATCGATCTAATGAAATATTTCGATTGATGGTGACGGACATTATATTGTTAAACGTTACCAGACTAATGTTACAAAGCCTCTTGAGTGCAGGTCCCTCGACTGAATAGTGGTTTTGAATGCGCTATCAAGGACTTATGAATTGTAAGCCATCAAATTCATGCCAGTAAACACAAAGTTTTCTGTCTTACAGGATAGTCAAAACTGTGTTTTTTTACATGTTTTTGTTTTCCCTAGGGTCGAAAGTGGCTTATTGCACACATAGAGAAAAACAAGTGAATTGGTTTCGGCTTCAAAAGCATGTAAAATTCATTACAAAACTTGAGTTAAAATATGAAAATGTCACTTTTTGTGTGAAGTTTGATGACGAGGCGAAGTCGAGTTTTAACTTTTGGTCAAATACTTAAACTTTCTGTTTTACAGTGGAGGGGTAAATGTCAATTAACAGTGGTCGACTGTCTTATATTTCTGTGGTATTATCTCCTCAAATATTCCTTCGCCTTTAGTGTCTCTTTTTACAGTTATTTAAAAAAAAACATTGCTGCCTATGTTAAGTCTTTGGTCCGGATGACAAATCACTATCTAAGACGTCAGGATCCGGATCTATCCCAATTTTAAGTTATATAATAAATGCATTTCCCATTTAACTTAAAAATGGGATAGCTTCGGATCCTGACGTCCTAGAAACTATTTTATTAGTGATTTTAGAATTAGGACGAAAAATTGCCCAGAGGTATTCGGACTTGTAACTACTACGTACGAGGCATACACAATACTTGATGTAGTGAACTAATTATAATGAGGGATTCTTTTGAAAAACAGCCTACCGAAATCGGACGCATTTTCTATTGGTATTTTATATATGTGCCTAGAAAGGACTTCGACCCTAGAAGCCAAAACCACTTTCAAAAAAATTCTTCGAAGTTTGTGTGGTTGGTCAAAGGTGAGCAAAAACCGAAAAATTACAATTTTCTTACAAAAATTGCTCCAGTTACACGAGCCGTACAGGGTCGTGTGGGGTGTCATTAGAAAGGTAATCACATGTACTATTAAGCCGAATAGGGTCTTATTGGGTTTAGAATTCATCCACACTGAAATATGTGCAGATAAAGTTTTTAACCGAATACGTACACTGTTCTTACTGAAATTTCTCGAGGTACACAAAATGTACATGGTCGTGTGGGGTATCATTTGAAAGGTAATTTTATGTGCTTTTGAGCCAAATAGAGACTAATGTGGTTTGGATGCATCTATGATGAAATATGGACACTTAAACATTTCAACTTCTTTTTCATCGCATATGTATCCAAACCACATTAGTCTCTATTTGGACTCTACACACTCAAAAGCACATAAAATTACCTTTCAAATGATACCCCACACGACCATGTACATTTTGTGTACCTCGAGAAATTTCAGTAAGAACAGTGTACGTATTCGGTTAAAAACTTTATCTGCACATATTTCAGTGTGGATGAATTCTAAACCCAATAAGACCCTATTCGGCTCAATAGTACATGTGATTACCTTTCTAATGACACCCCACACGACCCTGTACGGCTCGTGTAACTGGAGCAATTTTTGTAAGAAAATTGCAACTTTTCGGTTTTTGCTCACCTTTGACCAGCCACACAAACTTCGAAGAATTTTTTTGAAAGTGGTTTTGGCCACTAGGGTCGAAGTCCTTTCTAGGCACATATAAAAAATTCCAATAGAAAATGCGTCCGATTTCGGTAGGCTGTTTTTCAAAAGAATCCCTCAATATACTTTGAAATTAATTTTTGCTTTTAAATTGAATGTTTTCAGTGGGTTGAGACCTGCGTTGTGAGTTGTGGCATTTCATATATAACCTATACAGACTGATAGGTGGTAGTGTTAGAAATGCTATCATGGTTATTGTGGACCACTATTTTTGGCTTAATTTTTTTAACATCTAAATTTTCATAAGATACTCACGCACAGGTTTTGCTACCGAAACTCTCGGTTACATACCTTAGTTAAAAGAAAAGTAGAATGTCGTTTGATAGCTTCAACAGTCAAGAGAACCCGTAAGCTTGGGCCTAGTACAAAGTAGACATCACCACTTGTTTTACAGTACGGAAACGCAAATGTTCATTTTTCACAATTTTTTTTATTTCATTTTTCTTTCATATATTATAATTTTCCACTCTTCCTTCACTTATATCACATTTAATATGATTTCGTGCTTGCAAAACAACAGCCAAAATACTATGGCAAGAATTGAATTATTTTTTTAAAATTCTAAATGCTAAATTTTCTCAATATTTTTTTGCTTGATTTTTGTTTAAGATTTTTTGTTTGTTTATTTAGAAAACACTAGCATCGATTTATTGTTCATTTTATAATTGTTTTTTGTTTTTTTTCTTTTTCTTTTATACAAATAATTAAATTACATTTAAAAAGAGAATTCGACTAAACGCTAAGATTTTTCTCATTATTGACTACAATTTTGGACTGCGCGATGTGATTACATTATAAGTTTTTTTTTTGTTTTTTTAAGTGGGGGACAGATAAAGCGTTTCAAAGCGATCTATTATAGTAATTATAATTGTAATTGTAAATGTTTTCCATTCTAAAAATATCTTCAAAGTACTTTCGTTTGTTTTTTGTGGATAGAAAATAATACTCAAACAGAATTGAACAATTTTCGGATTGATACTCGTTGTTCAAGCAATTTGTTTTATATTATGCAGTGAAAAACATTCATATTTTTTACAATTTTCATTTTTATAACTCGAAAATTCAACTTCATTTTCATTCATGTTTTCAAACTGAATTTCCACATCAACAAATTCACTGTGGTGCTCTCTGTGAAATGAGTGCATGATTTAAATGCTCTGTTAGACACTGCTGTATATTTACTGGAGTTGTTTCTTTTTCTTATCTTGTCTTATAATCAATTTTTCTCTTCTAATGTGATGACGATTTTATTATATTATGGAGAATACTGTTTTCTTGCGCTTGTGCTGACAAATTGTCGAGTTCGGTGAACTAAATTAAAGAATTTTTATAACAAACATTTTCATATTATTCAGATGATTCACCTGACATTATCTGTTTGTTGAAAACCTATTTTATAGTTGAAGGGCTATTTCAATACCTTCGACTTCGACGACTGAAATCATTTTATCGAAAAAGTGGCTGATCCTCCCGTAAAAAATATATCATAAACTGCCCTAACAACTCACAAAGGGCTCGGAGCTATAGAATCTATAGTATAGATTATAACTAGTTTTGCTGCATATGGTTCGAGAGTCTCGAATCGATACCCTTTCATTAACGAAATATTCTACTTTGCCAGTCAGTGGTAACCTGCGTGACAAACCTAGTGCCATCTATGATGTACTAGGGGCGAAACTAATACAACTAGTAGAAGTCGAATACCGGTTTTCTCAATAATGCTTTTACCGGTAAGCCGTGTAAAAGACATTCAACTTTACTTGACTGGAACCGATTCAATTAATTTTGCTTGCTTTGTTCACAAATCGGCCAATCGGTTCAAATCCATCAGCGGTTGAGTTTATAACTCTTACACTGACAACTCATGAATGAGGCACCTGGCACCTCTTCTTCGTCGGATATGAAAAATATTATTCGTACCACGGAATAAAAGTCTTTTTTTAGAGTATTCAATTCCAGACCTCGCCTTTGCCTCACAAATTTCTCACACGATAAATAAGGCTTTAAGTCCTAGGTACGAAATGTACTATTTCATGCTAGCGATACGAAAATCCTTATTTTGTCCACTATAAAGCGTTGTGAAAATGTCGTTTGGTTGTCCTTCCGGGATGACCACCATTTTGGGTGAGAAAATTTTCTCCTCTAAAATGGCGGGTTCCGCCATATTGAGTGAGAAAATTATCATTTTCAAATTACAACGAGGGTGAAATGCATAGCTTACTACAGGAGTCGCAGTCAGATTATCAGAAAGGTTTCAACCATTTTTAATCAAGCTGGTATCAATTCCAGTCGAACGACTACTTCACGAAAGATGCTTTTTTTTTGATCGAAAGAAACATTCTTTCCCGCCGTTGAGTCGATATTTTAATTTGTCAGCACAAACGATAAAATTACTTGCTATTGTTGTCATTAAAAGTTAAATTTAATTTTCCGGGTCAAATCTGTAAATATTTTCTGCGAATGTTTCTCGGCAAGATAAAAATGGAATCTTAAAACTAAAATTAATAAATAAAATTCAAAGATCCGATCAATTTACAAATACTATACACACACTGGGGGCAACTAAAAATTGCAACAAAAAAAAAATTTATTCAAAATACAAAAATTGAACGAAAATCATCGTTTTCGTTTTGTTAATCTCATATTCTTTATCGGTTTCATTAATCCTTTTTTGGGGTTCTCTCTTGTGATTTTTGTTTTGTTTTATTTATTAATTCACACAACGCAATTTGCGCCAATTGTTAAATTTAATTCAAACGAACGAATTGTTTATTATTTACAACATACATGATTTACAGATTAACATATAGAATACTGTAACAATTATTAACTTGGAGTGTGCTCTCACCCATTTTTCTTCTTCTCGCTCTATCACTTACTCTCTCTCTATATATCTTTTCAGTATCGTACAAAAATTGATTCATTTCACTACTTTTACTTTTATCTTATTGAATTACAATGAAACTGAACGCTTAAATGTAGAAAGTTATGTTGGATACAATACGAAAACAAAAAAAGGAACGGACGTTTAAATGCGTGAAAAAACATGGATTGTAAAGATCAGGCAACATTAATGAACGTTGGCGAAAAAGCAAAATATTTCGGAACAAAATGTCTCTCAAAAAAAAAAAGTTTGTTTAAAACAACAAGAAAAATTAGCCGGTAGCTCTACTGGGGATGTGCACAGACTTGATTAATGTCAAGTCAAGTCAGGTTTTAAGACCTGACCAGTTGTTCAAAACAGTATCCGATTAACGGTATCTGGTAACATACATTACCGATCCCGACCCACCTTCTGTCACGGAATCGAGCAACATAAAAAATGTAAGAAAAGGACACGATCACCATTGATCAAAGCCAAATTAATGACAACGGATCCAACATAATTTCTTCCACTTAAATCGTTCGACCTTAAATAATCCGTAAAGAAATCCCACGGTTCAACGTCTAGTTCAAGTACTTACGGCATTTCTTCGAACCACACGAGCAAGGTATTTTCGTCTCTTCAAACGGAAACTTGTAATCGTACGTCAATTCTTCACCCTGGACGATGCGACGCAGGGCAAATATTATGATGTGCTTGTGACCCAGTATGTCCACCACCTTAGAATAGCAATTTGGCTGCAAAGGTAACATTTCGTTATAAATTGTGGTGATCTAGCCAAAAAAATCAAGAAATTACCTCGCAAGCATGATTGATGAATCTGGCTGCGTTTCCACGCATCGTAGCGTCCACCACCAAATTATCGTCAATTTTGAACATGTAGCAACCGATTCCTCGACTGTCGTAGTATCGTTCACGTTTGTCGGTCAGCGTTGAGCGGATTAGTTCGCCTGCATACTCGATGACCATTTCACCTGAAAAACGGAATGGACGACGATTATGAGAATGTCAGACGTCACAAATGTCAAATAGAATTCTTACCAGCTTCGATATCTCTGTTACAAAACAGTCCTCGGCCATGGATGTGAGAACGGTAGACACCAACGGTTTCCTTGTACGTTTCCTTCAATGTTCGGTATCTCATAGCCATGGGTAAATTGCTGCCAGTTCCTCTTCTGCAATGACAAATGTGACGAAATTGATTAGCAAACTGAAACTTTAAGGCAAACCCATCCGTCACTGCATACCTAGGCATCAATTCGCTGTCAAGATTTTGTGGAACAATCAGTTGAATTGGTTGCTTGCGATGTCGCGACGCTAACCAGCTGAACATGTCGTAATCGGAACGCTTTGAATAACCTTCACATCTCGCAGCCCCGTACACATTTTCCTTCAACTCTTCGGTATCGGAACAGTAGCCCGATGACGCAGCGCCGGATATTGTGCTCTGTGGTTTTTTGTGATATTTCGGTTGATATTTGGTGCATTTTTCAACGCCCGGCAATTGCTCCAACAGGTATTTCAGAGCGTTCGTTTTCAATCCCAACATCTGATGGCCGCACATATCAGCTAGTGGTCCTTCTGGCAACGGAGACAGACCATGTGCCTTTCGAGCCACCTGTACCGTTTCGAATACCTTTTCCCATATTTCCGATATCGACGTTGATTTGTAGGTGAATCCGTCTTGTGACTGAATTTCGTACAACATTTTCGGTCCGGTCGATTTGGGCAGAGGTTGCTGTTCACGCAACATTGACTTTTGATATTTCATCATTGTTGTGTGGTCATGCAAAGCAGCCGGAATTAAATTCTCTTTGTGTTGTTCCGGCTCTGATTTACACGAAACTGTCTGCTGGTCAACTTCGTTCATCGAAAACATATCCGAATCGGATTCGGGTGCATTCTTTGTACAGTCATCGTTTTCCAGATTCACCAGAATTTCGCAGATCTTGTCTTTCACATCGGGGCTGGTTCGTTCCGAATTGCTGTCTTCACGGGACAGTAACGAATCGTGTTCACCTTTCAGTTTGTTGAACAGGTCATCCGAATCTGACGGTGTGTCCCGACGGTTCGGTGACAAATGGCTGGCTTTCGATTCGATTATCTTATCGATTTCCATGTTCAAGTCATCATCTTGATCGAATCCGCTGACACTACAGCGACCGTCATCACCAACACTGAAATGCTCATCGTCCTTTTCAACAATGACCAACTGATTGGGAGACAGTTCTTGTTCAATTATTGGTGACAGTTTCGATGTGTCCACGGTGATGATTTTCTTTGTTGTCACATCAACACTTTTCGGTTCGGGCGGCGTTAGTGGATTGTTTTTCTGATGTACGGTTTGCATGGGGAGAACGCGATTCGTTGGTCGGGTATTTGTGTAATTGTATTGTGGTATGGGATTCACCACATTTGTTGGAATACCATTCGAATACGTTGGAGCATAAGGTGCTGTTGGCAATTGTATACTGGCCGCGATGGGAAGTGTTATTGATTGCGATTGACTTGTGGATGGGTATTGTTGCTGCGTGGGAGAATAAGTGGTCGGTGTTGCAGGTATTGGTTTTTGTGAGCTTGTTTGGTTCGTTGATAATTGACTAGTCTGCTCAACATTGGTTGTATTCTTGACGAAGGACTGCTGCTGCTGCTGACTGAATGCAGTCGACAAATTTTCGGTGTTTGACGGAGACATGTCACAATTTGTTGGATTTGTTGTGTTCTCCAAAGTGATGGTAGGTGATTGAATTGTGATGGGTGGCGTTTCGGCTACTGGTTCATATAAAGGCACAATGATTGGATTCGGTGGAATGACAATCGGTGATGAGGTTGATGTAGCTGGTGTTATTGTCATCATTTTGCTGGTCTGCGGTTGAGTCGGTTGCACTTTCGATGACATCACCGGACGTGTTATGACTTTAGGACGAACAGTTGCAGCAGCTATTTTAGCAGCTGGTTGTTTGACCGCATTCGATTTTCGAGGTATCGGGTGGATTGGCATTTGAGGTGACGGAGTGGTGATCGTAATTGACTTCTGCTGTTGATAGTTTGGCATTGCGGCTGAAAATTTACTGGTATTTGGCTGCATGATAAATTGATCGTATGATGTGATGACATTCTCAGGTTTTGGTAAAATGTTTTGATTTTGATTTGATTTGGCGTCTACGGTGACATATTGTTGAATTGGATTGGCCAGAATTTTGTTTTGAGGCTGAACCTTCGTCACGACGATAGGAGCTGATTTCACAATTGGCTTCGGCGATTGATTCGGTCGTACGGATGGTTGAGGCTGTGATTGAAGTGTAATCGGCACCGAATGCTGTTGCGTTTGATTCTGTTGCTGATGTTGAGGCAACAATTGAATGGTAGATTTATCATCAACAAACCTCCATGCCGAATTGGCTGGCTGCTGTTGTTGCTGCGATTGAAGTTGTTGAATCGGTTGAATTTGATGCGATTGAAGTTGAGACATTTGTGGTACACCTTGTTGCATGACATTTGATAAAATACTAGGCTGTTGCGACGGTTGCGATTGCATTATGGTGCCGTCGTTGTTCAAAACAACATATCCCGTTGGCATTTCCATAATCGGCTCGATTTTGCTCGCCTGGAACACCTGGGTCGTTGTTGCCGAAAAGCTCGCGTTCTGACTCAGAACACCTTGCATGGCAGTGGACACAAATTGTTGTGACGACATGACAGTGTTCTGTACGATTGTTTCTAGGCCGTAATACACTGGCTGACTGGTGAGTAACATGCATCCATTTGCCGGATTGGTCATCATTTCGAGAGTTGGTGCTTGGCCAAGCATCATTTGTTCGGCAGACATCATACCGAATTGCTGTCCATTCGGCTGTTGTTGTATAATTGTTCCAATGACCTGAAAATGAAAATTGTTTTTTTAGCTACTGAGCCGTCTGAAGATGAGAATGTATTGAAGGGAAGTAACACTTACTTGAGGCTGCTGAGGTTGAGCTAGTTGTAAAGTACCATTCGGTAGCATTTGTAAACCACCCGATGAATTAGCCAACAACAAATTGCCATTGTCAGCGGTCTGTAACTGGAAAGTGCCTGGTACTAATGGATTCGGTGTTAAATATTGCGTTTGCGGCTGCTTAAAGTCACCACCATTCGTTGGCATTGCAATGTATTGCATGGCATTCTGATTGTCTGTCACATATTGGACCAAGTTGTTCTGATTGCCACCGATCTGTTGTACAATAATCGGTTGGGCAGAAGGATTCTGTTGGATTACGACATTTCCTGCGTCATTCATCGGCCGAATAAGTGGCAGCGACTGATTGAATATGACCGGTTTCGGTTCATTTTTGACGATCGTTCGTTTAATTTGTATCGGCTTATTGACTGCACTGACTGTTCGACCTTTGGCCCTTGGCATACCGTTGGACTGTGGCATTATTTTCGGCATCATGTTACGCTTGTTGGGTGACTTGTCTGGTTGCGGAAGAATCAATTGATTTTTGTACGGCGACTGTTGTATTGTTCGAGTTGTTGTGGTGTAATTTGAGACATTCTGTTGGGTCGACGATGTCGGTGTAATCACAATCTGTGGTTGACCATTCGCTTGTGAAAATGTTATGATCTGTGGCTGCTGCTGGTGCATTATTGGCTGTGATGTTTGAATGTTGATACCGTTCGGTAATGTGATGGTTTGCGGTGTCGAATTCATTCGCTGTTGCTGTGATTTATTTTGTATTTCAATGCCGCCGAACTGAGACTGTTGAAGATTTTGTATCGGAAAAATCTGCTGACCGATGTTCTGAAGCGGCTGTGCGAATAATTGCTGCTGTTGACCATTGGTGGCATTGATAATCATATTTTGAATCGGCTGATTGAGCTGTTGCATTTGAACGCCACTGTTGCTGATGGCGCACTGATTTTGCATCGACATAGATGTGTTGTGTTGCAGTTGCGAACTGTGGATTTGAATCGGATGACCTTGAATGTTCTGAATCGAAATCGGATTGATTTGTTGCCCGTTGAAATTGTAGATTTGCTGAGACGAGTTCTGGTGTTGTGTCGTCATTATCGGCATGAAATCCTGACCGGACATGGACGTTATGATCATGTTATGCGGTGGACTTTGCATGTCGGGCGAACGTGGTTCCGATTCACTTTCACTAGTCGATAGCGGTTCGCATTGTGGCAGGTGACGATTGTACGAATCAACAGTGCGGTAGGTGCAATGACAACGATCACACTTGACGGGCGATTCGCGATTATCGTAGGTGGAGAACTCATGCACTGGTGAATTATCTTCACTGCAACTGCTCACATCGTCCATGCCATCCAGTTGGGATATTTTTAGCTTATCCAAAATATCAGACGCAGCCAACGAGTCACTCAACGAGTTGTCATCGCTTTGATTAAATCGTTTAGCTGCTGACCAGGTGAAATTTTTGTGCCTTATATCGTCGGAACGTCGTCTTTCGGATACATTCAATGGCAACAGATCGTCCTTGCGACGTCCCAGTGACATCAAAACACCATCTGCCAATCTCAAGTTCATTTTTCGTCGTTTCGCCGCATTTGTCTCCAATTTACTGCTCCAATTTAAACTAGACGATCGTTGTTGACTTCGGGACGCAGCGACACCACGAGAAAATACTTCAGATTTACTTCGTTTCAGCTCACGGCTTATCGAACGAGCTGATAGCATGGCATCTTCAACATGAGCAACATTCGGATTTGTATTGTTCATCCAACTGTCGCTACCACCGTCGTAATCTTTCTGACCGTCGCTGAGTTCATCATCGGACATATTATAATCGCGAACGTCACGCGATAGGTCATTGCTCAAATACACTTCGTTCTTACTGTCCATGGCAACGAGGTCCTCATACGTCATCAGTTTCGGGAAAATGTCCAACATTGAAATTCCGTCCAAAATGTCGTGGGGCAGATCTTCGAAAATGGCGTCCTTTATTTCGGGTGGCAAGAGATCGGCATTGTTTTGGGGCTCATCTTCATTGGTCTCATCTGCACTACCGATTCCGTTAACCGCTTCCAGTAATTGTTTAACAGACCGTTCCTGTCGAATAATATATTCGTAGTCCTCACCGTTAGCTAAGCTGCTATGCCATTTAGAAATTTGCGTTAGGCCTCGTTGAACCATATTCAAACTGTTGGAGTGGTCAACGGTAAAATTTCGTCCAGTGTCTAGCGTCAAACTAAAATTGTTGTTTTGTATGGATGTACGCACTGTGTATTCAACGATTTTCCACGGTTCTTTCGAAGACCAATACAATCGGGTACAATGGAAGTCAGCCGGTACGATGGCATCGTTCGTATCGGACAGTGATGTGACAAATTTACCCAATTGTTTAACTTGCAGTGCGCCGATAACAAATTGTACCCGGCTCGGGTCGACCGATTTCCGTCTTTTACGATCCAATTCCACATAAACGGGCCGGTGAACCTCGAAATTCTTTTCGATTGTACACTTTTTCCGATTGGCATCGGCCAGATGTTGAGGACAGTAAACGGTTTTGTCTACCATGAATGCACAGTCCAGCGACCTGGCACACTTGTAATGAAACTGTTCGCCACAATTTTTTACATTACAACCAACGGTTGCACCTTTGGAACCGCATTTACTGCATTTGATTGAGCGTCCGCGTGATATTGCACTGTGGACATTCTGCAACGATCCGTCGATTTCTTCGAACACTTCGGCCGACCACATGGCACAATTCGTGTGAACCCAACAATTTTGGCCGCAGTACAGCAAGCGCGATTCGTCCAGTGAGCCACCCTCGCCAACACTTTTACAAAACATACAAATTCGTGTCTCTTGAAGTTCGTTCGGCGTGTAGAAGTAATCGTCGATGTCGTCGGGAACATCGATCATCGGTACTTGTTGATCACATTCGATGTTCGCCGAATTTTCCTGGAAATTGCACGAGTCGTACATGTCCTCTTCCAGAGCATCCGTGCAGGCCTTCGTTTCGTTTTGGAACCATGGAAAGGCTTCGCTCAGAATCTCTTTGTATGTTATTGTAAGTTCGTCGCATGCAGCCGCTGTTGTGATGAGATTCATGTCGTAATTGAAATCGGCCAACGAATAGTATTCGTTCGCACCAATTTTCTGCTTTATTTCTAGTAAACTTGGCGGAGCTGTTGACATGGGCTGCACTTTCTGTCCAGCACCACAATAACATTTGACCGCAGCCGTTGAGTCGTCGAATTGCATATCCGATTCGGTGTCCATTGTTTCACAATCGTGTAACTCGTCGTCGATCCGTTCCTTGTCGAATTGAATATTTCGATTCGATTGAATGGGCTGGCAGATGCACGAGCCCGGTTTCTTTCGGGGACTTAGTTTGAGCAATGCACACGCCTGCCGGCTTTTACTCAACAATCTTATAACGCTGAGCAGACCGGATTTAAATTCAGCTGCAACAGCTTCACGCCATTTGTCGGCCGTTGAGTTTGTTTTGGCGCATTTCTTGCAAATGAATTCAATATTCTCCGGCAGAACGCTCAACATATTGTACTGTTCATCGGTCAACTCTTCGCATTTTGCGTGCACCCACTTTTTGCAATCACCACATTCCATCATTTTGATATTGAAATCATTGTCTTCGTAACATTTTTGGCACAACGGACAGAAATGGCCTTTCTGTCTGCGCTGAAAACACGACGAACACATTGGCAAATTGCCGACGAATTTCGATACGTTTGTTGTGCCACAACTTTTACATTTTAAGCAATTAGCACAAATGAGTGGACGATCAGCGCCAAGTAATCGCTTACTTGTACCGAGACATGTTGAGTGATAGTTCTTTTGGCATTTCTGACATTTAACTTTTGAACCCGATGCCATATTGCATGTATAACATACCGTACATCGCGGACATAACCAATTCAAGCGATTGTTTAACGATTGCGTTTGATTCGCACCGGTTAGTGTGCTATCAAGAATGCTGAGATTCGTGTCGTCCAACGAATGTTTCAGATTGTACTCATCTTCAACGCAATACTGGTGATATGGTTCGCAACAGCACACACAAAATATTAATGCGTCCAGTCCGGCACTGCCACATAAAAAGCATAACGCTCGAAGTGGTATGTTTTCCGATACGATAAGACCGAAGCCGGTTTGACTCACTTCAGCTGGATCGTAATTCTCCCAAAAATCTATTGATATTGTTGGAGGTGCTGCAGGAACTGCTTTTATTGTTTGGCGACTGAATGAATTCAGTTTTTTGTTGGTTGTCCCAAGTATAATGTTTGAGAGTAAAGCCGGACGCGTAAGTTTTCTCGTCATTGGTTTTAGAGATTCTTCCTTCTTTAAGGTAGTCGTATCAGGAACAGTTGGCGTAGTTGTATCATCAGTGCTTTCAATGAGTGTGGTAGGTAAACTAGATGGAAGTGACGATGTTTCATCGTTCAGTAAAGATTTCGATGAATTTGAATTTTGAAGACTCTCATCCTCTTGACTTTGGATCGGAGTTGCTGGAGGACTCAGTGACGAGCTACCAGTACAATCAGTGCAAGGCGATTGTGTATCTTGTCGCATTTGCTCTTTTTGTTTAGCGATTGCCGTTTGCACAAATTCTTTTTCTTTTTCCGGTTCCAATTCGTTCTCCAGCCGTGGGGGTGTGTCCATACTTTCCAATGCGGTCTCTTCATCAATTGGAAAGGTAGCTATGGGTTGACCCAGTACGATAGAAGCACTACGGCAAACGTGTTTCACTCGAGGTCCTTTCAGATCGATACGCTGCCGTTTTGCCGGCTCATTTGTTGGGTTCGCTGTTGGTTGTACTGGAGTAGGAACGGGAACTTCTACCTTTTCCTTCTTTCTCACTCGTAGCCTACTAGTTTCTTCAGCCTCTTTATTGGACGACTTCGATGAGCTGGTTGCAGCTTCACCAACACCCGATTGTGGCTTTTGAATCTTTTGCTTCGTACTATCAGATGTTGTTGTAGTCGTTGTTGTTGTGCTGCTACTTGTACTGCTGACCATAATCACAGGTTTTTCGGCTATTGTTGGCTTCATCAATGGCGTACTACCGAATGTTGAGTTATTTTCGACCAGTGGATTTGACAGAGACAATTTGGTTTTAAATTCACTTTCACCACTCGATTCTTGAGGCCATGACAACATTCGGTTACTGCTTGCTGACAGGGTCGAAAACATGTTGATTGAACTCATCTCACTGCTTTTGTGCAGACTAAACGGTGATATTATGGTCTTGTGATTCATCGAATCGGATTCACGCATATTTGCCGGCAAAGTTGCCATAAGCTTAGACCGTAGACCCGATGGAACTTGAAAAGCTTTGATGCATTTTTTCAACCAGCACGCATGACACCTTTTCGGGTGATTTCCTTTGTTCGTTGGTGATATGATGCAAGTACCTGCAAGTGTAAAGTTCACGTTTAATTTCATTGAATCGCTTCAGCAATGGTCAATCATTCTTACCATCATTCTTATGGCATTGTAGGACATTTGTTGATGTTGATCCACTGGAAGCAGCCAATTTCTTGATTGTTTTGGAAATGAACTTTCGACACGCTCCACACGAATTTATGCCAAATTTTCTCGATTGATGCAAAGGCTTCGATAGTGTCGAGAATGTTCCACAAACACCACATAATGTTGACGGTGATGCTAATGCTTTTGATTGCGAAATGGTTAAACGACTGCGCTGTTTTTTAGTTGAATTGTAAGACTTACTTAACGGAGTATTCAACGACGATCCACCGGGATTAATACTATTGAGATTCAAAGAGAATGGTCCGTCCGGTGTCGTTGCCGATGTTGTTGACGTCAATGACGATGAAAATTGAAGTCTCGGCTCTCGAAGTATTAGTTTCGAAGCCGATATCAGGGACGTTGATGTGGTGAGTGGTCTAGCGGCGAATGGATTGAATGGGTTTGGTTCTGCCACTTTTTCTGACTCCACATCTGATCCATCATCTAGTTAAATAAGTAAATGTTAATTAATCGTTGAATGGACAGAGTTTTACTAGTTTTTCATAAGTCAAAGTTGAAAGGGTGAAATGACAAACGACAGAACATACTTTAAGTCAAGGAAAAGTTAATAAAACATCTACTTGACGATGGGGTCAAGTATCAAATATCTGTGCGGCAAGTAAACTTTCAATTTTTGCTACATTTAGGATAACTACTGATGGGAAATAAGAGCTCACTTCAAGGGTAAGAGTAGCCTTTCTTAAGACTCATCATGGTCGACCCGAAAAAGTAAAAATACCATGACCCGTCCACGATCTTTTCCAGCTCAACAAGTTGCAGGGAGAACCACAGCACCGTTTTTAAGAACCGGAATAAAAGTCAACCAGGACCAGTATCTACAGTAACATACTCGTAACACTCTCGTATCTCCCGTACTTTAGTGTTAGAGTTATGAATGTGTGTTATGAGGAGTGATAAATTCTAAGTCAATCGTGGACAATTTGCTTAAAACTCGGTCGCCTAATCACCGCTACCCGTCTTGGCTGACTCTCAGTTCTCAAAATCTGCTCACCATTTCTGCCGGAAACTTATTGCTGTGAAATTGAAAAGTAATGATGTCACTTGAACTATCATAAAAGCAAGAAGGTTTCATGACAAGCTCATTCAAATTTTTGTCAGACCAACTGTGTCATTTTTCTTAAAAACCTATCTTACACCGGCTGTCGATGACAATCAAAAAAAAACACTACAAACCTAATTCATGAGTACAGTACAATGTAATTAAATTAATGGATTCTGTAATGGGTACTTGACGGTGCACCGATAAACACACTTCAACAAACGAGATATGTCGCATTTCCCAAACATGTAACACCGAAAAAGGCCCATATCAATGGGAAAATGATTGTTATGCACAAAATATTACGTAGTAGCATAGACGTGTACACAATATACGAATGGTTTGTGTATATGTTGTGTACTATAATTGGTAGTGATAGTGAACTATTAGCTGTTAATAATGTGTGACAATGTTTGTACATTGGAACATTAAGACGTAAGACTGATATATAAACAAATAAACATGTGCAAAACATATGTGTTTGCATTGTGTGACAGACTAAATGTGTATAATTGAGTAATCGACATACCAAACAATTATGAATATTATCATGCGAGATTTACATATATTATACTGCTGTGCACGTCGGGTTAGCGAACCAATATTATTCAAGCAGTCTGAATTCGTTGAGCAACTAATGATTTCGAGTCTTTAACATCAATTTGACAAATGACCTTAAATGGTCATGCTCTGCAAAACGAATAAATGTTGCCCAACTGCTATCACATTTATTGAGAAGGAAAACAACGTTCGTTGAGCTTAACCGAAAATAGAAATTTCAGATCATAGTTTAGATGCAGACAGAGATGTTGTTTGCAGAATGCAAAGAAATGATTGATGATGATTCGAACACAGGCAGAGTAGTTTTGTGAGAATTTGACAGTTTGTCTACTGTGCGATTATTTGTTTATTCAGTAGCGGCAGATACCTTTTACAAGCGGAGGAGGATCATGAATGTCTGTGCACCGTTCATTTCCGTAGAAAAAGATAGTTCTCACAACAACGATTTCCTTGAGAGAATTAGAACCATCAATAGTTGTCAAGAACTATGATGTCTGAATAGTAAGATCCTCGAGTTCTTTGAGTTTGAGTATTCCAGAGAATCTACTCGAAAACCTTCGAGAGTAACAAATTCATCAGAGGTATCAATTCTCTCCAGAGTTACTAGTCTTGTAGCGATAGGAATTCTGTAGGAAGATCTACGGTATACGAATCCACTAAAGAAACTCCTCGACAATTATGACTCGAATGAAAGACTGTTATTACCTGACGATTGATTACAGTGAAATGGAAAATTGAACTCGCGATGAAAATTAAGTTGTCGCTACGTTCGTACACAACGTTTTATTCAATGATTGCATAGTACGGAAAATTGTCATTAGGGTGAAAATGTTATGTATTGTTTCTTCGCCGTTTGTCAATGAATGTTTGGTGTTTCTTGGACTATAGCGGCGTTAGGGTGAAAAGACTGCTAGGTAAATCACAATTACCAATGCAACTACTAACTGCTTGATGACGACTTAGCTGAATTACTAACGAATGACAAATCAATGAAACTTGAAAAGTATTTTCTGACCTATGCATCCCAATAAGCGTTTATCTTATCAATCTTATCTAAGAACGTAGCATAATCGATGTATTGTTAATTAACTTGTGTAACGAATAAGATATCGACATCTGCTATTGCAACACTAATGTTATGCAACACGTAAGATAAAATATGCAAACTTGGGTGTTGATTCGATGCAATCAAAACGGTTTTGCTTAGTAACCTTCAACCGTAATAAAATTGCGGTGTTGTTGTTAAATAATATGAATCATAATCGACATACCTGAGTTTGCATCGGAAGCAGTCTGTGAAGCTTCGGATTCCTCGTCTGCTTGTTCATCCAATTTACTGCTGTTTATTTGCGACGATAAAGTGTTGTTGATGAAATTGTCGGTCTTTTGTACTTTGTCGTCATCTTCACGAGAGGTGTTATCCTTTCGCGACGACTTTTTGCAACCCGATTTCTTAGAGTTTTTGTTGGACGCTTCAGTACCGTCTTCGAAGAATTTCTTATTAGGCTTAATTACTCGACAAGAATGAGCACTTCGTTTCGGCAACACAAATTTCTTTTCACTGGTCACTGTTGCCGGCACTTCAATACTACTACTACAACTACTGCTATTGGTCTTAAATCCAAAGTTCACAATTTTCTTATCAACTGATGGCACATCAGTCCGTTCCTTTAAACTATTTACATTCAATGACGACTTGAACGTCAACAAATTCACTTTGTCAATGTGATCGGCACTGTGATTTTGCGCTAACTTAGTCAATCCACTGTAATTTTTCGCCACATCAGTCAAACGGGATGGTGTCAGTATATCACCCTTGTCACGATTTTTGTTTATTTTTATTATCGGCACCACTGGAACTTTGTCGGGATTGTACACTTTTTTCACGATATTTACATCGTCACTGGTTTCTAATACATTTTTGAATGTAACGGTTTTGCGTTGCTTCACTGGTTTGTCAACCGGTTTACTAACTGGCGGTTCGGATGTGTCCGAGGTTTTGTTCCGACCCCGCGTCAGTATGCCACCGGATGGATCGGCTGTGATGTCCATTGTATCGTTTATTTTGTCAGGTGGGTCTGGCGGATTCGTTTTGTGTGGTATAGTTTCCTGAAACAAAAAATTGGAAATTTGAATTCGATGTCGAGAGACATTGTCTGAAGAAATCTACAAAAAATTGTCGTTGTTTGTACATCATTTGCATATCCAGAGACTATGGCTGTTAATAATAATTCAAGCATTGTAGAACGAGAGCCTGCCTGTAAATCAGTTCGTCATAAGGTAATGGTTGGAGGTTCGAAAACATTGATGACAAAATTCAATTTCGCTTTTTGTACTGTAGAACATTTTACTCAACAGCTTTACTTCGCTTTACTTTTACATTTTAATGCAAAACGTCGAAAGACGTACTTGATACCTCTCACAGATCCAAACAATGGCAAAATGATTCGCTATTTTACTTCGCGACTGTGCATCTCTAACTTAATTGGCAATGGGATCTTACTTGGCAATGGGACCTTACTTGACAATGGGACCTAACTTGGCAATGGGACCTTACTTGACAATGGTACAAAAATTTCTTCTTCGTTTGACCTCGGAGGGCATTGGTACTACTAACGTATATACCGAGGTTAGGCTCTTATAGCGTTAGAACAATAAAAGTTGCAGAACAAATACTTTTCGTGTTGAGTAGTGATAGTATGGGGGATTGATATGCACACAGTCTCTCGGTCTATTGAGTTTTGTCGATATTAAAAAAAGTGTTCAGTCTGATGGCAAACAAAGTTTCGAAAATAATTCCATTGAGGTGAGGCTCAGGTGATAATCAATGTTATCGCATTAAATTGTAGTGCGTAGTTAATCGTAAACAATATGAATTTTAGCTGCGATATGTGCACATCATTGCGAATTTTCGGCTGATAAGTGTTGAGATTTTAATTGAACGTTAAAATCTAATAAATATTTCTGCAAATCTCTGTGTACTTCGGATGCAAATTCTCACTTCAGTAAATGATACATTCGATTAAATATTTCGTTTAAGTGGCCATTGGTTGAGGCTCATAAATCTATTCAAATTTAAATGTTACAACTTCACATTCAGCCAAGTAGAATATCATTCAGATATTCATAAACAGAGACGCACACATTTCAGTTTCATTCATAGCAAACTTAAACGAATTATTAATAACTCATTATTTGATCAATGTTATCCCGTCAACGACTATTCGGTATATGTATACAAATACATATATTTCTTGCTTGTTGTAATGTTTGCCAAAAACAAATCATTAACTATACGATGTAGCATTCAAACATTAAATTCATACATCACAAAATCAACTGAAAATATTTTGAAAGAATAGAAGACGAATGAAAAAAAAAAAACGAAAAGAAATGTGGGTCGACTGAAAATACTCAATTGTGCGAAGATAACCTTTGTTTTGGTTTATTCTAAATAATTTAATTGGTATGCCGATGAAGATAATATTATTTTTATCTTTTTATGGCACGGCAATATTTATGTAAGTCGACTCGACGTACGCACACAGAAAGCACATTCTATATACACGTCAGGCCCAATTAATTATAATGCTTTGAATGTTGTGTGTCGTTTTATGTTACTTGAAATTAATTCAAATGTTGGATAAATTGTTGAATTATAGAAGTAAGAACAGATGAGCAAGTAATGTAAAATGTAAACTACTTTTGTTGTCTTTTGACAGTTTTGTTAATTTAATGATTGCATGCATGTATGGTTGGATAGGCAATTATGTAATTAAAAGCTGTATTAGATACACGGTGAATTGAGACTTATTTAGAAACTAGTGGAGTACCACCGGCTTTGCTCGGGCTTATTATGATGCAATGGCAAAATGTTCCAATATTTTTACGCGTAAGAAATACATTTTTTACAACGCCATAGTCATAGTCAGATACCTTTTATAAACGGAGGAGGATGAATGTCTGTGCATCGTTCGTTTCCATAGAAAAAGATAGTTCTCACAACTACGATATCCTTGAGAGAATTACCATCAATAGGTGTCAAGAACTATGATTTATGAAGAGTAAGATCCTCGAGTTCTTTGAGTTTGAGTATTCCAAAGAATCTGCTCGAGAACCTTCGAGAATAACAAATTCATCAGAGCTATCAATTCTCTCCAGAGTTACTAGTCTTGTAGCGGTACGAATTCTGTAGGAAGATCTACGGTATACGAATCCACTAAAGAAACTCCTCGACAATTATGACTCGAATGAAAGACAGTTATTACCAGGGTTCCTTAACGTTAAAACTTTATCATAAAAGTTTCACTTCGTACCGTTTCGAAATAGAACTTTTGCTTTTTCGGTACAGTTCATAACGAAATCGGTGTAACGAAAAATTATTTCGGTATGGTTTAACGTTATAAAGAGAAACGAAATTTTTTCCGGTATAGCGTAACGTTACAAAGAGAAACGAAATATTTTCCGGTGTGGCTTAACGTTACGAAGTAAAACGAATTTATTTGCGGTATGGCTTAACGTTACAAAGAGAAACGAAATCGTTTTTGGAAAGATTGTAACGTTACAGAAATAAAAAAGAATTAGTGTCAAAAAAGTTGCGGTTTCCGGAGCTGTAAACAATAAAAATACAAAAATTTCATGATAAATGCTCCGTTTTATAATTATATTACTTCAAAATTCAATAAAAAAAAACATTTACGATAGAAAATATTCGTATAAACCTCCCTTTAGACCAGGCTATTACTGTAATTTACTCTAATTTTCAAGATACTGTATTGGAACAGTTAATTGTCTTAACGTTATTTCATTTATCGAAAAATATTCCGTATCATGGTAACGTTACGGAATGTAACGGAAAGAATTTCGTTTTCTTTTAACGTTACGATATGTACCGGAAAAATTTACGTTTTCTTGTAACGTTACGAGATGTACCGGAAAAATTTTCGTTTTCTTGTAACGTTACGAGATGTACCGAAAAACATTTCGTTAGCAAAAACCGTTTTAGATTGTGTAACTGTAACAAATGTACCATTAAATTTTTCGTTATGATAATAACGTTACATTTGAATCGTTTTTGTAACGTTACGTCCACGTAACAAAAAATAACGTTAAAAATAACGTTATGCCGGAACCCTGGTTATTACCTGTTGTTACGCGATGAAAATTAAGTTGTCGCTACGTTCGTACACAACGTTTTATTCAATGATTGAATAGTAAGTTTCCAACTTTTTTTCACCTTGGTGAACCAATTACAATTTAAAAACACTGGCGAGAAAATAGTTGTTTTCTCACCTCAGCTGAATCTTTTAAAAAACTTCGTTTTTCGTTGTGAAAAATGTTGTGTTGTCATTGGAAAACGTAGAAAATTTCACTTTCCCGCTACGCTCTGGCCACAAATAGAACTTTTGAAATGAAATTGCCAACTTCCCTACGTTAACAAATAACTATTTCCCGTTTAAAGGATATACTCACAACATAAACAGGTAAAAAATCCTGTAAGCTTTACATAGACGAGTAGATAATATAGTAAAACTGTAAAACACCACAAAAAGAAAGACTGGACTTAAGGATGTTTAAGAAAATGTTTCTGGCATCGATTTGTCGAAAGGAACATTCAATATGGTAGCAATCAAAAGAATTAAATACAACCACTTTAAAGCCTGTTTAGGTTAGCTTAGCCAATAAAATGTTGCAGTTACCAATGCCGGACCCATTTAAAAAAAAAAAAATTTCTCAAAGATTCCTCCAAAATTCTTTACATTTCCCAAAAACAGATGCCTCTTTCTTACATTTCTCAAAAAAAATTTAAATTTCCCAAAGAAAATTTATGAAAATTTACTTAAAATTCTTAGAAAACCACTTGCGTCAGATGACGCATGAAAGTGTAATTTTAATCGTTCGTCCTAGTTTTTCCTTTACAAGTCAGAATGGCAAGTTTCGAGTCTCTAGGGCTTTTCATGTGGAAGTGGACTTCTGAAGAGCACCAAACAAACCTTTACTTTAGATGGAAGACTAAACTGTGAATAAAATAGGGAGGTCAATATGAATAACCATAGAAAATGGACAAATCCGAATCGAGACATTGCATTGTAGGGTAGCACTTTCAAATTGAAAATTTTCTAATGAAATTCGTGGTTATTTTATGAAGTAGAGTAATCCTAGTTTGTGAGTAGTTGGTAGTTGTTGGCAGTTTCTAGAGCATAAGCATTTGATTGTTTGTGCACCACCACATTCAATTTTTAGTTTCGGAGAACATTTATCGTCGTACACTTACACAAAACCAACAGGAAAATTAGATTATAGTCCGAACTTAATGAACATTTATCTCATTGAAATCTGAATTAAAAATTTACATTCATTCATGTCAACAAGTTCGCATCGTAAATTAAATTATTCAATTCAGACTGTTAATCCGATGAAAATGTATGCGCAACCCTTCTGCTACTGACCATGAACTGAATAAAAAAAAATTATCTAATTAATTAAATCGCGTCTTTCACACACATGTATTGTGTACGATTTCTTTACACTCATGGTAAATGTGACGAGAGAAAAAAAAACCGATTAACTCGAATGGCGTTTATACAAATCGTTTACAGAGAAAATTCGTTATTCATATGGAAATCTGTATACAATTTATATAAAATAAAAAAGCTGTTGCAACTCTAATGAGCATATGATACCCGTACATAAATATTGTAGTTGACAATCAATTACTGTGACGTAAATAGAGTCTATAAAAATAAAAGTAAAGCGAACTGTACCTAGTATCCATTCAACTGCAATGAATTTCAAACTAATTAGTTCTGATGTAATGCACAAAATGTTACATGGATGGTTCTGAACGATTCATTTATGGGTTCAGATATGTAACATGGATGTAATCCACCTGAATCACACAATATACGAAAATACATCCGTGGGTGGAGAAGTCCACTTTCTTCCCGCGAGCAAAATAATCATTAAAATTTCCAGCTTCATTCCATCGAAATATTAACCGAGAGGAAAAAAGTTGGCAATATTATTTTGAAGGTGTTGCTTATGGTCAGAGCCTCCCGAGAAAATGAAATTTTATACTTTTCCCTAATGGTCAACACTTTTCACAATACAGGCACCCAAAGTTTGAGCTGAGGTGAGAAAATAGTCGTTTTCTCACCTCCGCTGTAGCTTCGGAAGCCTTAGTTGTGAAAAACGTTGTGTTTAACTCGGGAAAAAAGTTGGAAATTGCATTTTCTCTATTGAATTCTTTCCACAAACAACACTCTAGCAATGCGATTTCCAACTTTTCTTCCCTCGTTGAACAAATAACTATAGTCGCCTTGGGCAATACCGAAATTTCTGCGAGTATTGCTCACGTGCTCTCACTAACATGCACTAACATTAATTAATACATAACTGCTTATTCGCCACTTTCATGTAATGCCAACGAATGTCCAGTGATAGTCAAGTTTCGAGAAATTTGTAAAGAATTTTAAGGAAATTTTGATAAATTTTCTTTGGGAAATTTACGAAATTTTATTAAGTCGATTTCTCAAAATAGGCCCTGCACTGTTAACTGCCATAATTTTACAACATTTTACAAGGTTCACTTCAATTTTCTAAGTTTCTCTACTAAATTTATAGATTCGTGGCTAGCCTCAACAGATTGTAACAGTCAGTGATTCTATTCAGCTCCTTGAATTGCTACTCTATTGCAGTTTTCGTTCGACAATTCATTTACTTAAATCCAGCCTTCCATTTTCCGTAAATTTTTCTCTACCTCGATTCTGTCCTCAATTTTTTCCAATCCTTTAAACGAATCACACTTTTACTATATCTACTCGTCCATGTAAATCTGACAGGATTTATGGGTGTCCCTTTAAAACCCAGTTTAACATAACGACCAAACCAATTAATTATTCTTATGCGGATTTTTCATTTTATTTGCAAAGCGGTTAGACCCCAACCAACAAAAAAAAGATCGAAAAAACAAAGAAAATAAAAGAAAAATTACAAAGAAAATGACAAAACCGCGATGCTCATTGATGTGAACATGTGGGTATGCGAGTAGTGTCGCTGATTCACGTTATTTATATACACACATTACTATGTAAAATATTTCGTTGGGCACATAAGCCGCATATATACCTATAATATAATGCCGAAGCAAATCAACATTGAAAATAACTTCGGTTCATAAACATGCTTCAACAATTTATTATTATTATTTTTAATTCTGATACACCAGTGTCTTGAACAATACAAGATCGTGGTTATATCAATGTGTTAAGTCAAAACCGATTATCATTTCATGAGAATGAATATTATACATTGAACACGGAATATATAATATTGTTGAGAGAAAGCAGTCCGATGTGTACGATATTGGTTAAAGTTTGAGAAAAGTATTTTTTTTTTCGTTTTGTTTATTTTAATGAGTCCAATTACAGAATTATCGACTATTGAAATAGAGATGGAAAAAAATGTATAATTTGTAAACATTTTTGCTTTTTATTTAGATAGTTTTTGAAGTGGGGCATCAAAACATGCTGAAATGTTTTTTTGTATTTATTCTCAGCTCAGAGAACAACATAAAAATTTCAGATTTTTTTTGTTAAGGAAATGGGTCACATATTTCACTACCCACATCAACTTTTCTATTTACATTTCACCTAATCAAATTTTCCTGCTTGAGAATTTGCAATTATTAATTTCCGTCCGTCGATAAACGTGTATAGCAGACATACCACAAAAAATATTCTATTTTCTTCCATCAATTGATGCTGTGTCGCTGTCGCCCCATATATTTAATCTAATCATAGAACAAAATTTATTGTAAACGAATGCGATACATTATCCAAACATTTCCGATACATTCTGACTCCTAAAAATATATTTATTCAAATTCAATCAGACTGAGAAAAAAAAATTATCAAACGGAGATAAATTGCTTATTGAAAAGGATATAGTACCTGTCACGAACAGAAGCAATTTTTTTTTTCATTTTTATTAAAATTACGATTAACATCTAATCATTCCAACACTCATGTGCATAGAGCATGGAAAAGTTCAGATTTATGAAAAAACAAAAAATCTGAAATTTTTTCTGTTCATTCTACAAAAAAACGAATTTATAAATAGTGCGTTCACCATTCGTACATTGAAGGTCGCGTATGTACAGCCCTTTTTTTCGTAATTTAACAGTCTCTCTCTCAGAAAATGTCTCGCTATTCTCATCGTGTAGATGTTATGAATTATTGGTTAAACACGGCAAATGGTTTAATTGAATATTTATGAGATCGACTGTTGAGTTGAGCGACTTTAAAGTGGCTATAGTAACTTTTAGTTATATGGTTACGAGTTACGAGTATCGATTGGAAGGCTGGGTAATTGAAGACCAAAAATATATAGTTTGGCAGCGCAGTGGCTTTGTTTCGATCTATTTTTAAAATGATATGGTATGCAATGTAGGGTGAATTGGTTAATATTTGCTAAAAAATCTTCTCGAGGAAATAGTTCAAAGGTTATTGTAATATGGTGGTGATACAGACTCAGTTCTCGTATGACAATCAGTGAATCGAATAGGTATATCAGTGGAAGTATGAAAGTGTGAAAGCAACATGCAGAATGGTTTGATTTGATTTGATTTGCCTCAATAGCAGCCCTTTACACCCAATAACAAGTACAATCTGAACCACCGACGTAACGCGAACTACAAACCACGTCTCAAAGTATGCACAGGAAAGTTTGATGCTAATTGATATCTCGCCTAAATGTAGACTAAAACACAATTTCATCGTATTTGGTAGTCAAGTCATGCAATGATTCCTTCAGTCTCTACACAGTTACAGCCACCAAACACACGGCAACTACCCAACTACCACTGAACTTTAGGACGCTAGGGACGTTACGATGCGATATAATCGTTAGAAAAACTCCATGTGGAATTGTCTGAAATGGGAAACGAACCCGGATCATTTTGATAAAAGGCTAATACGTAACCACTGAGCCATCCCATCTGGCGGTACACATACTACTGACTGATTGTTCCCAGTATTAAACGGAAAACTATTGTTCAAAGTTGAAACATTTTTCCGGAGTTAAATCTTCCAGAGCCGCGTGACCTCATAGTTTTGAATAAGAACAAAGAACTCAGCTATTGAAAACAATTTTTTTTTAAATTTCAATTACGTAACTATTCGTAAAAGTTTGTTTTATGACAAATTATGAATTTCGAGAGAAGTTTTTTTTTATAAATAAATTGGCCAGCAGTTGTGGCAACATATACCCATAGACAATTGAATTGGAAACACACTGGCACCTTTTATATTTTAAAATTAATTTGTTTGAACAAAACTTGTTTTTTCCTTCATTGAAATTATTATTGGATTGGATTGGAAGAGATATTGGTTAATTTAATGTTTATATTCGCTTGTAGATTAGGTACATACAAGGAGAGATTGCATTTACGGTGTTAGAGGTGTAAATGTATTAATGCTTTTTTATTAGATGTGTATGAGAGCAAATTATTATTGAATAGAGTTAAATCTGGTGATCGGTATGTATAATATTTGCTATACAGCACGGCTATTGACCTGAAAGCTAGTTAACATTTTATTGTTACTGCTGTTGAAATGAGTATTTAAAAAGCAGTCTGAAGCGAAGCGCTTGATCATAATATATCTAATGCACCGAGTAATATGATTGCTGTTTACTGGGTCATTGAATGTGTAGCGAAACATTATTTTCACAAAAAACCGATGCATATCGACAGAAGACTCAGGTAAAATGCGTCATTTCTTTGGTTGTATTAATGTTGATTAAATGCTCGAAAGAACGATATAAAATGTCAAGACATTCTCAAAGGAGATCGGACACAAAAAAAAAACGTTAAGTATGCATCAAACGTATACGCCTGATCAGTAAATCAATGTACGCATTCGTTACAATGCAATATGTTGTGTACGCGTATTGTCATAAAACAACTGCACCGTGTCCGAGATGCTTTGGATTGTTTGAAAGTGAAATTGAACGATAAATTCCAATACATTACAAAAACTGATTGGTTCGAAGCGAGTTTTACAGCAGTTTGGTTTATGTTGGTCCATGTTCGGTTCACATAATATCAATTCGTCGTTTACGACAATCGAAATTGGCGGCGAAAAAACATTGGACAAGAGGATCGATGTAGTATTACTGTTGGAAGAAGAATAGCTTGAAAGAGAGGATTGAATGGTGTGGAGATATATTGGAATATACACGCAGGTGTTAGGGGATTCAATGAGTGTGGAATTCTACCACTATTCTGTGGCCCACAATATTGATCATGAATGTTCATGTAATGGAGTCAGCGAAGATTTACAAGTTACTAAAAATTCAAACATTTTTTATGTAAAGCTGACAATACTTTCGTAGAAATATTGTACCCACAGTCGCGATGCGCCCGCAATAAAGTCACACCACATAATAAATCAAATTGTCTATCAGGAAAAAGGAAAAATCTATGTTAGTCAATCTCGACACCTTTAGAACCATCGGCATCTTCAACAGTTTTGTAGAGTTTTGAATGTTCAGCATTCTACTAGAACATCTTTTTCAAAACTACTCTCAACTTTCTGCAATATCACCATCGGTAGTCACAAAGTCGATCGGAGGGACCACATGCCTGGACAGAGTTTTCGATGATCTAAATTTTCCGCTCACAGGATATCGCGGACAAGTCTTAAAATTCGATACAGCCTAGCTGCTAGGCCAGCCCACAGTATGTTTGATTTTTTGAATTAGAAGGTGCTTTAACAGTGTGAGATTTTACCTACTACTAAATCGATTTCATGACATTGGTGGATGAATGTGTTGCAGTAGATAAGTTAGTCGAAGCACCACTTACGTACAGATTTAAATTTTAACAAAAAAACAATTATTTGACTCGACCGTCAGCCTAATGACAAAAAAAAAACAATTCGCAAGTTCCATGACCTATGAATTCTAAATTCAAATGATTGTTTTATTGTTACCAATTCATCATTAAAACTGTTGCCGAAACAAAAAACAACAACAGAATGGTGAGGTGATATCCATCTTATATACAATTTACACGAGTCTCGGTCAAAGACACGCTTCACGTATTCTTAATACCTCTCTTCAAGCCGTCTAATAAAATTGAAAATCTCGATTTAATATCAGAATAAACGAACCACAAATCGCACAATTTAATACGAGTTAGATTTTCATGTTTGAAATGAAATTGTGTAGATGATGGTAATGTATATGGTATGGTATGTTATAGGTATTTATATAATTTATAGAGCCAATGTAAAGCATCATAAACTATCTCCTAAAACCGATTTTATACAAAACAAAAGCCACACAATATTCTCATCTATTAAGTGAGTGTGTGTGGTGTGTGTGTGTTCTTTTTTGTCTACTGGTTATTTTCGCTTTGGTGAGCGTTACCCAGCGCAAAAATTCACATGAAAATAAATAATATTTTTATATTCTTTCGATTTTAATAAGCTCGCACAATGGTATTTTATTCGGATTTAATTTTTCAGATTTTTTTGCCTTCCATTTTTTTCCTCTTCTTCTTCTTCATAAGTTTACGCTGACCTTGAGTGCTCTTGGTGGACGATGATGGAAATGTGTGATGGGCAATTAACTTGTTTTGCTTGTTCTTTATTTTTTTTTGTCTTGTGTTTTTATCCATTTAATATAAAACACATTTTGATTCGTTAGTATATTTTATACTCGTCATAAATGAGCGAAAAATTTTATTTTATGTAAATTGTGTTAAAAAAAAAGCAGTGAACAGGACGGGACAGAAAACATATAATTTTATTAAGTTATTTTATATCAACACCAGAGCAAAACTATAATATAGTCTCTATAAAGCAGATCGATTTGTGTATATAATATATCGTACAGCCTGGTCTTACACCGACATATATCATATCATTTTAATACCAGGAATGTTTTCGGATTTATGTGCATTTTAAAATGCAGATTATATAAAATAAGATCGGAATTTGACTTCCATATTTATTGGTGGTCTGTTCTGTAATGGCTCAAGCGTTAAAACAGCGCATATTAACCTTTCTCTTTGCAAGAATTATCCGTTTATACGGTCTTTCCATGCGCTGTGCTAAGTTGTGTTGTGGTACACACGAGTTTACGTTGTCGATTCATATTAGATGGATAATTGGCCGTGTGTGTTAATGTATTGAACACTCGGCGCATTGTTTGTGCAATTATCCCATGTGTACAGTATTATATACTCGTCTTGAAAATACGAACAGGAGAAAAAGTTTATTTATTTGTCATAAAGCGAAGCATAAAGAAATGACTTTAGTCAATGTCGTCGATTTGTAATTAATGGGCTTTTTGTATGCATTTCCTTTGCAGTTTTTTTTTTGGCTCGTTTTTAATTGAAAGAGACGATCGTGAACTAAATTTCGTATTACAATGAGTCAGGCGGAGGCGGTAATTGAGTTTTTTTTCGTGGATTTTTTTTTGTCGATATTGTAGTTGGGAAAGCTGATGTTAGGACTGGCCTGGCTTTAGAAATATTCCCAATACTTACTCGCAGAACACCCTACGGAAATATTTCATTGTCGAATGAGAGCTGCGATAATTTTCGATTGACAAACGTACTAGTTTGTGTTCTGTTATTGCGACTGGTGGGATTATCGCTCTGGGCATCGACGAGGATTACGATAAAAATATTAACACGAGAATCTGGAATCTCAAACAATTATTCGATATTCTTTAACCTGTCACAGACGGCAAGCATATTAACAGTTTTACTATCTTATGTATTACTTCATTTGATCGAATATTTTCAAAGATTGATTTCGGAAATCTTTTACTTCGTTTGTTTTGAACACGCTTTTTGCTTTATAAGACCTCATTAGTTGAAGCTTGTCGTTTATTATTGCTGTCGTGTCGATAGCAGATGACAGCCCAGACGGGTTAACAGGTTAAAAAGGTCTATTTCCGACAGTCGGTATTCGGTTCGGCAACTAGGATAAGGAAACCGTTCGTATAGGTTTGTTCCAAGGCCATATGAATTGTCAAATTTCATCCATATAACCATAACCTCAATAATACCTCTGTGTAAATCGCGTAGGCGACGTTGGTCGATTTGTATGAAATATCACGTAAGCGACGTTGCTATGGATGAAATTGTCGTTGTTCGGGTTGTCAAAGTTCGTGTTTACAGTTACTTGGAACAAACCTATTGATTGTAATTAATTGGAAAAGTGGTTTTTGTGTGATTTTTTAGTTTATTTTGCTTAGCTTTCGACAACTAGGTTGTTGCCATCTTCAGGGCTTACTAAAACGTTCAGTGCACGCGTATGCAAATTATGTATCCGAGTCGAAATTTCAAGGTATCCAAAAAAAAAGTGACTCCCCGCACATACATTTCCCGCTGGTTTTCCGGTATCCGAATATTTGTCACAAAAATTTCCAGGTTTCTTCGGTTTTCTTAAAATAGAAGAAAGTTAGTGAAAATCAAGAAAATTCGGGAAATATTTCTCCCTTTTTCTTGAAAGTTTTCATTTTCCAAAATTTTTCTGATTTTCACAAAAAAAAACTTTCTCAGAGACAGACCCTGGTTCAGTGATTTCGGAAGCACGAATCATTGGGTTAGATTCTCACTGTTCAGAGCTTTACCTCGATTCGATTCGTAACCTTATTTGGCTGAAGATATTAACCAAACGCTGAAAACACACCCCGAAGCCATATAACCTCAATATAGTACTAACAATGAGATCCCTCCATTGACTCTTATAAATCACTTAAATGAAATTGTTCAGTACAATGTAGGTCAATGAGCATAAAATGTTTGTGAGGTGTTGATACATATATTCATTAATGTGTGCCTCCAGCTCTGTAGCTCTGAATTTTCAGATAAAATATGATTTGAAAATCACTATCGAATCAACCATAGCCAGTAATGAAAATTTATTTGCACCACCACGAACAATCCATTAATTATACCGATTCCGGGGAGTATTAGCTCCAATTGAAGCCCATAAATTCAGGTACATATTGATTTTAATTGTGAAATTGTAAAACGCCGTCCGTCAATACATTCCGAGTATCATAATCAATCATTCAAAAACCACAGTGGCATTAATTAAATAATAATGTTCAGAGCTGGCTATACAGAACGCATACATATCGCATATTATCATATGTAACGAGTTATAGTAATAATAGCTCAATGACCGTATTGCACAGAGCATAAATTTAGAATTCAAGTTTTTTATAGTTTTAAATCAACACGAAAAAAAATAGTTGAATGCAGAAATTAAATGCGGAATTAATAAAAATGATTGCCATATACTAATTGAGTCCACTGCACAATAACAAGCGAGTGAATAAAGCGAACCATTTTAAAATGAAAAAAAAAAAAAACTTTTCGACTCACCGACTCATGTCATAACATATTTGATAGGTAGACGAGAGATCGAAACAACGTCATAAACAATTTGCTAAACAAACGAGTGCACTGACTATAATTACACAAACCAGTCTGATGTTGTGTTCAACTTTTAACCCCTTATGTTTGATATAAAATGTAACAAATTCACACTCCCCCATTTTTCTTTTTAATGTTTACGTGCTACCTATATACGTAAGAATATTATTTTTGTTCCTACCCTGCAAGTATTATATTAATAAGCTCTTTTGTTTGTACACGGTGCTCTTTACTTAGCAACTTCATTGATTATTTATAAAATAAAAATTCACTTCTCGATATACCATTTTTTTTCTGTTCATACAAAGCATACACTTCTTTTTTCACCCACCCCGAGAGTGTGTTTCGAGTTGCAAACTTTTTGTTGAACTAACAAACATGGGTTTTGTTAAAAATTCTGAAAACGTTTTTTTTTTCTGCGAATGGTAATGATGTTAATGACGTTCTGTAGACTTGATTTGTGTCTGGTTTTTATATTTTACTATAAAAATCCTCAAACAAATCAGCGAAAAGATGCAAAAACACGTGATCGCATCTCGGCGGCATCTCGTCGATAAAATTGAAATTTTGTTGTCAAATGGTTATTGAACAAAAGTGAGGAAAAAGTCAGGGTTAACATTCGTTATGAATTGTCACATGGTTCCCTATCGCTGGAATATATTTATTACTGATGTTAACCACGGGTGTACACTTTACCATAAAAATTGTCGTAAAATACCATCGATTTTAGGCAATTGCCGAAGACAATTACTATAACAGAAAATCGTTGTTGCCGAAAACTATAAACATTAACGAACTATATGAAAAAGGGCATCTATTTCTTTAATTAAATTAATAAAAATTTGATATTATTTAAAAAAAAAAACCTTGGAACGAGCCGAACAATTCGTATGATCTGGAATTTCCAATTGTATCACAGAAATCGGTTAAATTTGCATTTAAAATGTTTGTCGATTTATTTGACTGGATCTGCGTTGGGTAATCAAAATTCCAGATCATAAGAATTGTTCGGCTCGTTCCAAGTTTTTTTTTACAATAAGAATCAGATTTTAATTAAATTAATTGGAGAACTAGACGCAAATGCGACTTTAATTCGCCACCCACCGGTTCAAAAAATATTTCGGTACATGTTGTGGTATTGTCGGTAATGAGCTCATTCAGAAAATTAAAAAACGATTCGATGTTTTTGAACGACATTCAACAGGGCTGGTACAAAAATCAAAAATGTTCTAAGGCAGCGACAACAAAAATTGTTCTAAGTTACACCCCTGTGATGTTTAACGCTTTGATCAATTTAACACGTTCCTCGTTGCATTCACGCAGTATAATAGTTTTCAGAGCTACAATGTTACGTGATAAGACCGCACGTGGTAAGAAACATTTTCGCTGTGATGCAGTATATGCTACAATGCCACAACGCTCTATATATAATTATCGATTTTTCATTCAAAACAAAACCCATCGGCCCACAACAATTGTATCGATTTCAGTTCGCACAATAACCTGTCTGAGTGTATGATTTATTCATTTCAGTTTTCTAAGGATATTATTGAAACCTGTTACAAAACATTTCATTAGAGGCATAATTTTGACTAAATACAATTGCCGTGAATACAGCGAAAGGAAAACTAGCCAGAGGAAATGTTTTGCGTATGACTCGTATCATTTTTGTGTCATTGACATAATGGAGTGCAGATATTCATTCATTATTGCATTCGCGGTGTGATTCCCCGAAAAATTACTTATCTAGAGCGCTAATTCATACATTAATCGTTCGCTGTCAAAACAGTCATATGTTGTTGTCTCGTTTTCGCTCATGCAATAAAGCATTGTATTTCATATGGAGTAGGATTCTCGCTGTCGCTCGAGGATCCTACTCCATATGAAATAAAGTACTATTACATGGGTTCAAACTAATGATCATCTAAAATCGTTGACTTATGTACCGAGGACAGCTAAAATTCTCGAATTAATGAAAAAGTCAACTTTGCTTAAATGTCCATTTCTGCGTTCATCAATTCCACCAGTCAATTATTCGTCAGACTGATGTCTAAAGTTTTAATTGAACCGTAAAAGCGAATTGCTGTTTTGTCCGATGAGAATGTCAAATTTCTTGTCGTGCAGCATAATTACGCGAGAGCCCAAATTGAAATTGCGTTTCAGCTTTCAAAAACTGCTAAATATTGCTCATCCCGAATGATATTAAACAGCGAAAATGAAAAAAAAAAAATCGACAAAATAATACACGAAAGAGTACATACGAAAAAAAAAATCGCGCATACTTCCAGTCAACACAAAATGAATGTGTGTAATATACGCGAGAGAATATTATTCATAAAGGAACATAAAATTGAAAAAAAATATATCAGAAATCCCGCACAAAAAAAAACTACTAACGAACATATACAATATGCACAAATACAATGTTATATAGGCAATTAATTCGCAATTTAATGAAAAAGTATTACATCATTTAGCGATATATATTTTAAACAGAGTCCGTATGGTGTTTGGTAGATTGTATCCCCCAATGAAAAACGCTTTGAAATTTAGACAGATGAATTTCCCCAAATAAACAAACTAAAATTTTGTTTGATATAAAAGAAAATAATTTTTTTTTCTGGATTAATTCAACGATATATCGTTGCTAATTGCCACTGATCCACCGAAAAACCGTTGAATTACTCGCCAAATCATTAAAAGAACGTTCCGAAAAAGTGTAAAATGCTCCACAATTTCGTACAATTGAAATTTTTTCTCAATATTTATTATTACCTGAGTGCCATGACCATCGAATGTTTTTGTTGTTTCACTTTCGGAGCTCGAAACTTGATCGCCATCATCTTCAGCCGAATTATCACCAAACGGATTATTCGCAACACTATTTAATACACTAACACGCTTCTTATTCACTATTTTCGATGGTTTTCCCGGAAATTTTGACTTTCCCATATTTTATTATTTGATATTTTTTTCACAGAAAACAGAAACACAGCCCGACAACACGAAATTTAACTCACAGTGTGGGGTATGACACTTTGAACGAAACGCAATAAAACGAATTTTTTGTTTTGTCAAGTTGAATTTTTATGCAGACACTGGTTGTACCACTTAAATTACCATTTTATGCGGCGGGAGCGAAAATGCGGGCATTTTAAAATTGTTATCGGATTTTCGTGCATGAAAAGTTGTATACGTACCTGTTTGGTACGAGTTATTTCAGGTTTAAATTGAGGCTACAATTAGCGTAGTCACCTAAAATCAATCGCCGAAAACAGATACGTAAATAACTTTGACCGAGTACCGGATAATAGTCGCTGAACGGATCAACTAAAATAATTTATGATTAAATTAAAAGAAGAAACTTTTAAACGAGTACGATAATTGTATACTGATCCTCAGACGATTAGTAGCTTTCTCAACTTTGTTGGTTTTTATCGTTAATAATACTTTGTGATAATATGAAGTAAAGCACCTGTTTTCTATTAAAAATGCCAAATTTATCAGAGGACATTTGTTTTTTTTTTTTTTATTAGTCCAACGACTCATAAATGTCCGAGGATGGATCCACTTTTTACATTTAAAATGTTTTTCGATTTGACAAGTTTTTTGTAGGAAACGAGTCTCATTACTTCACCGGTATGGTAATATCCTATTATTAATTGTTTGTAACCTTGTATTTTGACTTGTGTATCCATCGCCTTTCGCTAGACACCACAATGGACAAAATAAAAAGTTCCAAACGAGAACGTAATTTACTATTTTTACAAAAAGATTCAGATTCCCATAAAAACTAGACCATATTCCAAGTCAATTATGACACGGAAATGTTCCATCCCGCTGCCGATTCAAAACATTTGGTAATGATATAAAAGTTATGACCGGTATTACACAGTTTTTATGTGGAAATTCAACCTAACAAAAACAAACAAAAAATAGCCTAGTCGTTACCAATTGTGTTCGAATGTCACACACCTGCTCACACAGCGCTCACAGTGTGAATTCGACGAAGAACGAATATGGCGCGTAGTGAATGAAGTTTGTTGCGAAACAAACACTTTGATAATTGTTTTTTCTTACAAATTTTTTTTTAATAGTCATTATTGGCAGGGTCGAAAAAAAAAATTTTGTTTTGTTTTGTGGAAGAACGAAGACTTAACGCAAACTACGGCAAGGTGTTAACTTACTGTCAGACAATTTGATGTCTGATCGAAATATTGTAGTGACAAACATTTATTCCACGCGTAGATAGTTCAATTGGCTGCATAGAGCTTTACTCTCTTAGAAATCTGCGTAACTTCTGTTACATATTATGTAATAAGACCTTGAGTTTGTCTATTCATTTTTGGTAACGTCGGTAACCTTTCTACACACAATTCAAAACTCAAAGGTATACGAGTATCAATCTATTCGTCAAAACAAGCAAAGTAAGAACACAATATTCCTCAATCTATTTTCATTCCATTTCATGTTTGAATACTTCATACTCTTACTTCCAACTTATAGATGGCGCGTAAAATTGTTTTGCACTTATTAAAGACACAAAATGAATGGGTTTGATGACCAACGTTATCAAATTTAAAGCGGCATATTCAAATTCAAATAAAAAAAATTAAATTCAAAATTATCGCTTCATTTATTCCGGGCCATAATAGTTATTTTTGGGCATTTGTTCTCGGTTGGCACACATCATGATGTGTTACACGTGTTGTAATGAGATTTTTCAGCACACGACCCAATTTTCCAATTTTTGGATCTCGTGCTGAAAAAATCAACATTACAATACATATAACATAGTATGTTGTTGCATAATAGTATGTTGAACATACTATTATGCAACAAGTTGCGAAATGAGGTTGTTTTGGTCACAAGATTTGTTGTCATGTACAATGCCAAAATTAACAAACGATGTGTGAGATTTTGAACCAATGATTAAATGGTGATCCGAATTGCGCTGAAAAATCGACGACATGTGTATTGACTTCTTGAAGAAAGTTCAACTTCTTGAAGAAATGACGAATGGTCGACGGTTTTTCAGAAACTGAACGTTTCTTCAGGAAGTCGTGGAATATTCAGCGCAATTCATTTGATTAATAACAACAGAAGAAAAGAAAAATGAGAAACAGCCGACGAAGTCCCAAACAATAAATTTGTGTCTGATATATGTTCGTACCAACAGATGTTATGCCTGTTCTTGTATCTGAGCTTAATTGGTACACACACTGCTTTTAAACCAAAGGCTTATGTAGAATCAGCAACAGCTGAACTTAACCAGCTGATCAAAAAACACATTCTACTTGTACAATCCAAACACTTTCTAAACAACGAGTTTACTACAGTCATACGTAGATGACCTTAACGTGTGTATGAACTGTATGTAGCTTGCCTTTGAATTGTTTTCGATACAAAGGTATTGTCTTTGTCGACCACCTGGAGTGGAGATGTTCAGCTGTTGCTGATTCTGCATAAGTTAGCCTTTGATTTAATAATTGTATAATCTGCACAAAGACGAAAGACGACAAACAAAACAACATTTTATTTCCACAAATAGGCCCTATATTTCCCAGACAATCTTTATCACAAAAATTATTCGTCGTTATGATTCATTTGTCCAGAACCGCAAATCATGCCGGTACAACATAATATTTGTGGTGATAAGAGACATAAAAGGTCTTCAATAGAAACGTGATCTATTAGTTCAGTGCGAACAATAGCATTGTAAGGTTCGTAGTGCTTATCTAACAGTGTCAATTTCGAAATGAAAATAAAACTATCGGACGACTTATCAGTCAACTATTTGAAGGTAGGCAATGGGCCACATACTATTGTTTTGCTACCCGGTACTTTTGGTGAGTGTTAAAACTAGAAATGATGAAATGAGACCTTTTTAACGAAAAGAATTTGTTCTTAAGGTACCATTGAAAAGGACTTTGATGAACAGCTGGAAAGTTTAGATAAAGAAAAATTTACGCTGGTCTCATGGGATCCTCCAGGTTTGTGTTGTCAATAATATATTATGGGCATTGTGGCCAACGATTATATACGATTACACAGGATACGGACAGAGTCGACCTCCATACCGCGATTTCCACGATAAGAATGCTCTTCGTAAGGATGCACATCTCGTTGCCAGACTGATGGAGGTATAAGCAAATTGTTTTGTGTAAATTTTATAACGAATGTTTGGTGGGCCTACAGCCCTACAGTTGCTAAACAACCAATTCTTTACTAATCATAAACCTCCGAAACAAATGTCCTTCGAGATGCAAAAGGCCGTACATAGTAGTTATTTGCATAAAAATCTGATTTCGTCTTTATCTTAGCTTCTAGAAATCGACACCTATTCAATTCTCGGCTTCTGTGCTGGAGGTGCAACTGCTCTTATATTAGCAGCAGCCTATCCGAAACGAGTTTTAAATGTTACAGTTTGGGGAACAAAGTCCTATGTGAGCGATGCTGACAAGGAAAATTTGAAAAAATTCATGAGCGGCGAAACATTAGGTGCATCAGCCAATGATGCGAATCTGCAAATCTATGGCGCAGAGGAATTATATCGCATGTATGCTAATTCAGCTGATGCAATAATGAAGACGGACAATATTTGTAGAGAAGACTTACCGAAAGTGAAGTGTCCGGTGTTGATTTTGCATGGCGAAGCGGACAATTGGATTCGAAAGGAGCATCCATTGTATTTGGCAGAGAATCTCCAGAATGCTAGAATTCACTTTTTCCCGGACGGAAAGCATTTCATTCATCGTAATTATGCGAAAGAGTTCAACCAAATTGTTGAAACGTTTGTGCTTCAGTAGAAGTGTTGGAAATTCGACACGAAAATTTTGGTGGATTGTGAACAGATGTAACTTAAAAGCGAGTGAATGCCATGAATAAATTGAATTTGAAACGTTTATCGTTTTATTTCTCGATTATCAATTTTCAAAATTTTAATTTGACGATTGGGAATACCGCCCTCACCTACGGGTCAGCCTGTACCGTCCTCTCTTGTCAAAATCTGGAACTTCTGACGTGATGCATACTATTATGAGCCAATTAAGTGGACAAAGATGGCACAATTTTGTAATAACATAAATGAGCTTCATTTTATAGGGAAGAAGATAAAAAAATTAGTTTCCTTGCCAACAATAAATTATATCGGTGGTCACGACAAAAAAAAAGAAATACAAATTCGTATAACAGGTCTAACAGCAACTGCATCACGACGAAAGAACTATTATTAAATTTGTCATTATAATTATTATATGCGTTGTCATGCCATAACACTTAAAGCTTATCATTTCCGTGATAGTGTTTTGAATAGCCACTCGAATCGCACATGGAATGTGAATGAAATGAAAAGTTGAATTGCACAAAAGCATGTGTACACAGAAGTCCAATTATTATCACGATCTGAGATGTTAAATATGAAGTCTATGTTACGCATAAATGCATGTCTTCTGCTTCTGTGTTTTAACTAGGGCTCGAAACAGATCGTTCTGACCTGATCTGAATCTGAAACAAGGCATCAGAACAGTCGGAGCGTTTGCTGCGACTTAGCCCCGTACAACCCGTAATCCTATTTCGTCCGCAACCATAATACGTCCGTAGCCCTAATAAGCCCGGAATCCTAATACGTCTACAACCCTCTAATGCGTCTGTTACCAAAATGCAAGTCAAGTTGAGCATGGTCAAATTTACTGAAAGTGTTCATTTTTAAAATTGCGCATAGCGCAATTACGAAAGCCCGTACGAAGTACCTTTCAAATAAAACCAACAATTTACGACATTATTTTAGAAACCCAAAATTTTTTGCCATCATTCTATTCGGTATTCAATTATCTCTCAAATGAAACAAAAAATAGCAAAATTGGATGAGATTTACTCGATTTATGTGCAAAAAACACTTAGGGCCGAGTAGCGGCCTTAGTCCAAGGGCCCTAATTTGAAACTTTTTTCGCCATCATTCTATTCGGCATTCAATTATCTCTCAAATGAAACAAAAACTAGCAAAATTGGATGAGATTTACTCGATTTATGTGCAAAAAACACTTAGGGCCGAGTAGCGGCCTTAGTCCAAGGGCCCTAATTTGAAACTTTTTTCGTCACGTTCTTTTCGATATTCAATTACCTTCCTTAAAAAACTAAAACTAGCAAAATCGGAAGAGATTTACTCGATTTATGAGCAAAAAGCACTTAGGGCCGAGTAGCGGCCTTAGTGCAAGGGCCCAAATTTGAAACTTTTTTCGCCATCATTCTATTGGGCATTCAATTATCTCTCAAATGAAACAAAAACTAGCAAAATCGGATGAGATTTACTCGATTTATGTGCAAAAAACACTTAGGGCCGAGTAACGACCTTTGAGCCCTCCCAACAAGCCCACGTTGCATCTTACCCAAAAACGATGTTCAGCAACTTTGTTCTACTCGTCAATACCTTTCATTTGATATATCACAAGCAGCTATTGATTGCGTATTTCAGTAGATATCGTCGAAAGACTGAAAAACACCTATAGGGCCCTACTAGGGCCGCCCTAGCTCTGGAGGGGCCGACCCTACCATGCTTATTTTCGAACTTGACCTTACTTTTGTCGATACCAATCGGGGAAAAAAAGAATTTTGAAAAAAGGTTGTGATTTACTCAAGCTAGAGGGATCACGGACGGACGGACGGACGGACATTTTTTTTTATTGCGGATTCGTCATCTATGAACATAACCAAATGCTTTGCCCTTACTGTCTGCTTCCAATTCGACGTGTTACAAACGGCATATTAATCTTATAAGCCCCCAGTACTTCGTACGGGGCTAAAAAGGCGATCTGAAAATTTCAGATTCAGATCCCGATCTCTGGCGGCCTGAACTGATCTGATCTGAAATCTGAAAATTTGAATCTGAAAGTTTTTGGATCAATCTGAAATCTGAAAATCATTATGACTAAACAAATGCTAATTTATCAGAAATTCTTGAACTAATAAAATCAAAAATATTTCTATATTAGTAGCAATTTTTGGAATTTCAAATTTTATTCTTGGAACTTCAGATCGCTTTAGATCATTCAGGTTGGATCAGATCAGATTCAAGTTTTCAGATTTCAGATCAGATTCAGATCAGATCAAAATTTTCAAGTCGGATTCAGATTCAGATTCAGATCGGGCAAATCTCAGATCAATCTGAAAAAAAAATCAGATCGATCTGATCTGTTCCTAGCCCTACGAAGGAAACGCAGAGTCTATTGTGATTAACTCCAAGACCAGTTCTATGAGAACAGCTAATAATTCAATAACTTCTTTAAAAAAAACTTTGCGTAGTTTGGGATCTTAAGAGAACACTTTCAACGACAGAACACTCAAAGTTTAGGAAATATTTACAATTTTATGAAAATTAAGATAGAGTTTGGATGAACAGCTCCCGAGCGCTCCAATGATTTAAAGCCACTTAATAATTTTTTTTGCCCCGCTCCGCTTGCATTTCTGACACATTCTTCCGTTATTATTAGTAAAAGAATTAGTTCACATTCATTTAAGGGAAAAACTACAAAACGCATTACATTAACTTCAGCATATATCATCAACTGACGCGATGAATAAAAAAAAACAGATTCACTCGCTACGCTCAATGAAAGTGGAAAACAGTTATGGTCTATTGTCCTCCCGGAGGACATAAAAATTTGATTTTCGTACTTAAACGCACTTATTTTCATATTATTTTGACATAAAATGCGAGTGCGTTTAAGACGAATTCGGCGATCGACCATACCTGTTCTCTACTTTCATTGGCTACGCTCGCGTTTTTACATAAACGATCATACCGTTCTTCTTGAAGAACCACTGGAAACCAAGCAACATTATTTTCAAGAAAGTGTTCAATTTATGTATGAGAGAACCTCACATCTTGCTCAAAAAACACTTGTAAAATTAATGGCCCATGATGAAAATTCATTTTGTGTCATGACTGAATTATTGTTACAGCCACTGATGATGATCTCGATTTGAGATCGAAATATTTGGCAAATAAATTGATTTTTCTGAGCTATTCCGAGTTTCAACTTATTCATAATTCAAGCTCATTTCCAAAATGAAATGAAGTTATATCTGTTGTCACACGTTGAAACCAAGGCTGTATACTTTGGGGAGGTCACGCAGACCGTCATTTTATTAGATACGCGGGAACACACCACTTCTGATGACTTTACATATACAAAAAATTCCCCACATCATCAAGACGACGAGAATCATCAGAGTAGGTGAATATTTGTATGAAATCGGCCATTTTATCATCAACTGTGGTGTGTAACCCGCGTATTTGTATCTGCGTGACCTCCCCAAGTATACAGCCTTGGTTGAAACTCACTTCTCGGCGGCTTAGATAACATCGGCGTTACCTGCGTATATACAACCTTAGATAAATCAGCCGATCAGCCGTTTTATACTTTCATATATTGCCGCTCTTTTTTTGTTGATAGATGAATGTGTTTAAAGATAGACTATTGCGTTCTATGTAATCAAGTTAAACCGTCTTTTTTTTGTTGTTGACATGGTTGACATTTGCTGCTTTCACGAAAGAGTATATTTTCAGGATTTTCGTTTGATTAAATAAACAAACCTAAAAAAGGTTAAGAATTGTACAGGCTAAATATACCAACACAAATCATGGCAGACGTTGCAACAGACATTTCGAAAATGAAGGTTAGTTGAAAGTTGCTATCTTCCAAATAAAAATCAAATTGAGGTTATGTATGTTATCGTCAACTAAAGGTCGCCGACTTGAAAAAGGAGCTAAAAAATCGTGGAAAATCGACTGTGGGAAACAAAACAGAATTAACTGAACGTCTCCAAGCTGCATTGATCGGTAAGCGTTCGAGATACTTTGCTGTAGCTAACAAATAACTGAGATATTATTGGCATTTAGAAGGCGACAACACCCTGCTTGACGAGTCCGTGCTAAATGATGATATTATGGACGACGACGAATTAAATGAAGAATTAGACGATGAGGTCCATCACGACAGTGATTTCAATCATGAAGATGTTGTTTTGAAAACTCCGCCCGACAGTATTAAATCCAAATCGCCTGAACCAAGCAGCCAGCCAACGGATGCCAATACAAAGAAAGTAATTTTGAAACGAAAATTGAACATTGTTGTTTCGCCAGATGCACCATCAACAGACGAGGTCTCTACGCCCACTCCGTTGGAAAAAACCAGAAAATTCACAATCACTAGTCCAACAGCAGCCGCTACAGACGATCGAACAATTACCATTTCAAATACAGACAAAACAAACGAAGATGACAAAAAGGTCGTCAAACTATCACAGCTCACAGCTAAGGAACGTTTGGAATTGAGGGCGAAGAAATTCGGCGCACCCATTGCTACAGAATCGTTAAAAGCGGCCAGATCCGAACGGTTCGGACTAACACCGATAACCACAACGGCAACTGATGCTAAGACTGAGTCAAACACAAATTCCAGCGTCAAGAACGGCAGCAGCTCGGTTGCGAATGTGGATGTACTTAAGAAACGCGCTGAACGTTTTGGTGGATCGGTGTCCAAAGAGATGAATAAAATCGAGAATCTCGAGAAATTGCAAAAGCGATCGGAAAGATTCGGTAAATCGGATGAGAATAAAGCAGCCGTTTCCGGTTCGAGCGTTACAACATCAAACGAACAGATGGCCGAAAAGGCTCGCCAACGCTTAGAACGATTCAAGACAACGGCGTAAATGTTGAACATGCAAAATCTAACAACAACAACAACAAAAGGTGAAAATGCTTCGTCATTGTCGCCCATACGCTAGTTGCTCTCGAACACAACAACTTGACTCTTTTCTTTTTCTAACAGTTAATGGAATCATGGATTTAATTTACGTTTTGTCGTCCATAATGTTTTGACGTGGGAGTGCCAATATTATGGAAAGGGAAAATAATATTCGTTTTTATACAAATTTGATGCAATTATATCTGATTAAAGATAGCTTACTCAAGTTTGAAAATCCATTTTTCGTTTATTGACTTAAAAAAAAATCTTAGACAAGTGCTGCTTCACCCAAGACGAATTTCATCATTAGACCGCTAAAGCACGGAGCGCACTTCACTCCCTTTTCTCACCGTTTTCAATAAAGAAAAATGAAAATTGCCCCCTCTGGCTTTCCATCATAACAGCAGTATCATAACCAATAGAGCAATTACCTTTGGGATCAATGGGAATTGTTTTCAGAGATGGGATTTTTCTCATTTGTACGAAAAATGTTTTCTTCTCGGTATTCAAATCCGATTTCCCGGTAAAGAATATTTTCAATCTTACTGAAGCAACCTACTCTTTAAGGTTCCTGAACACAATACGGCATCATTTCATCATAATTTATCGATATCTAAGCGCTCGACAAATTTCTTGATACAACAATATTCAACAGAAATTCAGAGAGGAAATTGTGCATCAATTTTGAAAACGTTTGAAAATGACGATGCTAATGCCGTTTCAAACATATTTGATTTGTTATAAATTAATTAGAATAATTTCTTTGTCGAAAGCATATTGACTAAAGCGACGCTATTTCAACGTTTCCGAAATGAAGAAAATTGATTAACAATTTTATGAACGCTGAAATCGCGAGCGAAGCGAGCGATATTTTTTGTTTGATTACAATTACAAGGCTACATTAGATCTCGATTGTATGCTCATCTGTTATCATCTAATCATTTAATTCCTGATTCCTGTTCGTTTGCCACCCATTTTGCTATTTTTAAGATTTTCTAGTTTTTCAACTTCAACCAATTTCAATTTTCGATCTCGATTACAAGAAGAGATTTTCCGTTTTTTGCTAATTTTCCGATTTCATTTGGTCATTTTAGTCAGGACCGAACGCTCGAGGTTTTTCGGGTTTTCCAGTTATCTTATGGAGCCATTTTTCTGACCCAAGGACCAGTAGTGTTTCCGCACTTCTGGTCATTTTCCTATTTCAGTCGATTTCCCCATTTCTAGTAATTTTTCCGCTTCTCCTCTCCTTTTCATCATTTCTTCCCAGTGAGCCGGTATCCGCTTTTTCGACAAAAAAATTCCTCGATACCAAGGATACATATTATTTGCACTCACGCAGGGATATTTTCCTGGAAAAATCAACAACATTAAATGTAGTAACCTCTCGTTCGTGAGAGCTGTTGTTTTTCCTTCAATGGTAAAATTTTAGGGCCAACTCTGATCGGCGTCAACTCAAAGAAATTATTTTTTATTTATTTACAATCAACATTTTTATTCGCTTATTCACTGGGGAGTTGAGGTAAAAGATCCCTCGAGGGACGTAAGTAGTGCTACTGTAATGAGTCATGATAAGGACGGTATATTGGCAAGGATATGGGAATCGTGGAGGTAAAAATTCAAAAAATCATGGGTCACACATTCAATTCATTTAGTAGGTTAGAATTGAAAAACCGGATGTTAGTTAATGTCTGGTTTTCGGCACAAAAAAATAATTCTTTAGCTCACAAATGCTCCAAAAAGGGCGAGTCCATTATGGGGGAATGTTTTGAGGATTAATTTTTTTTTGAAAATAGTTCGATTAAAATGCCATTCTGTCTTCGTAAAATCTCTGATCTGGTCTCTGGAAAAATAACTCGGAACGAAAATATGAGTCTTCACGATGCACTCACAAAACTACCTGCCATGGCATAGCTCTAACTAAGCCGAAACAATATAACAAAAAAACTCTAACTTAAAACTGGAAACAATAGTAATTTACAGGGCTATATGGATGAAAAGTAGAGTTTTTGTGTGAATTTTGTTGATCCGAGGCGAAGCCGAGGTCAATAATCACACGAAAACGAGTCTAATCTTTTCATATTTCGAAATATGTCATGAATTTTACATACAGAGGGCGTTGATCAGAGGGCGATCAAGAAAAGTACGGTTTCGACGCAAAAATTTTTTCACAACTGAACGAGAACATGTTTTTTCTCAGATTCTAAGTTCGAGATCTGGGTAAGTACTATCAATGCTCTCGAGAGAGTATTATTCTTAACTAAATACAAAGGAAAATTCTGATTACGAATTGCCACTTAAGATCTTAATGTTCTCATGTGTATTACAATTGAATAAAATATTTTGCAGATGCGGTTAGAGCCAACAAAACTAGCTTAGAAACAGTTAACTGATTCGTTATTCTTTTTCTGCTTCTTCTATTGACCTTAAAGTACTAGATTCGGTAAATCAACTACTTTAACGTTTAAGAAACACAAGTAAATGAGGGTTGTACTTGTGGAAGTTTATAAATAGGGACAAACATTTCTAACATAGGTCGTGTCGATGAGCAAATTAATAAAGCAAATCTAATAAAACTACGACAAAGGCTTTAGGGGTAATGTAAATAGATCTCAATATTGATGAGACTGCTCGTTTCGACCGATTGTGATCATTTTTACGATAAGTTTAACTCGGAAATCAAAAATGGAATGACGAATAATAGAGCCAAGGTCTTTATAAATCTTACAACATACTCTGCGACTTCAGCTGGACCATTCTTTCCCATCGATCGCTATCACCTAACCCACGGATAATTAAATACTCTAAATAACAGGTTCGATTGTATCGTTAGCCGGTTCAGCTTTCTTCATTTGTTATTCCCATTGACCAATACAATAAACCATCTGACTGCAAAGTCACCACATTTGACGAATAGGTGTTCGACGTACTCACTATACCACCGAATTGAGTGAATTGATTGTCTGAAAAACAATTTTGATTTTTATAAAATTGACAAACTGATAAGTCCTCCAACGTTACAGAAAGAACGAACAGACGAAGTTTCTGCAGGAGATTAGGTAATCGGAAAAGTAATCGACCAACTCACCCAAATTCCATTTAAGTCCAGTCGTCGAAACACAACATTTCCCGTCGATCGGTACAAATGAACACCAAAATTGTTGATCAACAAAGTCCTGTGGTATATGAATGACATGACTGCCCACATTTAACAGCCATGAGATGGAATCTCTCGATAGAATGAATATGTTGACATTGTCCAAAAATCCCTGTGCCTTAACTAATGTACTGATATGGGCGAAAATGTGATCGATTCGGCCAGAGGTGTCCAATAGGGCGACCACAGAGCCTATCTGAAAATAAAGTGAAATTCGCTTTAGAACGGAATATGTTTCCCAATACAATGAGCAAAACACCAACGTTGTCGCTTTGAATATAAGGTGACAATTCCATCAATGATTTGGTGAAGTCAGTGTGATCCTGATTCGGTGTATGGATGACGTTCGTTGTTGGTGATCTTTTGAAGTGAGCCATCGTTGAATCGGTGATCGAATCGAAATCTCCTGTTACCAATTCAGGATATTCAGCGGTAATTAGGTCGGGATTTTTTCTGAGAAACTCTAGCCACTGATTGGCTCCTCCATCGACAAGACAGCGACACTTGGCTGTAAGTAAGCAGAATTGTATCACATACTGAACGTGGACTAGACATTCAATTCACCCTCATTTTACCTCTATCCCATAGTTGTTTAGTGTGCGTTGGTTTCAAGTCAATAGATCTATTCAACACGACAATTGCATGGTTGGCTTCAGTGGATTCAGAAACTGTAGAGTCTAGAAATTCAGATGGTGTCCACACCTTTGATTTTGTGGGTGGTTCCTGTTCAGATAAATATTTGGTTTGAGACAAACCTTATGCCAACAACAATTATATAGGAACAGAGACCATCATTCTAGGATTCACGTCTTGTCGGAATAGTACATTTTCAAAAAATTTCTGGATGAATGACATCCACATAGTTTGATTGGCAATTATAAAAGATTCATTCGCGATTTCGATTAAAAATTGCGCGAACGGTTACATCAAAACTTTATCAAGATAACAATTTTATTAACTATCATCACGTTCATCACACACGCTGAGTGGAGTTCAATATTATTTACACAACCACCACGCACACACATAGAACTTCCTTATGTCACTATGACATTATCGTGAGTTGCCGTCACGCTTCGTTTGCGCAGCATGTTGTGTGAGCAAGATATTTTGTTTGAGTCTACTATAGCACTGCTCCTGAACTTAGGAACAGTACTATGGTATAACATTGAGTTAAGTTATAATACGCGAGTAGGTGATTTGTGAAACAAGTGGGAGAAAATGGAAAGTTGGATGGCGATGGAGTTACAATTTATCCCTGCTCTGTAACCAACGTTTTTCATGTCTGCAAAGGTTCCCAACGGAAAATTTTCGTCTGTTTCACTCTCTGACCTATTTTATTATCGGATGAGAATAGCTAGGAGAATGGGAAGGAAGACATGGAGGAAAAGCTGGTTCTGAAAGGGTATACACTAGTGCATATTTTCGTGAAATTGATTTTTGAAATTCTTTAAAAGCAAAATTCTTGAAACTAAGACTCGGAACAGGTCGATTTTGACCTGATTTTTTTATTTGACCGAAGAAAGGGATTAATCATAAACTGTTATTCTAACTTGCAGTCTATAACCAATGATCTGTGGATTTCCTCTTTGTGTTTGCGTCCTGCAGAAGGTTTTACAGCAAGAATTTTTCTGTGACTGGGTTTCCGTGAAAATTTTGTCTGTAGCTGATTGCCAGTGAAAGTGTTTTCTGTGGTGTTCAAATCGTTTAGGTTTCCCATTAAAAATAACCTGAGCCTGATTTACACTTGACCTGATCTAACCTGACTTGTCGTAATTTTAATTCGAAATTTAAAAAGGAAAATAGTAAAACTTTACATAGAAAATCAAGTAACCTGAAGACTTGTCAGGTCAGGTTATTGCGGAGATCATTATTTTTCGCGTCGAAACAGATTTCAGGTTAATTCGGGTCAAGTTAAAATTAAACCAATCACGTTCAGGTTTCCTTACTCGAAATTCTAAAATTCAAAAATTCTCGAAAATTCCAAGGTTCTGAAAGAACCGGCTAAGCTCATAAAGTGAAAAAAAATCTCGTAATTCTTGAAAATTCTCGAGAAAAAAATCCTGATGGGTCTTGGTCCCTCTGCATTTATTGTTGGCTAAGCGAATTCCAACATATTTAGTTGTTGATTAACGAACACCTGATTTTATGTTTAGATTTAAAACTCGAAAGATTTTTTAGAGAAATTCACTCCGACTTAAGCAAAACCGCAACTATTTTTTGGATTGATTCAATGTAAAGAGTGGACTCTACTAGGTCGACTCTATTCATATCAGGAATCCTGGTTCGGCCATGATGGTTATGGGCTTGAGTTATACCAAAAACGTGACTTTCTTCGTTTCCTTTGTTTGATCGGAAATGGAGACACTCTTAAGAATACATGGAATAACAATCCTACTAAACACATCATTTTAATCTGAATTTCACCTAGACCTCGTTTAATATTGTTGGTTGAAGCATGAAGCATACAAATTCTAAATTCATTGAGTGTTTGCCTATAACGGTAGATGTACATTACTTAACCACATAAAAATTTGCTTGCGGAAGTTTTTTTTTTAAAGATTGAAGAACTGTTAAATCGTTCTCATTTACACATAATTATATCAAAATTACAATTTCATTGTAACAAGTTTCATAAATAACTGGAGAACAGTTTCGTTCCAAAAAGGAAGAATCAAAAGAGAAAAATCACACATCGTTTCGTGAACCATGTTCAAATTACATTGGTCAATATACACCTTTTCGACGCAAATGAGCGAGTCTTTTCAGTTTGTTTCTAAAAATGTTCTAACTATACCTAGACGTTTTTTGTAAGAAAATGGAATGCACTTGTTGTGATATTCAGTTTCATCTGCTATTGAAAACCCACAACAAAAATAGACGACGATCTCTTGAAACACTTTGATCTTATAGCAAAATGCATGTGTTAATACAAAAGAAGTAAAAGATTTCGAATCCAATGTCTTGAATATTCTAAGATCAAAAGAAGTAATAGACCCGTTAATACTGCTGATGTGCTTGCCGTCTGTGAAAGATGATTTGAAATTGAAAAAAGAAAAGAAAAACGACATCGTACTGATACATATTATTTGTCCAGGTCAATTGTACCTCTTCCATCATGGTCTATTTTTTGTTCTTTTAGTTCTCGAATTGTGAATAAGAATTTCAAAACTGTAGGTACAGATATCACACCTACAACACACTCTACACAGACTCTTGCAGATCATCCGCTGTACATTTCTTACTCTTTTTGAAATGAATAGAAATCTGATTCTGTTCATAATCACCATTGGATGCTTGTTCGGATTTTGTACAGGAACAACACTGGAAGAAAATAGGCGAAGTGTTAACACTTCCGGCGATGGACTGAAAAAACTGTCAAGACGAAAAAGATATATGGCCTTCCCGGAAGGTTCATCGTTCTCGGTGCGTATTTTCGAAGTGATTGTCTAACTTCACCAGCTAATCATCAGTTCATTAGGTGGCGTTTTGTGGAACATTTGGCTACATTGGCAATCCAAATTATATTTACATAAGTTGGGCGCTGAATTACGGTGTCGCTTATGAACTTCCGAATGAAACGTTTGTCATAAACCATCAACATCTAACTAAGCACAAACCGAAGCCTGAAATTCTTCGGCGACATCGGCGAGAACTGTACAATAAATTAGAGGTCGCAATTGATAAGTGAGTATTATTTGTCAGAGTTTTCTGACTTAATCAGTCTCATAACGGTACACGCGGTACTTCACGTTTGTCGGTGAGGAAATCTAAGTTGAAACGTATTCTTTTCTTCACACAGCATGGGATACAATGGAAGACAATGCATTTTACGAGCTCTGTGCGAGAGCACGCAATATTTTAACAGCAAAGGATCAAATATGGTGGAGGAGTTGGTGCGTACCGTGTTCACATTACCAACAACGAAGGTACTATCATTCGAGCACAATACCATACGAGAGTATGACCAGGCCCATCGGAAAGGGAGAAATAAAATATTATGCCCGATGGAGTATCCCGGTTGCAGTTTTTCATTGATTGAGTTAGCACTGGGAACGTATTCGAATCCATTAAATTTTATGTGAAATTTTAACCTGTATTTTTAACGTCTGGGATGGTTAAGCGTATAGTCCAACAGAACAGTTTTAGACCCTCGATAATTTTAAAACCGACTGTTGATTTCATAAATAAGTTTTTGGAGATTTGCAGGAAATTGTTGTAAATCAACTTTCAATTCTACTGGACTGCTATTGTCTCTGATATCTCTGAAAAATTATACCTAAGAATTTTCAGTGACAACAGGAACAATTCTCGAAAACTGAAGAGAGTTTTTGCGTCAATACCATACGATGTCCGTAAAATGCATGGATATGAAAGAAGAGATCCAATGCTCTCTCTAGCACCAAAGATAACTATGAGCCAAGTCAAATAGTGGGCTTAAATCATATCGAGAGTTGGCTATTCTTTTTCGTGTCGACTAAAATACCACGAGCGTACACGGCCGCAATTTAGATGAGGGACTTAGTGAAAATTTTAAATTCTTTTGTTTAAAATGTTCATTGAGTCTCCTTATGCAAATCATTTCATTTCATTTCATTTCATTTATTTCAGTTTCAAAATTACAAATACAAAAACATATGCGTAGCTCTAGTGTGAAATTACGGAAGTACAGGACATTTGAGATTTTATGTCGTTCTAGCATTAATATTCGATTTACAGACATGAACTCTCAGGTACTACTTTCCCACTTCGAACATATTAGTTGACGACCACAATCCGACACTAATCAATTTTTGTTCCATTGATACACCTTTCTGTTCTGTATTTATGTGGTTGAAGTTCGTACAGACCACAAAAAACGGTGGTACCTGTCGATATCAGTTTTTTGTATTAAAAACAATATTTTACTGGTCATCTCGTATTTTGTGCGGCACTTCGGCACAAAATACTTGATCATCGGGATCACGATACCGAAGTTCCTTTCTCATAGAAGAAGTGTCTTTTACTGGTCATCTCGTATTTTGTGAAGCACCAGTTAATAGTTATTTGCATCACTTGGATTGAAACCACGAAATTACAGTATACGTGTGAATTCGTATACCGAGAGAATAATTTTTGCATAAGTATGTATGTTTCGTCGAGACGAAGTCGAAGACGATGCTGTGAAGTAGTGCTCAAATCCACAATCTATACACAAACAACAAAACCAAATATAATTCAAGGTTGAACTTGAATGTATAGAAGAATTAGAATAAAAACGAAACCGAAAATACGCGATATAAAGCCGAACGAGTTGATTGTTCGATGTGCATCACACTACTCGTTGATACGGAGAGTAAGCTCCGCCTTCGTATCAAATTTCTCTCTTCGACGAATAACATAAACAAACTCCACCATTAAGTAAAACATCACCTGGATCCCTAGAACTGTTTGCAAGGTCTGCTGAGAGAGAACTAAAAAAGTGTGGTTTCCGATAACTTTTGACGCGTGATATTCAGTGTTTTCATGGTTTGGCGAGTGTGAGAAAATAGCTTCGGTATCGAGTTCACGATGATCTCGTATTTTGAGCACGTGCTTCAATGTTACGTAATATTAAGTATATTTGGTATTTCTTTGAGAAACTGGCATCGACAAAAAATTCTTAAGATACCAGCGTATTTTGTGGTCTGTGCGAACTTTTTCCAGGTCCGTATTTGTATTTCCGCCCCATTTCACAAGTGACTAACAAAATTTAAAATCAAATAACTTATCAAACACTTCTCTTAGAGCATCTTAGTTTTTTTTTTTTGTATTCGGTTCACTAATAGGATAGTGTTCCATGAAGACTAAGAGAAGTCCGGTAGCCTTCATCTATTTCAAAACGAAATTTCGTTTATCACGGGACATGCTATGGAATTCGACAGGTGCTCGACAAACTACTTCAGGATATACTGACCAAAATATGCCCATCTTCTAACTCGAACCCACAGTTATGATATTCAAAATCGGATAAGATTTTCGCAGATTGCAATGTTATGGATTTGGTATACATAGCCATCGATAAACGCTTTTATTGTATGTAAGTAGTCACCCGTGACAACTAAACTTGCCCGGACCCAGAACGTCATTTACAATGTTTAAACGTTACCGACAAATCAGCGACTTCATTAGATATTTTCCTTACCGTAAGTCCACTTTTTAAACGAAGTAATTCTGTGGGTACTCACCGATCGAAGCTTGGGTTTCAATTAATAGAAAAATTCAACTCTGGCAATTCGGTAATCATCGATTTATTGATTACGATTTGTGTATTACATTTATTTTGTCTTCTTAGACTTAATCTTTCTATGATAGAAATCATATTCTTTGCCCTCCAAAATGTAACCGTCAGCACGTCCACTCTGTCCAGGTCGGGATGAAACACAGGCTGCAATGCACAAGAAAATTGGGAAAAATCAATAAAATGGCAAAGTTCAATGTGCTATCCATGCGGTTGATTGGATCGAAATTATCAGAGTAACTATGACAGCATGATCATATTTCACGTATGGCTTCATCTCAGAACGAGATTAGACCAAAAATTATGTGAATCGCCGAGTGTGGATCATCATTTAAAAAGCAACAACAGCAAAAGACATTGGAACCAAATGAAAACTTAAGATTTAACTCACCTAGAAGACGACCCTGCGAGAATTGTTCCTCCAAATGTGGCTCGACCTTAGCATACTTTTGACGTGCAAGATACTTGGTCATTTGCTTCTGGGTTCGCTTCTTGGTCAGCACATCGTTTTCTTCGCCGTCCTTGTTCTTAACATCACGCTTACGTCCCAATGGTAGGATGTAATGACTTTCATACCATTGCCGGAATGGTGTGGCATCGATCAAAACAATGGCGTTTTTCACCAATGTTTTTGTTCGCACCAATTCATTGTTGGATGCATTGTAGACGACATCGATGATACGTGTCTTGCGAGCTGTGCCTTCTGATGCCCACGCAAAGTTACCGGTGTCTAAACGAAGAGCACGGTATTTCTTGTTTCCACCGCGGGTACGCACATCATGGACACGGTGTACTCCGATCTGTAATGGATGCGAAACGATTGGTTAATTTGGACAATGTGCAACGGTGACAAGATATAGCGGAAGTGTCAGTATGCGCATTGAGTTTTATCGTCATTGTAACAACTCTGCTGACACGCAAAATTTTCTCATCATTGGATTACAACTTCGAAAATATTCAATCAAATGCCGGACGTACCTTTGTATTGGCGGCTGGGCGACCTAATTCGAACTTTCGCTTCTTGCGGGTAAGTTTCCTCTTACCTCCGGTTGCTCGTCGCTTATGGAACGGATCACGGCTGATACCTGCAAACAAGTTTGAGGTTATAAAACTTCACTAATTTTATCAATTACACCAATGTTTTATCGGATAAATTGCGCTGCCGCTGGTGAATTCCGCACATTTTTAATTCACGTGAATCGTTTGTACGAAAGCATTGTTCGTCGTAGTTTGAAACAAAAATTGTCAAAGATTGTCAAAAAACAAAACAGACGATACGACAGCCGAAATTTAAGTTATCGCAAATAAAATGGAATTTTACGATTCGATCGGGAAAATACTTTCTACATTCGATAGAACCGACAGCGGCAAAGCAATTTTGATTAAATTTAACTTTAAATTTGTTAAATTTAAGGCAGATGATTTAAGATAAAAGTTTCACTAAAATCGCAACCTACCCATTTTACAAAAGAGTACAAATAGAGAAAGAGTAAACGGATGTCGCGGTGACGTTTGTCGAATGTATTCAACGAAAAACAAAAATTTGTTAGCATGAGGCGGTGAGTGCGTTTAATATTTTACTAACTAAAATGAAAACTAGATGTAGTGAGTGTAGTGGTGGGAGTAGTGTAGTTCATTGAAATTTTTAATTAGTTTCTATTGACGCCTACGGTTCGTGTAAAACAAATGAACCAAAAAATAATTTCCAACGCTTCCTTATAAGTGAGCATTTAACGTTTCGTCAATTTTTTAAGAACTTGACTGAAGACTTAAAGTTACAAATATTAGGTATTACGAACGCATGAGAATTGAGGTGCTAAGTCTGAATTAACAGTTATCCGTTTTTGTTTCCGTGTACAGTTTTTAACATTAAAAATATCGATTTGTGTCGATACTTTTGAATGTTAAAAACAGTACATGACAGTTGGCATTTCATACAATAGAGCATATTGTTTGAATTTTTACAACTGTCACGTACACGGAGATACGTACACGGAATGAAAACGGATGACTCTGATCCTGAAACCAACGTAATGATTGATTTTCACTTACCAAAAAAGTACTCCGTGTTAGAATTCTTTCAATTTTTGTTTTGTTTACTTGACAGCTTACTCTCTCACGCCTCTATCAAGGAGTACTTTTTGTTGAGTGGAAACCATACTTAAAGGTGGCCTCGAAGTCGTCCGTCTTCATTCCGTGTACTTCGCTCTGATCATAATGCTTAGTTTCCTCTTGCTAAAAAAGTACTCCGTGTGAGAGACAAAATTGAATTTTTTTGAATTTTTCTTTTGTTTATTTGACAGTTCGCTCTCTCACGGAGTACTTTTTGTTGAGTGGAATGGTCTAGTCGATAAGGGCAAACGTTTACCAAAATTAGTTGCTCAAACAGCACTTAAAATACTTCTAAAAGTATTGTAACAAGAAGAGACATAAATTTTTAGGAAACCTTTTTTTTTTCTTCTTGTTAGAAAAAGTTTAGAAGAATTTTAAGTGCTGTTTGAGCAACTGGTTTTGGTAAGAGGGATTTTTTTGAAAGTGGACCAGGCTCCGTCGGAGCTATTTTTTTGCGACGGTTTGTTCATATGCCCAGATAATCCTTGGTCCCAATAGTCCAAAACCGCAGTCGTTTAATTTTCATGTTTGCGTCTTGGCTGGTGGTGAAGGTGCAAAAGTCGAAAAAAGGGTGTTTTTATACGTGATTTACTGCCGCTACAGACAATGGACACACAAGTGTGGCGGCTCGTTAGATAGTTACTGTCCAGGAGAACCGGGGCAAGCATAGATATCTTACACCCTAGTAGAAATAATGTTGGAAAAAATCCAATGTTGGAAAACGGTCACTATTGTCCGAGCTGCATCATATACAACTCACACTCACACATTTACATTTTGTATTTAATTCAATCGCATAAACTAAGTATGCCGCGCATTCAATAGCTCATTTGAAAAAAAATATTTTTTTCTGTAAGCTCGAGTTGGTTCTTCCATTTATAAGTTATTGATTTACAAGCGTTCCACGTAACATTAAAAGGCTATTTTACCAGGTAATTATAAAACGTAATTGTAAAGCGCATAATGAGTGAAAATAGCATGTAAATGTGTCTGACCGTGCAACTTCTGAAATTGTTCATTCGTTCAAATGATTTCAGAATGAACATTGAACGTAAGCGACAACAACAAATTAGTAGAACCGCCCGAGAATTTGTAAAAAATCGAATACGATCGCAGGATCGCAGGAAATGTGCAAACAAAATGAAAGACTATTACCGAAAATCACCAGATTTTAGACCTAAGTAACTGCCTCATAAGAACAGCTTCAGAACTACTAAGTGCAGGACGACGTTTTAGGTTTTTTTTCTATTGGTTATGAATTAATCTATTATTTTCAAATGTTTTCAGTCAACATTCCAGTCATTCAATTTCATTCGAATTTTTTCAAATTTTAAACTTTGAACGTGCTAATGTCGGTAAAATTGAACTGTAATTTGGTTTTTTGTTTTTATCAACCGACCAGTCCGACAAAAATACGATAATTCGTATTTTGTTACTTTTAAACTTTTGTTATTGATTGTGTTGATGTCTGTATTAACTTTGAAATGCAATTTTGCTTTTTTTTTTATCAACCGACCAGTCCGACAAAAAATACGATAACTCGTATTTTGTAACTTTTGAACTTTTGTTATTGAATACACGATTATAATTTATATCGTCTTTGACGCGTCGTGGGATCGAACCCACGGTGCACATATCACTAGCCTAACGACTTAGCGTACTCGGCCACCCAATGTACATTTTTCTCACTGCAACAGTCCATTTTATCACAAAGAATAGACCCTAATGTTTCAACACGGTTCTTTGGGTGAGCTAAACTTTCATGTTACATTTGACTTTGATTGTCACTATACATCGACACCTACTAAGGATTTATTATCGTTCGGATTAGATGCTTTTATCCGATTGACAATTTTTTCAGCAACTACAATCGATTGGTGTACTATACATTCAGAAGACACCACTACTGATGGTAAAAACAGGAACATAATTTTGATGTGGGTGGGTACTTTCCACTGGTAGTGTTACATAACCCTCAAAGTCAAAATGACAGTTTAACAACAAATTCAATATTTTGATTGGCTTCTCGTCAACTTTGCTAATTTATATCGTGCTGATATCGTGTATAAAAAAGAACTTTTTGCAAAATAGTTCATGAACACATTATGCACAATATGATTTTATTAATCGTGTGGTAAAGAAAATCTGATTAAAAAAAAATTGAGCCGTTTACAGTATAGTGTTTACCAATGAAGCATTATACGTTCAATTGTGTTTACAACTAATACATGTGTAACAGTGCAACCAATATTGGAACTTCGTTGCAATTTCTAAACATTTTTCCACGGAATTTACTTGGAAATTATGGAGAAATTCCAACGTGGAAGTGGGAATTTTTCCAATAGGAAAATGAAACAAATTTCTACTATTTATTTATTTAGCGTATGGATTGTTCGAAAATAACAAAAATATTGTGTCAGTCAAAGGCCGTAAATTTTGATGAACTTCAAAAGGTGATATCTCGCACCTGGAGAATGTTTATGGTTAGATCATTGGATGCAGACATCAAAAACAGCATAATTCGTGTATTTTTCTAAAATCAACATTTTGCTTTCGAGTGTAGGAAGACATTGGCTTTATACCCAAAAAAGTATCCTGAAACCTTTCACTTCCATGGCAATTGAGGTATAATTGTAGAGCAGGGTTAAGCCTCTATCAGGGCAACCACTGATCTGTACAACAACAGTCACCAGGTACAAAATATCACCTAATAAAGCTCATCAAAATTTCCGGCCTTTGACTGATACATACTTTTTGTTATTTTTGAATAGAGCTTGAGTACACATTTGATATCTGTCTTTGCCCCGGGTCTCCTGGACAGTACCTATCCAACGAGCCGCCACACATGTGTGTCCATCGTCTGCAGCGGCAGTAAATCACGTATAAAAAACACCCTTTTTCGACTTTTGCACCTTCACCACCAGCCAAGACGCAAACATGAAAATTAAACGACTGCGGTTTTGGACTATTGGGACCAAGGGCTATCTGGGCATATGAACAAACCGCCGCGAAAAAATAGCTCCGACGGAGCCTGGTCCACTTTCAAAAAAATCCCTCTAAACGTTTGCCCTTATCGACTAGACTACTTAATGCTTGATTCCCTCTTACGCCGTTTACGCTTCGTTTGCACTCCATGCACTCTTTAAACAATAAAAAAGAGGCGTGGTTTAGCTAAACGAGCGTAAACGGCGTAAGAGGAAATCAAGCATAACAGTCTATATAAACTATTTGGTTTTCAGGGTAAACTAGTACGTCCTCTTATGCCCATGCCCATGAGAAGGATTATCAGTAAATTTGAAATCAGTTTCAGTAAATAAAATTGCCAATAATATGCCCTGTTTCAGCAGATAGGTAAAATAGCAGATTATATCACTTGCTTTTCGAACAAGTCAAAGCACGAGAGTGCTTTAAACAACTATATATAGTATGTTTATAGCCAGAGTAAAAGGCTGTTTGGAAGTTGAAGCTCCGATGTTAAAGGTATTTGCGGAATTCTAATATATTTTCAGGGCCTGTATGGTGCATTGCAACATTGGTGCAACAACTTCTTTTTCCATGAAATTTCAAAGCTCACATAAAAGTAGATCGTTGCAAGATAGGACTCTAGCAACCACACACATTGCTTACAAAATTAGGAGGTCAAAAATAGAACATTGTCTTCGTTCAAATTTAATTATTTTAGCAGTGTATAAATACAGTGTAATGAGCAAGCAAACGCTGTCAGATTTTTGGCCTCCTAATTTTGTAAACAATCTTTGGGTGGTTTTGCTGTAAAACTGCCTTGATCGCTGACATCAGTAATTTAACATGACGAAATGTAACGGAATTATACAAAAATCTGTTACACCTGAGCTTTAGTTTCCAAACAACATTTTCCTAGTACATTTCGTCATAAAACTACTAATGTCAGCACTTAAGGATCAACTTTACCGCTCCCTTTTTTATTGTTTCTTCTTTCTTATCCCAATACCATCACAATGCAGGTAAGTGAACCAATCAGTGAGGTAATTACTGAGCCATTGATAAAAGTATATAACACTCTTTTCATTGAGTATTTATTCAACTGCGTCTGTTATTTCAGTTCGGCGTGTATTTCCACTTTCGGATTACAATTCCACATCATTTTAATTATTATTTTCATTGCAATCAGTTTACCATGTTAGTAATGCGCTGTGACGCAAGTCTCAAACTAAATGTCTAACCTTCGGCTCTGATATCCAAACTAAACAACATTATAGATTGTTATGATCAGAGCGAGAGGACAGAAGACCAGTTTATTTTAACTTGCCTTGGGGTACTTATCTTCTTCTCTTCCATCATAACACTCTATTGCGAAAAACGTTACGGATCCTCACGGAAACTTGTGCTCCGTATTTTTTCTGTGATCCGCTGTGTTCCGCTTCAGTGTTTACATACTTTGGAAGAAGTCAACTTGAAGAAAAAATATTTTTTTCTAAGTTGAAATTGTCAAATAAACGGGAGAACATCAGCACTTACGCCGTTGAGCTCTCCATTTACGAACGAACAATTGAAGCTCGTCCCACTTCTCATTGTTAAAAAGTAAACGGAGAGCTAAACGCCGCGCCGTAAGTGCGATTACAGCTTTAAGGTGGCCTCAGAGTCGTCCGTATTGTCTCCGTGTACGTGGCAGTTGTCATATCAAACAATGTGCCGTATTGTATGAAATGTCAACATCGTTGAGAGCGAGAGGACCGAAGAACAGTTTATTATAACTTGCCTTGGGGTACTGGTCAAAATATCTCTTTCTCTTTCATCATAGCACTCTATACCTCACGAGGACGGATAATCAACATCTCGCAAGATTTTTGAGATTAGGCGAGATGAATCGGCAACAGTAGTCTAGTTTGTCTGTTTGGTTATCTACATCTTTAAAATTGTTACACGACCTTCATACATTCTATTTCTATGTCCTAGACTGGAACGAGCGTTTTTTTTACTGATACATTCTGAAAACATAATTAAAAGTGATTTGCATGAGGAAATGTTCAAATAAAAAAATAATAATAAAAAAACAAAGCTGGTGGCCTAAATTACAAGATGCATATAAGCGTGTAACCGTAATCTTCTCGAATCATTCTGAGTATAGTCATTTCTGTGGTATAAAATACGAGCATCGGCAATTTTGCATTTTTTTTTATTTATTAAATTTCGAAACAAAAATGAAATTGAGCGCACTGTGCATTTTAGCTGTTCTAGGATTTATACTCACTAAACACACATCAACCGGATTTATAATGAAGGTAACGAAACCGTTGATTTGCATATGAACATCAGAGAAATGATAACAGATGGCGTTTCTTCCGCCATCCGTTATCATTTCTCTGATGAACATAAATACGTACTCATTTTGTTGTTGTTGTTTTTTCGCATTTAGAAGTTTTTTCAACAACCTACTGTCTCCCCATGTCTTTGTCTTCAAAACCTTTTCGAACTACCAGAATGTTTTGAATCGAAAATGAATCCACCACAACAAAAAAATCAAATCATCCAAAATAACATTCGGATTGATAGCAACCAAAACCAACAAGGCATGTATGGGAATCAACAACAGTCCTTGACAAACAGTGTATCAATTTCACAGAATCAAAATCAAAGTTAAAGCGAAACAAATAAGTCAGCCGTAAAAAGCACATCTTCATTAAGAGTATTTAGTGTTCAGAAATAAATAAAAATTTCTAGAAAAACAAGTTACACGAGAAAACCTTTATTGGCCTCTATTGAGAGCATATTTAGTGTATGTTCTTGAACGAAACCATTGTCCTCGTGACTCAAAATATATTAAATTATACAAACAGTTGCCACTTAACACCTCAACTTTTGCGTTTTTGACTTAACTAGCTTATAACGTAAATCATTTATAGTGTAAATAGTGTAAATTCATGACAGTGTACCATAATGCAATTTTACATGTTTACACTGTTTCGAGGTCATGCGATTAGACAGCACACTTCCAGCATGACTAGAGTACTAAAACTGAAGAGTGTATCATACAAATTTTGGCATTGTAAAAATATTTGTAAAAAATTTCATGAAAAACAGTATCCTGTTTGACAGCTGTCACTACGATCACTCATGATTGCCAAGCATTAGAGTAAAAAGTAACCTACCTAGGGTTTTCTACACTATGCTAGGTGCTTTGACACACACCATTCACTAACTGTTTTCGATAATTTCATCACATCGCTGCACTTTCTCTGACTTGTATCTCTTTGCTAACAACGCGAAAAGGATCATATCGAAAAACATGAGTCCGGTGTACAGAATGAACTCATAAAATTGAGAATCAAAGATCCTACTTCCCGCAACAACAACTACGATCAGATTGCCGATTCCAGCCGACAAATAGAACATGGCTTGCAGAAGAGTTTTCATACTGTCCGGTGCTTCCGAAAACGAGAAATTTATTAACGATATCGCTACCAGAATTTCACCCATTGCCATGAACAAATATTGTGGAATCAGCCATGTCATGTGCAAGAATTTGCTTTCAATTTGTAGTTGAATGATTGCGGATATTAGAAAAGAGATTCCTCCCAACACCCCACCCAATGTTGTTTTCTGCAAAGCGGTTCGGATTCTGACTTTAGCTAACAGTGGATACAGAACATGCTCGAATAGAGGAATTAAGATTATGACAAACAGTGGATTGGCGACATTGAACTGATCAGCTTTGATGGTGTAAAAACCAAGATCACCATTCATTTGCGTTGCCTGATAGACCCAACGCGAACCTTGCTGGTAAAATAGAGCCCAGAAAACCGTTATCGGAATATAGAGGACGATTACTTTAAGTATGATACGAGTGTCTGACACCAACTCATTTCCATATTTATCTTTTGAATAGTCGAGCCAATGTTGATATTGTGTAGTTTTCCTCGAGCTGAATTTCTTGACGACTGCATACTACAATAACGAAAATGCAACAGTCATTCCATTGTCATGCATGTATCCAACAATAAATTACCGTCATGCAAGAGAGTACATTGAGTATTGTGTGGCCCCGGACCTGCTTAGTTTCGGAGTATCTGTTGCCTACCATGACCAATAAAGCAGCAGCAACCATTAAAATTGCAGGTAAACCAAAAATCACTGGATAGCAATCATCATTTCGGAAGCATTTAACATCTTCTCGAAGAATTGGAGCGACTAGTCTTGAAGCAATGCTGCCACAATTGAACATGAAATAGTATGAGGCAAAAAACCAGTCAATACTTTTGATCTCGGTTGATCGGTACTGCTCTGCACCGTATGTAGGGAACAATGTTATAAGGCAACCATCGCCGAAAGTTAATATCACCAAGCCGATTATACTAAGGGTTATGAAAAAGAGATCTTCCATCATAAGTCTCTACGAAATTTTCTCCGACCTGTTTACTTTATAGGAAGGTTAAGAGTATCAACAACACCAATGGCAGTTATTAAAGAACCTATGGCAATTATTATGCACATGCAAACTATTGTCCGGAGTCTGCCAAACAAACTGTCGGCTATGACTGCACCAACTATGGGGAAAAAGTACGATAGAAATTCATAGGTATGATAAGCAGCCGTTGATTCGTCTTCATCGTATCCAATCTTTTCATTAAAGAACATGAAGAGTACAGCTGAAAATTGAGAAATAAATAAAGTCAGTCTAAGACGAGGTCGGTAAATGGCTTATTGAAACCATTCAATCGCAATAAAAAGTTCGTTGCACTTAAGATAACTCACATGCAATTCCACCTGTACTGTATCGCTCCAAAAAAACACAAAACAAAATAAAAATTGCGGTTTTCGCTACACGAAGTTTTTCCTTTTCTGTATTCGCTTTTGCTTCCATATTGAGAAGGTTTCCTTTCCGTCTAATGCCTTTAGCTGTTGAGAGTTTCGCTTTTATTTTGACAATAAAAAATATTCAAATCAATTATGACAATGAAGGTGATAATCTTATCAAAATTTCAACGATTTAGCATCATTTACTAGGCCTCCTGCATTATTTAAAATACCAATCAGAAATGGGAAAAAATGTACAGAAAAGCAGATGTCTAGAACGAGTTAGAACCCCACTGAGTTGATAACGAAGGCAGTGGCACCCAAAGTTTCTAGTGGCGCCTCAAGAAATTTGAGATATTTTTACTTTTACCATTATGGTTCGAAACCCCGCACTTCACGCATAAGCGGTACTGTAAAAAAATCGGAAACGATAGTTACAAAGTATCCAAGCAAGAGTGCTTCGAGTGACAGATGCCAAATAGAATACCATTTTGTGGGAAAAATTTCCAGAACTTTTTACAGTGCGAAAATTTGTTTGATACACTGTCCCGTTTGAATACTCTATTAAGAGTGCCACCAACGCACTGTCAAGCACCGAAGCTGACTTTGACATCACTCAATTAGAAGGCAAAACACACACCTGTTGACAACTTTTAATTTTTTTTTGATAGCCATAGTATGAAAAAGAATTGCCAACTTTGATCGGTTCAGTCCTCTATTTGAGTGACGTCAAAGTCAGCTTCGGTGCTAGACAGTGCGTTGGTGCCACTCATCCTTGCAGTGCGTTGTATGAATACGTTCAAAAGAATACTTTTTAACCGAAGAATTCAAATGATTCTGACGATGTAAAGACTTGCAGGGATGGCGCGCTCAACAAAGATCTTTCACAATTAGTCAATTAGTCTGCTAATCTTATCTCCATAACATTCAACCTACAAGCAAGCAGCACGTTTATTGTTTTCAATAAATTTTCTTCTTTTTCTTTCTTTAATATTACACTCGCAGATATTGATTAGATAATACTTTAATAAATTACACCTTTTTTAACTGAATTTAGAATTTGTAAAAATGCGATGTGTAATGAATGAATAACGATTATCTCGAGGCTATATCCTCTTCATGCTTCCATCTTTGTTACAGGGTCAGGGCTTATTATCAATCAGGACGACTAAGAAAATCTCGTCAATAGGCTGAAAATCGGCAAGAAATTGCTGCATTTTCTTTTGTAATCCGTTTTGTTGCATACGTTAAACAATGGAAGGTGCAGCATAATTAATTATTGATCAAAGAGCAATTAAAAATCGCTGGTGTGGTTTCGGCTCCAACAAGTGACATTCGGGATAGCGAAACAATTTTTCATGAGGAAGTATTTTATTGCAATATCACCCACTCCCATCACAATTCACAATATAATGTGGCAATTCGCATTCGTAACGTTACCATTTCATTTACATTATCAGTATGGTGGCATGAGCGGTTTCACAGTCCTGACCTTGTCCCAAATTATTTCGCAAATGAAAACCATGAAGCTTACAATCCAGGCGCACCAAACAACAGCCGGAACAGAAAAATTACTATCGTCCGACTGATTGTTGCTGTTGTTCCTTGTTAGATTGAGATTCATTTCCAAGATATAGCTCATTAAGGTTTTATCGTGGTCTCTGCTCCACTTGTCGACCAATCCGGCACCGTTTAACCGATGGACTATATCGTTAATATGTTCAGTGAACGGAAATTTCGAATTGATTTCGTATGATATCAGCTGTCCAGCTAGAGGTCGTTCGCTCGAGACATGGTACGCTTCCAATGCCAATCGCTTTTGCGACTCTAAATATACTTGTGCCTCATGGTCGTACACGATAAAAGCAATGGAATTGTTGAATGTTGCCATTTCATTTGCAAGTCGTTGCACACCAATGCCGTGAACTTTATCGCTCCATCCGCCATACTTTGTAATATTTTCAAATGTGCGAATGAGTTCATCTTTCCAAAAGAATTGTCTAGCCAATATTGGAGTGGTGGACGCGTACAGATCTTTTAGTGTGTCGATTTGTGGATGATAAATTGGCGAAGTAAGAAAACTTTTAAAGACAGCCACAATGCCGTTCATCACAATCAGACCTGTGAAGGTCAATGGCACAACTACAAAGATCTCTGAACGATGCAAATTTTGGTATCTGATGGTGGCGTTATCGTTCATCAACAGGTTTATAACGTCGACAACGCATTGAAAGAGCAAAACATTTTTTTGCTGCAAGTAGCGCGAGACGATCAGTAAAAGCGATGACGCGACAACCACAATAGAAGCGCAGAATAGGAGTAGTGACCACGTTCCATTTTGTAAATATGCCACAAAATCGGAATAAGGCTGGGAATGGGGAAATACCAATGCAATCGGTGACTGTCGATGTGGATACAGTGTAGTTAGGCTGTGTTGCACAACCACCTCATTAAAAGAAAGATCTTGGTTCACGCTGTCGACTCCCCGATCTTCGCTTTGACTATTGACATATAAAATCGACATCGACGCATTAAAGACTTGAACAAAAGTATTGTGTGATTCGATATCCACAATACCCACGTCAAATTCGCGAAGCCTTTGAAATCGAAGAGGATGCTTGCAATAGTTGGGGATTTTGTTGGGGAAATATTGTTGCAGTGATATGTTTGTCACATTAATCAACTCGAATGTTCCAAATGGGTTGTATTTGAAAACGTTGAACGAAGGCTCCCCATTATTGTGAGCATACAAATGAAATGCGCAGAAAATTTTCACGATGCCAGCCGTCCAACTCCAACGGAACCATTGCTCTACGATGTTCAAAGATGTAATGTTGAGTGCGAAAAACACACCGATTTTCACATTCATTTCCAATTGTCGAATGACTTCAATTTGAGCCAACAATCGCGAGTCATTTCTGATTTTTATACGGTCGGCAACAACAACCAGAAATGTGTTCTTGCTGGTTATCTCTATTGGAACGTCACTATCAGCGCGGTCGTCAAAAGTGTAAATTGTCTGCGGTGTAAAGTTCACTAATGTGGTGTTGCGACCCGATGGGAACCAACTACTGAGATCGGTTGCAGAGTCCACAAAGAAAATGTGATGATCGAAGCGAAAAAACGCATCAAGTCCATTGATTAGACGAACACCATCACGATACGAAGCACACAAAAACACCACTGACAAAAGGATCGTTGCCACGCAGATGTAATTCATTTTCCTGGTAGGACTCTCGAATACAATATCAGACTATCAAAAGAAATGCGCTGAGCGAATACCGTTCCATATCGAACGCATAAACCAAGCCACGTAAACATTGATTTGTATTCAGGGGTCATTCATGAAACACGTTTGGTTTACAGGAACCCCCTTCCTTTTTATAAAACGAACGTGTTTCATGACTAACGAGCTAACGACAATAACAAGAAGGCAAAAGCACGGAAATGAGGAACTCTAAATAAAGTCCGACGACTTTTATGAACATGACTGATATACAAATTGTCCGGTTATATGTAGATCGATGAATAATTAAAACCCCAACAGAGCAGTTAACGTTATTCGGTGTAAAATTGAGGGTTTTTGGGGTTTATGATCAATGCGCGTATTAACTTGGAATGTGCCGAATCGTGACTTTTTGCTAAGTTCACGAGTGCTTGAGAGCCGCACGAATTACAGGGGATCTAATACGTTTACACTACAAAATTTGCTTGGAATCCATGAGTAAGGGGAAATCTTTAGAAGTTGCCTAGGGATATTACTTGAGTAAAACCAGTAAAACGCAGGTGATTTTAATAATTCTGTCTTTCTCTTTATCAATGTCTCTTGCCTCTTCTAGGTTTTTTTTACTGCAAACGGTCAAATGGGTCAAATGTCAGTTCATGAAATCGTAGGTTCAGGTAACGTTCCAATGAACTGTAAAGACAGCCGAAAACAACTGAATATTTCAGTGAGACAGAAACAGGTCAATAAGGCCCTTCTGGACTGCATGCCTTACATCCCGAAATATCTAAAGCCCAATCGACAGTGTATACAAACGGTAATTACGTATACATTGTTACAAGGCCTCCTTTAAATAGAGTTATTCCCTTTTGTTTTTTCTACGTTTTCAATCCATCCACTTTTATCACATTCAATCAAATTTATTTAATGTGAAATCACTATTTTATGCTTGAAGAACCCCCGAATATAGCCGCTAATTGCCGTGTTATAAGTACAGGCACAGATACAGTTTATTTATCGATTCGTGGAGTAATTCATGGATTCATAATTGTATTATGTTGGTGTGAGACTGTTTGGTTGAATTAGTAAGGATTACACTTCAAATGTATCACAAAACATTAATAGCAGGTGTAACAGGTGGTAGAGACAACATTTTACCCAATTCATACGTTGCAGTTTTCTTTTTTCGTATTTTCATACTTCGACGATGGCTGCGAAAACGTGTGCTTTTGGCGGTAGCAATGAACAGCTTATTATCTTGGGTTTCGTTTGTGATAATAATAGCCAAATCCATGTGGGCTGGCTAAAGGCACACGAGTGCTCGTTCAAAATAGTGGACGCCTTAAAAGGTGCCAAAAGAACGAACTTTTAAACTACGTAAAAGGTGAACTCGCACACGCAAGTTTATTGCTGCAAATGCTTTTTAGCCATGCCATCGACTTAATGACTCCTTTTACAAAATTTTGTTATCGAAAAATCGTGTGCGAGTTCACCTTTTACGTAGTTGAAAAATGCGTTCTTTTAGTACCGTGTGCCAAATTATCCCACGCCTACGTTGCTACTAGTAGATTTAGTTGTTTCAGCAGATTTTAATTTTTTTAATTATTGTAATCACATGAACACAATTTATATTTTTTATCACCTAACGTATACCCTTCATTGATACAAACACCACTATTTGCATCATGGCCACATTTACAGTCATTATTGCACGTTCCAGACGTGCCAGTAATTCCACCGTCAGGACAGAGTACTGTCATGAATGACGTCTGTAAAACTTCTTGAATTGCAGATGTACATTGCGTTTGACGTAGTTGAGCCATAGCAGTTTCTATAAGTAATATCGGGTATACTTTGTGATGGATAAACAGAATCTATTATCTATTATGCTTATGTGGGATCGTATACAAAGTACAGAAACTTATCAGCAATCAGCATACTCTTTAAGCTCCTCAACCTGAACAAGTAGTTAATCGCTTACCATTGAGCTTTGCGTCGTTGTTACAGTGACATTTTCCGCTATCACAAGTAGCACCCGATAAGCCATGAATACAGACACAGTCGGTGAGGCAACTAACTGCAGAAGCATCTGCGTTGTCCGTCGGAGTTACACAACGAATGATGTTGAGACCACTTACTAGCAAACAATCTACAGAATCACCTCCTATTCAAATCAAAGTTAAATTTATTTTATTCAAATCTATTTGTCGAGAATATCTTCAAAGAAACTATAGCTATTTTCATAATAAGGTAGTAAATGGGATTGTTTTGCGCACTAGATGTGAGATTGCCGATACGAGCGAAGCGAGTTTGGCAACACATCGTGTGCGCAAAACCCCCATTTACTACCGTGTTATGAACAAGGTTTTATCTCCTGTAATGTCATAATCACCATAAAAAACAAATTTAAAAAAGCAAACTGAAACATAAACACGCCATGACACCGTCACTCATTCATATTCCCCACAAATAAAACACACATCTAGTATACTGTCAAGAATTTGTCAATTTTCAGTGAATAAATGAGAAATTATCGAAGTTTTCCGTGAATAAATGTGAAATTATCGAAGTTAGCCGTGCGCAAATGACCATTTATCGAAATTTTCAGTTAATAAACGTACGTTCTGTGAATGACGTGTTTAAATCTAGCCCATTTTGATTCTAAACGTGACACTCAAATTGTGAATATTATGACATTACAGGAGATAAATAGTATATTTCAACATACCCCAATACACACAAGATGTGTGTGCACGCGCGGGCGAAGCCCAAGCGAAAACACACATCGAGTGTGTATTGGGGTATTTTGAAAGATATTTTTCTGTAATAGTGAGAGTGTGTTGGTGCATTCCTTCCCAACCGTTACTTTCCTTCTCGACCGTTTACTTTCCCTACCGACCGATTCATATCATAGCTCACCAATACACTCTCACGTATGCAGAAAAATATTTTGCTGAGCAAACATAGACCTACCAACATTAATATTGTATGCAGCACTGAGAACAACAATACGAAGCAAAAAATGACGAAATGACTGCATATTTCAACTGAAAGTATTTTTGGGCTGGCTTATGATTTAACCACTTTTTAAAATCGTAATTTTGAAAATTAATTAATAAAATGAACGACTTGGTTGTCGCGTACGTACTAACATTAAATTTCAATTGGAGTCTGAGCTCTGTTGGCTGAGTCAATATTACATCAGATTTGTGTCGTGTGCAAAACAAAATTCAGAACGAGTCAACAGTTGCTAATTTTTAATTTTTGTAAAAAAAACGACACCCTTAGACACTGTCTCAGTGACGTACTTTCTCCCACATCTGTAACAAGTTTGAAATGCATACATCTTGAACGGACGATTATAGTGGTAGATGGACAATCACACTAGTTTCATCCATTTGACTTGTAAGCGCTGATTTGATAAGAAATAGATAGTAAAGTGTCCATTCCACTCAACAAAAAGTACTCCGTGAGAGACCCGGAAGAGAGCGAGCTGTCAAATAAACAAAGCAAAAATTGAAAATATTCAATTTTGTCTCTCACACGGAGTACTTTTTTGGTAAGAGGAAACTAAGGATAAGTTTAAACTGCATTCGAGATGTAATGCAAGAATTGAAGGAGTCATTTGAAACGTGTACCCCATTAAAGTATTATAAACTTGCTGAAAAGATGAACCTTACTAATTGATGCAGGGCCTATTTTTGGGAAATCGATATGCCACAATTTGCCAACATTTGCTAAGATTTTCCAAAATTTTCCGAAATTTTCCAAATTTGCTAATGGCAAATTCTAGCAAATTTTAGCAAACATTGGAAAATTTGGGCAAATTTCGAAAAATTTTAGCAAAAGGAAATCAATTTCCCAAAAATAGGCCCTGAATTGATGTCAACATTTCGAATTGCGAATTTAGAACAAATACAAACATGTACGTGAATACATGAAATGAAGTCAACACTCAACACCTTAAACCATCTGATAAGCGAAACTGTTTATTAGCTCAGTTGGGTCATATTTAAGAATGATAGACGTTTGCATGATAAATTTGGTAAATTATGGATGTATAAATGTTGATTCTATAATTCTTCCACTAACGTTCTATCAGACTGCATTTGCGTTAATTTGGCTGTAAAATTTAGGGAGGTCACGCAGATACACCACGTCATAGAAATTCGATTTTGGTGAATTAATTCGTGTTATGTGGAAACAGAGAAATGATAAGTTGGTAAGCCTGTGGCGAGATAGAAGCCAACTTTGATTCACATGTTCCTCTTCTATCTCGGCACAGGCGTACCACTTTATCATTTATCTTATGGAAAAAGGTTTGTTACATACTCGTGTTACTGCATATCTAGTAAAATTGCGATCTGCGTGACCTACCTCCCCAAAGTTTACAGTTTTAAAGTGAAAAGAATACTGAAGTGATGCGACTATTTTTTTTTGATGGGGAGAGCAGGCTCTCTATAATTGAAAATTTACGAAAAATTACGTCATTTTCCAGGGAGATTCATCCATTATTGAAAAAAGTGACCCAGGCAACATATGTTTCTAATTTTTTTGAGGAGTTATTTGTTTCATGCGTACCAGTAAGTGCAGTGAGTTCAGAGAGATGCTAAGATAACGGCGTCCCAGCCGTCATATTAACATCTCTCTGAGTGAGTTCCCTTGCTGTATGCATAGAAAACGATGTGTAAAACGAACAGAACAAAGCGGTAGTTTTTGTCGCACGAGGCACACTGTGTTGACAACGATTTATGCAATAAATCATCTTCAAGATATGGTACTTTCAGACGTAACCTCACTTAAGTTTCGTTAAATGTTTCGTTCATTCATTCATTTGTATGAGATTTTTTTTAACGTGGATGGCATTTCAGTTCAAACGGCCTTGAATATGATCTAATCTATGTCGCCGAAAAACATTGAAAAAAAAAACAAATTTTCGTTTCGTAATTTTTTACATAGAATGAGAGGGATATACAAAAGGGGAAGGAGAATTGTGCAGGAAAGGAAGAACAACTGATTTAAAATTAATGTCCTTTTCTCCATTCCAAAGATCTGACGCTGCTAGCGATTTCTGTGGCTTCTTCAAATCACGGTACTTTCAAACCAAACGTAACCTCAGATTAGTTTCGTTGTGTTTTGTTTAACACAAACTTTTATGTCAAAAATGAGCTGCCATTCGAATATTGAGTTTGAAATTTTGTGTAAAAACGAGAACGAATAATAGGCGGTTCCAAGTCTCTCGTTCAAATGACATTATTTTTAACGTGGTTGGCAGTTCTTAAGTATAGTTTCCACTTAAAAAGAGCACTTCGTTTAGCCTCCGTCTACATGACAGTTGTAAAATAGAACAAAAGAACTGTCACGCAAACGTAGTGGAAACTGAATTTATTTCAATTTTTTACTCCGTTTACGTGACAGTTCCTTTGTTCCATTTTACAACTGTCATGTAGACGGAGGCTAAACGGAGTGCTCTTTTTAAGTGGAAACTATACTTTAAGTGCCCATTCCACTCAAAAAAAGTACTCCGTGAGAGAGCCGTGAGAGAGCAATCTGTCAAATAAACAAAGAAAAATTGAAAAAATTCAATTTTGTCTCTCACATGGATTACTTTTTTGGTAAGAGGAAACTAAGCATTAACGTGGATGTAATTTTAAACGGCCTTGAAGATGATCTATGTCACTTATTGATAGAGAATATAGGACGTCGGGTGGCAGCAAAATTTCAACGATTACAGCGAATTTTTAGGTTTTAATCGACGTTTTCACATGTAGATGGCCTCAGAAATTAATTGAACGAAGAGAGGGTATGAAATGCATTCATCAATTTTATAAATATTTTTTTTTTGTCAAAGTGTTGCGGGCTTGCTGTTGTTTTCTTTGGTTCCTTTGGGTCCCTTTGGTGTCAAACAACTGGACAACAAATTCAATAAATGGCTGACGATCCGAACGAAGAATCATGGCTCTATGGATCTAATCCAGAGCCACCCGAAGAGCAGGACAGTAAGGATGCATTAGCAGTACAAAATGACGATGCGGTCGATGAAGATGAAAAGCCTGAGTTGGCTGAGGAGCCTGAAAATGCGGTGAGTTCATGAATATCCGCCGGAGAATTTCATTTTGCATACTGATTGTTTCCGTGGTTTTGTTTTTAGGAAGCATCGAATGCTGCCGATGAAATGGAAGAACAAGAAGACGGTTCCATATTCAAAGAGGAGAACAACGAAAATGGGGAAGATTCGGATGACAGTGACGATGACATCAACGTTGTGATTGGAGATATTAAGTCCGGTCCAAGTTATAGTATAAAACAAAGAAGTGGTGCACTCGCACCGGGCTCCACAGCACCGGCAGATAAACAGAAACAAGCTCCGGGAAAATTTAGCATTGACGAGTTCGAATCGGTTGGTACAATTGCGGGTGTACAGGCGCATGAATTTAGCATTGATTCGCTCGAAGAAAAGCCGTGGCGAAAACCTGGTGCCGACATAACTGACTATTTCAATTATGGATTTAATGAAGATACGTGGAGAGCCTACTGCGAACGACAAAAGCAGATGCGTTTGAATGAAAGCGGCGTTGGTCTGCAAAGTTTGTCGGCCAATCTGAACAACTCAAATTCAGGTTCGAATCGCACAGTCTCGGGCTCGAATGAAGGCGGGGGATTTGGTCAAGGTGGTTTTATGCGACGATCTGGTGGTCCGCCTCCGTTCCGCAAAGCGACAGGACACATTGATGTGATCGGAAGTAACGGTTTGTCTAGTCGACGTGATGGTCATAATGACGTTAACAAGAGTATCATTCCAGCGAAGGAGAATGTCATTCAAGTTATGACAGCCGAACGCCGTGAATACAGTCGAGTGCAGGGCATGCCACCTCCAGGTTTTCCAATGAACGAACCCTTTTTCGAAGCAGACAACTACAATTATGGATATGAACCCACGCAAGAGCAGCAATGGAATCAGCAAGAGCCTGGTTGGGTTCCTAGTGGCATAAAGGAATTAACGCCAGGTCATATGGTTGTTCCGCCGCCAGGGATGAATGTCGGAATGATGCGACCACCGATGAGTGGTCCAGGCCAAATGGTTCCACCACATCATATGATGGCATCACAAGGTCAGGTCATGCCGCCATCGCACGGCAACGACAGAGACAGAGATCGAGACAGGGATCGTGATCGTCGTGGTGACAGAGATAGGGAAAGAGACCGTGACCGAGGAAAATCTGAGGTAAATTTCTTCAATTGAAATGTGATTGTTTAACAGACTGGCATGGGACTTGTTTCAGGAAAGTGAAAGGGGAACGCGTGATCGGGATCGTTACCGCGAACGGAGTACAAGACGTGATGCAAGAGATACACGAGATTCCAGAGAAACGAGGGATAGATCTCGCAGTCGGGACCGCCGCCGAAAGTCTAGAAGTCGTGACAAAGATCGTAAGAGTCGCGACAAGAAAAAGACACACAAAAAAGATAAAGAAAAGGACGATCGGGACAGTGATTAAGGAAATAGTTAATGTTCTCTGCATTGTGTGAATCATAATTCTCCTGGCATAATACAAAGACCTTTGCTGGCGTTCAAGCCTAGCAAAACAAAATAAAAAAAACTTTGCGACTTTTCTTTAAGACGAGATAACGAGACGCGAAGATGTTTACACGCCTCGTTCTTATTAAAGATTCTAGATTTTGAAGTGTGACCGTGTTGGACCATATTGTACAACAATCTCTATACATTCGTCAGGAGCTTACAAATTGGATATCAAACTGGAGAGAAAGTACCAGTTACCGAGATTTCAGTTTACTGGTTCGTCTTTATCAGTTTCACTCATCCTAATTTGTGTAAAACCTCTTTAATAGTTGAATTTAATCGCATTGTCTTTGTAAGTCTGGGTTCCTTAGTGCAGTGACTGAGCATTCGGTTAAGGTACCAAGACTTTTGACCTCTTATAAATAAATGAAAAAATCAAGAAGCACTGGGGTTCCACTAGCTAATCGAAAAACAGTTTCAGACTAATGCCAAAAACTCTAATTATTCCCGTTCACTTAGCAGAAGAAACATCGTAAGAATGACCTCCCTATTCTCATTTACCACTATTTCCTCAACGAACACATAAGAAAAGCACCCTTACCTCCTATGTCGGACCTTACTTCGGTCACTTACCTGAACAATTTAAGTGCAAATGCCTAACGTTACACACACTCGTAGAAAAAAATGCTTAGGCAGGACATCCACAACATAATCTGGATCTTTCCGCCCATTATTATTTCGAATTACTCGAAAATCGAATAGCTTTGAGCACAACAACCTCATTGCCTCATGCGCTGGAACTCTGCTCTGTCCAGTCAAACTAACTACTAGACGAGGAGGAGTGCACTTTCAGCTGTGTCTCAATCTTTCTTACAATAATTTCATTTCATTAAATAATTTCAAGCCGCAAATCGCCTCTCTTCTTGCTGTGTACGTAAGGGGTCTCGCACAAAGTACTGTATAACAATTGAATGGTGATTGGTGAGCTGAACAAGTCAAAGAGTTGCTATTGTTAAGACGATTTATTCCGATCTTCTGCCGATGATAAGTAAGCGTAGAGATAAGCTGAAAAACACACTTAACCAGCAACAAAAATTGCACATCATTACGGCGACGATAGCACAATAGAAATCATCTTATTCTATTGGAGTATATCACATTTCGTCTTTATCAATTTCAATTAAAGTTTTCATTCATCATTTATTCGCTAGTGTCGAATAAGAATAGACGTAGTCCAAGACGTATCGATAGGCGTCGCACACCTTCTTCAAGATAAGTAATTTATCGAAAAATGTGCGACTACGAAAACGATATTTTAGTGGAACTATCCAACGACGATATAGAAGCATATCGTGTGTTCTACAAAAGTCTCAAGAACATCGAATACGTTTACGTTCATTTGTATTTGAAAAATCAACTGCGATGGAACATTTTAATGAGGGAATACACGGAACAGGAAAAGAACGCGATCAGCGATCGGTGCAAGATGAGATTCTATCGACATCGCAACGGTAACAGTGAGTGGAAAACCATAATCGGACTGACCGGCGATAAGGAGTACACAATGTTCGTGATGACACTGGAAGAGTCATTGAGCGAACTGAGAGAATGTTTGGAACAATCGAAAATTATCAAATGGCATCAGTTACCTTTATGTGTCGCCATACATGAGCGTTTCCAGGCAGTAATGTTCGCCGAATTCGCGAAACGACAATTAAATGTTCGATTTAACAACCGTTGCACTACGTTTTGGATGGATCAGGGAAGGGCTTCGAGTGTCGACTACACGGTTCCAAGCGATGTTGAACTAAAGAAGTTGAATGTGTCCGATTACGTTCAGATGAATGAAACCTGGCCCTACAAATACCCGGGATCCGAGATCTTCATCAGATCTCTTATCCAATTGAATGGTGGACTGGGAGTGTATTTAAGCGGAGAATTGATCACTTGGATGTTGCATATTGAATGTTTTGGCATAGGTCGGTTTTACATTCCGAATTCTTTTTTGTTTCGTTAAATTTAATTTGAATGAATGACGCAGGTCTTCTGCAAACGGTAGAACAGCATCAGGGAAAAGGGTATGCACGACTGCTGACTCGAGCGTTGACTCAACTAGTCAGCAAAAAATATAACGAGGACGTGATACTGTTCGCATCGCACGGAAAACCGAAAACCGTTGAGTTGTATCATCGTTATGGATTTCAGCATGTCTCGTTCACGCATTGGTTTTATTTGGAGCATATTCGGAGCAACGGTGAGAGTTAGGAATTGAGATAATCTGCATACGATAGCTTTACGATTCATTCACCGGGACCTCACCTCTGAAAAACTCACTTGAATGTTTGTCATTAATCTAAGAAAGAAACATTTGTGGCGCTGGGAACACTGACTTGCCTTTAATAAATTCCTCTGGGCATCTTCAGACATCACAATTGCTAATTATTTTCCATTTTTACTTAAAAAATATACATTTTCGATGCTCGATAACAACTTGTACAACGAATCAACAATGTACCACTCCAGCGGCACGAGGAAATTTAATGTAAATCTCCTGAATTCGGCCATTGAAGTCAATAAAATGCAATATTTGGTATGGGGGGATGCATCTGATGCATTGTCACCAACGGACACAAATACGTCAATGAATTTAGAACATCACATTCTTAACAGGAGAACAATTAAAGTGACGTGCGAATTGGTCGACGAATGTCCCAAAGTGTATGAACAGTATGTTGAATCGAGTTTTACATTTTTATCTATCGAAGCTATGGGTATAGCACGGATCCTACCGTTCAGCGCTCTCTAAAAACTAAATTGAACTTTTTTTTTGTTAACAACAGTTACAACGGTTCGTTATATCGGTTAACAAATTTTGGAATTATGTTGCCTTCGCGACTGTTATCGACTTGTGATCCCCTTTTTCTTGCTCGGATAACCATGCCATCTGGAAACGAAAATGAAATGTCTCAATACAAGGCCACTCGGAAGATTCCAATTCACCGTTAACTTTACCTTCTGTTTATGTTGTTCGGTGGCTGCTTCACACCGGTCAAGTACCATTTTTTCTGTCAGTACACCGTTCTCTGAAGCATAAACTGCAGCCTGCCACGCAACACCCAATTTCGAAATCTCACGACCAGACATACCAGCGCACATTTTTGCCATTTTACTGCAAACAGCACCGTAATCAAATTGGTCGACACTGAATCGTCTGGAAAATCGAAATAAGAATTTGTTTGAGAGAAGAACCAATCGACGTTGAATCGACTCGGATCATACTTTTTGCCTTCGGCTGCCGGTTGTAGAACGAATTTATCGAAATACAATCGAATCAATCGTTCCCGTTCCTCTAATCCAGGCAATAGAAATTCCACCATTTCGTCCAAACGATCGTTGATGGCATAATCGAATTGTTCCGGTGTATTACTAGCTAGCACCAACATGAATTTCGGATTTTGTTCACTGGTCCTGTACAGAAATGCATTCAATGCCGATCGAAGATCTTCCGAAATTTGTTCCGATGACCGTTTCCTCAAGAATGCATCGGCTTCATCGACAAACAGCAGCAGGCCACGCCGACTGGTTTGTGCCCAATCGAAAACTTTGTGTATGGCTGTGACACCGTCTTTACCCATCGGTCCGACATCACCGCCAGTCATTATGGCATAATCCATTCCCGAATGTTCGGCCAATTTTTTCGCAAACAGAGTTTTACCTGGAGGTCGGGAGTTGACACGTGAGTCACGGTAAGTGAAATTATTTTTCGTTAAAATTTAACCTGTTCCGGGCGGTCCATGCATCAAAATGTTTCGGTACATTCCGTTGTTCTGGCGGGTGTTTTTAGTGGCAATTGCAACGTCGCGAAGACGTTCTTCAAGTTTCGGTTCTAAGATGACGCCTTGCAGGGCATCGCTTGATTTCTTTTTTAAACGTTGGACGGCTTTGATGGGATGACTGATGATGTCCAAGAACGAAAACCGCGAAGTTTCATTCACCAAATTCGGTTTACCAATGCGAGCTTCGACGTAACGAGATGCAACTCCAGTCGCACCTTTCGCCGAATAAACTCCCAATGCCAATAGTGAGAGACCACCAACTGCCGCTAGGACTTTGTCCCAGTCGGTTAGCAAAGCTTGTGCTCCTGTTCCGAGTACTGTGCCTGCAGTTCTGAAATGTGTCAACAGTTTTGTTTGCACTGAGTTCAACCCATCGAATGGAAAGTAGCTTACTTGATCGATTCCAGAACGGTCACCCGATTCTCCTGTGCCTTCAAACGAATTTGTTCCAAAGTCAAATCACGATTTTCTCGGTCCACCTTTGCCTTCGCTCGCATTTCATGTTCCAGCAATTTGAGTTTATTTTTCTCCTTCATTTCAATTTCATGTTCTATTGTGGCTCGTCGCATTGCTTCTTGCTTAGCAACACTTTCTTCTTGCTTACGCAAATTCTCCTCTTGAACTCGCTGCTGTTGTGCCAATTGTTCTTCGTAACGCTTTCTAGCCAATTGATCCTGATATTGCGCACGTTGCTGCTGTTGCTTTGTCTCTTCCTGTAATCAATTAATAATGGTTGGAGTCTTGGACCAATCAAACGTAACTTCACTGCACTAACAATTAATGTTTTCCGCCGTTCTTCGTGATCGATTCGTTTCTGTTCCACCTTGGCCTGTTCAATGTGCGCTTCGTACTCTTTCACCTTGACTTGATACTCTTGTTGTCTGGTTCCCTCTTGCATTTTGGACAATTCCAGTGCCTCCCGTGCATGCTCTATAATCAAACATCGCGTCATAAAACAGTTTGTTATGCAATAATGTTTCCATTAAAAAAATTGATTTACTAGATCTTTCCAATGTCTTTGCTGCCTCGGCTGCCCTTTCTAAGGCGGACGAATCAAAACGATATGCTTCCATTGCCTTCCGTTCGGCTGATGTAAGTTTTTGATCTCCACTCGCCTGACCGGCTGTATTTGGGGGACCACCCTCATCCGATCCACCAGCACTGGTCATTTGTGGTTGTGGTGTTTTATATCCGAAGAGCCACGACATTTTCTGTGATACTTTGTTTCACTAAATCGACTAAACGACAAATTCTAACAAATTTTCTGATGTAATTCGGGAAAATTTTCAACGTGCGAGTTGTGCGAGTGAATCGGTGTAAAGGTTAGAAGATTGTGTAAATGTCAAAATTTATGGATACATTTTGACACATAGATGTCTCTAATTGCTTAGTTACTGTTGAGTTTTATAAAACGTTTGCTTGGCGGAAATATTTTTTTTCTCAATCAGCTGCCTTTGTTACAATCAATCAATTTTTGAAAGGTCAAATGCAGCTCTATATTGGAGCATCAGATATCTTATGCGGCTAGCGATAGTTTCCATAGCAATCACACTAATGAAAACTTTCCATGAAAAAACTTTTCTCTTTTCATGAACTTCGTTCTCCACACGAACAGAAACGCAACACGACGGTCGTACGTATAGGACGAGTGCGATTTACATGTGAGACTCAAAAACTATATACATCTCCAAGGCACAACCGGCACCACGTACATTTAAGTCGTAAAATTTAACATTTTACTCGTGTAAAGTACAAATAATTGGGCACAAGTGGATTGGCCTGTCGAGTCGCCACATTTTTTTTCATAGTACTTCAATCTCTGCGGCTTATTTTCATGTGAAACAACTTCACATTTGTCATTACAGAACTAATGTCTCCATATGAAGTTGGTTCACATGAAAATAAGCGCAGTGGCAGCAGTAAAATTATGTCAGAATGTACGAAAATATGGGAAAACTCTATTACATTTTCTTCTTAGTTTCTAAACATCATTCTCCTATTGATCCTGTCGTCGTTTTTTGAGCTCATTCGTTTACTTTGCACGCATAAGACGTTAGCTTTGTACTGATTTTCAAGTTGGTAAATTCGATCCACCCTAGTACATATTGCACTCACGAGATGCAGGGTTTGAGTCTCACACGTAAATCGTACTAGTCCCGAGGGGTGACGCACTCGGGATTAAATGGATTTAAATCCATTTAATCCCATGTATTTCTTGGATTAAATGTATTAAATGGATTAAATTTGAAGAAGTGCGTGACCCCTCGACTAGTCCTATACTTATAGAAGTACGAATTTCGCATTGGAGTTGCTTCTCTAGAATGATCTTTCCATTTAGAGCTACCTCTTTGGTGTATACTTTCCACTATACCCACACCTATAAAAAAAATATTTGGGTATGGTACCCGTGCAGTTCTTTTTACTACACAGCTGAACATTAGTTTTCAGCATATCTGTATATTGTACGTAATTGCTGAATTTTGAACGTAATGACAGTACAGCTAAGATGTACTACTGTTCTGTTACGTTAACAAATATACTGCTACGTTAACAAATGTACTTGTCCCGAATTTGTACAGCAGAGCAGTACATGATTTGTGACAGATTCAAAGTACCATTCAGATGGACAATGTACACTATAGCTGAATGAATGCCAGTTTGAATGTAGTGGTCGTGAAAACTTCCATAATGTTAAAATGAGACTAAACACTGCACGAACTTTCGAGACAATTTAGGAACTATTTGTAATTAGTAAAAAAAACACTAATTAGAAATTTTTTAGGTCGCGGATCAACAAGGTTTTTTTAACAAACAAAATTTCGACCGCCAATATAAAATCGGCGGTACAATATAAACAATCCGTTTCTTCGGCGACATTCCATGATTTTCAACAGAGATTGTATATAAAATATAAAATTAATTAAATAACGCGACACTTACGTGGAATCCGAAATATGAACGTTCGCGAGCTTTGTTAACGTAAGTACAAGATGCACTTAATGACGATTCTTCTTCTTCTTCTATACGTCGGTTCTTCATTCATGCGTGCATTTGTACATACGAATAAAGAACCGACATATATGTAGAAGAAGAAGAAGAATCGTTTTTTCGAATCTAGTACCTACGTTAACAAAGTACGCGAAAGTTTAATTTTCGATGATGATTCCACGTAAATGTCGTGTTGTTTAATTAATTTTATATTTTATACACAATCTCCGTTGAAAATAATGGAAGAAATGAAGTGTTTATATTGTTAAAAAAAACCTTGTTGACCTTGAATTTTTCTAATTAGTGTTTTTTTGACTACTAATAATACTCAAAATAATCCCATCAAAACATTTTTTATAAAATCCATAGGAAGGCAAATCACGTTTTTTGACGAAATGCCCCCTACTAAATTCAGAAATTCAAGTTTTGAATAATAACGTATTTGAATAATGAAGGCTCAAGAATTTTTTTTAATAAATGACTTGGTAAATGATTTTGTTACACTATAAACCTATTTTTTGACATTCGTAAATATCAATCTTTCTCTTCTGTTCGAAATTTAGCACTTAAGTAGCACACGTTATTCCACGAATTTTGTCATAAATGTAGCCGGCGAAAGAACTCAGCCTCGATGCTTGTGAGAAAAAGGCACTGATTAAGTAAATCCACGCAATCGATTCTTAACACATTTTTCAAACAGTTTGCTCAAAAAAATGAATAAACAGCTTTTACTAAGAAAAATTTCTCACTTTTAGTTTTCATTCGCATACAAAATCATGAAATGAAAAAACTGAAGTCTGCAAACAAAGGATAACAAATTTGACGTACACATGTGTAGTACTAGTTGCGTTTAAACCGCTTTTGAGCGAGACAGTAATGACGTATTAGTAAAATTGACTATGTTGCTACCCTTAATTTTAATAAGCTTCTGTCAGACTGTTGGGTGTCTAAATAATATGTGACAAAAGCCCATCTGCTGGAAACTTAACTTTTTCTTTCAAAATATTTATTCTTAGAATTATAGAATAGGAGAAGAAGACTTAAGTCTTACAATTTCCTAACAACAAATTTACAGAAAAAAAACTTCCTTCTTGAACATTTGGAAATTACATTACCACACAACAGTATTAAAATACGAGAACTTTTAAAGTTCAATTTCACAATACTGATCAACTGAACATTAATGTTCAGCAAGACAGTACAGTGGAGACGTACGATGTTATAAGATAGCTTTCCCATAATGTCTTCCAAACACAAGTACTGAGTTGGGACATGGGTAAGGTGGTGGACTGGAGTGTCGGAGGTCCCGAGTTCGAATCGCACGGACGGCAGTTTTTTTTTTTTTAAATAAGTTGACGTAAATAAACATACTAAATAGTTTAAAGATGAAAATTTATGAACTCTGAATAATATTTTCTGTACAACTTTTATTTTTCGATGAGACAACCAATGTTCGCCCAACTGTACATTGATACAGCTGTACTGTAAATATTACTGCTACGTTAACATAATGTACTTGTCCCGAATTTGTACAGTACATTCGTACAACGACTACAGCTGAGCTGGACAAAATTTTTATAGGTGCATCCTCAATTGCTGATCACTCTCCGATAATTTGTGAAGATTAAAATCCTCGAGGTCCATCGTGAACCGTCGTGCTTACGAATCCTTTTCATCGTTTTACAACGAACTGTGTCCGCATAATTTTGCTTGACTCGAACATAGAAACAATCTTCTCTCTAATTAGACCAAAGACTTTGGCAAATACAGTGGAAGGACAGAATGATTATTTCAACCTCAACAATTTCAAAGTCTAAATTTCGCTATATATTCACATGCCATGCCATAATCTGCATACGAATGTTTATTGTTTATCATCGTATCATTAGATCAATCATGCAATTGGCCTAAAAAATATTTTCGACTCACCATACACGTATGTAGTATGGTAGTAATGGCTATGTAATTATTTCAAAAAATACAGTTACTCAACAAATTTGTTGCTGGAAGGTAATTAGCTCAATTTTCTGATCAATCTGCTTCCTATATACAAACATATATTCTATTCGATGGATGTATCATCCAATGTATATAGTGTGTGTCTACAGAAGTTTTTAGGAACGACGCGCAAAATAAATAAATGAAACAAAAAACAACAAGATCAACAACAAAAAACAAGATTATTATACACCTAATAAAATCTGATCATCTTCGCTAATTGTTCTTTTATAACAAAGCAAAAGACATCCAAATTACAGCACACACGACACACCTGTGTCTATTACCTGGTAACATAATCACAGTCAGAGGCCCAACGCAAAGATACATCTATCTATAAATGTACACACTTTTTTATGAATGAATAACTGATTTAATTAATTACCGGCAGGTAAAAAAATAAAAAAAAATATTTATTCATCCATCAGATTTGCCATCATGTCGAAGAAGAAGTTGTTTAACAAAAAAATGTTAAACTTGTTGTTTAGTTCCCGCCGAGATTGCAATGGTTAAACATATAATATATCGCGCTCTGACTGATATCGCGAGATTGTGATGAGATAATTTTTATCGACTCAAAAATTTGTATTCGGATTTTTTTTTTAAATTAATATTTTGGTTGGTTTCTTGTGTTGTTCGCTTTTGACATCAAGAAGTTTATTGATCTTGATTATTAAAGTTATTTTGTGTTCAAATTCGTGTGTCTAATAGTACGGATATTGATAAGTTAATAATTGTAATTGGACTGATTTTCGGAGAAAAATGTTAACGACCTGTTGCAAAGGATATAACTGATTATATATAGTCACCATAAATTGAGCAAGGGATTTAAAAAAAAGTCTGTGAGAAAGTCTGCATGAATAATAATTAATTCTAATATCACATTCTCACTTACATGGTGAATTCATTAAATTGATTTTTCTAAAAAATTTAATTTCAATCGTTAATCGATAAAAATATAGTATATGACAGTTACGACGACCGTTGGCACTGGTTAATGACTTTGCATATTGCCTAACGTATAATAAAACTAATAACAACATTAAACTCAATGAGCCACGACCGAAACTTTTCTTTTGAATCCTTATTCGATGTGTGCCTAAAAATGAACGGTTTTTTTATATTATTCCTCAAAGCCTAGTCCTTCAAAAAAGCAAATGCCTGCAGCTGTAGTTGGGTTAATTTAAAGTGAAAAGAAATACTTTTCTAATCAAAGTAGAACAACTATTTTAAAAATAAAAGATTGAAACCACGACAGAGTAAAGTTAACCAGGCAGTAGCGCTGATTTGACTATAGTCCCTATAGGGACCCGAATAATCTAGTAGCCCAATATTTTTTGCGAACAAAATTTTTCAATATATGTCAGTGTTCATTTGAGTTCATTTTCATCCAGTGTATTAGGTCCCTTATTTGACGTTTCGTAAATGAACCGCTCCTGCCTGGTTTATTTTACCGTGCCGCGCTCTTTTTTAAAGCAAATTTTAAACTTTATTTCATTTTTGCACACTTAATGAAGGAGTAACATACAAAAAAACACGTCACAATCACTAATTATTCATTTTCGAGCTCCGAAATGATAAACAGGAGACGTAGTATTTTCAACAGAAAAAATGACATCGCTGCTGATACATCATTTAATTTATTTTTGAAAGTGTAAAATTTTCTATGACCAGAATACACCTTAGTTTTTCCTTAATTTTCCTTAATTTTGTTGTTGAAGAGGGTATTGGTTGATTCAATTTAATAATGAAGTTGTAAGAGGTTCAAAGCTATCATTTTTCATTGCACAAAATGAGGATATCTGATTTCTCCGATGATTTTGTTTAATTTTTAGTTGATTTTACACGCTTTATGATACGAAAACAGATGAAATCACCCGCCGAAAGTTATCGGAGACCATAGTTTTTTAATTCTCTCTGAGCAGACCTTGTAAACAGGCCTAGGGATATAAATGATGTTTTACTCGCATGCGACCTGTTTTGAATTGATGTATACGAAGGCGGAGCTAACTCTCTCACTTTCTTTTGTTCTTTTTGTTTTTTCTGTTTTTCGTATCATAAAGCGTATAAAATTGTGTTCATCATATGTTCATCATATGGTGATTGACACAGTATGTGTGTGAATTCGTATCCCACGAGAATTATTTTTGCATACGTATGTATGTTGCATCAGGTGTTTTTCAGCTGATCCACACATACAATATAAACAGTTGTACTTGTTTATTAGATTGAAGCTGCTGCACACGCATTGTAGTGGTAAAACTGTATAAAGACGTGTATAGACAAATTTGATTGTTTGTATGGATCAGCTGTAAAACTAAAATTTCACTGCCTCTAATTTCATTAAAAAAATTCCCTCTTTGACCTAAGAAACTTAAAATCTCAAAAGTCATTTTTTACCGAGGGGTGACTCACTTCCATTTAATCCATTAAATCCATTTAATCCATTTAATCAAAAAAAAGTTTTACCGAAATAATTAGGTTACCCACCTAAAAAATTTGTAAAATAATTACGAAAATTAGATCTGCATGATCTCCAGGGCGTTTAAGTACTCGTGAGGTATAGAAAAAAAATTTTCGGTAAAAATGGTATTAAATTTATTTAATCCATTTATTCCACTTTACACCAAAAACTTCTAAAAGTGGAATTTTACGCTTTTTAACTTTGTAGTATGAGTTGTAGTACGTCGTTCAATCTAAATCAACCATTTTTAAGACTTTTAAAGTATTTGGTAAAATTAAGTTTTTTCCTATTTAATCCATTTAATCCAATTTTTATTCCATTAAATCCATTAAATCCATTTAATCTAGAAGTGAGTCACCCCTCGTTTTTTACACTATCATTTTAGATATAAAGTTTTCCAGGAAATTTTTTGCCAATGGAAAAGTTCAAAATATTCTCAAAATATCAATTAAAGAGCTCGAATGAGATAGTTATTTACAAGACAATGGACAAAAAATTTAAACAATCGGGAAATAATTTGATATTTTGTATCACGATGAGTAAACGTACTTCAGGCTGAAGACCTTTTACTAATATGAATTAGATCTATTCGTAACAAAAACTAAAAAACGTCAAATGTCGTGTTAATTAAGAAAAGAATGGATAAGCTTGACTGAAGGTCTTATAGGGAGAAATAAAGCTTCGAAAGTACTCAACAGTGAGATTTAATTAAAAATTATTCACAGGATGTCTAGATATGCTCACTGAATCACCAAAATATTTCCACTCTTCTCATTGAAATAAAAAAAATAAATAAACGAAAAACGTATTGGCAACATTAGCGGTTACTCTTACTATTAATTTCGTCAGAACTAACATTTCTTGAAGGCAAAGGTATGATGGTGATACGATGGTTTCCTCTCTGTATATTTCCAATCAATGAGTGACTACAAAAATTTGTGAAAATCAATTTAAAATGTCTTGATCCATCCACATTACTAATGTGACATTAGTTATAGATTCATTAATAATAATTCAGATTAATTTCGACAGAAATATTTCATTTTTGAAAATTGAAAGTTATTTCAACTGTCGAAATTATAGAAACAAAAAACATTTTGTAACATATATGCCACACTATATTCGATACAATAAGAACAGGTAAATTTTCATTATTTATGACGAATATTGATGTTCCACATTAATTTGTCATATGAAATAACTTTTCGTATCAATGGCATGCATTATATGCATTTGCTAATGTTATTTTGTGAGACTTTGGATTACATTTTATGTTTATGAGTAAAACATTCAAAGCCGAGTTCATTGGAATTTTGCAACATTTTAAAATGTTATCTTACAGCTAACGTCTGTGCCATTGCCGAGGCTATTGCAATTTTATAAGTTTGTTTATACCTGGCAACAGGACGCAATTTGAATTGAGTAATTTTTGAATTGTTCATGTTGTATCTGCTTTTTTAGACACGAGAAGAATAAAGAATTTATTTAGTGGACCAAAAATTCGTCCTTTGAAATATACCTTCAGACTATCAAAGGAAAACGGAAAATTGGTTGTGCTAAAAATAGAAGTACAGTCTGTCAGTGAATTGACAAGCAGAAATATTTGATTGCCTTCCATTAAACGAAGCACACGACAAATGTACAAGATACGACTATTAATCGATGTTCGGTATCATCTGAGCATTTCTTATCCACAAATGTTTCGATTTAAAAAACCTCAGACCGACAGAATATTTTACGCTTTCTTAGAAACTTCAGTTGCGGGCGGTTTTTTTGTAAAACACTAAAGCATTTAAACATATCACAACAGTCAATATAGTTTGATGATAGATTTCTTCGGAAATTATTTATAATTTAAGTTTTAATATGTCACAGTACTTTTGCCAAAAGCCTTATCTTAAAGAAATTATCGAAATGAAAAGGCACTTACTACCTACAAAATTGAGAAGTTTAGATAGAGGAGACAATAAAATTACTATTTTTTGACCACCCTAATGAATTACAATTACTGTAAAAAGTCAATCTTCTTCTAAGTAAGTCCTTCTCTCTACAACACAGCTTTTAATAAAATCTAGATGTGTGTTGATAACGGTAAATATTTGACGGATGTTTTTTAAAGATCAAAAATTGATTTAAACAAATCGGGATAATTTAGGGGATGCATCTAACAGACCAAGTTTTTGCTTAGAATAATATTTCGGGTTGAACCTTTGAAAATGCTTAGGAGCTATTTAGGGGTAACTAGTTATTGGTTAAACTAGGAAAAAAGTTGGAAATTGCATTTCGGGGGTGATTGATAAGTCACCCGAGAAAACGTTATTTTCAACTTTTTCCCCTCAGTAAACAAATCGTTTTTCACAACAAAGGCTTCCGAAGTTTCCGCGAAGGAAGAAAATGACTATTTTTACGCCTGCTTTGTGAAATAGTTATTTTCCTAAAGGTAACCAGCCGGAGGCGAGTTTTGGAATTGAATTAGCTAAAAAAAACCTTTTCATGTGTCGGGGCCGAAAATGCGGGAGTTTCGATATTTTTCTCAGGTTTTCGACCCCTTACATGAAAATTTTTTTGAGTATCTGTTTTGGACGATTGATTTTAGGCACTTTCGCATGTAGCCCGAACGAAGTGATACAACAAGCGAAATTGCCTAAAAACAATCGTCCAAAACAGATACACAAATAACTATTTAGTATGCGTTAGGAAAATTACTATTTTCGAATTCATTAGTAGAGCTGATTATGCCTTTAAATTAAAAACAAATCTCACAAAGAACAAGAAGAATTAAAAGCAAACAAAGAATAATTGTAAACTCACCTCATATAACCATTGTCAACTCTAAAAGATTCGATAATTAATTTATTGGTCTATATGCTTGAATTTGAAGTCTGTGAGAAAGGTTAAAAGACAATATCATCCAACTTTCTCAATGCACTCGTAAATGTCCTTCAATTTCATTATACACCCCTTTATGGTTGATGTCCATTTAAATATATCCAAAAACCGGTCCTCAAATGCCGAGAAAAAAAAAAACTATTTTTCAGACGGATTTAAATACTTTCCAACAACCTCATTACAATCATAACATGAAAAAACAATTTCGAACAATGTTGTAGGGTCAAGACATTGTTATCAATCCAATTCCCTGAAAATTTCTATTTAGCAGGTATAAATACCTTATCCGCATTTACTCGGTTGGTTATTTAGTTACGAATATTTACAGTGAACAGATCACCGTCTGATGAACAAGTGCAACGAATAGTTTTAGTTTTAAAATTTATTTTTTGTGTGATAAATTTGTGAATTGTTCGCCACACCAAAGGGATTATGAAGAACTTTAAGGTTTGTGTGTTTTTTGAGTGAATAATATTTAACGAGTTGCAAGAAAAAAATTTGTAAATGGATAACACCACGAACAGTGACTAGTCGGATGATTTTAGTTTGTTGAAAATAATCGGATTTTTAATGAAATTTATAAAGTCTAAGAGATAGAGAAGTATGTTTTACGAGTACTACGAAGTGATTTTTGAACATTTTAGGATTCAGTTAAAAAAAATATATGCAACTGGTCGATGGTGTAGCTGAAATGACTAAATTTTCGTTTGATTCCTTCGATATACTTAAATAAGGCCTTAAATTCTTTCTTTTTTTGTTCTGCAACGAACTTTATAATCATCTAAAGCAACAACCATTTTAAATGTAAAACAAATCCTATTGTAGATACCCCAAACTGTCGTGCTGATTGCGATTCTTTGTCACCAATCATCTTCTCTCCCACGAGAAAAACGAAGTTTTTGGCCATTTTTTGGCGGAGGAGCCAGTACTGATGTTGCCGAGACACCAGCAACGGAAGTAGCAGAAGCAGCGGATCAATATGTGGAATTGCCAACACAACTACCTGAAACATCGATTCAACAGCCCTCTCCCGGCTATAGCTACCCAATATTTCATGTACACAAATACAATGGATTTGAGTTGAGACCATTGCTTCCACAGCAGTTACAGCACCTTCACACACAAGTGTCATATGGTCAATCGCAGCAAAATCAACCGATTCAGCAATTACACCAACCGAATCAAGTACAAAATTTTGAGCTCTCTGGGCAACGACAACCGAATAATGGACAACAATTTACTGCGAATCCAAATTGTCAAGCAAAAGCAGCACCCGCAGCTATACCGCCAGAGCTGCAAGAGTTAGCTCAACAATTTGGTATTAAAGATGCGAGTAAACTTCCTAGCTTAGACGATGCTATGGGTTTGTTAGGTACCACAACTCGTGCTGAAACGATTGAAACAATAAAGGAATTGGCGGCTACCCCAGATGGTATGAATTTGATTCGCCAATTTTTGGCAAGCGATGAGGGTGCTGCAGCTAGTCAAGATCCGGACGTTGACAATCAGTGTAATGACGCTTCCGCAACACAACAAATCAGTTCTCCACAACCTAGCAATGCTAATTTGCCTCATCGTCAAATGTTCGTCCCAAGCACAATCCAACATCAGCAATACCGTTTACCATATCCTCCACAACACGAAATCTATGGATTACCGAATGCTCATCGAGGAAATTCATTTCAAACCCCTCAAAATCACGGAATTTATCAATCGCCAACACATATTATGTCGATGGTCAAAAATGAAGCTGTACCCCACGAGCAATATGGTCTTCCCAATGAACTTTCAACGGCCCACTCGGAACATCAAGGTTATAACGCGCCGAGACCAAATATTGAACAATCGCAACATGGTCACAGGATCTACGGCTTACCAAACATAAAACCAGCTGCTCCGTTTCAACAAGGATACTATGCACCTAGGTCCAACCATGTGGAGTCGGTAAAAAGCGAAGGAGTGCCACACGATGAATACAACGTTCCCAACGAAGTATCAAGTTCTGGTTCAGAAACTCAAGAGCTGCATAAAGAATATGGAGTTCCTAGTAGCGGCGAGTCGCATGCCAGTGAACAACATGAAACATATGGTCTACCAAACGTTCAAGAGCCCGTAAATTTTCATCAGCAAGGTCCATATCCACCAAAAACTGATGCCGAAGAACCTCATCAGGAATATGGAGTTCCTAATAGCGGCGAGTCACAAGCAAGTCAACAACAAGAAACATATGGTCTACCGAACGTTCAAGAGCCCGTAAATTTTCATCAGCCAGGTCCGTATCCACCAAAAACTGATGCCGTAGAACCTCATCAAGAATATGGTGTTCCTAATAGCGGCGAGTCGCATGCGAGTGAACAACATGAAACATATGGTCTACCAAACGTTCAAGAACCTGTAAATTTTCATCAACCAGGTCCGTATCCTTCAAAAACTGATGCCGAAGAGCCTCATCAGGAATATGGAGTTCCTAATAGCGGCGAGTCACATGCAAGTCAACAACAAGAAACATATGGTCTACCGAACGTTCAAGAACCTCTAAATTTTCATCGTCAAGGTCCATATCCGTCAAAAACAGATAGCGTAGAGTCAGCGGAGAAAGCTGAACAGACAGTCGTTCTACACAAAGAATACAATGTTCCGAATGAAGAGAATCATCAAACACAAATTCCACACGAAGTTTATGGAATTCCTAGTGATGAACAAGACAAAGGTACATCTGAACCCCAACAAACGTATGGAGTACCATATAACAATGAAAATGAGAATGTACAGCAAGATCAACAAGCTGTTCATAATGAATATGCTGCACCAATAAATGCACAAGTATCAAATACCATCGAAAACTCTATTCCACACATGAGTTATGCACTTCCACATCAACGATTTTTTGAAGCACCAAATGCATTCAGGCAACCACAACCCCAGTACAGTACACGATATGGAGCTCCTACTAGGTACACTACCAACAACCTTCGTACTCACGTTCCAATTTTACGGCAAATAGATGGTACACTGGACCGTACACATATTAATTTGGAACTCGGTCAACTTTTAACAACTACAGCTCGACCACAAGCTGGATTTTTAGAGAGAGTCGGAGCATGGACTAGATATTTCGCTCCACCTGGTCCAACGATCCCGATTGTTCCTCCACAAGTAACTGAAGACGTAAATGAATCTGTCGGTCATACACAGAACACATACACTATTCCAATACCAAAGGTACCCCAAACGCCACAGTTACCGAATGCATACATACCAAAGAAATTCTTACAACCACCACAATCGAATCAAGGGCCATTTATACGAGTTCAGCATCCATCATCAAGTGCACTGACACAACTAAATACGTATGAAGTACCATATCAACAACCGCAACCATTTGACGGACAAACCGTGGAAGAATTTGTTCCAGATATCAGTCAATTGCCTTTGGAACAGCGCTATTCGGCCCATAATTTACGAACATCGTACGGTATACCTACTCATTCTGAAGATTCGAGCGCGGCGGAATCCGAAACGAACGAACAACGTGTGGCCGTTATACTGCCCAACCACTCTACCATTGAAAATGAAGAATTTATTGACAACGATGTGGTTGACGAAGAACCTCATTACAAGTACGGACCACAGCGGATATCATCGTACGATTCGTATGCTACCGGTAAATTGAGTCGGGCTAGTGACGAAGCTATCATTCAACTGATTCCTACACAAAAGCCGTACACAAATCAAGGAAGAAAATTGGGACAAGTGGAAGAGTCATCGATCATTGATGCGATAGCCACAATGACCAGTGGATTTCGCCCAATAACATGAGATGGTTTTGTGATGTGACTCTGTGCCACAAGTAAATTAATTAGGTAATTAAGTAAGTTTTGTAATTTTTGAAATTTTATTTATTATTTATTTATACGCTCGTAACGTAGATGACTGATAGAAAAAATAAAAATTGTGGAAGAAATGCAATGCTTTTTACATACATACTGCATATATGTCGACAACTTTACTTTGCATGTTCGTCTTTCGACGTTTAACAATCAGCATGTAAAATCCAATAAATAACTCGGGATAAAAAGATGAAAAGTCTCGTTATCGTGTGTTTATTGATCTCGGCTTCGCTTCGGATCAACAAAATTCACACGAAAATTCTAATTTTCTTCTTTTTATCCCTATTTACGTAATAGTATTTTACATGACTAGGGGTAAAAAGATGAAAAGTAGAGTTTTCGTGTGAATTTTGTTGATCCGAGGCGAAGCCGATGTCAATAAACACACGAAAAACGAGACTTTTCATTTTTATCCCGAGTTATGTAATGGATTTTACATGCTGAGGGCGTCGAAAGACGTGCTTCAAACATGAAAAGTACGGTTTTCGACGCATGTAGCATGTAAAATATTATTACACATCTCCTGCAGCCCTCCTCACTCACCCTCACTTCATCCTCCTTTTCATCAGGGACTATTTTTATGAAAATATTTTCCGAATTTTCGCAGCATTTTCACATATTTTTCAATGAACATTTTTCGGAAAGTGATGAAAAATTTTAAGGAAACGCACTAGAGTTTTGTAAAACTTGCAAAAAAAGTGGGTAAATAGTCCTTGATTTTTATATGGATTCATTACAATCCTAGAGTTGTAAAGTATTTCTTGTTTTGTAAACCGTGCCTCCGGCTCTTCCTCTCATCAACAAAATTTACACGTAAACTCTTTGCTTGTGTTTTACTGCATTGAGTAATTGAGTTAAACTTTCCACTTAAAAATTTACTAAGGCGAAGTCGATAAACGTTTAGTCATCCGATTTCGGCAGCGACGATCAGAAAAAGTGATGCAATCTTTCCGTCAAATGTACGTTGTAATTAATGAAGCAGAAGACTCTGTACCGCACACCATACTTTAAACAAAATAAGTACTAGGTAATTAAGACGTGACTCGAAACTCTACCAATATTATACGATGTGCAATCCTTTTTGCTATGTAAAAACTTTTTTTTTTGCAAGCGATTAACGATTTAATCTTGTTACTCTGAAGCGGGGCCTTTTCTCGTTAAATTCTAGAAATTCTTGGCAATTCTTCAAATTGCTCAAAATTTTAAAATTCAAGAATTTTCAAGTGGTTAAATTCTTGAAAATTGTCACAAAATTTCAAAACGAAAATCGCCCAGGAAAAAATTTATTGTCTTCTAATTGCCCGAGTCAAAACAAAAGCTGGATCCGCCCCTGAAGAAATCCTGAAAATATGCCCTGCTTAAGAAAGAAAAATTCGAAAAGTCTCAAATTAGCTGGAATTACCCTTATATTCCAGCTAATTTGAGACTTATCGAAATATTTTCACCAAATGAAAACCGATTTCGGTAAACTTTTTTTTCCTTGAAAGCTGTTGACCAGACGCGTCGTTTTGGGTAGATATTACCATAAAAGTATATGCTTGTTTTTAGCAAATTTTGAAAATTCTAGTTTCTTTCACGAAACCTGAACCGATTTCAATAAACTTTTTTATTGTTGAAAGTCAATAGCTTTCAACAGACGCGTAGTTTGACACCAATATGAGGTCATTGGCATAACGTCTCGGGGAGATATGACCAAAGGGTGTTTGTTTGTATTCGACTTTCCAAAATATTCTCAATAAATCTCAAATGGTTTCTGTAAACTTGTTTACTTGTAGAAACGAACGCTATAATTCCTCAATTTCACCAAATGACACGAAATTAAATTTGTAGAACATTTTTGGATCATTCTGCTTCGAAGTAAGGTGAAATCACCTCGACCCAAACGTTGCCAAAATTACATTTTTTTTCATATAAAAACTGAAGATCGGTGTCATTCGAAAGCTACAGCATATGATTTCACGAGAAAAATTACTAAAATCCTCGAATTTTAACTCGTCGAGGTTATCTCGAAAATTTTCGTAACCATTTTTCTAAACGGTTTTGAGCCAAAGCAACATTTTCTGTAAGGCAACAACCACCAATTTCGAAAAAAAAAATCTGGCTATTAACGCCCACCGAAAAATATCACTTTTATAGATATATCTCCCACAAATTTTGGGCTACCAACCTCATATTGGGCTTAAACTGCGTCTTGACCACAGCTTTCAGGAAAAAAAAGTTGACAGAAATTAGTTCACATTTGGTGAACATATTTCGAAAAGTCACAAACTTCAAACACAACTAACCGCCGACTTCTTCGATCACACAAGTCACACTTCGAATTCTAAAAATTCAAATTCTTGTTGGCATGAGAGCACTGGGTCTCCTGAGTATTAGAAAATTTAGAGACTGATTTGTTACCGCAAAACATAGCCAACACAGCTCATTTTATGCCTCAGAAATGACAAAATTTGCCAAAACGCAACTAACCCTGAAGTTACCCATGTTGTCCCATGATACGAACAAATCATTTTGAAAGATAGTCGTCGATCAGTGAAAATGTATATTCCCGTCAAATAGGTAGACCAATTGTAGCCTCGGAGGTAGTTTTTTCAGTGCCGAACTGGCCCTATGGGCGTTCGGGCGATTCCCGAAGGGCCTTTTGATTTTTGAATGGATAAATGATGACGAAGGGCTTTTTGAAAAATTTCTCCATACAACGCCCGAAGGGCTTTTTTGAGCCAGTCCGGCACTGAGTTTTTTACCAGTTTATCTAAAAGTTAAATTAATCGTAACGGGGTTGTAAACCCTGTTAGTAATACACCAATTTTTCTGATTACACAGAACCTTACAAAACCGATTTTCGAATTTACTGAAACTTACCAAAATTTTATGAACTTACCAAAATCTACAGACTTTATCGAAACATAATTCGGTAAATTTCAGTTAATTCAGTAAATAAATTTACCATAGGGTCTGAAACCTTTTACTCGATCCTATATAGTTCGTACATGAAACAAGAAATCTTTTGCCAAATATCGTTTACAACACTGTCGACTTTACAACAGCGATAGCCAGTAACATTCTTTTTCTTTGTTCAAATTTATGAGTGACTATTGACTATTACCTTTGCATTGGGAATTATGTACGACCTGAAATATCTTTTTCCTGTTTTTTTTTTGCAAAAAACTTACATTCTATTTCAATACCAAAACCATTAGAAACAATAAAGCAGCTGGTGCGCTATACGGCTAAAAAAAAGGTTTAAAACCAAAGAGAATAAAATTATGTCCAATTATGATACATGAAAACAATTTGCCAACGATCAGCAAAATTAAATAAAACTTCGAATCGACATATAAACCTAAAAAAAGTCGTTTTTAATGCATCGAAACATATGTGCCCATAGTGCCTAGTAACAGATGATTACCATACAGAAAATGATAATGAAGTGGATAGGAATTTACGTAATTTGTCATTTCCTTGTGCAAACCGCTAGCCATGAATATGGCATACAGCTGGATTATGAACGACCTCATCATCATCATATCTACGATCAAAAACAAACAACACCGCTAGTATTGATGGTTGACGCAACAAATCGTTTGGGATTTTCAATATTAAAGCATCATACGTTCAACAACAATAATAATGTTGCCTTTTCACCATGTGGACTGGCTAGTGTGCTGATAGCATTGTTTGAGGGATCCGACGGTCACAGTTCGTTTGAAATACACAAAGCACTCGAGTTACCGTTTGATAGGGACTTGGTACGGGTAGGATACAGGGATATTCATAGAAGATTGAGAGTGAGTATAATTTGGATTTAAATCGTTCCCCCAGACCTTATCTTATTACACATATGTCTATCTTGCAGTAGCTTTTTTTGGAAAAGCATTTTCTCACATTTCCTTAAAAAAGGTTTGACAAAATTTGGAAAAATGTTGGAAAATTCTGGAAAATTTTTGAAAATGTTTTCCCAAAAATAGTCCAAGATTTCTTGCTAAATAAATTTCAAATTTGAAGTACTCACCAAATCCATTACATTTTCCTACAATTCTAGAGCTACTTCTATCAAAACGAAAATGTGCTGAGCGGCCTCAGTCTTAGCCAAGAAAATGTAACTATTCGCACTGGCTACGAGTCGATTCTGAGATTTTACGGATATGATTTGGCAGATCCGGAGGAAGGAAATGTAGGCCTCGTCACAACAACTCAATTCAACAGACGTGAAGAAGATGCACCAGAAACCACAACTTCGATGCAAACGACTGTTCGTGCGATAGATACCCTAACTACCACCCCACGCGTTTTTATAACAAGCACAGCAGTCCCAGACGCAACGACTGTGCGAACGGAACCTCCAACGACTCAACCCAGTGATGATAAAGTTACAGAAATTAGTTCAACGACCTTCACTCCGACAGAGAAATCAACTGAAGTTCAAGTTGATATTACGACTGAAACTTTCAGTGAAACAACGGCTAGGCCGACAGAACCTGTGAAATTAACGACCACCATTAGAACCACGTTACCAACAACTACGACGCCAGCAATTCCTTCGACAATGCAGACAACAACTCCTACAGAATTACCAATGTTACCTGAAACAACACTTCCGACAATTCGAACTACTTATCCGCCAACGGAAGAAACGACTGTATTGTTAACAACCGAAATGATGACGACCACATTAAAACCGACACACATTTTTACATTCAAACCCATTACAACAACTCTATTGCCTGATCCTGTGACGAAACGATTTTACAATATGCAAACCACGCTACCACCATTGCCCGCAATTAGATCAGCAGTAACTGATTCCACAAACATACCGAACTCGTTGACCACTATCCCAGTTCCGGTTCCAACAGCAATTCGACTGAATCCGTCGGATATTTCAACCAATGCTCGATTCATCAATCTTAGAAATTCAAAAGCCTTCCGGGTGAAAAAAGATGCAGCCAGCTACAAAAGTTTCATTCCGCTTCCACCAAGCAGTTATGGAGTTCCTCCCGATGTTAATTTTTTCGATCCATATTTTAGCTACGCAACTCCTAATCCACGAGACTTATATTACCCGGAAAGTAACCCAGTATTCGTTGCAACGAAGGACTTTGACTACGCTGACCATCACCACGACGAAATTGACAATATTTTCTACTTGAATCGTCACGATTCGATTCGGGTTGGCTATAGGGTGTACAACACCATTTTACGATACGCTTATGTTCCTGGCATACAGGCATCAGTGTTAGAGCTTCCATTAGACTCGGACAACTACAGTTTACTGATAATGGTACCCGATCAACCGATCAACGATATGGTTGAAATATTGTGTTCGCACTTGTCACCGTCATTGATAACAATTCGAGCGTCTCTGCGAGAGAATTGGATCAGAACGATGATACCGAAATTCCATCTCAGAGGGAACGTGGTACTGACTGGTGACTTGATGAAAGTAAGTTGCATTTTGTACATAGTGTTGGAGTGGTTGTGGTATACCGATGCTTTTCATTTAGATGGGAATTCACGACATCTTTGAACCGAACAAAGCTGATTTTTCACCCATGACCGATGAGTTCGGTATTTATGCCAGACATATAGAACAGTCGATCACAATCAACATTCGGACGCATGCAAATAATCAGTTGAGACGTAAGCAAAATAAAATCTTTTTAGTTGTTTCAGTGAGGTTGCTCTGTAGCTGTTTAATTATAAATGTTCCGACGTAATTTGCACATTGACAAGCCTTCTCTCGTTAATTACTTTTAATTACCATTCTTTGTTCCACACATTGAGTTTGCTGCGCAAGCAGCTAGACTTGCGTAATATATTTGCAAAATGTATGTATGTTCAGTTCATTTTTGTTTTCACTGACAGAGAAGCACCTGCATTTTTAATAAATATTCAATTAAAAGTAATTTGACATCATTTTAGGCTATGCACAACAATTCTTTGATCCGATTAAAGTGCCAGTTAATCGGCCGTTTGTTTTTGCTATTGTCGACAATGAAATGGATTTGGCTATCATGGTTGGCAGAGTGCTCAATCCAATAAATTCAAGAATTTTTTAAATTAATAATTATTGTGAATATTGTAAGTCGTTAGCATTTATGTGTAAAATAAAAAAAATAAAAACTTTGAAACGAATTGCGCCAACCGATGTGACATCCGAAAAGAGAAGCGTAACATGTAAAGTTTTGGAATCTGTTATTGACAGCAACGACAACAAAAAAAGCAATGAATTCTGGCAGTCTTTTATAGTATAAAGAAAGTTAAAATGAATGAAGTAAAAGATTTTGTTTTAATCTGTCGTCGTAAGAAACTTTAATTAAAAGAAGTAACAGATTGTATGGTAACACACGTTAAGACGTTAAGTCTGTGGAATGGGAAGCTTTTTTTTGTGTTACACGATTGAGCGTGAAAGCCCGAATACCACACATTTTGTATTTTATTTTCGTTTCGCTGTTTCGTATGACATCGTGTTTGCTACCGTGATCTAGTCTATTAAAGTCTATTGTTAACTATACGTGTAGCCCTTTCTTGTTGTCTTCACGCTCTGTTCCAGTACTACCGTCTGCCGGTGTTTGCAAAAATGGTACCAGCACTTATGGTTAACATTAAAAGGAACTTGGTTAGGTGTACATACAACCGATTGTGGTATCTGAAATCCTGAAATCCAGATACTCAAATGCTGGTGCGATGATGCGAAGAGTGCAAGATAGTTGAAGATTTTAGAAATTGCCCGTTACATCTGATGTAGACAGTAATGACAATAATAAGCAATGATCTTCATTTAACATGGTCTTATGTAGTAAAATGGACATTCAAACCAATGAAGTAATAGATTTTACGTGTTACGGCATGTTTCATTTACATTGCCTAATCACGTAAAGCATTGTACTTACTAGGTTCCAAGTTGTGTATTTGACAAGTGGGGAAGACCCCACTTATCAAATACACAACTTGGAACCTCGGAAGTAATATACTATTACGTATACAAGGAAAGTAACAGATTTAATCGTTAATATGGCGATGCGTTTATCGTTTCATTGTATTTCGATTGTTTTACCTGTAAAGTTTTTTGACTTGCAGTAGAACTAGGTTGGTTTCATAGGGTTTAACTTTCGTCGCTATATACTAAGACTGATAGAAATTTGTTCAGACATTTCCCATGGATCAAGACTCTACTCAAGAACTGCTTGTTTGCAAGTGGAAAGCACTGTTCCACGTTAGGATTTTTAACGGAAAATTATTCCAGTACTTCAGATTCCGCTTGAATGGTTACTAAATTGTCCACGATATCAAAGCTTTCCTTAAGATCATTACTCATTCCTCATATTGTATAAACACCAGCCCAACAAACAATTTCCGTAAATTTGTGTCATCCCATTGTTGTGTCAGATATCAGTCACACCATACCTGGCATATACTAATTTTTATAAAGTCATCATATCCATCACTTGTAGCTTCCAGAATCGAGTCAATATAATTAATCATGAAAATTCACTGGAAGGCTTAGGTCGAGTACTCTATGGGCTGATATTAGGCTTAAAAAAAATTGGAAAACATTTTTTCTCTTCATTCTACAGTTAACAACGAACAAACAATCAAAATTAAATTACGAAGAAAAAACACAAAAACAAAATCAAAGAAAATCACCAAACGAAATACACTTCCTCCATTGGGGTGCTTTTCGGGATGCTGTAGATAATGCTCATTGCGTTCCAATGTTGGATGGCTAGTGAAGTCCTCTGAAACAGGTAAGTCCTAGACTTCGATTCACCAGTTATTCGAACAATCATGTTCAATAAATCCACTGATTCTTTCGCCCAAGGACCCAGTGTTTCTACCGCAAATGCGACGAAACGGTAGCTTCTGCAGGTGCGGAAAACGTCGTTGTTCGTTAACGTTCCAATGCTTGGGCTCGGTACAACATTAAGCCATGCAAAACAATTAAACTCAGCAAAGAAAAATTGCAGAAATTGCTTCTGCCAGTTTCCACTGTAATGTGAATTTAGCACAGTGCCAGATTCACTATCTGAAGAGTAATTTGGCACCATGCAACTTTGGAAATTGGCACACGGTAGCCATAATAGAAAAATAAATAAAAGTGAATGGTGTTCTAATCATAGTTAGCCGTCTGTCACTATTAGTCAACATTATTTACTTATAAAGGGAAGGCTTGGCAAAAATTAGGGAATTGTGATGTTTCGATTCGAGGAACAACGTTTAGCTGCTCGACGAAGATTGCTCAATAGGGTCGGAAAACGACAATTCCTCCAAGACATCGCAACTTTTATGCAAGATTTCGTAAAAGGACGAATTTTCTAGTTTGGAGACAAATTATTGAATTTATCTCGATGCCTTCAAAGCCATAGCTTTTTTGCGTCATTTTGTAAAAAGACAAATTTATTAGTTTTGACTGCGAAAACTCGTAAAATGACAAATTTATTGACTCACAGACTCAATCATAACTTCCAGATTAAAATGAGTTAGCACAAAACTGGCACACAAGCTTCGTTGTGTGTGCCAAATTCTCAATAACCTAGGAAAAAAGGTAATCTGGCACATGTGCTAGATTCCACTTCATGTACGGAATTTGGCACCCCCTTCACGTGTGCCAAATTCTCGGATCCCAAAAGCATGCATAACAATGGTTGAATGTAGTACCTTCTGAAAAACACTGCTTTGGTAATAATGTGATTTTTTTTAGAAAACATTATCCCAGGGAGATGCGGTAAAATATGCAATTTTGTTTGCTTTTTCGCCAATAGCTACTCTTGTATGAACAGACCTGATTTTCTTAAAAATTAAATATTTTGTTTCGTCAATAGCTTTCATTTGACATTGCTTTCTGGCCAATAGTTACTACTACAGATAGTCTCTAGCCACCATTGGTTGCTTGTAGCAGATCTTCAAAGGTCGATAAATGGATGTTCTTTACACTCATTTTACGGCCGTTAGATATGTGCGATTGGGATGTGAGTGAGTTCGTTGGAAAGCTTAGATCAAGTACTTTCATGCCTAGTTTGATAAACATCTACTAATACAGGCTGGTTCAAATGAAACTCTCCGATTGTTTTTATGTGAATATTTCGCCGACAGCGACAGAAAAAATTATAAAATGGAAAGGAGTTAAAATCTATGGCAGGTGTGTGTCGGTAGTGATGACTGCGAACGTGAAACTAACATGACCTCTGTGACGTACGTCACCTAAGCTTTTTATTGATGCCTCATATACCGCGTTTGTGATCGTATTCGCGATCGAAAATTTACTAGTAGCGAGTTTGCAAACACTTTGAAAGTAAAAATGTCATATGTGCACGATCTGCCGCTTTTATGTGATGCATCAATGGAGGTCAATGGAGGAAAGGTTTTCACGAAACAGTAGCTATTCGCGAGAAAGCAAACAAAACTGGTAATGGTATTAGTTTTTCAATCAGATCGACATGTGCCGAGCGATACGACTTTGAAAACGGGATGTGATTTGTATGGAAGTAAAACACTTTTTCCAAAACCTTATCGCTCGGCAGATATTGATCTGATTAAAAAACTGATAGCATTAATAGCACCATTCCAAATTTCAACTTTGACTCAGTTTGGAAGATTCCTGGAAAGTTTCAGATATCACATCATCTGAATTCTCCTATCGTTGTGTTCACTTGAAGAAGAATAATTTCCCGAAACATTTGTCCATTTTCAACAAATTTTTCTTTTATTTATATTTTTCTTTTAACACATTTAAATACAAAATATTCTACGAAAAACATTTGTTTAGATTCTTGTTGAATGTAATAAATATATTAATTGAATTGACTATAATATAATTGTTTTGCATCTAATATCTTCATAAAAGTTCTAATTAAATCGGTTATGAAATTTTACGTGTTTAAAAATTACAAAGACATCAACAATTTGCTCTAGGTTCATTTTTTGTTTTTTTATTTTAAAAGTACAGAAAACGGTGATTGGATTGGAACGGTGGTCGCCACATTACTACAAACTGTTTTAAAATGTTTCAGTAAATTTAAAAATAAAAAATAAAAATAAATTAAAAATTAAAAACAATGAAAATTAAGTACTTAAAATGCACTCCTTTCATTGAAGTCATTGAGATTTTTATGTTTTGTTAATTAACTTTAATTACATCGACCTATCCGGTTTTTAAATTTAAGTATTCTGTTTTGAGTCAAAGGTATAAGCAGACGCAGAACCTAATCTCTGAATCAATGAATTCACTAAAACCATCGTCTAATTCGAGATATTTTAGAAATGTTTTCGTCAGATATTAGGTCCTGCATACCAGAGACGTGATTCAATCAAAGATTACGTACCAAAGACAGTGCGATTGCATTTTTTTTTAAATGTGATTTTGCATCTCCAAAACTCCCTAAACTCCCTTCCACATCTCTCACTTTCAATTCCAAAAATCTTTTCCGTAAATTTTAATAATTTTCCTGATATTTCATCTGCTGATTCATCGTTCAAAAATCGTAAAGCTCAAATGAGAGAGAAAAAAAAATCTTTTCAAATTTTGTGTAACATAAAATGGTATCAGCTCTACGTCAGGTGGAAAAACTACCAAACTTCGCATTTTTTCACCGGATTCATCATGGATCCTTCGGGACAATTGAAATCGGATGCAAAGTCACGCATATTACTGAGTGGTCCGAGTACACGGAATTGGGCCGGTGAATGTACGCCGGTTGTGATGCGCATTTTCATCGATTCGGTTCGATAGACGGAACACCATGTCTGGGCGGCTAAAATCAAAAAATTAACAAAAATCGTTGACGATTCTTTTATTTGAGTTAATTCTTACCGGAAATCCAGAACAGCTGTTGTGGTGAAAAGTCTAGGCCGGGCAATCGAGGTTCTGGTCCGTTCTTTTCTACCCAACGTTTGTAGGCGATGTAGGACTCTTTGATGCCTCCATTATCAGCAATATTTTCACCTTGGGTATTGATTCCATTCAGCTGTAGAAGAGAGGGCAAGATGTTAGGAGATTTTTTTTCATAAATTCATTTTCGATTGATATTACGTTCAAGCCGGTTGTCGGTTCTGTATAGTTTCCATATTGATCAATAATGCAACTGGCACGTGATAAGTATGCTGTTTTCGTTTCTTCTTCCCACCAGTCAACTAAATTGCCATCCGAGTCGAATTGACGGCCCTAAATTTATAGAACAGTCCAATTCAAAAATGACGAACTTGAAGCCAAAGATCCACAAATTCATACCTGATCATCAAAACCGTGTGTAATTTCGTGACCGATCACAAATCCAATAGCTCCGTAGTTCATGTATCTGGGTCTGTCAGCCGAGAAAAATTGTCCTTGTAAGATGCCAGCTGGGAACTCTGAAAATGATCGCTCGATCAAAAAATCATCCACGAAACCGTCGATCTTCGCAAAGACTCACGAATACTATTTTCAATCGATGAATAGAATGCATTCACAATAGCTGGTCTTGAATGGGTGACCCAATCGGTTTTGTTGACTGGTTTTCGCAATTTATTAAATGCATAATCGGTTCCGAACACATTCATTCGCAGTACTGACTCCAAGTATGTATCGGGATTGATTTCCAGTCCTTCATAGTATTCCTCCAATTTCTTATCGTCCATTATTTCATCGGGATAACCGATATGTGTGGTCATCGCTTTGGCTTTGGTCAATGCAGCCGCTCTGGTGGTTGCGTCCATCCATGGCACTGTTGTTAGGATTCGTTCGAATTCGGCACGAATGCCGTTTACCATTTCTAATGCTGTGCGTTTAGCATTTTGTTGGAAATGCTTTCGTACGTACAAAGCACCAACGGATATTGGTAAACTGGGGATGTCGAAGAGAAAGAAAAGTGTGCGATTAGTTGATTGTTTTGTGGTCAAATTGGATATCCAAATACAGATGAAAAACAAATGGAGTGCTCGAAACTGTTGGACAAGCTGATTTTTAGCTCACAAAATACGATTTTCGTTTTGACGACTTCAGTCAGGCGGATACAATTCTGAACCGATCACATGGTAAATGAATGGCTCACTGGATGGAAGTATCGTATATCGTTAGATCGGAACAGAAAGTTTGCAATACGAAACGTTTTCCTGCAAGTTCAGATCAGTTAAGGTAGTTTTAGGAAAACACCTGATCTCGACGTCACCAATAGTGTTCATCAATCTTCATATCAATTTTTTTTGTCAGTTTCTGGTAAAAGCGACATGTTTCGACCAAATTGAGAAACATTACCAAGACGTTAAGGCTGGTAAAAAATCGTACTTTGTGAGTGCAAAAATGGAATTAATTTGACTAAAAATGTGTCATGAATGATACATTTATAAAAACAAAGCGACAATTATTAACGACATTGCCATCATAAGGAACACAGGAACATTGAACTTATCGCAAACATTTGCTATTGTATTAAGGTAAAATCAAAGCTGATATTCGAATTTTCATAAGTAAAACCAGACATTTGTTATGTACATAGACAATGGCTAAAGAGGCAAATTATCAGTAAAGCACGAAATCATGTTCATCAAAGCTTGAACGGGTTGAAAGAAACTCCATTTTTTAAGTTATAATGAAGCTGTAATTATAGTGTAATCAACAAAGTGATCAATTTGATTAAAAGTTTACAAAAATCTCGTCGAATCAACTGATTTGTTGGAAGCACGGCAGAGTTAAGGTAACCAGGCAGGAGCGCTACTTTGACTAAGGACCTGAATAATCTAGTAGCCCTACATTTTTTGCGAATAAAATTTTTCAATTTATGTCAGTGTTCATTTGAGTTCATTTTCATCCAGTGTATTAGGTCCCTTATTTGACGTTTCGAAAATGAACCGCTCCTGCCTGGTTTATTTTACTCTGCCGTGGTTGGAAGAAAACGAACAAGTTAATTGTTTTGTTTGTAAAGGTTTTTGGAGCTTTATAATTCAAATAAAAATTCAAATTTATCTATTGAAATTCAATTAGCTTTAAAGCTTGCGAAATCTAGTTAACTTTAGTTAACTTACTAACTTCCGTAATTTGCATAAGAAACTTAACGACGAATTTAAACACAAGAATTTATTTTGTTAAAATTTGTCACCAAGTTTATGTAAATTACGGTGACAATATTTTCGAATACAATTTTGCGTACACAAGGGGATAAACGTCTGAAATTCGCCATTTTTAGGGTGCTTGCTTTGTAAATGGCTTTTAAGCTTTTTTCGCAATTCAGTGGAGATAAGTAAAACTTTGAGAAAAACGTTGTATGCAACTCGATGATAATAGTATCTTGTGCACCAAGGTATTTTCTTGATTTTTTCATCTCTAGCGCAAATTATCCTTTTGAGCGTAGCGAGATATTTAGATTTTGAGGCGGAAATGTCGTATTACAAATCTCGATGGCAGAAATGTCAAGTGACAATCTACCCAATTAGTGCCTCAAAAAATAATTTATGCAATTCAGTGATGATATTTGTAACTTACTCCTTGTGTGTACAATATCATATGAACGTGTTACTGAAGTCAAACTAAGATTATCTTCGATATTTATTCGATTTTCTTCATTGCATAAAACGTTGCATGCAACACGAATCGTATGCTGGTATATTGTCGCACACGATGTCTTGCCAACCTCGGCTACGCATCGGATTGTCAATCTGACATCTAGTTCGATAATATACCTCCGATTATTGTTACATAAATAACTATTATCACTTGGTTGCATAAATACCTAGTTCGTAGCACAGACGAGTAACTAAACAGGGGCTGCACTGCATGCCTTTTTACAATACATGCTCCAAATATTATTTTCTTAACTCAAAATCATAAAATTGTGGTAAACATAAATGAAATGATACAAGTTGAACTAAATGAAACCACACATTCAACAAAGTACAAATATGGAATAAGCAACCAACATAACAACGAAATTACCAACAGATAAAGTGCAACAAAAATCGAATTGAACAAAAAAATGATTGTACAAAATTGAATGTTTACTTATAAAGCAATTTTCGCAATAATTCTATTTAATTCAATTCGAATATGACTGATAAATTTTCCGAATCATACCCAATTTCTTCATCCTCAACTTCCCTGTAAAAATAAGTGTTTAAAATCCATGAATTAAAAATCAATGTACAATCTGTGTATGTTGTGTGTGTATGGGTTTATGATGATATATAATTTGGCAATGAATGATTTTGTTGAACTTGAATTGATATTTGGATAAATAGGGAAAAATTAAAAATTTAAGTAAGAATTTGCGATTAAGTTTGCTTCAGCTGTTTTGATGGTTCACTCATACAATCACACTGCTTACGTGTGTTTGTGTGGCCTCACCACTATGAACCCTGTATGAAGATATATAAGCAGTGTGTTTGTATTACTGGACCAGCTGGTAAAACAGCTGAAGCAAACATAGGCAAAAATTTGGTTGACATTAACTGTAAAAACAGAAAAATATCATTTGATTCTTTAATGGATTCTGAATGGTCGACAATATTCATTCACAGCTTCCGATAATAATTTTTTTGGCTGAAAGGGTTACCTTGAGGCCCGGAGTGGCTATCAAGTGGTTCTGAAATTAAATATTTTATTTTCCAAGACTTTTGCGTTGGGCCCCAAAAACTGATAGTGTTTCGGGGATTCGTTGGTCAAATAATATGTTAAGTCCGATAAGGTTTGTACTAAGTAGAAATGTTGTCTCATAGTGTCACAACTATTCTCTACACAAAATGGAAACAATTCACTTGGGGATGTTGTCCCCTGAACTTCTTGTTCAACAATCCTTTTGTTAATCCTTTTTTCTACTTACATCGTCTTACAACAGTCTCCTTTGATTCAATTCATTCTAAAAATCCTTCTTGATCATTGTCAGATTCCTAACACAAAGAGCATAACATTAAAAGTCAAAGATCTCGAAACCAACATTAGAAAGTAGTTTAAAGAAGTAGTAGATTCATTGACTGTGATGTGTTTATCGATTGGACAAGGACGCTGTTTGAAGTTTGATGAAATGTTGGCTAATTTTTTACAATTTCTTTAGTGAAGTTTCTTAGTTATTGGTTAGCACGAATGCTTACAGAATGTCAACTATAACCGTGAAAGGTCAGAACAACGTCCATCAATTTGTTATTAGCTTGCAAGAGTTATCACAAGCCCTAAAGGTGCTTTTATTTATGATATATCTAACTGAAATAATATGACTTTGTTGTACGACCGTGCTTCCCGTTAAAGAAGGTTCAATCGGATAATAAGATCTGAGAAATCTCGGTCATCCAAATTTTCGTTTGTCCAGATTTTAATTTCCCGGATAATTTGAGATTTAATGCGATATTAAATGCAGGTCCGTTCCTGCCAGAAAACAATTTTTGATATTGTGTTCAATAAACAGTGACACCCTCTTACGAACATGCAACAATGATACAATTAATATCTGTCGAAAGAATAATGTAAAAGTAAAACTAAGAAAATAACCACATCTGTATCGACAACATCTGTATCGCATCAGTTGTAAAATTAAAAAAAAACGAAAAAAATCGTAAAATGTCACGGCACCCACAATTTATCACATAACTTTTAGCATAGCCTAACGCTAACTTTTAAACAAAGAAATAAAAAAAACTGGATAACACAGAAGTCGTTACCATGAGGATGCAAAGAGTTTTTCCTTTTCATTAAAAAAAAACCAAACGGAAACAAAAATTCTCACCTTCCACTTGTGATGTCAATGCATTCCTTCCATCGCGGTTCCTGTTCTTGTTTACCACTCAATGCTGTACTATATACCAACTGCCGTTTGCGCAGTTCTTCAGTCAGGAAGAATGACGAGAATGCTGTGACACGCCACATCATGTAATTTGCAATTGTTCGCTTCGGAGTTTTGTGCAGTAACTTTCCTAAATCTTCAAAGTACTGCGGTACGCTGACGACAATGATCTACAAAAAGTCACAATCAATTTTGTATAGACGAAACGTTCACTTGCTACGCCGACAAATTGACTCCTTACCTCATTTTCGTTAACGCTTAGACCAGGGGGCAATAAGGCATTAATGTATTCCACCCAAGGTAAGTAATTGTATTTCTTTTGTACTTCATGAAGTGGCATCGGATTGTACAAAGCGGTCGCGTTACGTCTTTTTTCATTGGGAAGCGAGATCTGTGAACATTTTTTGGTTCGCGTTGGGATTTGGTTCAGAAAATATTGATTTCATTTAGTTACGTTAGCCAATGCAATTTCGAATTCCAATGATTCCATAAGCTCACGCTCTGCTCGAGATCGTTCAGCTCCATATATCACAGCCATGTCAACTTGGTACTCATAATATGCTTTGACTATTTTATCCTCTAATCCTTTAATTAAATATTCACGACTTAGACCGATGGCGGCCTGATCAATCTGTAAGTAAATTTGTATTGTTAGAAGTCATCACAAAGTACGTAATTGTGACTAAATTTGTGCGTACATCAATTGTCCTCGACGTGGAATTCTTCAAATCAATTCCGACCGAAAAATCGAATATGTAGTCCATGCTATATCCGACTTTTCTGAAATCCTTGACAGCCTCTATCCAAGTCCAAGCTGATCGATCATCCCATCTGTCCCCCTTGATAACCGGCCATCCACCCAATTTATCCAAAATAGTTATCAATGGCTTAACACCTCGCTCCTCAATCAACGACTTATTCATGCACGCTTTAAACAAATCCTTTGCTAGTGTGAATGGTTTTGCTTCACCTGGCCGTGCCTCTTCGCTGATTAACGTTCTCAGCTGTTCCTGTAATTTGTCGCCGATGATCGAAAATGTATTTATCGAAACCTTTTCGTCGGGAATGATGGTATTTTTGATGAAATTTCCGCAGGCGAAATTGTAAAAATCGTCGCATGGTTCGACCTGGAAATCTATTGCTTCGATAGCATTCGCTGCAGCGTGAATGCAGCCAGTCGTGAGACATACATCGTTAACATTTTGATTGCATGAAGATTTTCTACTGTCTACTGTATTGATATGAGATCCTGGTGAGCCATCTAAAGCCTGAGCGGTAGACTTTGTAAGCAATTTGTCTGAAATTTTACAAATTATTTGGTTGTTTAAATGTTTACCTTACTAGGAAAGTAATAAGGCCATTACTGCCCTAGGGCAAAGCCTTCACCAGCCTTGTAATGTAAAATAGCATACTATAACTGGGAAGTAACTAGTTATCTCGTATCACGGTGCCGCCCTCTGATACTTTTACTCACCTGGATACGAGATAATTCGTTACTTCTTAGTTATAGCAATCTACTATTGTTTGGATGGTGAAATCAATTGATGATACAGAAAATGTAAGGGAATGTATAAGGCAAGTGCAAAAAGCAAAGCGCATGCGCCAATCAGACGACAGTATTTGCCTCACGGGAGAGAAATTTTTGTAGTTATTTGCCCGTGCCTTATAATATCACTCGGATTTAGAGAAGTTTTGACTTACTTTCTTCACGCGATTTGTTATTTAAAATCACAGAAATTAGGGAAATAGCTAATGCAATGATTGCAATCACTCCGACTATGCTAATTAATGTTAACGTCTTTTCTAAAGCTGTTCGCCGTCGCCACCAGCTGGGATTTCTGTAAAAAAAATGAGATAAAAAGTCTTAGAACATTTTGTTTTTCAATGAAATTTTTTTAAATTTAAATTTTAGAGTGGCACATCTTCCACTTCATTTAAGTAATTTTACAAACTGAAATTAAATGCTCGTTTTTGATAAGAATGATATATTCGTCCGTTATTGTGATTACAAATGTTTCTCACCAGAAACTTGTGGAAGATTTTCCCATTTTCAATAAACTTTCTCTATTTCGCAGTTCTCTATTGAATGTTGTGAATAATGTTGAATAGTTACTTAACACCTGTAAAAAGACATTGGACCATGTAAAGACTGCGTGCTCCTTGGAACAGTTCAATACTTTTTTATTTCCGTTAAATGCTCGAATATTACTCGAGTATGCAAATTACCCAACCGTAATTCAATCGTAATAATCGGCTGTTTTTGACAATTTTTCGACTCAGAGAGGGGTTGAGTTTTTTTTGGCTGAGAACTAAACTTCTTGGGGCCACTATGAAGTAAATTATCTGATAAAAACAATTCTGCGTTCAGATATCTAAACGATTCATTATAAGACGACCATCATCTGCGGGTTATGTTCAAAAAAGTACACGTATAACTGCAGAATGTAAGAGCATGAACTTGAGCATGAAAATATAAGATTATTGCTTTAGAAACAAAAGCTGTAACAATACGTGTTTCGATTTCATGAAAATACTTTGATCAAACGACATGGTAAAAAGATGAAAAGTGAAGTTTTCGTGTTGATTAGAGGCGTAGCCGAGGTCAATAAACACAAGAAAACGATATTTTTCATTTTTATCCAGAGTTATGTAATGAAGGCGTACAAAGTAGAGCTTGAAACATGAAAAGTACGGTTTTCGACGCGTGTAGCATGTAAATAATTTCAAAAGGCCATAAGGGACGTTTGTAGACTTTTCATTCGATGTCAAATGTGTGACGGTCTGTACCTTACAAAAATGAGAATTCTGAGACTTCAGTCTTTTAAGCGGTAACACCGAAATAGATATACTTTTTCGGTTGTAATAGAATACCCGGTTATTATTTTTTAAATTTTCCAATAATAGAACGATAGATTGCCCATTCGAGCCCATTCTCTCCCGGAAAAAACTGGTACCATAAAACAATGACAACGAAATTCAAATTTATAGTTTCTGCCTGGACTGGGATGCCAGGCAGAAACTATAATTCGATTATTTCTTTCTACATGAGCCCATGTCATATAATGACCTACTGTAATCTCATTTGGATTCCGATTATATGCCATGTTGTCATAAGGTTTACTCACCTTTTAAACAGTCAGATAATGGACGGAATGAAGTGACAATGTGTAAATGTCTGAGATTCTTTGAAATTTCTTTCTTTTACATAGATAAGTTCAATCGAATTAGAAATGACACATTTATTGGACGATGTTTCGTTTCATATTTCATGTGGATTTGCTTATAAGCGATAAATATCATATTCAAAGTGCAAATAAAAAGCCCCTCGGTTATGAAACAACCTCAATGTATATACACATACACCTAATGGATTTTATTTTAAACTTTTTTTTCCGGTACTCATTACGGTCTATTTGTACAATATTTAGCACCTGCGACAGCATTGCATTATACTTTAACTTTACATATATTGTCAACATGAAGACATAAGACTTTACCTAAGTGTGGAAAAGTCGTACGAAGTGAAGTCTCATCAAGAGAACAAATTTTATGTATGGAATTTAGATACCGACTGGCTAACATATTATACCGAGTACTGAGCCTATTTTAAGCCTCTCCTGGAAACGAACGAATTTCTTCATTATTCTTGTAATTGACGGTCTAGTGTGCAAATTACGAACGTTTTGTTCGGAAAGTGTTGTTATAGATTCTGCTAGATTGGCAACTTTTTGTCTTCTTTTCGCCATATCATAACAAATTTGGATTCTCCCCTGAACAACTTTAAGCTACATCCTCTGCGCTGCCATTAACATACAATGGTTCGATTTGAATAACTAAAATTGTTCAAGCTCTCTGGTATGATAAATTCATCGCTAGATATACCATTCAATTACTCAAGCTGTTGCACATAAACCGAATCTAAATGTCTGACCGACTTCAATGGCATTATAATGCTCGGCTAATATTTCGTTAACAACATAAGTGGAAAAAATTCATTAGCACAAAATAATTTGGAAAATTGCTTCATAATAATGCATGCTCCATGCGGACTTATTAACAACATCCATCCATTGAGAACTGATTTTGATTTCATTCACTTTAATTTTGTAGTCGGGTATAATGACCGAAATGGATGTACCTAGTTACTCTCAACATTAATTGTTATTTGGTGAAAACTTGAATGAATCAAATTCGTTAATGAGGAAGTAATGGACGCAATTCAACTATCAAAGCCTAAAAACTCGTCAAAGATCGAAAGATTCATCTCTTAACTCTCTACAAAATTAAATCCAAATTTAACAAAAACACCTCAATCGCTAGACTAACAATTTAGGGCCCAACAAGGTATACCAAAAGCGTGTAATTAAAATCGAATCATTAGCGCTGTCTATTAAATCAAACCTAAAAATCCACAAAACCAACAATCATGATGCAATTGAAAGTCAGTCAATTATTTTTGTACAGAAAATTATGCAATCAGACAATTCATTTCAATAACATTATCCATAGAAAAACAAAATTTCATTGAATAAGCCGCAAACTGTTCAAGAAAAGGTTAATGATGAAAGAAACACACACTCTCACACACAGCACATGAACACATTTTGCATTGAGAGCTTTAATAGCGTACCATGTGGCGTTGATAGAATTTCGAATTTCACTTCCTATACGGTTCAATTTCAGAAGCTAATCAATTTTCCACCGATTATCTGTTAATTTTTGAGTTAATTTTTCAATTGTTGAACTGTAATTGAAAAAACGCTGGTTGTACAGTAATAGATACGGAGATAGCCTGATACCCGAGCTCGACAAAATAATGAGAAAATGTTTTTTTTTCTAATCAAAAAGCTTTCTAAACGGCAGATTTACTTTTTGTAACGCAGAAATTCCAATTTCTTCAGAAACGAACCGATATTCTGAGTATTAATTGCGACCGATTAGAGATTAAGTCGACTCATAACAGTAAAAATAATAACGTGCAACACAGTCGATTTATTCAGTGACTATGCACAGTGGATATAATCTACGGTTTAGAATTACCAAGTGTTTTATTTATAACAAGTCAAAAGGGCAAACTCTCACCATTAAAACAATTATATAATTAATTACTACTCTATTCGACCAATTAAGCTTGGTGTTTAATTAAGAATGAGAAAATCACCAAAGTCACATTACATAATTTCTTGAAAATTTGTTATTTTTGCAAGTGTGAGGTTCGCAGAACAGCCTTCGGTTAGTTAATTAATCACTTAAGTCTATGATGACTAACAGACCACGGTGTTCTGCAAAAATCGGTTTAAATTATACAGGGAACATCAGTGTAATTTAGACATAGACTTGCTTGAGATGTTCTTCAGCTGGTGGGTGCACTTATACAAACAAAGCTTACAACAAAATACAAAATCAGGCAACACTGCGCATCTCCAGTGAGCTAAATACCAATTTTAATGAGCTAAGGTTTTATTACTGTTACCCGCGTGCTAGTAACTATTTCACCCGCATAAACAAGTAACGACTTTTATTTCTAAGAATTATTATTTATCAGCTGAAAAGCAACTCAAGTAATTTCTTATCTAAGTTTCAATGAAGTCCTAGTATTTAGAGCAAGCAGCCCATAAATAAAACGTGGAAACGTGTTACTGGAAGAAAGTCTTTAAAAAAATGTAAAAATTCTTAGGAAAAAACCTTAGAAAATTCCTAAAAGTGCCTAAAAAATCACACAGAGCCCACCAAGAAAAAAGATCATCTAACGTTCTGGCGTTGAAAATCCTTTGTCACGTAAAACGATCCACCCCTCGATTTAGGTCAGCTTTCGCATGTTTAAATTGACAATATCAGGACTAGAGGTGTGCACCGCCGATTTTACGCCGGCGCGCCGCCGATTTTTGGCCAAATTTTCGGCGCGCCGCCGCCGAAAAATATTGGCTCACGCCGCCGCCGCCGCCGGTTTCATTTTCGTCGCGCCGAAATTTTATACTTTTATTGCTTTCAGCCATTTTAATGGGCGGCAATATAAACTTAAACTGAAATATATATACAACAGTGTGTGCGTGATTACAAGGTTTTAGCAAATGTTTCTATCTCTTAATTTTTTAAGTCAGGTTGCTATATGCTGCTCAGCAAATACACTTATTACTAATTACTTATTACTTATACATTTATGTTTATCAAAATCTCTTATTTGCGCAAACCATAGAGTTACACTCGAGAGTTGGCGTGATGGCCTTTTTTTCGTTTTATCATCTATCCATGTGGCCACTATATGGACAACCCTATCTTTGTAGTTACTTATCAACCCTGAGTCATATGTTGTTCTGTCAAAACGGAAATTATGATGACTCATATCAAAACAAACCATTGCACTTTTTTGCTTCTGAAGATTCATAAAATCTGATTGTTCAATTGCTCGAATATGCAATTGGATACGCCTGTACCGACAATTTGATACGATTTCGCAACCAATTTAGTAGTATTCTTTAATGAAATTTGTGATATTTTTTACTCTGAAACCGTTGACTTTAATTTGATAAATTTTCACTATTTCGTTTAGTTAAATTTGTTCCTAAAATTTATTAATTCAATTACTGTAACGAAATTCACACATTTAAACCGACTCTAAGAACAAACAAACATAACACAAATTCAATGACACAAAATGTCAGACATCAGTACTCATGTAACATCAGTCAAAACAGCAGTAAAAACAACAGCTGCTGGCCACAAGAATACAATTATTAGGAGCATCGGCACCCAAAATGCTGGTTTCCTCTTAAAAGTAGCATTTTCATAGAAAAGCGCCATCTTGCCAACACTCGAGTGTAACTCTATGGCGCAAACCTTCTACTACGATCTCACTCCTACATCGAAGATATGGAAATGTAAAGTCACATCTTCTTAATCTACTAGATGTTCTGACAGTTACTCATAATTTCCCAAGGTTCTGAAAGAATAGGGTATACACTCGCGAAGGCGGTTGAAACCAAATTTGTCAAACGCACTTATTACATATTGTTAAAAAATTAACTTGAAAACAATTATTTTTTGTAAGTTGAAATCGTCATATAAAATATTCCAAACCTAGTTGGCGCTACAGAGGAAAATTTTGGTTCCACCGCTCTCGTGATCAACTCGAAAGTGTCTTAACCTGTTCTTTCAAAACCTTGTTAATCGAAAGGACAATCGTGAGTTTGCGAAAATGACATATAAATTATAAGTTGTAAATTTTAAGTAACCTTCTAGAACATCTAGTATGGAGATGAAGATGTGACTGAAAATTTCCAACTTATAAGTTGACTTATATGTCATTTAGGCAAACTCACTAATCATTCTTGGATTCATTGAATCAGATGTTTTTAAAATGAAGGTCAGGGATTGTACATTCGAAAGATAAAAATGAGATTGTACTTGGATTCGTGGTTGATACTTCAGTTCTTCAGTTTGCAAGATAGTAAGAATTCAGTGTTCGTAAAAAGGATTGCGCACGCTTTTTCAAATGTCTTTGCATTATTTTAGAAAGTTTAGATTTTTTTTTAAATTTATCGGCGCGCCGATCGGCGCACCGCCGCCGACATTAAATTTCTTTCGGCGCGCCGCCGCCGATCCATCACCAGTCGGCGCACCGCCGCCGACTATTTTGAAATCGGCGCACACCTCTAATCAGGACACAAAATGGAATTAGTTGAGGACAGTTAAGTTAACCCAAAATTTATCTCGAAATTTTGTTTGGACAGTTGCTGTAAAATTTAGGCATGAATTTGCTTCGGCTTTTTTTCAGCTGATCCACAGTAACAGCCAAAACTGTTTATACGTCTTCATACGGTTTTACCACTACCAGGACCGTGCGTGTAGCAGCTTAAACTGAATAAACAAATATAAATCGTTCAGATTGTTTGCGTGGATCAGCTGAAAAACAGCTGATGCAAATTCATGTTGAATCACTTACGACTTGCAAATAAATTGAAAAAAACTTTTTCGAACAGAACGGCACAATTAATCTCAATGATCAAATACTAAAGGTTTTCATGCTGAACTTTCACTGCCTATGAGCTAACCTCGAACAATTGTGTTAACTTATTTCGTAGCGCTATATCAATTTTGAGAAATCTCCCAGGATTTTGAGAAACTTACAAATTTTGACAAATCTACGGTCCTGCTGCCTGTGAAACCGAAATAGCTTTCAAATTTTAGCCTTTTTTGAATTAAAGCAACGCACTTCAAGCATGAATGGTACTCTAAATCAGAGGTGAGCCGGTTATCCGAAAAACCGGAATTTTCGGTCCGGTTTGAACTGAACCGGAATTATCGGTTCGGTCTAAACCGAACTGAAGTTTATGGTTCGGTTCAAACCGAACCGAAAATTCCGGTTTTTCGGATAACCGACTCATCTCTGACTAAATAGAGTGCTGAAACTTGACAGTGTATCGAACAATTTTTTGCAGAACAATTTGGAACAAATTTTCATATAAAATAGTACTCTATTTGGCAGCTGTCATTAGGAGCACTTTTGACTGAAGTGCGTTGATAACAGGCAAGTTTTGTGTTAAAAATTGTCTGAATTGCTGATCATTCAATAATTTTTCCCATCATTAATCCATAATTACTATTCCATTCATGTCACAATGTTGATTATCGAAATAATCATATCCAAGCAAGGATGTATTCACTGTCGAAGATATTGCAGCAAATATATATGCGGTTTACTTACCGCGAAAGCGATAAAACAAGTACAATGCCTAACACGAAGTGTAATTCTTTATGATTTGTGAACTGTTAATTTTTGAAGCTTTTTCCGGAATGAGAAAAATATTGACTGTGGGTGAATTCGCTTGCCGGAAATATCAGAATACAATATAGTCAAACTAACCGAGAGTTGCAATTGTTTTGATGGGAATATGTAAGACCGAATTTCGACATTAAATTAATCCTTCCATATGCAATTGTTTCGTTTTTCCATTGTCACGTAATCAATCAAATTTCGAATCAATTTACCAATTACACGCGCCATTTACTTGTTTATTTATAGTTCATATTCTCCTATTGTTTTCTAGTTCGCAGTTATAGCAAAGCAATTATACGTAGTATGATAATCGCTTTGAATAAAATTTAAATAATTTTTTTTTACTAACGTTTTTATTGCGATCATAAAATCTTTTTTGTCTTTTGCATTCCATTCGTTATGTTTGGATTCTTTTGTTTTAATATTTTTTATCGTATGTTCCGTGTGTTCATCTCTTTTAGTTTGTCTATACATATATGAATGTGGTGTTGATTAATAAAAACCTGGTCAACAATTTTTCATTTCTCATTTTTTTCGTGATTATTTTTACAGAGAAGCTTCGACAATTTTCTGCTAAAGTTATGGTAATTTCAAAGAAAACATTGATTGACGAGCACCAGGCCAGACAAATATAGAAAAACGAAACATTTAATAAAACGTCTGCGGTAATTCATTACACTAGTGATACACAAGCAGTTTGGTTGTTTCTGTAAGATTAAGTAAATATTCATATTTACATTAATCAGTCGTAGAAGAGACTTTGCGTGTTTCGTTTACTTACAACGTCTATGAATTTTTATATGTCTCTGTGTGGTACGACTAACATTATGCATCAGCTCGGAGAGGGAGTTTGGGTTCATTTAAACATCGACACATAAAAAATGATATGATGATCCGCGCATTCGGCTCTGGATCCTATTACAGTAGCCACGAAAAAAGTGTGGTCTTCTTACGTCTTTTCCTAGTGCTGAAATAGTGTTGAAAAATTGCAATTTCGTCCAAGGAACGAGGGATGGATAAGCAGAAAACCACCGCTCGTTTAGGAAAAACGCTGTTCCTAGCTTATGTTAAAAGGCTTTTTTAGCCAATTCGATTCATGAACTCGTCTACGGCTCATACTGTAAACCTCTCATTCGCTAAAATGATTATTTATGGCATCGCGTGCAAAGTACCTTTTAGGCTCTATTAGGCTCTACATCCTGCGGGCTCGTGTCATAATACACATCATGACTTTTCATTTTTCGTTCGGGTTACGTGAAAACCGTTCATTTCATCAATGAAATATTTTTTTCGGTGCTCTTTTGGTGAGAAAAGTAGACATTCTCATGCGTCATTCTAGTGATGTTCGATGACGTTTTTTGTTGTTTTTTATATTTTGCTTTTTGTCACTAGTGACGAAATGGATTTTTTTGTCACTCCTTTTGAACCATTAACCGTAGCCCAAACAAACACTCCAAAAAGAGAGATATAAAGTCATTTGCGTGGAAAAGATCCTTTGACTGTTCGTGTGCAGCATAAACACAATCTATTGACACTCCTAAGTACGTAGCAGCATCCAATGTATTATGTATTCTGAGTTACTACCGGCCCTATGCGAAAATTGATTTTTAAATGGGACAATAGGTTCTCTTGGTAAGTCTCTCATTCTTGAGGACATCAAAACTTTGAATTTGTCAATGGTTTAAGTTAAAAAGGTCAAATCTTATAGAAAAGTATAGTTTTCATTTAAACAGCACAACAGAAAACTTTCTTTTGACATTTAGCAGATTCCTTTTTTGTTATTTTATTGGACTCACATTAACAATGAAATACCAACATGTAATCTGCAGAGTTAATAAACAGCTTAAAGAAAATTAAACGAAACCGAACAAATGTTGGTGTAGTCAGCTATTTAAGTTACCATTTAATCTAATTTGAATAATTAATTTACCATTTAAGCATTCAAAGCACAGTATTTTCCTACAGATAACATTAAATGCATTATTATAATCAATTGGAACATGGAACTGAGCTTAACAACGTTTTTTTGATTAAGTCAGCATATAATTCTGCATACTCCTAACATTATACTTAATAGCCCGATTCCCGTCAGCATTTATGTTAATTGATTTGATGGAGATGATACATTTAAATGTATCGTAAAATTTGGTTAAATTTATTGCAGCTGCGACACTACTTTTTTTTTGATTGGACATTGATTGATTGAACTGACAGTTGGTAAATTTAGCAGCACTGACAGGAATCGAGCTAATGCTTCAAATCAAACCTATAACATTGTATTATTTTAAAAACATGCATTAACCAACTTTACAATGGTAAAACGCTTTACCGGCAATAGTGCGAAATTGTATCGTCAATTATCAAAATATAAAATGACTTTTTTGTGGGCATTCTTATTGATGAATGGATACAAGGTTGTGTTTGTTTATTTATTTATTTTTTTTAAATAAAATAATTTACAATCAACAATTGTTTCGAAACAATGTAAGATTTCACGCTGTTCAGAACTATCTAAAGTGGAATTTCGAATATTAATTTAGAATAAATTGCAAGCGATTGCTTCAAATGCAAAGTGTACGTGTTCCATTCACGGTTGAAACGATAATAATCGGTAATAAAACATGGATTTGTGACTTTATCTCGAAAATTAAATAATTTAGAGCTTTACATGTCCATGGTGTAATTTGTACGCTGTAAACTCTTTGTAAAATGAACTTTGAAATGGTCTAAGATAAGATCTTGTGAAGATTCAGACTAGTTACGGTGTTATGGACAGAAAGCATATCATGAGGATATATATCGAGTCTATTACTTCCTTTAATTTACATCTTTAACACATTGAACCAAAATCTATTACTTCATTTGTTTAAACTTACATTTGACTGCACCAGATAACATATAGATCGCATGAGATGATTAAAGATTTAGCGACAACAACGACAAGAGTAATAGCTTATGAGGTCAGGCTTGTGTGGTCTTATAAATCTAAATAAAATGAAGTAAAAGATTTGGAGCTAAAGGCTCAAGTACCAGTATGTATAACAGAATAATTTTTAAAAACATATTTACTGCAAGTTTTAGCTATATTCAGACAAAATCAAGAAAAATTATCATTAGGTCAGTGTACCAAAATCTTAATGCAACCCCGCTTTATCACACGTTCATTTCTGAAGTCTGAGCCAGACATTTAATTAAATATTTGCACGTTTTGACTACCGTAAAAAATAATATTTGGGAGTTTGCTGATGTATATCTTGAGTCAAAAAATGATTGGATATTTCACCGAAAGAAGACAAAGTCAGAACAGTATGCCGTGAATATAAAATAAATCGAGAGAGTACCTATAAAAGTTATAATGTGTGGCAAATGTGTTTATTGTTCACAAAATTGTTAATTGTTTGTCAATATAGTATTTGCTGGTGCAGATCTGTGACACACCTCATATTGATTTGCAATATAATTTTCTTTACGATTAACTTTGTTAAATTTCGTTATTGTCCTGTGATGAGTGTTCTTCGTTCGTTTCATTGTTTCCAAATTAATATTGAACTTCAGTGTTATACAGTCGGTACAACTGTTGACGTATATATGAGTGTTAACCTGTCACAGGAGGAAAGCATAGTAACAGTTTTACAGGACCAGCACAATGGGCCCAAACAGAGGCCCCCGTGCGTGTTCTACCACGGTAGAACGGCTACTTAAAAAAAACAGTTTTACTATCTGATCTATTACTTCATTTGATAGAAGATTTTGAGATATTGATTTCAGAAATCTTTTCCTTCATTTGTTTTGAACATACTTTTTGCTATATACAAACTCTTTGGTAAGAGCTTGTAGTTTTTTATTACTGTCATCAATGTCGATAACAGATGACAGCCGTCTGTAACAAGACAAATGTAAATAACATGGTAAAGCAACTCCTCCATAAGAAAGAAGAGTTGGTATAATTTCACCATAAAAATTGGTATGACTAAACATAGACATAAAGTTCTACTCTAGAAGTGTGTGATGTTCGTAGTCTTTTGTTTGACCAACTCTTTTCTCTTGAAAAATTATTGAGGACGGTCCGTTGATTTAATTTGCATTTCGCATAACATAATGTCGTGACTAGTGATAATATTTCAGAAAAAGATTTTTTTTTTTGGCCGAAATTGGCTATCATCAAGAAAGGAGTTGTCCATAATAGATTGATTTACCTATTCACATGGATGATGAAATGGATTTATTTAAGTAAATTGGTTGTTGGCTCGCGAATATCATTTCAGATAACATTCAATAAATGGGGTTGGTTTCACCTTGAGGTAGGTATTAAACAAAAATAAAAATCAAATGAAATAAAACATCGCGAAATTCAATGGCCATTTTTCGCAAAAACCTAATAATCGACAAACGCTGAACTGTGTACCGGTCTGAAATCACATAAAATGGGTACGTTATGAGTTGGGAGTGTTGCTACCATCTAACCGAACTAAAAATACATCCGAATGAGCATAACACCCTTAAACGGAAAGAGAAATAAAGTTTCTAGATTGTAGAAATATACACAAATAATACCGCGGATGTTTATGGCATACATAAATTTGATTTAAAGCATCAGTGATGGTAGTCTTACGCGGTATGCATGTTTATGTGAATTCTGTTTTGGTGTGGTTTTTTTCCCTTGCATATTATAATTAAATTGAATGATGAACTGGAACCGACTGGAACTATCTGAATAAAATACTTCGACTTCAACCTGCTTATTTGGACATATTCGCTTTTTAGAATAGAAATGATGTTATCAGTTTATTGCAAAGGTTGGGTTTTGTATTCTGAGTCACGGATTACCATTCGAATTTTATTTTAATGATTATAAGATTCTAACATTTTTGTGAATCGTTAGGAATTTCAAGAATTAATCTCTTGCAATTCTAAAAATTCTTAAAATGTTCCCATGATATTAAATTTAAGAATTGTCAGGGGTTTATTAAAATTCAGAATAATAAGTCTTGGTCATAAGTCTTAGCATCAGGAATCATTCTAAATTTCTTCAGAGTCATATCGCCAAGACTTCAAGCGATTGGGGAACAAGCGGACTCCGATTTTAATGAGTTGGATTCGTCTTTCGGCTAGCAAACACGTATCTTTAACTTTTTTCTAAAAAAAATGTTTTCAGTGGAAAGTAAAGAAATATCAGAGGGTCACGAAAACAGTTTTTCGGCAATACACTCACGGAATTTTGAAAACCGACACATTTTGTGTTTCGTGGTTTACTGGTTTTTTGTGAATTTTGTATGTGTTTTTATATGGAGAAACCAGAAACTCAAGTTAAACACAGAAACAGAAAATGTGTCGGTTTTCAAAATTCCGTGAGTGTAACTCAAGAAATAATTATTTGAAATTGTTGTAATGATGTACCAATGTCGGTCTTGGAAAGACTTACAGGTAGAGTATGCGCACTGGCTGGTGCGAGTACATCCACGAGAGTTATGACTAGAAATATTGCAGATGTTCGGAGAGTCTTCCTCCCTGCAGCATCGATGTTCCACGGAACTGAGTATAGGGTTTTGTAGCTGGTCTCACCCACTATCGTTCAACATATAAATAAATCCAGTACTTTTGTGCTGCTTGGAAAAAAGTTGTTGCGATATTGCCGATTTTTTCCTTCTTTCTGGGGGCCCAGCTGCTGAACACTTTTTAACATTTTGCAAAGGTTTCTCTAACCACAAACCAATTTTTCCTTTAAAATTACCACATTTTTGCATGCTTTAATGTTTTTACTTTACTTTTTGGTTCAGAGAAATCATCAAAAAAACGAATATTTTTGCGCACAAATGTAGGCTAGAAATTTGCCAAGTGGTGAACGCTCTTAAAGACTTAAGAGATAGTAAGATGATGCTGTCGAAGGAAACCACACATACCAGTGTCCCGATCGAGGTCACGATGCTACATCTCGAGTTTAACTCTACGAATAAAATCACACAAAAATTTACCACGAAATCATAGGGTAAACCACCTGCTAAGACAAAATGTTTCTATTATATTTAGAAAAGCATTCTTGAATCTCTACAAAATTCCTTGACCTAAAAATCAATAAATCCGAGAATGAATCTCATGTTCCTTTAGTTGAACTACTCTCTAACGTTTTATCCGAGTCCTTGTAATATATCCGAGGACACCCTAGTATGCTTATAGCATTGAGTTGTTAATCTTATCGCTCATACCAGCGAATCTACTGACCCACCTACCTGGTGGTTTTCACACACTTAGACTGATAGGTAGCAATTAAATTTCTACTTGTTATAATATCCTCACTACAAGTCCCTAATTATCGTTCCGAAAATGAATCAGCAACTTACGCTCAAAATTATAGTATCCATGTCGCACCCACTAGCAGCATGGCATTTAAAGTTGATTAATTCGTTTAACATCATAAACAAGAAAGAAATTCAAGGCAAAATTAAAGCACATCACATATGTGCAACAAAGCACCATTAAAATAATACACAAAACGAAACGTTACTGAAATTACTAATAAAATTGTCGCATACACAATGAGTGCTACACATACATATATAGAAAACGTTTGTTTGTTGGGCAGACTGCCCATGGCCGTGGAGGACATGCAAACCTTCCTTGATATTGTAACATATAATACGCACGTTTCATTAAAAAAAAAGCAAGAACAACAACGAAACGAAATGGAAATGTGAATGAAAAATAAAATTCTTTTATTTATTCGGTTCATGATTTTCATTATTTAAAACTAAATTTATGGTACATTAAAGTGTGAAAAAATGTCAGCCACTATTTTTAAAATTTTCCGCACGAATGTCCTGCATGAGTACGAGGAATAAAACTAATGATTTTGGATTTTAAACTCGTAGACCAAGTCAAAAATGTTTTCTTCATTCGACCGCAAAGAGTAATGTTAGTAGCTTTAATGATACAATGCTAACTCATAAATCAAATTGACGCCTCAACAAAATCAAAAACATCTTTAAGTAGCACGGTATAATGGTCTGCGGAAAGCTATGTTATCTGTTAGTGACAGCGACGAAAGGAATGATAGATATGAACGATGGTTGGTTAATGTCGTCTTATATAGCAAATATTCATGGAAAACTAATGCAGTAATAGATTTTGTCAATATCAATCCGTTGATAAGATGTCGTCTGTGAAAGGTATAACAACTCTTGGTTCTATAAAAATTAGAACGAATTCTTCAAGAGGTCTGTGGCACTGATTTTCAATATATTTTAATGTGCTTTTGGGCCAAATAGGGTCTTATGTGATTTGGATGCGTCTACGATGAAATAGAAGTTGAAATGTTTAGGTGTACATATTTCATCATCGATGCATCCAGACTTCATAAGACCCTATTTAACCCAAAAGCACATTAAATCACCTTTCAAATGACACTCCACACGACCATGTACGTTTTGTGTACCTCCAGAAATTTCAGTAAGAGCAGTGTGTCTTCGGTTGAAAACTTCAACTGCACATATTTCAGTGTCGATGAATTTTAAACCCAATAAGTCCCTATTCGGCTCAATAGTACATATGATTACCTTTCTAATGACACCCCACACGACCCTGTACGGCTCGTGTAACTGGAGAAATGTTTGTAAGAAAAGTGCAAGTTTTCGGTTTTGATCACCGTTTACCAGCCACACAAACTTCGAAGAATTTTTTTGAAAGTGGTTTTGGCTTCTAGGGTCAAATACCTTTCTAAGTACATGCAGAAAATTCCACTAGAAAATGCGTCCGATTTCGGTAGGCTGTTTTTCAAAAGAATCCCTCACTGAGCTACGGTGTTGTGTAAGAGATTCAATAAAATTGGGAAATTACTGAATACATTGGAAATTTATGCCTCTTGTTTCCTGTCCCCTTTTCAATTATCGTCATAAATTTCGCGTTGATTGCAAGGCAGATAAATATTATAGAGGTGATCGGGTAAGCCAAAAATGAAGAAAGAACCGACCCGAACCTATATCTAAATCACTCAGGTTATCGGGTCTTCAAACATTTAATGGTTGCTTTAGATCAGGCTTTGTTTCGACAAACGACATCAGGCAGATACTTCTTTTGACCGGTGTTATTTCGACCGGTTACAGATTCAGCTATATTTCCTAAGGTTATAGCGTGCTAAGGCCTTTCAGATCTACGAGCATTAACAATAGATTTGCAGAGATAAATCTAGCGCTTTAATGACTGATTCGATTATCGAAACTAGCAACACGAATGCGATCGTTAATTTCTTTACGATTTTTTATATGGATTTTGGTAGCCTTGACTTGAGCTTTATATAACTTGGAATAACGTATTCAGTTTCAGTTTCAAAATGAAAATTATTTTCGTTGTGGCTCTTGTCAGTGTGTTTGGTATATGTCGGGCTGACATTACTGTCGGTGTATCTGGCGTAAGTTGGCCCAATCCTGGAAGAACGGTATGACAAATCCGCTTATTTACTACAATCATTGGTGAACGTATGAATATTTACAGGAGCCTCGTCCCGACGAGCCTACCTACTCCCATTATTCATTAGTGGAATTTCTACTGGTTTTTCAATATGAGAAACGAGTAGCCGAAATTTTCGATTCGTTAAAGGCATGTAACGACACATGGTCCGTACCGCGGAACGAAGCAATTGAATTGTTTGAAAATCCACCTCCCGGAATTTTACGACTGACAAATGAACCAGCCAAATGTCTTATAGACTGCGTGATGCGTAAAACTGGGGTGGTAAGTCCTTATGCAGGATAAATGTTGGAAATAGTGTTGGGTGTGACATTTTTTATAAAATCTTTGTGTTAACAATGAGGTTGTATTGATGAGGCCTATTTTCTTAATATTAATTCTTGAAATTCCCGAAACTGATGAAAATTCTAAATTTCAAGATTTTTCGATAATTTTAATCAAATTCTTGAAAATTATCGAAAATAGGTCTTGGGTTGACACTTAGTTAACATTACTTAAAAGCGGAAGGGACAGGTGTTTGAACAGTGAATAGAATGGAACCTACCACTCTATGAACAGTAGCATTTTATTACAAAACTTTTCATTACTTCCTTAGATGACTGATGCAGGCTTTCAGGTTGATCAGTACATGTTACAGTTTAAGCAACTGCGAATGAATTACACATCATACAATGTAAACAGCAAACCGAGAGAAGAGAAAGAAGAAGTTTTAGCTGCCATTAAGAAATTTGCTGAAGGCAGTCCGAAAAACTACGAAATGATAGAGGCATATGAATGGGCCGCAAATGAATGCAAAGACAGAAAAGATCCGGATAAGTACTATTGATGAAAGAGACTCACGGAAACAAATTCCAACAAAATTTTCTTTTCATTTAGCTGTCAGACTTCTTGGCTCATTGCTCGTTGCATAATTAATAGAGCTAGAGAAAAACACTTTAATGCTCCATTTTATCCGGTTGACTTGTCTTACCTTAAATAAAATTTATTAACTTGTGTAAGCTTGTATATCGGCATTATAATGCAGCCATTTGCATGAAATTGGGGTACAGAATTAATTGAAATAAATTTTTATTTTGAAGTAACTCCGATGCTTAGTTGTGTGAACTGTACACACCGTGGAATTAGTTTCCTGTAATTAATTTTAAGGGAAAATCGGAAGATTTCAGAAGTCAGACTTAGTCTTGAACTTTGAGAACTTCTTTAAGAGGAGGTTTGAAGGCTCTGCTCTATATAGTTATTTCTATTAGTGTATCTGTCAGTATGAGGCATAAGCTGTCACCGAAAAATGTGCTTATCCGATCAAGAAATTTATAAAACGGCGTCACGTAACAATAGATTAAGATTATCTCGCTTAGTTTCTGTTTATTGCGTCGGTGGAAGCACGGGGTCTCAGGGGGTATAATGTACCAATACATGCGTGCCAACTGTTAAAAATTCAAATTAAAAACCCACTGATTACCGGTGGCGACTCGCTTGACGAACGAAATTCCTTGCTCTATATTTAGAATGTGTTTTGGTACGAATTTGTAAAGGAAATGCGATGAAGGTGAAATATTTTTATTTTTACTTGGAATGACGAGGATATCTAGTTCGAACAACAAAATGAAGTAGAAGAGCTAGTTATTTGTTGAAATAACGATAAAAATAAAATATGAGCTCTTGATACTGAGGTTTTGTTTTAAATAAATTTATTGTTAAGACTTTTGAACTAAAAGATTTTGATGATGAAAATACTTCGATCAAATGAAGCAACAAACTCTAGGACTAGATGTCATCAACATGTAGTTAAAATCGACTTTTGATACCAATACAGGAAAATCAGAAAAAAAACAGAAAATTTAAATTTAATCAAACGAAAAGTGAATTCACTTTATACCCCTGCTCGCCAGCACGACCTTCTCATATAGTTGATTGGGTCAACTAATTATATTTTCCTTGAATTAATGTTTATGTTTCCATTGTGTTAAATTACACTTCTAGCGCGGTAATTTCATGTCCATCAATCTTAGAACGAGAATTTTTTACTTAATTTGGAAAAGCTTTCAATTAGCACAAGCTTTTTTATGCAAACAACAACAACAAAAAGTTGATACACACGAAGCAGATATACGATTTTCACATGCAAGATATTTAATGAAAAGCTGCTTCGTGACTATTAAACACTTTACGTGTTCGCCAAAAGTTACAAATGTTATTCTCTAAATTCAATTATGTACTTTTGTACAAATGGTATGAACAATTTCTGGATGGTTTTTTTCTTCGTTATCAGCAGCTCTCTACTGCTGGTGTATGAAAGATTTGGACAACAAAAATATAAATGGAGTTTTCTCATTCAATTTTTTCCTTTTTGTTTCGTCATTACGAAAGTATGAACGTGTTAGATTTTTACGTTGAAAGCATTGCATGGCATCGAGAGTGATTGTTTTTGGAATAATAAGCTCTTTTGGTTGGTTAAGTGAAATGAGAATTTAAAAGTGAGTGCTGCATGGGTACAATTCGGTCATTTGTGTATGGTATGCGTAGTATATGGAACGATTATTTTCACTTTCTTTTGTGAATCATTTTATGGACTTCCGAACAATTTCAAGGAGTGTCTTGCATTTATAATTATCAAGACTGCAGACAATGCGAGATGGCCAGTCACTTATCTTCACATCATATACTACTTGTATTTAAATAAATCATTAGCGTTTGAAATACAGTCAACGAATCGTAATTCACTCCCTTCATCACTGTCAGCTGTTCTGCCATTACAACAATAGCGAAACAGCTGACAGAGCGGAAAGAGATAAATGTGTAAAATTGAGATTTGGCGATTGTTCTAAGGCTCAAATTTCTGTAATCCAAAAAAATTTAGAGATTGTGGCTATCAAGTTTTCTCTATAATTGCAATTTAACTGTGCACGTGCTGTTCGTCATCGTGTAAGCAAAAATGTGTTAATTTTGACGGACTATCTTCCTACTGAAACTAGGTGCTAATAAAAGAGTCAATTGCTTTGTAGAGTCACTACTCTCAAGTTGTACATGTGATATATATGGACCTGTGACAATATTACATTCCAAACTCGAAAATATGTGTAACATCTTCCGCTGTGTAGAGAAATTATTCTGAGGACGTTATGTAGACCTTTATTGTTACTTATTTGAAATCGATAGAATTAAACACTTGTACGTCCAATGAATATTTCCTTCTCATAAGTTGCATCAATTTATGGTTATGACGGCAACCTTGTTGAATGTGATATTTGTCGTATCAAAATAAAAGTGGTTTTGAACTTCAGAAATCTTTTTTTTATGGCAAAGATGCTAATTAAGAACACACTTTTAGAGAATGAATAAAGTCGGTGGAAAATCATATTCGAAACAGGTTTCGGTACCTGTGTACAACTCTGATTCGATAAATGTAAAAGTGTATCAAATGATCTCAGTTGCAGAAGTTTGACGTCATTAATAAATTGATTTCGTATAACGCTGTGAGATGTTAAAAGATGAAAAATTAATTTATAATCGCCAAAAAAGTGATTCTTAGCCGACACGGGACAAAGATGGCAAAGATTTCAAGATGTTGTTTCTACGAATTATGGCATTCGGCTATTTTTTATGGGTTAATCGCTTTGGTCCATAATTAATCAACTAATGACTCAAAATTTACAGGTATTTGAACGTTTCAACAACAACGAACGCGAAAAGAGCTTGCAATATGAACATTCAAATTGATTGTTCATTACGATGCTATTCAACTTCTTCTTCTGTTTTTTGTTAAATAATAATTTTGCTAGACAAGTGAATGAATAGAATAATAATAATCACTACGTTGAGCTCAACATACAATTAAATTAACGACAACATTATGCCAGTGGAACGTTTACCTATTGTGTATCAATTTTTTTTTTGTGATGCATGGGATTTTTCATATCAAATTATTGAGAAAAAAAAACTTAAAAATAAATATTAAATTTGACCTTGTGTGGTTAATAATTTTGTTGACGTGATGTATTGACGGTTGTGCTATTAATTTGATTTCCACACTAAATTACGAACGGAATATTAATTGAATTCAAAATGGAAAAAGTAAGATGATGCCGGATGAAACCAATCCAGCAACTGATCGACACATAATTTTACTTTTCCCATTTCCCTTTGAGTTGACTAGATTCATTGAAAGTGAAATGCAATAATGTTATTTACGTCTACGGTCAGTTTATTGTCGTTAGTTGTAGCACGAGCGAAGCGAGTGAAATTCCTTCAATTCAATACTGAGACATCAAATACTTATGTGCATAACTGTGTATGCAAAATTGTGGTAAACAACAAAAAATACTTTCAAAACCCACCATCATCGAAGCATAATAAAACTATTTGATTAGTATGTCTAAACTTCTAGTTTTAATTCTGCTAATTTTAACTGCCATCATTTAAAATATTTAAAATCAAAATTAGAACAATTTGTGGCATGATAACTTCCGGCCAGAAATAAATCGCATTTTTGTTTTCAAATTATTAACAATAAACAAAAACTTGTCGTCGTAGGTTTTTAGTGCTTTTAATGTTTGTGGTTAAAATAAATAAAACCAAACAAACAAAAATGACCAAATTGTTTATTGTTTTAACTTACGTAATGCATAAAAGAAGAGTCAATAAATTACGAGACATCAAGAGTTTATTTGTTTTCAACTCTTTTTTTACTGTGTCTACGAAAGCGATGACTGAGTGAAATTTTTTATATTAAACAAAAAAAAATGTTTAAAGATTCAAAGAGCATATCATCAACATTTACTGAATATCGGTGGGAATAATTGGGACAGAGAGCTTTAAACGTGAATTCGGCAGACGAGAGGTAGTGAATATACATCACAAGATTGAGATCTTTAAATATTCAGTCAAATATGCGTTGGTGGAATAACATGCTAATTGGAGCTACAGTCTAAACAGATGCAAATAGACAATAATTGTTAGGGCAACGTTTTTAAATTATAAGTTTTTTCGTCGATTGCAATCTTCCGCCTTGCATGATCAACTATATTGTGATCATAAGGCGGAAAGCAAACAAGCATTGATGGGATCGACAAATGTGCTGCGTATTCCATTGTAATTCGATATTCACCACAGGCTAAACAATGGAAAACGCAGCATAATTGTCGATCCCATCGAGAAGACCAAATAAACAAGGAACTCTGGCTAACACGTAATCTTATAAGTATATCAAAATGAATGTTTAAAATAATGAAGTAATAGATTTTTCAAAAATACTTAGATCTCAAGAAGGAATAGACAATTTTACATAAATGCTGTCCATTTCAGTAGGTCACTTAGAGACATCTAAAATCCTCTAACAGATAGAAAGAATTTTCATTGCAATCTAATTCGAAAATTAAAACTTTCCTCATGGATGTTCTTGGACATAAATTCCTAAGCGAAATAAACAGTAGATCCAGATGCAAATGTAATTTTCAATATCCTATATGACCTTTGAATATAAACATACCAAACTGCACTTCAGTTCTTTTTCCACTGACACACAAAATGAGATTGTGGTAAAAATTCAGTTTTAGGTATATAACGAAAAATCTGCATAATTACAGTACATAATTAGCATAGAAACGACGAGTGAATAAATGTTTTTAATTTCAATTAAATAATTAGGCTTTGGGCATACACACACCGTTGTTGACTATTGTCTTTTTTTTTCGAATTCGCAATTCCAATCACACACAATTTCAATGAAAATGAATTAAATTTTCTTTTGTTTATTACCTATCTGAATCTGTTGTTTGTATTTTCTTTATTTTTATTGTATTTTATTGCGTGACCACAAATGGAGCGCTAATATTTTTGTTGTTTTTATTATGGTATGGTAATACATACGTGATGCTGTGCCCTGTTTATAGTTTAATTACAGAAATTTATCATCCATTCGTTTGTCCAATCTTTTCAATAGTTCGGATGTACCACTCACTTAGATAGATAGATAGAATAAGTGGGTGGAATATAACCTGCACCTAAGCCTCAGATGGGCCTGTTGTGCTTCCCCACAGTTACTTAAATTCTTTTGGTTTTATTTATGAATTTAAGGATGTCTGCTGGAGCAATACTCCATATTGATTTGTAATTGATTGTATAGGAGCCTAGATGTGTTGCTCTTGACTTGATATACGCTGGACAATGGCAAAGGAAGTGTTCTGTAGTTTCAATATCGCCGCACATGTCGCAATATGGGTCAGTTGATATACCTATCGTGTGAAGATGTTTTTTCAAGGTGTTATGACCTGTTAGAACGCTTGTGAGCCTTTTAATATTGGATCTACTGAGCGACAAGAGATATTTAGTATTTTTGTTGTTTATTTTAATTGAGTTTCTGGCTTGTCGCGCGGTGTTCAATGAATTCCAGTGATTTTTGAACTTTTGGGCTTTCCAGTCCGATATTATTCGTTGGAGGGTAGAAAATGATACTGCGGTTGCTGGTTCGGGGCCAGTGAAACGAGTACTAGAAGCTAGTCTTGCTAGTTCGTCCGCTTTTTCATTACCGGCTATTTTTGAGTGACCTGGGACCCAGATAAGTGAAATTTGGATAGATTCCGACAATTTTTGAATTGTGTCGCGGCATTCAAGTACTATTGCTGACGAAAATTTATATCTCATTATGGCTTTAATTGCTCCTTGACTATCTGTGCATATGACGACAGGTGGGGAGTTTGAGACGCAATGTTTAAGAATGTATCTACAACATTCAAGTATTCCATATATTTCTGTTACGAAGACCGTAGTATACATGCCAAGTGGAATGAAAAGTTCTTTTCCCATAGTTGGGCAAAAAATTCCTGAGCCGGTCATGTTATTGCAACGTGAACCGTACCACTCACTTATAAGCCTAAAACATAAGCAACGTGATCAAAGAAGAGTTCTTCGTGGACACGTTTTTTTTCTCAGTAGTCAAATAAATTACGTGAAAGTTGTTTGTCTTGCCGCCCTGAGATTTTAGTGATGAGAAATTACAGCTAAACGCATATAGAAAACTTCGGTTGGCCTGTAGGTAGAGGCGTTTAAATTTTTATTTTTGATTACTTCATTTTTTGCGCTCTATTTTCTACTTCACTCTGAAGAATATCCATGAAATGTCGTGGAAGTGAAGTTGGATCACAAAAAAGTAGAGCCCTGACATTAGTATAATTTTATGACGAAACGAAATGTACTAGAAATGTATCAGAATTATACAAGAATCTGTAGCATTTGAGCAGTTTCTAAACCGCATTTCTCTATATTGTTAATCTCTCATAAACCATAAAAGCATATCGCCATATATTCATTCAATCTGTTACTTCTATTGTTTGCAGTATCGTATAGTGCCTGATATCAAAATCTACTACTTCTTTGAACTAACTACTATTAATTTCACAGTATATAACCCTGACTTCAACGTTTATTTTTATCATTGTTAACACATGGCTAGCCATTGATGTATTCTGCTGATGTGTTTTTTCTGCAGATTAGTTGATTGGAAAAAAATTCATTAAAACTAAGAGACCAATTACGAATGTCATGATTAACTGAATATCACGTCAGGTTTATATTGAGCTAAATGATACCATATCACCATGAACAGTGTAGGTAAATGGATACTGGATAACATAACTAAGCAAATAGGTCAAAACTGAAAATTCGCTAATTATAATTGAAATATATCTTATGCCAAATATTGATTTGAAAGAAAAAACCGGAACAGTCGAAAAGAATAATTGAACCAGGGTCATCAAATGTTCAAGATGTGCGCTAAGTAATCGATATATAATCATGAAAAATTTAAATTGTTAATGTGTGACGGCTGAATATATTTCTATTGACTATCAAATTCTCATGGGCTAAAAGAATCTTAAAAATTCATCGAAATATTTCCATAAGAAATTAGTGTCGTCTAATGTTCGTGCTTTGCTAATTGGGTGAAATTACGGTTACTCAATTAACGATTTTCGGTGGCATACATTTTTTAGTAGTTAATTTTACTTACTTGATAACAGTTTGAACTCCACTAGTCATTTTAATAAATGTTGTAAGATGAAATCCAAAGATGAAATTTTAATGTTTTTATTTCAGAAACTTTTTTTTATCCAAAAAAAAACCAACTGAAACGCACAAATTATTTAAAAACAATTACTCAACACACAGTCACTAAAACTAGGTTACAAAATTTAAAAAAAATGAAAAGAAATTCGTACAAAACTTAAAACTACACTTTCATTATCAAAAACCGCAACAATCGAAAATGTTACAATGTCCACTGGCCTGCTGATGCACAAAAATTTATACCAATTGATTAAAAACCAATTTAGACTTTACAAGAGCATCATTTACCATTTACCAATTTAATAAATATTTTATACCTACAGCACACAATTCACACAACCTACTAACAAAAAAAAAAATTGTTGTACTCTGACCGTTGCGAGAGAGATGTTTAAATTTCTTTCTATTTTCCGGTCTTACCACACTATGTTATACGTTTCCCTGCTATGACCGTTCAACACAGACCGGCTACGATGAACTAAGTATTTTCAAGCGCAAATTTACGATTTTATAAACTTTTCTTGCCACCAATATAGCTACGATATACACACTACTGCGATGATTGTTTCACGCATACAAAAATGTTATGTTTTCGTTCATAAAAATTCATGTGAAAATCTTTTGAAGCGCTTTTTGCTTACGGCTTTTCGCTATTTGATGTTGTATTTTTGTGCGACTATCTACGATATATCGGGTATATACATATGACTTTGATCAATCAGAATATTATAATCCAGACCCGACATTGGTCGTGGAGAGAAAAAAAAATCTGTCGGACTGACCTTTCCTAATATATCTACTACGTTGTTTATGCTTCAGGGACAAAAATTGTTTCTTTTATCGTTTATCGACACTGTACTTTCGAAACTTCTAGCATGTAAAGTAAAAGTTGGGATAAAAATTTAAAGTTCTGCGTTCACGTTTGAATTGACGAAATGACTATTTTTGAGGCAAGAATAATGAAAAGAGGCGAGACGCGTATCACTCCGATCTCGTCATATGTATTGAACCAAATGTTTTGTTATTTGATAACGAAGCAGAGAGGAACACAGCTTTCAAATTACATATTACCACCAGATGGATTTATACTCGCAAGGCCTTCAAAAAAATGTTTTAATAGCTCGGGATAAACACTTCGCGCCGTCACGAATCAATAACGTTCGCTTGAAAACTGGACGTTTCAACGTTCTATCTCTAAATATGGAGATGACTATTAATTTCGTGTGAATTTCACTATGTAAATCTAGTACTTCAAATGTTTAAAAAAACACAAATAAACAAGTGTTGAACTTGTGGGATATTTTAGAAATTATCAAATTATCGCACTATCCACGAAATGTATTCTTTCACAGACGATTCGCTTATTTATCAATCGTCATCGAATCTATTAATTGATTTGATCCGAATCATTATCGTCGTTCTTAATAACCGATGATAAGCCGTCCGTAAATGATTCTAAAATATAGACAAGCAAATGGGTATCAATTCAACAAAAGATGAATGCGGTATTTTTCGGACAAATACTCCGCTATACATCTGAAGCAAAACAGATTCATTGACACAGGTGACTACTGTACCGAAACAAAAATTTCTAACAATTGCTGCTAATGTATGAACGTATGAGTCGAAACAAAATATAATCCAATTTAGGTCTGGCTTGTTCAAAACAATAACATTTTTCTTAGAATTCTCTGAATTCAGTGTCAGGTCCATGTGACAGCCTCCAAATAGCTTCTATGTTAATTCTAGGAGCAGTGCTATGTCTGTACCGACCGCAAATTGAATATTATTCGATTTATTTCGTGGAATTAGTTCGCTTTCACACCCCCTAAGTGTTGAAGTAAGTCTTTACATAACTGTCTCGTGTAATAAGTGTGGTACGTTGATTGATACAGGAAGTACACCAATAATGGGAATGGGAACATAAAGATATAATATTTGGTCAACCAAAATGTTTCACTATCAACAAAACACGGTATTGTTACGCAACGACATGATTCTATCGTAATAAATGCTGGTTCGACACATTTTTTTATTAGTTTTCCGCTTGAAAATTCCAACATTTTTTCTATATATTTTTCAGCAGCAAACGCAATTTTTACAAACGAGTTTAATGCATCCGATTTATTTTTATAGATTTATCTGTAGTTGAAGGCATCACATACATACCTATACCATGTGATTGTAAATTAAATTTTTCTCGTTTTTTTTTTATTTATACCAATTTGTGCTACTGTTATTGCAAACGTTTGTATGGATTGGTTGTATAAAACACTTTCCATTTTTAAATAAATAACGAGTCCATAAGTGTCGTCATTTATACCTTAATGAACATAGAACATAACTCAATTGTATGTCTCTATGATTTATGGACACCACATGTAACCGTAATTAAGGAAAGAATGGAATTTCAGTTGAGTTCGAAATTGTCTTTCGTAAATGTGCCACAAATTGTACCTCTACAAATCCTGTACGTATAACTCCAAAACATTAATGGAAGTCAGCAAAAAAATGCAACACATAAAATGATAAACATAAACATGGGGTTATTGACCGTGAACGGTATAATGTAAATTTTTGTTCCTTCGTATATATATAAAATATCCCATGTGATATTCAAATTCATATTGCATCTCATTTACGAGCGTAATATAACCGGGCACACCTTTTGCTCACAAAGTAATCAATTTTAATCTTCCAACAAAATAACAATCTGGGTCTTTTTATTAACTCTACAGCCATACCTGAATATCTGGTTTCTTGATTCTTTTTTTTCAAATATTATTTATTCAGTTGTAGGCTCTGATGTCTCAAGTTTTTTTTTTTTTTTTTGAAGTTCAATTTAACTGTTAAAAGTTATTCAATTTTAATATCGGTGCTAATTATACAAGGTATACATAGAGTATAAAGTATGGGTACATGGGTCCAGGTATACAAGTAAAGTCTATCTTACGACAATAATTTTCTTGGATAGTACTTTTGCTTCGACATTACATGAACACAAGGCAGCTCTCTAGCAACACATTGTTTACAAAATTAGAAGACCTAATAACGGACAGTGTCCGCTTGCAAATTACTCTATGTTAGAGGTGTATGAGTACAGTGTATTGAAATTCGCAAACATACACTGTCCGATTTTAGGCCTTTTAATTTTGAAAACAATGTGATAGGGTTGCTAGAGCTGCCTTGCATGAATATGATGAGCATAAAAATTGAGAATTATAACAGAGTATGTCAACTGGTATTCACACCTATACCGACATCATCAAGTCATTGTCTACTCTCAATATCTCAGCCACCGAATACAATGTGGATGTTCAGTTTGATTGAGTTACGGTTCGGTTTTGTTATGACGTGGTTGAACTACACAAATAAGTGCACCTATGGACTGGACTGACTAGACGATCAAAAGCTAGAAGTAAGCTGCTCAGAGAAAGGGCAATCATCAGACTTTCTATGATTGGAAGGTATTTCAATGGAGTCTTGACTGGGAATGGGACACATCTCTTGACCGGGGTGAGAAAAGTGGAATCTACTGAACTGAAATACACAAATGAGTGTTCGCAAATGGAGTTTCTGGTACAGTCACTCAGTGAGTCTTTTTTTCCCTAAAATTTTCTAAGAAGTCTGGGACAATTAATTGAACAGTTCTGTTATCCTTTCACCACCGGCAAGTAAATTCATTGAATCTAGTACTTCAAAAGGCTGTAAAATTTAAGAACACTCTCCATACTCAAAATTCTCCCCGACATACAAATTCGATTTTAAAGAATTTATTTGTATTGAAGGAGTGTTCCTGCGTATGGACAAAACAAATTACCTGCGTGACCTCCACAAAGTTTAAAACCTTGCTAATTCTCAGGTTGCCTAAACTCTTTTCCATTCTTTAATTCAAAATCTGTTACTTCATTAGTTTAAACAATCTGCTACTTAAGAGAACTCTAGCCACAGCTCACCTCACTGATTATTTTCATGAGCTTTGTCGATGCGATAACAGATGAAATGGCCGTTACATTCCTATTTTGAATCAGACATCAAGTTCGCTTTGACTGCTTTGACTTGGAACAATTTCTTTTTCGATTTTAAAATCTAAAGTCAAAATAAATTGAAAATGAAACGAACCACACAGCGTCACGAGAGCGAAAGTTCATCTCAAGGCACATCGAAGAGCACATCAAAAAACTCATCGCACGGGAAAGGCATTTTAAAATCAAGCGCGGAAAGTCGTCCGAAGCAACGACGTTCCAAAAAGACAGCCACATTTGACGAGCAGAATATCGCATCCACATATCATCCATTGGACAAGAACTATGGTTATGATAAGATTTCCGAGCCGCCGACACCATATCATCATTCTCCCGTACGACGGGGCAGCTATTCGACTCCTTTAGATGCGGAAGCTCTTTCCAGAAAATTGCACAAAATGATATCGGAAGATGAACTGCACGAAAAAAGTTGCGGTAGCGACAGACAAAGTACATTTCATCGAGACATGAAGTCACATTATAAGGATGAGGCTGGCCTGGCATTCGGAAAACATTAAATTTTCGTTTATGACTAATGTTTCCTTTATTCGACGCATCTCTAACGACAACTGGACTAAATTCAAATTAAACGACTCTACTGATCCAGCGGTTTCGTTTCACCTTCTGTGGATTTTGCCAGCATTTCTTTACGCTTTTCCTTGCCTCTTAATATCGCTTCCTTGAACAATTTACAATACAACTCAATCGCAGCAGGTGAATCATCGTTACCGGGCACCGGATATGTAATCAAATTCGGATTACAATTTGAGTCCACTATACCGACAGTTGGTATTGCCATTTTCGCGGAATCCTTAACCGCAGAATGCTGCACGAGAACATTGTTGAGTGTGTTGAAGAAAATGCAAAGATCCGGCAGACGAGTGACCGCATTGAATTGTACGTTGGCGTTCGTGAAAATGCCGCCTCTCCAAAATCGTGTGTGTGAATATTCACCACTTTCAAGTGCTGTACGCTCGACGATATGCGCATTCTGGGCGTTCCGGTTAAACATTAGAATGACTCCATCCCGATAAGCAATGTGAGCAGTTACGTTCAGGGCTTGCCGTAAATGTGCTGCAGTTTTGTCCAAATCAAATATTAAATGTCCCAGTCGTGAACCGAAAATGAACGGCCTCATCCGATCGTCCAATGATCCATCTTTATGACCGAGATGAACGCGGGCATTGAACAAATCGCGCACGGTAAACAAATCGTGTACGTTAAAAAAGTCGGGATGATTTAATGCTTCAGCTTCAGGTGAAGTGTCGTCTGAGCGGAATTGTATGATTGTTAAAAAACGAATTGAAGAGAAATTCAAATTTGATCGACTTACTTTGTAGACTCGCTCTTACTTCATCGAGATACTCGCGAGATCGTATGGGTGTCGGTATTACTTTATGACTGTAGAATCTGACACCTGAAAAGTTTTCTGAAAAATTAGCCCCCGTTCATCGGTAGACGAAGATCAATGTTGCTACAAACCTCTCACTAATTTCGACATAATTTTCACCTAATAAATCTTTGATCGGCAGCAGAGAAGATAAAGAAAAACATTGACTTTCAGGTTAAAAATGGATCTGTCAAAAAGTGACATTTATGATGTGACCGGCGGAAAATGATGCAGTGTTGTCAAACATCGCATTGCCAATATTGTAAGGATTTTTAACATCGTTTGCATCGTACGCGCAAGTAACATCTTAAAACACATAAAATTCCTGCCCACGTTTTTCTTCTGCGTGTCGTATATATCCCTCATTCATATAAAGGCGACATCACAATCACAATTTATTCAATTACGAACACCTAAATGGTGACAGGAGAAGGAGACGTAATATTTTCAACACAGTAAAGGACATCGCTGCTCATACATCATTTAATTTATTTTTAAAGTCAAGCAATTTTTGTTCCTCAATTCGAATTGAAATATTAGAACAGTTGCTGGCTTTTGTCCTTTCATAGGCGGTTATGATCAGAGCGAGAGAACCTTGGGGTACCTGTCAAAATATTGCTTTCTCTTTCAACGTGGTTCGTTGAGAGCGAGAGGACCGATAGTGTAGTTGATAAGGACCATTTATACGAGAACGTTTACACTCGTATAAAAGCTGGGCTACCTCTCTAAAAGTTAACTTTTCTCAATGTAAAGTAGGTAAAATTATCAGTAGGTTCCTTAATGATAATTTTACCTGCTTTGCAATGAGAAAAATAAACTTTTAGAGAGGTAGCCCAGCTTTTATACGAGTGTAAACGTTCTCTTATAAATGGTATTCTCTATGCTATTCAACTTATCTATAAGCAACTGCAGTAGATAAACACAAATCTTTCACTGTCTCAGGCGTGCGAATTTAGCACACGCAAATGTTGACATGTTGAAGCAGCAATTGAAAAAGTTGACTTGACTTTCAAAACTGTCAAATCAACTTTTTGAATTGTTGATCCAACATTTCGAGTACAACGCTCAAATAGTTGAATTAGCAGATCAGAATGTGGGTGCCCCTTTTATTTTCAGTGATAAAAATAAAGCGAGTTGACCAAATATAAGGCTGCCTTTGATTTGGTTGTTGTGCGTTTCATTTTGAATTTGCTGCGGCCTTATAGTGTGAGTTGTCGAACTGGTGTCATGGGTTCGCTAGATTTTCTGAATATGCCGGATCTTGTTGGTTGAAAGTTATCAGACGCGGGATTATCATTTGATTCTAACAAATACCCCAACCACCCTCATTCGTAATATTAATATCGGTTTTCATATAACTATTGATGAGCTTATGTCTCTATGGATGAAATTTGACATTAGTTTGACAATTCGCATGGGCTTGGAACAAGGTTCTGAAAGAGCAGGTTAAGACACTTCTGAGCTGATCACAAAGACGGTGAAACACGAATTTTGACAATTTAGACAGGTTTTGTTAAACACACTCATTACAGATTGTTCGAAGTGGCAACTTGATAAAAATAAATTTGTTTCTTCAAGTTTTCTTTTCATACTTTTCAATCTATGATGAGTGTGTTTAACAAAAGATGTCTAAATTGTCAAAATTTGTGTTTCACCCGCCTTCGCAAGTGTCTTAACATGTTATTTCAGAACATTGCTTGAAACAAATCCTAAGTAAATATATGGGCTGATGTAATGCCATTAAGCACGGCCTAGCACTTAGTTCGATGCTAATTTTGAATTTGAATTCTTTCTTTTTCCCAGGTTTTTAAGTAATTTTGTATTTTTACAGAACAGAACAGAACTTGCGTGCCACTGCACATCAGATTCGGTAATATGTGGCATTACCTCCTTCCATAAATCTATCTACAAACCTAATTTTGCGCAAAAAAAGGCTACGCATTCTTCACTACAACACTGCAAAACAGGTTCATGAGAACACACATCAGATCAGACTGTCAAATAGATACGGCTTTGTCATATGTTTCGCAAAGTGTCATGAGATATTGAAACGGTCGGAATAAAATCAAAACGGTCGAAATAAAATCAAATTGATGTGCGAGGTGTTTTTTTTACGAAAATTTATTCTGTTTTCCAAACATTAAATGCGAGTTAACAAATGGCTGGTAAAAGCGTTGGTGGTAAGTTTTATTAAATCAAGAAATATCGATTCCGACATTGAAGTAAAGTTTAAGACATTTTGGTTGAAGTACCCATTTTGGTAAGCAATTGTTTTGAGATTGACGCCGCAGTTAGAATAGCTGGCTCATTGCTTCCCAAAATTAAGTTCGAGGAAATCCACACGAGTTAGTGGAGGATTTGTCTAATAAGAGATGTCGAGGGAGATTTACAGATTTATAGATTCTTGTTGCTATCGGGTCCAATATTCACGATTTAATAATGCAATCGATTCGAACGCCGCTATTAGTGCTACGTTGCTAATCAAATTTACTAATTGCATCATTTTAGGTAACAGTCTAAGCCTACTACTGGGTGACTATAATTCCGAAGATAGTGAAAACGACGATAATGACAATGCAAGCAATCAACTGAACGATAAGCTCCAGGAATTCCTATCTGACCTAAATACCACCGTGACAACGAGTTCGTATAATTGATTTTGGATTTCGTTTGCACAGTCCGCCAATCACTAAAATTGACTTTTAGATTGGACACAATGCATCGATCAAGGTACGGGCCATCCGTACTACTGGAACACATTAACCAAAGACGTAACATGGGAAATGCCAGCCGAATATGAGAAATTTCTGCAACAAAGTCTTCGCTCGAAAAACTCCAACAAGGAAAATTCGTACACCGTTTGCTATACGGACGAAAATGTGCCATACTATGTCAATGAACACACGCGCCAAGTGTCCTGGGAGAAGCCGGCCGGATTTGTCGAACCGAAAGCAAAGGTTAAGGAGAATGCAAATAAATTGAAAAAATCGTCGAAGAAAACCGATCGGAATGGCCACAAGAAGAAATCGACCAAGAGACAGGATAAATCAAGCAAAAAGTATCCATTTGACACTAACGACGATCTGGACCATGTGTAAGTGTAGTCCGGGTGTGAATCTTTTGCTTTGGAGAATCAGAACTTTTTTCGTTTCAGTAAAATCGAGGTCATCAGTTCGTTCACAACAAAATCAGATTCCAGTTCCGAAGACGAAAGCAAATCGAAGGTAAAATCACTCGGTATTTTCGTGCTCTTGTATCTAACCATGACTAATGACGACAACTCAACCCTGTTGATCATCAAATCGTTCACTGAATAATCCGAAACGATTGTTCAACCAAACGATTCGAAATGATTTTTCAAAAAGTTTTCAATCCGAAGTCATAAATCGCTTGAATTTATGTGAAGCTCAGTGATGTCATTAGTCTGACTAGAGTCATTCGATGCGTTTAATTTGTAGGATTTTCACAAAATTCTCAATTGAATGCCTTATGATTCGTGGACTGCTGAGAGCTTCTAGTCATACAGGAGCGTCCAGTAATTTAATCAGAATTGTCGACGTTTCCAGAAAGCCAAAACCAACTTCAATTTGGTAGCCAACGATTACAACAGTGACGAAAATTCGGATAACGAGAGTAAAACAGCAACCAAACCAGTTCTATTTGCATCACATTCATCGACAAATTCAATTGACCCGTCGACCGTTAAGATCTACTCACTTAAAACAGATCTGCCTACGGTAAAGAGCAGTCCTGCGGACGAAATCGAATCCACAGTTCCGGAGAAACCCACAATCACCAAGTCCAAAGCTAATACCTTTGCCAGCATTATAACTGGGGGTCGGAATAGTCCTAGTGATCAAGACAATGAATTGATCGAACTGATGAAGCTGGAAGTTACTGAAGTACAGCCGCCAACAAATTCGCCTGTACCCTGCATCGATAAGCCCACAGAAATTGACGTGAAATCGTTTAAGCGAAAAAGACGTATAGAATTTATGACACGACCAGTCGCACCGCTAGTAAACAGATCGCCAGAGAACCGTGATGATGCTAACAACAGTGTTCCGGTGGGTACTTCAGATGCAGAATCTCCAAATGCCGATGCGACGAACACGGTTGACGCGTCTTCGACGAAACCGATGTACTCGAATTTCGTTCGTTCGGGTGCTGAACCGTCGCCAGGTTTATCTGACCAGACCAACTGCGATAAAGTTCCCGTCGCCGATAGTGCGATCACTGAGGAATTGAATAAACAAAAAACAGAAATTATTGAATTGCGCGAAATTATTGAATCAAAATTGAAATTTTTATGCAATGGTAGACCGGATGTTTCGGCTGTTCAAGCCATTTTTATACAATTTGAGGTGCGTTGGTTGCTTAATTTGCCTGCTCAATCATTTTGAACTACAAATTTCACCGGTAAAAACTTTCTTTTAATTCACTAGACACTCCTCGAAGCCTACGACAGTCAAGCGTTACAACCTGCCTACATGCAACGATGGCTGGATGGCATATCGTCCGATTTATCGACATTGGAAAATGATGCTGCACCAGCCGGCTGGAAATGTTTGTGGAATAGGTACGCAGTTAACTATTATGTGATAAAACAGCGAACGTTTCCTAATGATAAAATGCAATGCTTCGGCTTTTTCATATGTTTAATCTACGGACGATTGATGTCAATAAAAGATCATAATTTTAGAGTGAAACAAAAACGACAACAAACAAAAATGTGGAATCAATTTTGAAGTAGTTTTACCGTCCGTTCGTTTACTGTTACACTGTCCGCAGTCATTGTTTTAGTTGTTGTGTTTTCGGTTGCTAGAACATTTTTTTGTGTTTAAACTTCATAACTTTTGAGAACAGCTACACGGATATGATTTCAGTTTCGTTGATTCGTTTTCTATTTTTGAAGAAACCTGACCTTACTTGAACCTGAATTTCTGAAACCTGTCAGGTCAGTATTAAATTGACCTGAAATTTTCATACTAATGTTCAGGTATACATGTCAGGTTACAGGTCAGGTCCGACCTGGTCACTATATTCAGGTTTCAGGTCAATTCAGGTCAGGTCAAAATTTTAAGAATCTGGTTCAGGTCATAACAGGTTTCAGGTAAATCCAGGTCAGGTTCAGGTAGACATGACCTGTTCTCAGCCTTAATTGTATCAGATATTTGAGAAGAAATTTTTAGAAAAATTGCAAAGATTTTCCGAAGTTTGCTTAAAAAATGTGGAAAACGTCTTAGCAAATTTTGTAAAATTTATGTCCCGAAAATAGGTTCTGAACCGTGTCGAATTAAAAAAAAGTGACTGGCGCGTCGTGTGATTTGTAAAAGATTAGAGCTTTAAAATTTGTGTCTCAGGTTTCAGAGTTCTATAAAAACGAGTAATAATTCAGTTTCAGAAGCCACAGAAAACCGAAAAGATTCGACTGAATACACGAAAATGATGAGAGACCCTCTTATCGTGTTTCTAAAACTAGGGAGCGTATCCGTATTGATTACAATAAATCCTCACAATGTGTTGAACGATTGTAAAAGTATAGTAAAAAGTAGTCACACAAAATTACAAGACGCTGAATAGACCGAAAGTGCTGTGTGTACAGTAATCGATCATAAGGTCACGATTTTACCATATTAACACACCCGATGCGGACAAAAACTGTTGTACGACTTCTCACTCACTATGAGCGCTAGCAAGCACCCTAGCTGAATATCTCAGCCATCACAGATTCTACAAAATCCAAATTGATGTTAAAATGATCCAACTGTACTCAAATGAGGAGTGAAATTTTAAAATGAAATTTTTATTGAAAGGGATCAGTCGTCTGGCCAGATGAATTAAATTTTCAACTTGCCAGGCAAGACAGACTTTTCAATAAAAACTGCATTTCAAATTTCATTCATCATTTGGTTGAAATTGCTTCAATTTCGGCTGTCTATAGTTTGTGTAATGGATAAGACATACAACAGAAGACCCATCCTCAGAAAATCATATTTTCTGTAATGAGTGATGAAAAATGGATTTTTTCAGGACTAGTCCTAAACTTGTCCTAACGAGGCGAAGCCGACAGTCACATTTTCAGGTGATTATTCACCTCGGCCAAGCCTCGGATGAACAAATTTTACGCGAAAAAACTCGCTGCTACAACTTTTCCGTCCTAATTACGTAATGGTTATTTCTCACAAGTACTTCATTAGGCTCTTAGATCGTACTTTGCACCAAGATTCATACAACGATTTATGCAATAGAGGCATCTACTTCGTATTGATTAGTGTAATAACATGGTAAACGTTTCAAGCCGTGACTTCGTGATGATCCTTTTATGTAACACACAGTGCTCTCGGGCCACAGCTTCTTGTGCTGCATTAAAATTCATAATTGGCAAATTAAATCTAAGATCCGCAGTATTCGTCTAGTATTGTAAAGTCTGAACATCTCTTCAATATTTCCCACACAAGTGAATGTTTCAAGGTTCTTTTTCGTCTCCTGGAAACACTTTTTTCCCTCCATTCATTAGGATTTTAGGAAATTGAATCTGAAATTCACATGGATGTGCTAACGGAAGGAAATTGATTTTTCTACAAAAACAAAATTGAATTAAGAAAAAAAAAATATTTCCGATGCTCTGCCGATAAAATTTTAATCATCACTGTAACCTCAACACACATTGTTTCGCTTATGGTGCGGGTAGGTAAGACAACTCTAGTTCTTATTTTGACAATTTTCTTTTTTCTTTTGTTTCGTATTTACATTGAACTAATAACATTTTGATCTTTTCCATTCATAAAGAGGAGCCGAGAAGCGGTCAAGCGTGTAATGTGCAACGTAAACAAATTTTTTACTTTTGGAATGAAGTTGAAATTTTAAAATTTTCTTTTGCTTACGTTGGTTGTAACACGCAGTTTCCAGTGTGGAATCTGTCTCACTGTCTCTCTTTATATATACGTCCCAGTTCCATGCCATCATTTTATTTCTAACGAAATCCCGTAAAATAAATCCATTGCCAGTATTTCTGTACGTTTCGATTGGGTGTGATTTTAGGAAAAAGTCTCAGTACTGCTACAAAAATTTAACAACCGGTGAAATTCGATGGGAGTATCCAGAGAACGATAATAAATCCGACGAAATGGACATATGTACCACACCGCCTCCAAATGTGGACGAACAATTGAAATTGGAACAGTCGGAAAATCAAAAACTGAATTGTGAAAACGGTAAGTGAATGAATTAATCGATTTTTCGTCATTTTTAATTGATTGAAATTAATTTACTGCAGGCGATGACAATTCAAAGCCGAAATTCGATGAAGATGGTCTACCAATTCCACCACCTCCACCACATATTTCGGTAAGTTCAATGTCTTCAACGATTGCGACTAAATTGCACATTAACGTTATATTCTCATTTTTCCCTTTCCAGTTCGTTGACGATGAACCTCCACCACCCGGTACAGATATCGATAGAAACAGAGACAAACCATCGGAACGAATTAATTTCGAACTGGCATCATTCTATTCCGAAATGGCAACGATCGACACGGACTCCATGCCCGCCACGTCCGAACAACCAACATCATCGTCATCAACGGAAGCGGCAAAAATTCCCATCGAAAATGCGACCGTCGATGCTTTGTTAAAGAAGAAAAAGAAAAAAGTGAAAAAATCGGAGCCGTGGCGATCGGGCAATTTGGAAACGTGGATCAATAAGTGGCAGAAAGCTCAAAAAGAATTGGACGGATGAATTGTATCGGTCGATTTGAATATATGAATTTTAAGTTTAAAATTGATTGCGATAGACTCTGTCAATTTATTTGAAGTAAGTCGAAGTCACAGTCAAGGCTGTCAAGTCTACAGAATTGGTTTCAGTTACTGTTGCGCACAGCTCTCTAATTTTACCTTGAATTTATTTCTCCTGTGGCACGATTCCACAGAATCTGAGAAAAAGTCCTGTTTAACTGGCGAGTTTGCTCCTGAAAGTTATGTGGATGATAACGTAAAGGATACTGAATGGCTGAAGTGCTACGAAACTATTTTCTCAGCAACTATGGTTTTCAGCCTCTCACCTCAGAACCAGAGATTATCTCATGAACCCCCCGAAAATTTGAGCATAGCAAATTGTCCTTACCATCCTAGTTGGTGCCACATTCTGGATTTTGCCGACCTACATCTTAGTTAACTATTTTGTTCCTACTACTGCTAGGAGACCATACAGAATCAACAATGTTTGTCATTCATGATCGGTTTTCTGTTTGGTAGAAAAGGTTGAATTATTTCTTCAAGTGTTTGCACGATGTTCAGACTGACAAGAGATCTACAAAGAACAGTCGAATTGCTCGAGCTCAGACAAATAAAACAGTTAAGCACAGCGGAACATTTTTTTAAGCGGGACAAGGACAACTGTGTAACGTAGCAGTATAGACTTACAACTAAAATACATTAATATTCAGCTAATTTCCATAATGGACATGGAGTGACATGACCGCCAAAACGAGCTGATCATTTTTCCGAAAAGACTGATTTTCCAGTGGACTTTTTTATATGTGCCCGCCTAGAAGGGTATTCGACCCTAGAAACCAAAACCACTTTCAAAAAAATTCTTCGAAGCCTGTGTGGCTGGTGAAAGGTGATCAAAAACTGAAAACTTGCACTTTTCTTACAAAAATTTCTCCAGTTACACGAGCCGTGTTGTGTGGGGTGTCATTATAAAGATCTTTCAACCGAAGACTTACACTGTTCTTACAGAAATTTCTCGAGGTACACGTAATTGGTCGTGTGGGGTGTAATTTGAAAGGTAGTTTTATGTGCTTTTGGGCCAAATAGAGTCTTATTGGGGTTTGGATGCATCTACGATGAAATAAAAGTTGAAATGCTTTAGTGCCCATATTTCATTGTTTATGCATCCAAACCCCGTAAGACCTGTGTATAATAGTCTATTAGTTCCCGAGTGAATCCCAACTATTGTTGATGTTACGGCGAGTTGAGAAAGGAAATAAGAATTTACAGTCAAAGTGACTTTACCACTGTTCTTGATAAAAATCTAGCGATGCCTTACTCTGAGGTCTAATTCATAAATTGTTTCCTTATTGAATGGACTTAAAGTCAATGTCAGGAGTCTGAAACGACAATGATTTCTTTTTAAACAAAAGCCAGGGCGTAGATTCTCGTAGCGTTCGTAGCTTTAAGAATTCGTAATTTGACTGTTGCATGCATAAAATCCCATAAGAACAAGTTACGAATGTTTCGAGAATCGGCGCCCAAGGCCTCAATTCTCATACGTTCGCAACTTTCGTAACTTGACAAGTCTTATGGGATTTTATACACGCAACTGTCAATTTACGAGTATTTGGAGTTACGAAGATACGAGAATGGTTGCCCAGAGCGTTAAACTAACGTTTATCTGCTTACCTTTGGTAATCTCCAACAAAAATCATACCATACTACCGATGACTAACAATCTTGAAGACGTAAAACTCGACATTTTTTTAATCAAGTCGTAGTGGTCTTCACTTGATTTATCTAGTCTACATTTATGTTAGTTTCAAGCTTTCCATCTTTCTGATCAAATCTAATTTACTAGCATCAAGCGATCGTGGACTCCGAAAGTCCAGTAGTTCCAACGAAAGATTGGCATTGCGCAGCAGTTGAACGCTACGTCTTTTCTCTAAATTTATCGACAAGCTCGTTAAAGACTCTTTAATAAACAGTGAATATTGATTCAAAAGCGATTAAATGCGGTCGTTAAATTTTCGAGGCTTTCAAAGTCGTTGAGAGGAGAGAGAAACCTAACTCTTGAGGCTTAAGCATTAACGTTATTGAACAGTCATATGGATTCTTTTGAATTTCGACTGACCGAAATCAGCGCTATTTTTTCCGGGACTTTTTTAAATATGCCAAGTTAGATCTTGGTGCCTAGGCCCCGAAACCAGCCTTAGATATTTTTGATCTTCCATGGCTGGTTGTAAGTGGTTAAAAGTCGAGAAATGGGGTTTCGTAGTCCGGATTTCATTTCCGTAAGGTGGCGAGGACACGAGCGTGTATGGGTTCATTGGAAAGCTGATGTCGTCGAGTACTACCGGGGAAAATATTTACTTCTAAAAATTGGATGATAAACGGCCGAAAATATGAACTTCAGAAAATTTGTCAGAATCTAGGGAACCTCGGTGAACTTTGATGAGAGCTGTGACCTGACTAATGCAATTATTTGATTAAATTATCACTTATTATGAATGTGGAGGTCATATTTTCGGCCGTTTATCATCAAATTTTTTAAGGTTATATTTGCCCCAGGAGTACTTGAACTCAGCTTTCCAACGAACCCATACACGCCTGTGTCCTCGCCATTTTACGGAAATTAAATCCGGACGACGAAACCCCATTTTTCGACTTTTGGCCACTTACAACCAGCCAGGTATGGAAGATCAAAAATATCTGAGACTGGTTTTGGGGCCTAGGCACCAAGGTCTAACTAGGCATATATAAAAAAGTCCCGGAAAAAATAGCGCTGATTTCGGTCAGTCGAAATTCAAAAGAATCCCTCTCAGGATTCTCAATAAACTGAAAAATTTGATGAAAAATCACAACAATTTTTCTTTAGAGACATCGTCTGACTGTAGAATTTCGAAAATACTGTGTGATGTGCCATGGACTATTCCGCTTCACAATCAGAAAATTGTCGAAGTTCGACGGAGCTACAATGGTCAGGAATAGGTCGCCTTGCTAGAGCAAGTATTGTACAGGTGCCATTGAACTTTGTCATTTCTCGGCCAGTAACACCAAAAAAAAAAAAACGTGTCAACTGATCAACTTCCCGCAAAGCGACGTCCAAAATCAAAGACCACACACAATTTAACTTCCACGATCGGTTGTTATATTTTTAAATAAAAATACCATCGTCCACATTGGAATACATCGTCAAAAACACAACGAACTGTTTTGTTTATGCGACCAAAGCAGAAGCGGTACTGGATTCGTATTTCCATGTTGGTGGAAGTACAGCCTTTGTTTTGTAAAAGCGGGCCAATCGATGGATTCTCGATTCAACAAGAATCAAACGGAATTTACTGTCCTTATCCTTGCGGTTACGTTCTAAATGCTTGCGAATAGCGACGGCCTTCTTGATCAAATAGTACAAATCCTCTGGTAGATCGGGTTTCAGGCCAACCGATTTCATGATTCGCAAAATTTTGTTACCGCTGACGAAACGTACTTGGGCAACGCCATGTGAATCTCGAAGAATGATACCTGAATGGTGCGAAGAAGGAAAAATTCATTGAAAACACTCGTCGGCAGACACACATAATGGACACTAATATATGGCAAACATAACCTCAAAAACAACTTACCGATTTGAGATGGAGTCATTCCCTTTTTGCCGAGCTTCTTAATTTGTTCCTTAACATCATCGGCGTTCAATTTTAACCATGATGGAACAGTTCGTCGGTATGGTAAAGCTGATTGGGATATACCCTTGCTGTAAATAAATCCGAACGAAAAAAATTCATTAGAAATGTCAAAATGGAGCTATCACCATGTGGATGGTTTGTTTTTCACTGAATTTCCACTGAATTTCAATATTTTCAATCGTAATTTTTCGCAAAACAGTTGCACCAATCATTTATGTTCAATAATTTCACATTGCAATTGGGTTTTACTCAAAAAATACCATTGAAAAGCCTTAATTTACCCAGGAGCGTGCATACGACCCATCTTGACGTAGAAAAGATTTATCTGAGAAAGAGAGAAACGAAGGAAGTTGCGATGAAAATTGTTTTTAGAAAATGGCGACCATCGATAACGTCGCTGTCAGACTGTCATACCGATGGATTTGCGATATTTACTTAAAATGTTGGCGCGGAATGATAATTAGTTGCTTTTGAATCTGATTTCTATTCAGTTTACATGTTAAATTAAAAATCGATAATGAAAAATTGGTTTATGCTTAATTCCAAGAAAGTCAAGTAGGAATTGGAATGGCTAGGTCAGAGTAAATAATCGATAGAGAAATCATCAATGAGCAGCTCGGTTTTGTAGTAGTGTCTAGTGGTCAAAAGACTTTCAAGTCAGGTGAAAATTTTTATAACTTTAATTTTTTTAAACCTGTCCGGGTCATTTCAGGTCAAAATTTATCAAATCAGATTTCTGTAGATTCAAGTTAAACTGACCTGTTCCGAGCCTTATTTGGTGGCCTTGGTTTCGATATCTCAGTTACGTAATGCATTTGGATGTGGAGGTTTATTATTTATTGTGGCCTGTGTTGATTTCATAATAAAAATTTATTAACCGGATGCAAATTACGCCGGTAAACCTAATCCTAATAGGGCTAGGTCTGTACCAAAATCGAGTGCTGCTCGTGTTGCTTGTGTCATCGCGTTACGAAGTCTTACGAATTTATTTCTAGATTATACGCACACATAATCAGTATCTGAGTATGTGATTGTATGAGTAAAACAGCTGTAGTAAACTTATACCTACACAAAAATTCGTTTGACATTAACTATAAATGATACAATAGAATTTTTTGGAGAACAGGCAGGTTGGTATGAAAATACAACATAAAAACGAAAAAGCGGTTGAATTATCACTAAACCCAACTGGCGCTGAGCGGATCACAAACTTTACGGAGCCCAATTTTCGGTTGAATATAAGATTTATCGTGTTGCATCCGTGACTTTGGTGTGCTGTTGAAACTAAAAAGTTTGTCATGTATTGCAATTTAACTAAGTGAATTCGACTTGTGTCCAACAGTCCAACATTGTATATTCTACATCTTTATATACTTGACCTGACTGTACTTCCCTGATCGAACGAAAATAAAGATTTGACAGAAAATGTATGGACGTAGAGTCATTGCTTTTAGGTGAGCCGTGTGAACGGAAAAATTGACAGTTTGGCCGTACATTTTCTGTCATTTTTTTTTTCGCTCGATATTTAAACCAAGCTTAAAGCTATGACGAAAGATGATCTTTTCGCCCCAGTGCAAGCAATGAACATCAACAAGGTATGGTCGAATGTCAAACTTTGTATGGAGCGGAGGACATAGCGATTTAATATAAAAATCGCCATGTCCTCCAGTTTGTATGAACAGACCATACCTGGTTTATACTTTCATTGAGTGTAAGTTGTACAGGAACAAGTTGTATAAAATTCAATCGACGAACTGGTACGCTTTAAAAACAAGCGTCAATTGTTAACCGTTCTGAAAAATTTCTGAGAGTTTCCCTTTTGTGTGTCAACTATAGACTTTTAAGAAATGTTTTGTTGATTGGCTTAAACAGTGAAAAGCTGAGGTGGCATCAGTAAATAAACAAACATCGCAATCTGACAATACGTCTAACCTTTCAACAAGCTATTATTTTTACCTCAATAAGGGATGTGACACCCCTCTAACTAAAGGTGGTATCGTAAAGCTCCTCAATAGTGTATACTTTCGAACTAATTTATTTCACCGGAAACGTACACACATTTAAACTAAAGCGTTTCCGCTAAAACGTAATTTTTAAGATTACCGCCGACATTTTATTTCTACTGGGTCATCCCTTTTGAACCTCACATCACACCAAACGACAATATTGTTGTTTGTTTACATGATTGGTCACCATAAATTTTTCATAAATTCGTTTGCTTTGATGAATATTTAAAGTAAACCGTTGATTGTAATGTTGAAAAAACACAAAAAGCACATTTCCGCACAAAATCTGATTTAAATCACATCGAAATCACCGAAATTATTAAATTTTTCACAACCGACACAAAATTTTTGCTTTGGTGATTTGACGTTTCAAAAACAGTACTCATGTTACGATTAACGACTTTAACGACGATTCTCTTCGTTAAACCTTATTCGACTAAGTTCAAGGTGGATGTGATTTGGGTGTGAAATTGAGTGGGAAGTGCTTTTTCAAAGATTTTCTTTTTGTAAAATCTTTTAAATATGACAATATTATGAGAATGCCCGATGTACGACTTTCTTATTTTTCGTATTTCTGCTGATATTTGACAAAAAATCGCGAAAAGAATCGATTAGTCCCTCCCTTATTGGTAAAGTCTGTGGTTCGAATATAAAGATTTTGGTGAGGAATAAAAAAATTAAATTTATTACTCACTGGTTACCATCTGTTGAAAATTGTAAATTCATAATCTGTGCTGTGACCTATGAAAAGTAAAAAAAAGACGTTTCTCAACTCAATGACAACGTGCAATAATCGCTTCACTTGTTTGATAAAATCACATTTAGTGACAGTAACATCCCTATTTCACAACTTATTGCGTAAATTACTACAGAAGACTAGCAGTTACACAGTTTATGTAACCGTAGTTTCACAGCGACGTACGTATCGAATTTCTTTTGTTTTATTTCAAATATGACATTTAGAACAAAAGAAATTCGATACGTTAGTTGCTGTCTGTAAGGCCAGTAAGGACTTCGAAGTGCTTCGTGCAACCTACGAAAACCCTATCAGTGTAGTGTAATCTATCGATGAATTTTCTCGAAATACATCCACTTAACCACATCATTAGGCGCTGCATTTTCAAATATTGCCCTGTTTATCACTTGTGCATCTATTTTATCTACTTTTTTGAAAGATGAATGACGAAACTGCACCAGCGACACATACACAATCAAATCGTACATTCAAAATGGCTTACTGCCGCAAATAACAAAAACGAATGAAAATTATGAAATTATTCCAAGTAAAAGCGCGTGTAGATGAGAATTTTATTTCAATCAGTGATTAAGTCTATCGGATAGTTGGCTGCTGCAGCAATAATCAGATAAACAAAGTGTAGAAGGTGCGTAAATTTGTGTTGCGAAAATTTCATGTCCACAAATCATGGCTGATGGAAGTGTTTGACTTTTTTCTAAATAATTTTTTTTTGCCGTCATTATCCCATCGTCTAACGCTAATGTAGTTGCACTCAATTGTGTTATTACCAATTTCCAGATATCCAAAACAAAAAGAATCGTCATGTCGGACAGTGAAAGTGATTCCGAAGGTGAAAAGATACGACGAACGAAACGAAAAGTTGTTGTCAAATTCGAATTTGATGATTCTCAGTCCAGTCAATCGGACAGCGATGCATCAATGCAACCGGCTAGGCCAACACGACGTCGTCGTAAGTTACCGAGCAGTGAGGAAGAAATGGAACCAGAACCATCCGAATCGAATGATGTCCCACCGAGCCGCAGTGGAACCACCACCACACAAAATAGTCGAACATTTTATGATGTTGGCGACGAGAGTTCCGATTCGTCTTGGTGTCCAGAGGCAGCTGGACCGAGTAGTCGTCCGAATGCTAGGAATATGCCGCCGAAAGTTTCGACACAATGCGAAATGGAACCGGACAAAGATGAGCAGTCAGACACCAGCAGTGATGACGCAAGTAATGACAAATGTCCGATTTGCTTGCATAGCTTTCGCGAACAAGAAATTGGAATGCCAAATATTTGCGAACATTCATTTTGTGCGCCGTGCATTGAGGAATGGTCGAAAAATGTACAGACCTGTCCCATCGATCGGAAAGAATTCTCTTACATAATCGTTCGAGACCGATACGAAAACGGGAAAATTGTTCGGGAAATAAAGGTGGTGGCACAGTCGACCACCCTGACAGTGGATGACGATGATAACGATATGACATTGTGTGAAATATGCGGTCGTGGCGATCGCGAAGACAGAATGCTACTGTGCGACGATTGTAATCTTGGATATCACATGGATTGTTTGAATCCGCCGCTGACGGATGTGCCAACCGGTTCGTGGTATTGTGACAATTGTTTTGCATCGGAACAATCGTCGGGCGAAGATGATATCCATCAATTGATTGAGGAGCTTGAAACAGAAATTGGAATACCTGAGACACGGCTTCGAGTTCGTAGGGTTGACGACCAGCCGCGCATTACTCGCACCAGACAGAGTGAACGAATTCGTGCATCAATTATCAGTCGAATCGCTCCGTCGAGGCGACATGCTCCCGTTAATCAAGAAGAATCACCTCTGGGTATGACATTGCCAGGTTAGTATCTGCCAGACAAAATTCTTTTCAAAATTTCCAGTGATGCCTGCAGCCAATTAACGAATTATATTTTCAGGGCCGTCGAGAATCAGAACAACAACAACCACAACGACGACAACTACAACGAGTACATCCAGACGCTTAACTGGAAGGCGCAAGAAACGAAGAAAACGTAAACGTCGAACGTATGTGGTCGAATACGACGTGAACAATTTCGACGAGAAATTCTCAATCAAAACAACAAAGAAAGTGGTGAAAAGGCGAAGGAGAAGAGTCACAACAAAGCCGAAAATTCGTACGCTGAAAAGGAAACGTGCGGCTGGTAACCGATGTGCTCGCTCAACCAATCGTGCTGCCTCTAATCTTGAGGCGACAGCATCGTCAACCAAATCTGGCGTAGAAAGGCCAATCGATGCTGTGTTCCCAAAACTGCATCTGTTCGGAAATGACAATGCTTTGGAATACTTCTCCGGCGACGATGAATCGGATAATGAATTTGAAGAACATTCTGGTCATGGCCTAAGCGGTGCCGGTGGTACTTCGCTGCTGGCAACAGCTTTAACACGAACACGAATCGTTGGAAATTCGTCATTAAGGCGAAGAAAACGAATTGTGTCGGCGTTGGATGCGAATCCAGCTAGTGCCGATTCGATAAACATTCTGTCCACCATTATGGATACAATGGATCGGTTGAATCCAGTGGTTAGGCCGAACGAATCGATTAAGAAAGACGAAGATTTGAAAAAGAAAATCGAAAAGCACGACAAAAAGCAGCCAGACGCTGACGATGCAACCAATTCCGATGTGTTACATGCACCAATGTATCCCGGTGGTGGATCGTCGGGCGGATACAATAACAATCGGTTCCAGAATAATGATCAATCGTTTCGTAATACGTCTCGAAACAGTGGCGGTACAAGCAATAACACATCAAATACGTCGAGCAGTAACAGTAGCAGCAGTAGTAGTGGTGGAACTTCGATGAGCTTTAGCATATTCGGTCCCAGACCAACGTTTCCAGCTTCTGGCCCAGTAGGAAACAATTGCGGAAACACGGGACCTGCAACAAATAATTTTCCCTCCCGATTTCCAGCTACACCACCAAACCGAACGCCACGTCCGCAATTTAGACCGAGAACTGCATTCAATCAGACACCTCCTCCGCAACGATTCAGTCCAAGAAATTTCAACAATCGTTTTCTACGACCGAATGATTCACCAAATATTGAAGTGGCACAGCAAGGACTCTACGACGACGTTGAAATGCCTTCAAATTCACAAGACATACGCGTTCCGAATTCACAGCCACCGCAAACACCATCACTATTGGATATGCGAATCCCGAATCCGAACTCAAACATCATGGACATTCCGGATATGAGAACGCCTCCGCAACATACACCTCAACGCGATTTTCAATTAAATCATCGAATGAATGCACCGCCACCACATTTACCATCGCCAATGAACATGCAACAGCACCACATGAGTCCCATAACTAGACCTCCAATGCAACAACAACAACAACAAACATTTGTCAATACAATGCACGAGCTTCCCCCTCCGCAATCACAGAGAATGCAACATTTACCACCTCCGCCACGACCATCAATGGGATCAGCAATGTGTATGCAAACGCCACCTCCACCAATTCCTCCCATAATGCTACACACACCGACGCACATGATGCCACCGCCGATAATACCACAAATGCCATTTAACAATTCGCCAATGTTTGGTCCTGATGTTCAAAATCCGATACAAGTCTTAGGTTGCATGCCACCGCCGAAAAATTTCAATGCCAACCAATCGTTTAACAATTTTAACCAAAACAACGAAAATCAACACGAAACTAGCGTCGACACCGACGAAAACGTTTGCCAATCGAATCTGATACCGATCGCTGCCGAGGATATTCCATTGCCAGTCGGCAACGAATGTCATGCGACATCGCAGAACTCTACACTACGGGGCTTGGCTGAGTACAGTGGCAGTGAAGACGAAGATGATTGTCCGAATCTATTGGTTTATTCGGCTGAATCACTAAATATGGCTAAGCAACCGGATTCCATGGACGAACCACTAGTTTTTGGCCCAATTAATCGACCGTCTAATGAACATGAAATGGAGCGGGATGAGGACTTGGTACAAATGGATGATGATGATGATGAGGTGGAAGAGGAAGATGAAGACGAGCAGGCTGATGCTAATGCCGAAAAGGTTAGTTCACAGAATGACGACAAAGATGAGTCGAAAGTGACAGCATCGTCGGGTAAAAAGAATGTTTTGGAATTGTATGATGACAGTGACTGGGAAGAGTACAATGTGAAAAATGATGAAGACAAATCCAAGGCTGATTCGAATGACAAAACGGATGAAAACCCGGACAACAGTAATGTGGAACAGGCTGACGAGCGAAGTTACACTCCTTGTTTGGATGAACAATTTCAATTATCTGGCGAAGGCGACAAAATCAAAGAAACAAACGAAGACTTAGATGATGATGATGATGATGATGATGAAGCTGACAAAAGTTCAATGGTGGGCGATGACGATAAAGATAGAAATGATGGCAACGATTCGCAAAGAAGAAATAGTGTGAGCGGAATTGCAGGTATGGAAACTGAACTGATATCTGATGATGACGATGAGGATATTTTGAGTAAAGGGCAAAATGGAGCCGATGAAGGAGCAAAGGGCGGCTCGAGTCGAAATGCTAAGAAAACGGCCGATAAAAAGAAAGACACAAAGTCCAATGAAGATGGAAAGGAAAAGAATCGTCGAAAGAAGGATGACAGTTTCAAGAAAATCAGTCGAAGCAACAAAGATCGAAACTATCGAGACAAAAAGTTTGATGCGAAACGACGAACTAGAAGAAACCGTTCCCGTAGCAGGTCTAGATCCAGATCGAGATCTCGATCGAATAATAAGGAAAACAGACGATTCTACAAACGGGACAAATTCAGGCGTCGTGACAACAAACGGAAGGACATCGAACGTTATGATGTGCGTCATGTTATTGCTGAACGCCAACCGCGCACCTTCAAAGACAAGTACGGCAGAGATACATCGCGGCCACCCAGATCCAGATCTCCGAGTCTTACACGTAGCCGAAAGCGAACGAAATCACCCAGCCGCACTCGTCGAAGTCGCAGTATTTTAAGTATATCACCGCGTCGACGTTCTCCGTCTCGTAGAAGATCACTTTCCCGTGTGAGATCAATTTCTCGTGGACGAAGACGTTCACTATCTCGACCAGTTCGACGAATTTCACATACTCCTCCGCCAGCGTTACGCCGGCGAACTCGTACACCTATCAGATCACGTTCGAGATCCCGACAGTTGAATGGTAGACAAATGAGATCTAATTCGATGTCACCACGACAATTCAATCGGCCTGTGAGTCGTCCACCAAGTGCATCGCCGGTGAGGAGTAAAGTTCGTACAAAGAATCGTCGAAAAGATGGTGAGAAGAAAGCGGTCAAACGAAAGGCGAAGAAACGCTTGAAATGTCCAGAGCCCACGAAGAAAGCGGCAACGATGGTTGCAATGACCTCAGTTAGATCGAGATCTAAATCCTGGGATAATGCTATTCGACTGTCACCGTGGTCACGTAGTCCAACGCCATTGAGAATTGATGAACCGACTAATGACCATTCATGGACACCTCCGATTGTAGCGGCAGAGGCCGAGAATCTTACCGTCATTTTGAAGAACAAAGACGCTAAACGAAAGAAAGAGAAGAAAAAACGCACGGAGAAGAGGCGAGAAGTACTACAGAAGCGAGAACGAAGAAAGCTGAGAAATGAAAAACCGGCCCCATCCAAGGTAAGTCATCGCAAATCGTTCTGTTGTTTCGTCTACTGATTCCAATTTTATTTAACAGGAGGTCTTTGCCTCTGGTGATAACATTCTTGTAAGCGTTAGCTTTAACAAGGAAGCGAACAAGGCTCCCCAAACGACTATTGTCACTCTTCCGCCCACAAAGGAGCAAATTTTGCCCAAAAAACCAACCGAACGGGATACAGTCACCAAACGATCCAGGCGCGGTCCTAGAAAACACAAAAAAATCACAGCGAAGCCAGTAGCTATTATTGATTTGGACCGTTCTCCGTTCAAAGAAATAACTCCGTCACCAAAAGCAGTTATTGTCTTGAGTGACAGCGATCATGAGGATAACAATAACACCGACAAACAAGACCGACCGACAGTACCGGTATCAGACAATGAAGTATCAAGCAGCAATATGGGCAACAGAGGCATGGACACACAGAGTGAACAGATATCTCAACCACAGTCGCCGACAATGGACGACCTTAGTTTTGAAAACACAACTCTAGGGCCGAAGACGCCACCGGAACCCTCGTCAATTGTTAAATTTTCACTTCCAATCAAAATGAAAAATAAATTGCGCGTGGTAAACAATCCGCTGCACGAGATCCATGACGATGAGACGTCAAACGATAAGCAAAATGAGGAATCAACATTGAACGCCAGTGATTCGTCCCAACAACAGAACAAAGTTGGTCCAAATACTCCACCCGAATCAGCCTGTTCACCGGATGCTTACGATCCGTTCGAACCAACGAAATCGCCATCTCAATCACCAGAAAATCGGAGCGATAACTGTGATAGTTCACCGAATGACATGGATGATTCTCACACGAACAAGTCGGACATTTCAACAAATCAGGATGATAAACTGCAGCAGCAGCAACAGGTATAACTTTCTTGGACCGACATTATTATTTGTTGATGGATGAACTTACCAAGCTATTTAATTTTCAGCAACAGCAACAACAGCAAGAGAAATCTGTCAAGCCTGTCGACCTAACGATCGCATTGATCAATTCAAAGGCATCCATGGACGCTGCACATTCATTGCTATCAAGCACTTTAGAAGGCGGTGTCAATGAAAGTGAAATTATCGACGATGACGTACAAATTCTGTCGCCCAATGACGAAAGCGACGATATTCCGAAACCACAAACAATCAATGTGATAAGCAACGTACTTTTATCACATCCAAAAGACTCAATCCGACAACGGTCTGGCGGCTTAGCCTTGCCAACGTTCACTAGTTCAGCAATTAGTCCAGCTAAAACCACTGCATCGACGTCCACACCAAAACAATCTCCGATGAAACCGAAATTCAGCAGCGCCAGTCTGATTACCAAACTACCACTTCCGAAACCATCGAAACCAATCGTTGCTGCTAACAGACATAACGGAGGAAACGATGAAAATATGGATTGCGATCCGTCGCCGTATTCGCCCGACTCAAGCGATTACGATGATTTGTTTGAACCGCCAAACGCTTCACCTCCACCGTCACATCAAAAGAAAAACAAAGCCGGTAAGAATAGCGGTGGAAAGACTGAAGTATTCGAAGACTTGTTTGGCAGTACGTCACCTGTTCCACAAAAATTATCGAGCGGACGCAGCAAGAAACAACGGTCGAAGAAGTCAAGTATTAAAGGTTTTTATTCAACGATTGGACCGATGGTTACGACTCAAATGCTCAATTCATGTTTATTTTCAGAATGGTTATCCGATAGTAAGAAAACCGCCGGTTCGGCTTTTGCCAAAATGACTGACGATCAAATTCGCATTTTGGACGATCTACCCAGTTCTGCAGTGGACTTACAAGTTAAGGATAAAGTAAGTCGTCGTTCGGACTTTTCTGAATGGGTTGTTGGGGAGTTTCACTGAATCTAACGTTCTTACGTTTTTCAGTTTTTGCGCAAAATTCACCGCCAAGAGCGTGTGGTTGAAGAGGTTAAATTGGTACTGAAGCCGCACTACAACAAGAAACACATTACAAAGGATGATTACAAAGATATTCTAAGACGTGCCGTGCCAAAGGTAAGTCCTTCATCGCAGAAATTTTATCAATTTTTTTTACCAACCGATGATAAACCGTCTGTTGTTACACTGAACAGATTTGCCACAATCGAACCGGAGAAATAAATCCGAAAAAGATTCACGCTCTCATCGAGGCTTATGTGAAAAAGTTCAGACATCGCAGAAAATCCACATCCACCAACGTAAAGTAGACACAGGCAGACCGGTTGAGTGTTTTAATATTTTTTTAAATTGAAATGAGACAGCCGAAAATTGAAACAGTTTACATTGTACATCCTACTATACACAGCTGTGCGTATTTCTTTTTTAGAAAGAATGCGACGGTTCTGTAAATGTAAATAAAATATCCTTTGCGTAAGTGTAGAATTTACTGAAAACAAAATGGAAAAACAAAAAAAATTGTTAGAACTAAAGAGCTAATTTGTGCAAAATAATCAACCCAACACAATCTCCCTTTTTAAATTATTATTCAAACATTCATACACTATAAATACAATTTAAGCTTAACGGATTACAACTAACCGGAGATGAGAATGTGAAGTTGATTTTTTTAAGTAAATTAAACAAAAAAAAAAACAAAAAAAATTTCTGTTCTCGTTGTGAAGTTTGAAGAGCATTAGAATTTACAGATTGTAACACAAAGCAGTTTGTCATTCAAACTTTTTTTTTCGTGTAATCTTCACCACAATATTTATGTAGCAAAATAGGAAACGAGGGATTCTTAAATAAAATTATTTAAAAAAAAGCAACAAATGATCGGTGGATTCTCATTTATTTTATTATTTTTTTGCCCAGCCAAAAATTCAGGGTTGAATTGGGTGATTCTCCTTTTTGTGAATTTTTTGTTGTTAAAACTTCGATTCTAGATGGCACACAAAGTAAGGCTTACTATCGGGTCAGGTCAACCTGAAAATTTCAGGTCAGGTCAATTTCAGGTCAAATTTGACCTGAAACCTGATAGTGACCTGATAATATGACCTGACAGGTTTCAGGTTGACCTGAAATTGTTGCGGTACAAAAATGAAAAACTTAAAAACTTTGATGATAAGTCTTTTGGGAAGATCTTTGGTAGAGAAATTTTCAATTTTTACATATCAACAAATATTCACTCGTTGAATCATTGACAAATGTGTTTTAAGTAACTGAAAGTAGTTCGACAACGATAAAAATCATTTTCCTGCAAACTTTAACGTGCGCAACAAGATATTAAAAAAATCTAAAGAAGTCATTTTTAAGAAACTGATGGAGCGAGCTACTCGGCGAAGTGTTCAAAATTGTCTTCCGTTGGGAAGAGTCACAATGGACACTGCCACCAGTACAGCCCTGGCGGCCACTCAAGATGTGGATACTCATATGCCCACAGTGACCTATTTCTCTCTTTAATTCGGTTGATTACGAACAAATAACACTTGTCATAGTGCTTGCTAGTTATAGTGTTGACATCGACCACATACGTAGTTCTAGCATGATTGAAGCACTTTCGGGGAACTCCTTTTTTTGCAAAACCAGCTTGACAACAAATCTAAAAGTCTTTTTATGTCTTATTGTCTTAGCCATGAGTCCTGACCCGCAATTAACTCTTCTAGCAATCTATAAGCTGATAAAAATAAACTAAGTCGTTACTTTTGGCTTTTTCTAAACGAAAGCGATGAAAACAACCAGCGTCAAGAATAAAGGTACCAGTACACATTCCCGGGCTCTTGAAAAGTCATATTACATGCGAAAATATGAAATACAACTTGATTCAAAGTAGTTTAACTTTCATCTGAAACTCAATTTCAGGTCATCAGGTCGTATCAGGTCATATCAGGTCATGACCTGAAAAATCAGGTCAGGTCAGGCCATTTTCTTATCAGGTCAACCTGACCTGACCTGTCGTAAGCCTTAACACAAAGTATTGTAGTTACAAGGCGATACCAACAATTTTTTTTGCAAAATTTTCTTATATCTTGTACAGCCTGGGATAGTCAAAAAAGTGCATTTTTATTCTATACGTGTTTCATATTTCAGCTGTTTTGCCATTGTAATTTGTATTGTTAAAACAGCTGAAATCGATAAACACGAAAATCATAAAAATGCACTTTTTTGACTGTCCTTGGCCTTGGTCCGTGGTCCAAAAAAAAATCGGAAAAGTTTTGAATCTTCCACCCATTTTCCTTCATGTAAAGTCGGAGCATTATAATTTGATCGGATCTACTCATTTAATTCATTCTTAAATAATTGTAGTTTTCGAAGAAATCATTTCGAAAACATTACAGTATAAAAGCTTAGACACGTGCATTTGAACGGATTACCCGCAGGTATACCGCGAGTAAACAGCTCTAATGCGCATGTGTAAGCTTTTATACTGTAATGTTTTCGAAATGATTTCTTTCCAACTTTCCAGCTTTTTAGACCACTAAAATATGTCGGAAATTTTTTGAAAAAATAGTATTTTTGGTGCTGTTTTTGTGTGTAGAATCGAAGTTTAAACATAATAACTTTTTCATCCAAACGAGAACTTACTGCAGCACGGCAGCAATTACTACTCATACCTAGACTGGAAATTAAGGACAAAATTACGTAAAATATGCGGTCCCGGCATGAGATATGTAATATTTGATAGTATGCGTTTTTCCCTACTAAATTGGTGGGACCACATTTTATCGTAAGAAATACCAGTCTATGTATGATTAGTCTAACTGTAGCTGCAAATAACAATGCGACTTTGACATAAAATTCTTCTCAGGCCTTTTCCCATTTTTTTTTTGAAATGTTAAACTTGCGAGAGCTACGCAATTTTGATGTTTGATATGACTCAATCGATCAAATTGCATAGATTTCGCAAGTTTTCAATTTCAAAACAATTGGAAAATGCCTAAAGACTGTCAAACTCGCGTTTCTATTATCTACCTACAGTAAGACTTTTCCAACATTAGTTCTAACATATTCACCACTAGCCATCAGTTCTATTGAAATTGTAAGGGCTACACCGAACGAAATTTATGACGTTGCACTCAGATTCACCCGAAAGTAGAATTTCGTATTTTTTTTTTTGATCCACTGAAGGTTTACATTGACTTCAGTGTTCATAAACCTTTACTTTACTAGTGAGGTAATATGGCCATTCCCTCACTAGTGAAGACCCTTTCCCTCGCTCGTAAAGTAAAACGCCATACTTTACACGTGAAATAATTTGATATCTCGTATCACGATGAGTAAAAGTACCTCGGGCTGAAGCCCTCGGATACTTTTACTCATCTGGATACGAGATATCAAATTACTTCACTGGTATAGTAATGTACTATTACCCAATCAGCAATAAATGAAATTGAGATCTTATAACGTGGGGAATTAGAGAAGACGAACTGAAGTCCTTGGATGCATTAAAGCTCGGAATAGGTCAGGCGTACAGGCATCATTCATAAAGTATGTCACTAGCGACGAATATTTGTGTCTCACCTGTATGATAATAGTCAGGTCAATACTAACAGGTTTGAATGGAATGAGGTTCAAATCAGGTAAGATTCTTTTGATAAAGCTACCCGATAGGACATTTCAAGTCAAGCAAAATTTTCAGTCGTTGTGACACAAGATAGGATTGGATAGATAGGATTGGATAGATAGGATGGAGCTGATTCCGCGATGGAGGCATAGTGTGCTCATTTTTGTCGATACTCCAGTTGAGAATTCGTTTGCTAGTGACACAGGCAGGATAAGATAAGATAGGATAAGCGGAACAATTCCGAGTGAAGACCTGTGCTGATTATCTTTATCGATAATTTTATCTGATTTTCATGTGAAATGACTGATGCTAAGACAATTTCTAGAAAAGCGTCCATATGTTGCTTCTAGATTAATTGCTTCCACCTGACAGAACATAATGAAAAGGCTGTGGCTTTCATCGCTGCGCTCTTCATACGGGAAAATGTCATGGGCGGATAAACTAGAAAATCCTTTGCCAGCCCAACTAGTAATCCTAGGAAAATTTGCGAACTCGAAACGTCTTCCATCAGAAGTTCTATAAATCGAAGAAAAATCTACAAAAATATTGAAAAGTCTACAAAATGTATATCAAGCCCGCTTAGGTTTCCCAATGAAACACGGCCCGAGAAGGCAAATTGAAACATAGATTCATAAGTAAGTGTTAACAGTGTTAAATATAGAATTGTGATGTTTTGTCACTTGTATTTTGTCAACGCACTTCAAGCATTGCATGAGTGGTACTCTAAATAGAGTACTGAAACGGGACAGTGTATCAAACAAATTTTGGCACTGTCAACGCTCTTCAAGCAAAAGTGCTATTAAAGGCAGCTGTCAAATAGAGAACTATCTTGTATGAGAAAATTGTGCGAATTTTTTTACAGTGCCAAAATTTGTTCGATACACTGTCCAGTTTCAGTACCCTATTTAGAGTACCACTCATGCTTGAAGTGCGTTGCAAATGTAAAAAAAACTGGAAACATTTTTCATATAAAATAGTACTCTATTTGGCAGCTGTCATGCGAAGTACTTTTGCTTGAAGTGCGTTGATTTTGTATGAAAATTTTGGTGTATCATGAGAGTACGTGAAGAAACTCGGAAATTCAGTCCCTAACTTTTCGATTTAAGGAAAATCTTCATCGTAAAATTGGAGTGAAAAAACTTGAGGTGTATTTAATAAACTATTTTTTTATTTTCAAATTCAACGTACGTTTGTCAGGAAGCTCACTACACTAAGCTTAAGACAAAGATTTTTTTAAACAATTTTTTGTCATAAAATTAAAGTTAATTAACCGATGTCTATGCAATATAGATTACCGGTTATTTACCGGTAAATTTACTCAAAAATTTCGGTAATACTGTTTACCGGTTTTTAAATATGCGACGGTAATTGCATTCACTAGGTAGGATAGTGGGCTGTTTTCGAAAGACAGGTTGAACTAATCTTTGTCCACTGAAATGTTCATATGAATGAGACGTATCGTCCACCATATGGTAAAATGTTCACATTTGAAGTCATATTTTAGAATTATAATTGCGTATGTCAATGTAGGGATATTTATAACAACAATAAAACTACTATGATGGATACTCCCCCTTGAAACTCAATTATAGGAAACATGTGCTTCAATCGACAATTCTCATTTCTTAAGGTCAAGATTTGACAACAAAATGTTAATGTAGTTTAAGAAAGAGCTTCGCCTCTGAACGGCAAGCGATATTTTGTCGCCAAGTAACGAACATTTACAACGATCACTGCCCAGTGCCCAACCATGCATGCTATGATATGAATTTCTTGTTTTACATAAAAATCGTCTCTACTCTGAATCTGTGCGAGGCATCAATGAAAAGACCTTCCCGTACAAAGTAACTTAAATTTATTCCATACCTTGATTACAAAAAGGAAATCACAATTTTTCAAATTACTTTTCTCACTTGCTGATATTTGTAGGAATCTCGATCTGAACACAAATTATTGACTAGACCTTCTGTTCTGGATCTCTGATCTTAGACATGGCTCCATTACCCGCTAACTTCAGGATGCTGTAAATCAACGACTTTCAATCTCATTCAATTGATATGTGCACACAACAAAACTTACAGCAATTTCAAATTGGGACAGTACATGCTGACATAAGCAAGAAACGGAACTGGAAACGGTCCAACAAAACTGGTGTTCAATTTGTTTGCAATGCTTGTTGCCATTAAAAATGCGCACCGTTCCGAGCTCATTCGTTTGCTACTTGCTTCAGCTTTGCCTCCATAAACTTCTGTTGTTTTATCTGTGAATGCTGTTTTGAGGAAATCGGTTGTTGTGGGTCCTGGACAGAAAAGAGTAACATTGAAATCAGGTATCTCAAGCTTTAAGCTGTCGAAGTAGCCCTGCAGAACAAAGTGTTCGTTATCTTATTCGATCAAAAATTTGATTTTAATATGAAGATAGACTCACATGAATGGCATGTTTAGCGCCAACATAGCTGCACGAGTTGGGAACTCCGATCAAACCCGCCGTACTAGACGTAACCGCAATGTGTCCTTCCAATGAATGCTTCTCCACATGCCTGATGTAAATTCTGGATAGATTCACAACGGAAAAGACATCCAAATCGAACAATTCCCGATCGACCTGTAGGTCAATATTCTGCCAAAGAGCGCGTTGAGATCGTCCTGCATTGTTAACCAACACATCGACTCGACCGAAATGCTTGATGACTTGATCGAAATAGTCCTGATGTTTGTCGGTCTGTAGCATGTCCATTTTCAGTACGAAAATATCGTCCGGCTTCAGTGATGATTCTGATTCTTTTAAACATTCCGATTTGACTTTGTCCAATTCATCTTCACGGCGGGCTGACAGACATCTACAGGAAATTTGATTGAAAACTATCAAAATCGGCGACATTATCTTACAATTTAACTCCGTGACGAGCCAAAACAATACCCAGGCTTTTTCCGATTCCACTGGATGCACCAGTGATCCACACCACTTTGCCACGTAGAGAATCTGTTTTGATTATGAAATATCGATTTTAAGAAATTCTTCTATCGAGCACCAGTGCGTGTAAATTGTCATACCGATCGGTTTGCCTATTTTTCCGCAGATGAACAACTCAATATCGCAGTCTAAACATATCCACAGGAAAATGTTAACAATAAAGTACAGAAACACGATTAATCCCAGGAGTTCAAAGAAACCCATTTTTTTCTGTATCACTCACGATCTCACATGCAGTGCAGATAAATAATGGATCAATTCCCTCTCAACCAGATGTCGCACTGTTCAAGTTTTGTTCCTGAATTCATTTGACAAGCACAAATGTGCGGCACAGTGCGTCATATCTGTCTATATGGTTTACAGGTGAATTACTTTCATGCACACTGCACTGAACACACAACGAATCTATATAGTGCGCTGTTACCAATACCCTGGCTGTACTTTTAGTGTCAGTTTCAGCTGATAATCCAGAACAGAGGGTGATTCGAAAAAAAAAGAATTTATAAATAAATCGGAATGACGAGATTTCAGTATCCGATTTAGTCGAATATAAAGTGAAATCCTCGCTTTAATAAACTTTGGTTATGGTCGTGTGAACCTTTTCATGCTTTCATGCCTGTTTTGGGTGGGTAATGAAGTGGTTCTTCATCACACGAGCTTTACTTTTAATCACTCGTTTGGTACCATGTTCAGAAAGATCTTCCCTTGACTAAAGTTTGAACCGTCTCCACCAAAGCCAAATGCTTAAAGGTCAACACCTAACCATTAGGATGTATATAGATTATTGATGTATAGTCGCAGAGAAAACTTTTGTTTGCGTATGAATGCAGACTTGATCGTCATTGAAGAAACTATTTTTTTCCCGGCAAATTTCATGGCTGAGTAAAGTAAACCAGGCAATAGAGCTTGATTTGACTCCCTAAACTGCATCGATGGACTTAAAAACGATCGGTGTAGAAATGATGATCAAATGACTCTCATTACGCTCACCCGCTGCAGTGTTTTTCTAAAACATTAAACCGTTTCCGATGAATGGTAGCGGAAGGTTAAAGGTTAAAAATAAAAAAAAAAACAAATTAAGATACAAAAATAATGTTTGCCATACGGGCCAGGCATTTTTAGCCCAAGATAACATTTCCGAAAGTAGATGTAACATGCGAAAAAGATCAGCAATATTGTCACAACGATACTGTGCTTAATGTAGTTTAAGAAAGAGCTTCGCCTCTGAACGGCAAGCGATATTTTGTCGCCAAGTAACGAACATTTACAACGATCACTCCCCGCCCAACCATGCATGCTATGATATGAATATTCTTGTTTTACATAAAAATCGCCTCTACTCTGAATCTGTGCGAGGCATCAATGAAAAGACCTTCCCGTACAAAGTAACTTAAATTTATTCCATTTGTTGCAACCTTGATTACAAAAAGGAAATCACAATTTTTCAAATTACTTTTCTCACTTGCTGATATTTGTAGGAATCTCGATCTGAACACAAATTATTGACTAATCCTTCTTTTCTGGATCTCTGATCTTAGACATGGCTCCTTTACCCGCTAACTTCAGAATGCTGTAAATCAACGACTTTCAATCTCATTCAATTGATATGTGCACACAACAAAACTTACAGCAATTTCAAATTGGGACAGTACATGCTGACATAAGCAAGAAACGGAACTGGAAACGGTCCAACAAAACTGGTGTGCAATTTGTTTGCAATGCTTGTTGCCATCAAAAATGCGCACCGTTCCGAGCTCATTCGTTTGCTACTTGCTTCAGCTTTGCCACCATAAACTTCTGTTGTTTTATCTGTGAATGCTGTTTTGAGGAAATCGGTTGTAGTGGGTCCCGGACAGAAAAGAGTAACATTGAAATCAGGTATCTCAAGCTTTAAGCTGTCGAAGTAGCCCTGCGGAACAAAGTGTTCGTTATCTTATTCGATCAAAATTTTGATTTTAATATGAAGATAGACTCACATGAATGGCATGTTTAGCGCCAACATAGCTGCACGAGTTCGGAACTCCGATCAAACCCGCCGTACTAGACGTAACCGCAATGTGTCCTTCCAATGAATGCTTCTCCACATGCCTGATGTAAATTCTGGATAGATTCACAACGGAAAAGACATCTAAATCGAACAATTCCCGATCGACCTGTAGGTCAATATTCTGCCAAAGAGCGCGTTGAGATCGTCCTGCATTGTTAACCAACACATCGACTCGACCGAAATGCTTGATGACTTGATCGAAATAGTCCTGATGTTTGTCGGTCTGTAGCATGTCCATTTTCAGTACGAAAATATCTTCCGGCTTCAGTGATGATTCTGATTTTTTTAAACATTCCGATTTGACTTTGTCCAATTCATCTTCACGGCGGGCTGACAGACATCTACAGGAAATTTGATTGAAAACTATCAAAATCGGCGACATTATCTTACAATTTAACTCCGTGACGAGCCAAAACAATACCCAGGCTTTTTCCGATTCCACTGGATGCACCAGTGATCCACACCACTTTGCCACGTAGAGAATCTGTTTTGATTATGAAATATCGATTTTAAGAAATTCTTCTATTGAGCACCAGTGCGTGTAAATTGTCATACCGATCGGTTTGCCTATTTTTCCGCAGATGAACAATTCAATATCGCAGTCTAAACATATCGGTAATCGTACAAAATCCGGAGAGTTAAAATCCGGAATTACAAAATCCAGACAAAAAAATCCGGAAGCCTCAAAATCCGGAAGCCTCATAATCTGGAAACTTCAAAATCAGGAAGCTTCAAAATCCTGATCGATGTTAAACTTTACGGATTTCGTCCGGATTTTTTCCGGATAACTTTGACGAAGATGTTAGCTTAGCGAAGATGTTGGAACTTTGCAAAATTCTGAAAACTGCTATTAGTGATAGTATTGAAACTACAGTGTCACATAATTGGCACAGTGGCAGTGAAAATTCAAAAGTCGTCGGAGGTAAATAATACACACTTTCCATAGATTTGTTCCATCCTATAGTATAGTAAAAAAAGAGTTTTAAAAAGACGAAAACGAACGAGAGCATCCACAGACGCAAACATAACCACAGCAACATTCATTCATTAAAACGTAAATGCGAGGTTGTGTTGTTTCTCTGTGGATGACGATTGACATTTTCAACGACCTTGTTCCTATTGTTGCAATTATTGCAATTTTTTAGAATCACATTTGTCAATGTACACAGGGATTTAATTCGGTGTATACTCTAGGCTTACGGATACCATTCAACAATCTTCTACAGAACTGTCACTCTTCCATCTTCACGTAGAGATCTGATAGTATAACTGTTGAGCAAAGAGAGAGCTATTTCGACCTCGGAAGTTTTGCGAAAAAGTTCTAAAAAATGGCGTCCAAAACTGTAAATCCTCATCCACCTGAGTAGGACCCGTCATTTCTAGATATTTGTTTGATAAAAATTATAGATTTTTTTTTTGCTGAGATATGGTTTTCGCTGCAGGAAAAGAAAACGTACTAAAACGTGAAATGCTGTCAAGAGTTGACAGAAGGGATAAGCAAAATAAATACAGAAAAGGCATAAAATATGGACGCTACCAACTGTAATTGACACAGTTGCATTGACAATTGAATATTGTAATTTCAAGTGGGAAAATATAAAAAGTTGCTTCTGGTTATTCTTGAAATATATTTTTTAATTGCTAGGTTTGGTTTAGTAGTTAATGGATGAAATCAGCGCCGCAGGCCTTGAAATAAATAGAAAAATAAAAAAGCGGGGTCGAGGGGCGGCAGCCCCCGCTGAGGGGGTCAAGGGGGAGAATCCCCCCTTGAAGGTTCAATGACACTTTGTCCGGGTGTTTTTGATGTGTCTGAAGTTAGCTTAGTACAGATTTTTTATGATGAATTAGGTACAACCATTACAACTGTTATAATTGTCACAACTTTATGGACTTATTCTATTTCTATAAAGAAAAGAGTTGTACCTTCTAGATACAGCTTTTTCCTTCCATCCTGATTGTTGTACCGAGTCGGTGCAGGCACATGTGCTTTTGCACCAAATTTAACCTGGATTTTGTAATTCGGTATTTTGAAGCATCTAGATTTTGAGGTTTCCGGATTCTGAGGCTTCCGGATTTTGAAGCCTCCGGATTTTTTTGTCTGGATTTTGTAATTCCGGATTTTAGTTCTCCGGATTTTGTAGGGGAGCCCCGATTTAGTCGAATATAAAGTGAAATCCTCGCTTTAATAAACTTTGGTTATGGTCGTGTGAACCTTTTCATGCTTTCATGCCTGTTTTGGGTGGGTAATGAAGTGGTTCTTCATCACTCGAGCTTTACTTTTAATCACTCGTTTGGTACCATGTTCAAAAAGATCTTCCCTTGACTAAAGTTTGAACCGTCTCCACCAAAGCCAAATGCTTAAAGGTCAACACCTAACCATTAGGATGTATAGATTATTGATGTATAGTCGCAGAGAAAACTTTTGTTTGCGTATGAATGCAGACTTGATCGTCATTGAAGAAACTATTTTTTTCCCGGCAAATTTCATGGCTGAGTAAAGTAAACCAGGCAATAGAGCTTGATTTGACTCCCTAAACTGCATCGATGGACTTAAAAACGATCGGTGTAGAAATGATGATCAAATGACTCTCATTACGCTCACCCGCTGCAGTGTTTTTCTAAAACATTAAACCGTTTCCGATGAATGGTAGCGGAAGGTTAAAGGTTAAAGGTTAAAAAAAAAACAATATTGTCACAACGATGAACAACATTATACTGTGCTTAATGTAGTTTAAGAAAGAGCTTTGCCTCTGAACGGCAAGCGATATTTTGTCGCCAAGTAACGAACACTTACAACGATCACTGCCCAACCATGCATGCTATGATATGAATATTCTTGTTTTACATAAAAATCGCCTCTACTCTGAATCTGTGCGAGGCATCAATGAAAAGACCTTCCCGTACAAAGTAACTTAAATTTATTCCATTTGTTGCAACCTTGATTACAAAAAGGAAATCACAATTTTTCAAATTACTTTTCTCACTTGCTGATATTTGTAAGAATCTCGATCTGAACACAAATTATTGACTAATCCTTCTTTTCTGGATCTCTGATCTTAGACATGGCTCCTTTACCCGCTAACTTCAGGATGCTGTAAATCAACGACTTTCAATCTCATTCAATTGATATGTGCACACAACAAAACTTACAGCAATTTCAAATTGGGACAGTACATGCTGACATAAGCAAGAAACGGAACTGGAAACGGTCCAACAAAACTGGTGTTCAATTTGTTTGCAATGCTTGTTGCCATTAAAAATGCGCACCGTTCCGAGCTCATTCGTTTGCTACTTGCTTCAGCTTTGCCTCCATAAACTTCCGTCGTTTTATCTGTGAATGCTGTTTTGAGGAAATCGGTTGTAGTGGGTCCCGGACAGAAAAGAGTAACATTGAAATCAGGTATCTCAAGCTTTAAGCTGTCGAAGTAGCCCTGCGGAACAAAGTGTTCGTTATCTTATTCGATCAAAATTTTGATTTTAATATGAAGATAGACTCACATGAATGGCATGTTTAGCGCCAACATAGCTGCACGAGTTCGGAACTCCGATCAAACCCGCCGTACTAGACGTGACCGCAATGTGTCCTTCCAATGAATGCTTCTCCACATGCCTGATGTAAATTCTGGATAGATTCACAACGGAAAAGACATCCAAATCGAACAATTCCCGATCGACCTGTAGGTCAATATTCTGCCAAAGAGCGCGTTGAGATCGTCCTGCATTGTTAACCAATACATCGACTCGACCGAAATGCTTGATGACTTGATCGAAATAGTCCTGATGTTTGTCGGTCTGTAGCATGTCCATTTTCAGTACGAAAATATCGTCCGGCTTCAGTGATGATTCCTTTAAACATTCCGATTTGACTTTGTCCAACTCATCTTCACGGCGGGCTGACAGACATCTATGTGAAATTTGATTAAAAACTGTTCATTCTATCAAAATCGGCGACATTATCTTACAATTTAACTCCGTGACGAGCCAAAACAATACCCAGGCTTTTTCCGATTCCACTGGACGCACCAGTGATCCACACCACTTTGCCACGTAAAGAATCTGTTTTGATTATGAATTTTAAGAAATTCTTCTATTGAACAACAGTGCGTGTAAATTGTCGTACCGATCGGTTTGCCTATCTTTTCGCAGATGAACAACTCAATATCAGAGTCTAAATATATCCACAGGAAAATGTTAACGATAAAGTACAGAAACACGATTAATCCCAGGAGTTCAAAGAAACCCATTTTTTCTGTATCACTTCACGATCTCACATGCAGATAAATAATTGATCAATTCACAGGTGAATTACTTTCATGCACACTGCACTGAGCACACAACGAATCTATACAGTTCGCTGTACTTATACTGTCAGTTTCAGCTGATAATCCAGGTCAGAGGGTGATTCGAAAAAAAAGAATTTATAAATAAATCGAAGAGACGAGATTCAAGTATCCGATTATTCTAATATAAAGTGAAATTTTTGAGTGATATTACAGTGGTGAAAGCCCTAGCCAGAATAGTTCAAGTTTTTGGAAGAAATCTTCCTTCTGCAATTGAAAATATTGATTTTGTCCTGGCTTTCGTAACTTAATGACCACACGGTTCACATAGCACATAGCATATCGGTATGTTATAATCATGACTTGGTTATGGTCGTGTGTTTTATCTCATTTATTTTTGAAAAATTAAATTTAAATTTGATTATTGTTCATGATGGTGTTGAACAATCTGCAGGGAGATAAAATTCAATTTGATTATCTGATATGGAAGGTATACTTTGCTTTTTATATTTTTTCAAATTCACTGGGTTATAATTGGTAGATTAGCATTACTCCCAGCATTAACATTGAAAATGTTGTATGTTGTAAAAATGACTGTATGAGTTGAAGTAGTCGATTTAAACAGACTCGAACGGTGGGTATTATCACCAAAGGCCTTCTCTGACGCTTTTTTAATTTAGAGTTAATGCTAGGAGAAGTGCTTGGCCAGTAGGTCTGTTCCAAGGCCATACGAATTGTCAAATTTCATCCATAGACAACATAACCTAAACAATTTCTCATGAAAAATGAGCTGCCGAAATTAGAGCGAAGCAGCTTCAATACGTAAATTTCTTTGAAAGCTGTCAGTATAAGTATTAGGGAAGGGATTTCGGTATAAACGGTTTCGGTAATACCGGGATACCGAATACCGGTTTTAGAATTTTGAATACCGGTTTTTACTGAAGTTTAAAATTATTTGAAAATTGTAGTTTTTTACATCAAAAACTTTGGGAATAAATAAAGGAAATAGTAAAATTTCAAGAAATAAATCGGCATCAAATTGGAACTTAAACCTTATTTAGTCTTTGCAGTTACATAAAAGGCTTGGGTTAAAACTTAAAACTGACTGACCTTCTAAATTCCAACGACTGAGGAGTGAGATAAATCTCCTAATGACTTATGAATTTTTTCTTTAAACCCTTGATTTCCACGTTAGAGTTAGAGTAGCACAAATTAAATTATTTTAAACAATACAAACACTTGTAGTACAATGCAGAAAATTCAGCGTCATTTTCGAAATATCTCTTCTGAATTACTACTCCAATTCCAAAGAATTCCAGTCCATATGATATGAGTGAAAATCGAGAAAAATCCTTGCTTTAAAATCGACTGAATTTTGGCGATCCACTAAAAGTACATTGTCAAAATTTTCAGGTGATAACAATTTCGAAATTTCCAATTTTTTAGATGAGCCCGATAGATGCAGGAGATACCAGTATGAAGTAACTTCAGTGAATTTGTACAAGATAAACATAAATAAATGAAAAAGAATAGTTTCGTCACCTAGGAAAGTTATGAATTTTTGTGGACTCATTCTGTTTTGATCTATGAACCATTGCACGACCCTAAACTTGGCATATTTTCGGTAGCGGTACTTCAAAACAGCAATGCGAATTCAGCCAAGAAAAAGTTTTTGACAAATTAATGTGGTGAATGAAAAAGCTAAGATCCTGCTTCGAGAGGTCTTCTGGGTCTTCAAAATGCGCCTCCTCGTGTGCCTAGTATGGTTGTGATCACAACATTTATGTGATCTTATGTCTTTTTGAATCACATAATTAAGTCTTAGTGGGTATATCGTGAAATTTTATGAAGAAAGTAAGATTATATGAAATACCGAAATTACCGGTAATACCGGTATTACATGGTCTGGTATTACCGAAAACCGGTTTCGTCAAAACGTTCCGGTTTTCCTTTCCCTAATAAGTATACGGCGCCTCAAAATTTTTGCAAAAAAGAAAGGTTATGTCGTCTGTGGATGAAATCGTCGTGGTTCGAGTTGTCAAAGTTCGCGGTTACAGTTATTTGGAACAAACCTGTAGTGAACCTGACACGTTCGAAATCTAAACGAACGTCCACGCTATCTATAGGCAAAGGTGACGTACGATATAATAGTTATTTATGCAACTGGTTGCGAAAAGTAGGTGCTTTTTTATGCCATCGAGTGACAAATGCGTTAGATGTATTAGATGTATTAGATGCTATATATGCCTATGACCTCGGGTGCCTAAAAAACCATTTATCACTGAGTAACATACAGTGTTTTTCTCAAAAAATCCAACGAAAATTTTCGTCACTGAGTTTGTTTATGCATAATCGTTGTGAAAAGTGAGCGTTTTCATGCTTTCATACCTGTTTTGAATGGTATATGAAGTGGTCTTTCATCACTCGAATTTTACTTTTAATCACTCGTTTGGAACCATGTTCATAACGATCTTGCCTTCACTGAAGTTTGAACCGTCTACACCAAAGCCAAATGCTTAAAAATCAACACCTATCCATTAGGCTATTGAGATTTGTAATCGCAGAGATAGTTATTACTTGGTTTAGACGATGTATAGTGAGGGCTACAAGCGAAAATAGCTTAAAAACATCGTCCAAACCAAGTATAAAAAAAAATCTATGCATAGGGAATAATTCGAGAGAAAATTTCCAAAATTGACCTCGATGAAAAGTTTACTTTCGCCCCTCAACATTGACATTTTTCCTCTCGGCTCTCTTAGCAAGCATAAAAATAGCCATTTTTTTCGTGGCAAATTTCGTGGCCGAGAAAAGTAGACAAGGCAGTAAGCATGATTTGACCTGAACTATCTACATAGGCTAATTTTTTGCGAATAAATTATTCAATTTATGTCAGTGTTCATTTGAGTTCATTTGCATACAATGTACTGGGTCCCTTATTTGACGTTTCAAAATTAACCGCTCCTGCCTGGTTTATTTTACTCTGCCGTGCAAATTTGCATAAAATGGTGTATTCAACACGTTGCGAAATTTGGTGTTTTTGTCACACTATAACTTTACATCTAGCGACTATAACTACAACATTTCGCGACTTGATCCATGAATAACTTTGCCTACAGCAAGAATATCACTACAATGTACTCGGTACTTATTGTTAATGATTCACATTATAATGTCTCATTGAGCCTTCCTATTGAAATCAATTTCTTTGCAAACTGTAATCAGAACGTAATATGTTTCTTATTGAATGACCTGCATAAATTGAGTTCACAACAAATTTACACTGTGCGTTTGCATGTGGTGTATAATCGATCATGCCAGTGTTGTCTCGGGTCCAGAGTCTGTTATTTTGACTTTAGCGATCGAGTCGGAAAGAGAGGTTTGAATTTACAGAAATATTTATCTATTTTGAACAGAATCACCAAAGTGCTTCATGGGATTAACGATTAATCAATAGTTATTTTCCTAACGCATGTTAAAAGCTTTTTTAGAGTATGAGAGGTCAGCACGAGCAGGAGGCGAGTTCTGGAATCAAATTCGATGAAAAACATTTTGGCACAAGTTAAGAACAACTTGAGTCGCGATATTTCAACACTACTTAGGACAAATCTACTACTTCATTTGTTTTAACATATTCTTTACGTGTATGACATACGTCATGTTTTAGGATTAAAAAGTATTGATGAGGGAACAGCGTTGGATGATCCATATTCAAAGTATTAGCAAAGATTTATCAGAGTTGTTTAGCACTCGATTTATTGAAGACTCCACACAAATATATACAAAATTTCGAAAATTTCAGTTTTCTTTCTAACAAATTCTTATACTAACCTCAACCTCTATCCCTTAAGAATACATCCTCGGCTTAACGTGAAAATTAATTTTACTTTCTGGAATCAAAATTAGCTCGGCTAATAAAGTTGGATATTCCTTACTGTTTTCGGCCAATGAAATTTCAAAATATCTCAGAACCTTCGATACCAAACTCTTTATTTCCAACACAGCAAACTTTTGTCCAATACCTGTAAAATTGAGAAATTGGCAAACCACAAACAAATACGAGAGGATAAATTCAATTACAGTTTCTTGGGCCAGCTGAGAATGGTATGTAAGAGAAAGGATTATTCTTTTCTGTATTCCTCTCCACTAGAAACCGTTCCGGTGTGAACACTTCGGGATTCACGAATATATTCGGATCATGTCCCATATAATAAATTGGAATGACAACGTTCGTACCCTTCGGTAAGGTGTACTTGCCTACAAAAATGTTGATTGTTATGAATCGCTACAAAATAATAGCCGTCCATAATTCACCTATAACAACTTCTTCCTGAAGTTCTCTGCCAATAAGTGGCACAGAAGGGAAAATTCGCAGTGTCTCTTTGATCACCAAATCAAAGTAGTTCAAATTATTCAAATCGTTCAAAGTTACTGGTTTCGTTACATCGTCTCCTATAACATCTCTGATTTCTTGGAAACATTTCTGTTGCACTTCTGGATATTGTGCAATGCAGTATAGACAAAATGTTATTCCTGACGTTGTTGTGTCGTGACCCTTTGAAACGAATAAGTACAAAGTTAGGCCAAATTTTATGTGTATTGGAACAAGGGACGCTATACGATACCTCAAACATGAACGTATCCACCTCTTCTCGAATGTCCGAATTGCTCAAAGGCTTACCGTTTACGGTTGATTGCAGCAGAATATCTAAGAAAGCCATTTTCCTCTTCATACCGATGGACTCGTCGACACTGTCGCTCTTTTTGTCATTGTGCTCTGAGTTATTTGTTAGAATTGCATTTCTTCTTTCATTAATAACTTTGTCGGTAAAATCGTGTAGAGTCTTCAAGGCTCGCTTTTCTTCACTGTACAAACGACTAAATCGAAACAGGAAGTTTTCACGTAAGAGGACGCTAAACATTCGCATATGAATGATGTGTGCTATTCTGAAAACACAAAGAAAATGTAAGAAAATTTAAAGGCCAAAGAAAAAATGAGCCATGTCGTCATTCCGTACTTCTTAACTGCTAAAACATAATCCGAATTGGAGTTTTGCTGTGCGTTTATTTGCGTGCCCATTGCGGACTCACAAATGACATCCAATGCACACAATGTAACCAAAGGAAACATTTCCACCTCAGTTTTCTGATCATATTTTGCTAGGGTCTCTACCAAAATACGACTCTGAGCATCGAATATTTCCACAAATTGTTCCAAGATTTTAAAATGGAATGCCGGAGTCAGAATTTTCCGGCGCTGAAACCATTTGGAGCCTTTGCTTAGCAGTAATCCATCGTTGAGCCATGGTTTTACATAATTATATTCGCCGGACTTTTCGATGTGTTTTGGACTACTTAAGATGGTCTGGAAAAAAGTACAGTCTCATTGAAAGATGATAAAAGGGAGAAAAGTAATAGTTCTTGCGATTACATTCAGCAACGAAAAGTCGGGGAATATGCACCGATGGACTTAAAAACGATCGGTGTATAAATGATGATCAAATGATTCTCACTGAACCCTAGCAACTTCTTCATTAGACATTCTATAAGCAATGCTACTTACTCACTACGAAACAGCAGTGCTCTAGAAAACTAGTATCGGCCTCAGTCCGAGGATCCAAATTTAATTTTTTTTCAACTACATTCTATTCGGCCTTTGATTACCTTCCAAATGAAACAAAAAATACGAAAAACGGATGAAATTTGCTCGAGTTTTATTCAAAATACACATAGGGCCCTAGTAACGGCCTTAGTCCAAGGACCCAAATTTAATTTTTTTTTCAACAACATTCTATTCGGTGTTCTATTATCTTTCAAATGAAACAAAAATTACGAAAAACGGATGAAATTTACTCGAGTTGTATGTAAAATACGCATAGGGCCCTAGTAGCGGCCTCAGTCCGAGGACCCAATTTTTTTTTTCAACAACATTCTATTCGGTGTTCGATTATCTTTCAAATGAAACAAAAATTACGAAAAACGGATGAAATTTACTCGAGTTGTATGTAAAATACGCATAGGGCCCTAGTAGCGGCCTTAGTCCGAGGACCCAAATTTAATTTTTTTTTCAACAACATTCTATTCGGCCTTTGATTACCTTCCAAATGACACAAAAATTACGAAAAACGAATGAAATTTACTCGAGTTCAATGTAAAATACACTTAGGGCCCTAGTAGTGGCCTTAGTCCAAGGACCCAAATTTAATTTTTTTTCAACAACTTTCTATTCGGCGTTCGATTACCTTCCAAATGAAACAAAAATTACGAAAAACGGATTAAATTTACTTGAGTTCTATGTAAAATACACATAGGGCCCTAGTAGCTTTTCACTTCTAAGGCCCTAACTCACGGTCCACTCACCCGATTTTAAAAAACGTTTTTTTCCTGGATTGGTATTGACAATACATATCATTTGCCGTGTCATTTACATTTCCATCGTTTATTTTGCCATAAATATCACCAAAAGACCTTAAATCACTTAGGTGGCCCTAACTCACGAAGGGCCGACCCGAATATGCCCATCTTCGAACTTAGCCTCACTATTTTGACTATCTTTCAGGGAAAAAAAAAATTTTTGAAATCGGATTTGATTTACTCAAGATATCGACGTGACGGACAGACGGACAGACGGCCCAAATTTTTATTGCGGATTCGTCATCTATGAACATAGGCAAACACTTTGCCCTTACCGTCTGCTTCGAATTCCATCAATTACACACGGCATCGTAATCCTATAAGCCCCTTCGTACTTCGTACGGGGCTAAAAAGAAGAAGAGTCTCACAATTTTGATATATAAGCAGTGACACGGTCTAAACGCAGTCTTAAGCCAAAATTATGTGATGTATACGTGCTTTGAACAGTTTTTAAAAATTTTGAACCTTTTTTGGATTCCATTAGGAAAGTGAAACTTGAAGCTCTCTAAAACCAAAGACACAAATGTTGTTTTGCGGTAAGTCGGGGCTATCCTTAAATGACGTCTACTTTGAGACGAGAGGGAGTAATGGTAAAGGTGTAGGAAAATGGTGAACGATTGGGAAGTGGGTCTAAGCCTCTGCAAAAACAGTTTAAGTAATTTATGGACGCCACCTATCAATTAGATTAGTCGTTTTATTATTGCCACTACATTGTAGTGACTACAAGTTCAAAGTAAATTGTCATTCCAATTAAGTACACACCGAAGTGGAACGATTTACTGCGCGTAAACTGCATCACTAATTCAAGATCAATGTGCAACGTTGTTTCTACTAGACACAAAATATGCGTATATGTTGCATCTTTGAAACTTACTTCGACCACAGATGCATCAGACAATAACGCATGAAAATCGGCTGCCAGCCAAACCCCAACAATACCACCATAAGTACGTTTGAGACGTCCGACCAATTCGAAATTTTCTTTAAAAATTTGAAATTTTTTATTGAAAAAAATAAATAAAGTTTCCCAGTGCGCTCACCCGCTGCAGTGTTATTCAAAAACATCAAACCGTTTCCGATGAGTGGTAGGGGCATCTGATGTTAAATATTAAAAATCAGAGAAACCAAATTAAAAAACAAAAATAATGTCTGCCATACCGGGCCAGGCATTTTCAACGCAAGATAACATTTCCGAAAGTCGATGAAATAGGCGAAAAATATCAACCATATTGTCACAACGATGAACAACATTATACTGTGATTTTGAATTAATTGGACCGAAAACAATGCGAATGTTATATTGAAATGTGATGAATCACCCGTGGGGTCATTCGAAATGATAACAGATTATTTTGCTATCAGCGAAAAGTTGAGCTCGTCGAATTTGTCAACGAACTCCGAACAACTCAACTGTTTACTATAAATAATGTTCGCGAACAGTGTTGTTCTATACTCTAACAAATGTCGATTAAAACTGAGAACAAATTGTTTTAAAACAGTCCCAAGTAAATTGAATTAAACTCAAGGCTCGCGCATACAACAACTTCGATAGCTAAGCTATTCAATTTCGGAGAGTCTATCACATCGTTTAGAACTGTTGCACGCATATAACCTGTTAGTTCAGCTTGTGCTCACAAATTTTTTAGCATTTGAATGGATCCATTCGCTGATTAGTTTCAATTTCAGTATGACTAATCCAAATATCTATACCTAACGAGTCGGTTTCATTTTCATTTTCATTTTCAAAACATATGCTGTACTGGCTGTACTGTACTTTGCAAACTTGGTAGTGAATTTTGTGGTAATGGTTGTAATGCTTCTTCATGCATTGTATGAGTGAGATAGGACTCATAGGTGCCTGTTTTTAATGCATTAACAAAGTAAAGTGGTTGGGATTAACAACTCATATATTAATTCCAACTTCCAACCGCTTTACTTTAATTTGGTAACCAATCTTGAATAAAAAAACGAGTTTTCTTATCTTCAGAAGCCAAATTATTGATTCGAAATAACGTTTTTATCTCTTTAAGTGGACACACGAGCTACACTCACACATAAATCTGGAAACATTACTTGATGTGAAAGATTTTTGTTATTTTAACTCAATTCATCGCACATAGGTTGTCAGCAGGGACTACTTTTGGGAAAGATTTTTCCCATATTTTCTTACAGTCAGAGACCGTGAAGTTTCAGCATGAACCTCCTTCAGCTGTTTTTCAGCTGATCCACATTATCAAAACTGTTTATACGTCTTTATGCGGTTCTACCACTACCACTACCGTGCGTGTAGCAGCTTCAAAGGTATAAACCAGTCTGCAATTGTTTTGTTAACCGGTTTGTAACTTTTGTATGCGGTAGAGCAGAAGTATAAACAGTTTTGATTGTGTGTGTGGATCAGCTGAAAAACAGCTGAAGCAAATTCATGCTGAGATTTAACTGTCACTGACTGTACATTCTCCTAAAACATAATTTCGGGAAAATGTGGGAAATTCTTTTCCTAAAAATAGTCCCTGGTTGTTAGTCAATGATGTAACGTACATTTAAAACAATTAATTCTAATGTCTTCAAAGTCAGGGTCATCCATATTGTATGCAGTGATGGAACCGAGGATGGAACTATATAATAATTATGAGCAATCATACACTTTCTAAGTCTTTTGACAGACTACACATATGCTTGGTAACACATAGTCTATAACTTCTTTTGATTTGATAACACAACAATTGTTCGTCAATGAAACAACTTCAAAACATTATACATTTCATTCTATATCCTCCAATCTTCCCATATTAACAGCTTGGTAGTCTTGATTGCTAAACATGTTCAACGTTTTGTGTGGTTGTTGAACTTTACTGTCTGGTTCAATGTGAAATGCTGAGTGAAGGTAGCTTGCAATATGGGTTAAATGAAAACGAGTTGCATTTTAATTTTAACATTAGGTTGCTTGACGTAATGCTTACAAGAACTTCATTTTTTTTTTAAATAAAAGAAAGATAAGGGTTGCACTCCATACTTGACACCCTCTATGTGGTGTACTTACCTCAAGGTATTTCGGATTTTTAATTATAGCTAACAAACTTGGACCGAGCCAAATTCTAGCCACATCTCCATAATCGTTGACCAATTGCCCAACGATTTGAAAGTTCTCTAGCAATAAAATTTCGCTAAGCACATGATCAAAATTGAAAGATGGGTCCATTTACCAGCTGAAGACTTATTGAAAAACAGTAAACCGTTTCCGATAATTGGCAGTGGAATCGGTCCCGGTAATCGCAACGAATAAAATATTTTTCGAATATTAGTTGTGAGTAACAGAAGTAACAAAATTCCGCCGACGAAAAGCGTTTCAATGACAAAAGACATTGTTACACATGCAATAAATGAATTTAACGAAAAAAATATAAATAAATTCAAACAAAGAAAGAAACACTCGTCTTGCAGTAATTGTTTGTTTTTAAACGGTTGCTGATATACTGAGGGGAGCACATTATACGAAAAACGAAAACCTGAAGTTTATACCGATTAAATAATGACCAATCACTGGCACATATCAAAACGAACGAAATTTTCGATAAACGAATAATTTGCTGTGGCAATTATTTTTATTTATTTATTGGACGTATTTATATTCTCACAAGCATGTATACAGCACAGAATAGGGCTATTCCCTCCATTTGGGATATACTGTACGTTATCGGGTATATTGTGGTTATCGAGCATTAATCGTGTTGGCATGACAACTGGCCATCTAAAAAATAATTGCATTTTGACTCGACAAATTTTGGTAGAACAACACGATTTTGTATCGCATGATCTTTGGACTCTGATAAGTTTTATTGTCTGTCCTATGCGAAAGTTGACCATTACATACCATTTGAGTGTCCCATGCGAAAATGATCCATTACATGCAGACATTTTCGCTTAATTTTACGTGATACAGTATCACAATACTCCGAAACTCACTCGTGTGTTTTTTGAGGAACAAACAGAGGTCTGACAGATACACATGTTACTTTGTTTACAAGCCAGGGCCTTGCTCAAAAAAGCCCTTCGAACGTTGTATGAATAAAATTTGTAAAAAGCCCTTCATTGCATTTTATCCATACAAAATCGAATGGTCATAGGGCCAGGCCGAGCTTGACAAAGTTGTTACCTCATGTAATGAATTACTTTCACAGTATCGAATCTAATCTACTATTTCAATCGGATCATTATACTTTACTGGAGATCATGCGCTTGAAATGAAGGCAATACAACTAATATGTTGTTGAGTATACTTTCTGTTGGTACTTTAGAGGAGTCTTTCGACCTTCTTTTAAAACGTGATGTGGTGATGTCATTAATAAGAACAATAGTTATTTGTGTCAAAGAGTGATAATTGCTGTTGTAGACACCACTAAATGTTCAGGCTGAGTGTGAAAATACCCATCGTGTGCCAAAAAAAGCACCGAATTGAAATCAACGTTTTTCTCAAAAAAAAACTTTTCGTCAAATTGATATCAACATTTATCCGGTAATTCGATTAATGGTGACGGAAAGTAATTAGAATCAGAGTTACTTCTTTGGAGTAATAACCAGCAAGCATATATTACACGTGTGGTGTGGTATACTATGTGAGCATTGATATGTAAATGAACTTTCAGTATAAGGCAGTCAACTGGTATACCGTATAATATAATCGAAAAGCAATATTCCGTTTATGTGTGGCATGTTGCAATTTATATTCGATGCACTGGATATAAATTGGTTTCAAATCGGACAATAAAATATGTAAATTGGGGGTTCATGCGTGTGGTTGGGATATTAGGTTTTGTGTGAATTCAATCAGGCAAATGATTAAAATGAAAATGAGCTTCTGTGTCGAGTTCCATATATAGAGCATGTCTTTGAGGATGTAAAACAGACAATAATGCACGAAGTATACACGCGACCTTGCGCATGAGTTCATATACAATGTGCTGATATTTTTCTTTATTTAGACATGTGTGTGAGCAATGCAATGTGTATTTAATTGGCTAAATTTAGAGTATTTCATAAAAAAGATACATTTTTATAACAAAAAAGACACAGCAAACTGGTCTGAAATAATCTGTAGGCAGGATGGGCGTCGTTGGTTCCAAACAAATATTACCCCAAATTACAGTGTTTGGTAAACCTAATATTCGAGGAATAAAAATTACAATAAAAAATTGGCAATAACTGCACCAGTTGGTGCACAAGCATTAACAAAAGGAATTTAAGTAGGGTAGCCAGTTCATGGTCGCATATATCGCAAAAATGTATGCGAGTAGAAGCCCCGGGAAAATGAAACTAAATGAGAATTGTACAGACTCTAACGTGAAAAGAATCATTTATATGGAAGAAAAATCAAACCCATACTCATAGGTTGTCGCTGAAACAATGCCCTTTGTTAAATTGACACCAAAAATTCACCACAGAATTTGAGTTTTTCTCAAAGTTCAGAAAGACCCAGGAAAATGTGTTAAAAGTGAAGCACTATCATTTAACTTAAACTTTATTTTTTATTTGTCCATAAGGCTTTTGATGAGGAACACAACAAATGAATTGAGATTGTTCCAGCAAAAGTATTCCTTATTTCTGCTAAATAATGTAGGGGATACTATCAATTCATAAAACAATTAAAAAAAAGGAAAAACAGACAATTTTCCAACTGATTAGTTTTGCTGCACAGATTCTAGATGCAACGATCCAGAAGCATGCGCTCGTATACCCAAGAAAAAATTTATTTTTTGTAGGCGATTTCTGTCTTTTTGAATATCCTCACGTTCATTGTCAAAAAATTTCTTTTAACGTGCAAGCAAATCCGATTTTTAACCTGAAAATAATGAAAAAGAAAATTCTTGCACCTGCATAACAAATCAAAAATGAAAATCAAAATTTGAATTTCATCCTACATTTGATTACAAAAATTGAACCAGAAATAAAAGACCCTCTCATTACCTAATTCAAAAATATGACAAACAATAACAAATTTAAGTTACGAGAGACGTATCCACTTTCCCTAAGCAATCTACAATACCCACTACAGATGATGATTTTACATACACTAACACAAGGTTCAATTTTGTGACTATGTACGGCATTTTGTGAACTGTGAGGTTTTCTCACCGTAATAAGATCACAAAGTCACCTCCACTGAACCTAGCCAAATATGATTTTTTGTAGAAAAATTAATTATTGTAATCGAAATAGCGACTGAAGGTTCACTAAAGTTCACACAATTTAATTTTTTTTAGAAAACTTCGTTTAACAAACTTTCTTTCTGAACCGTGCTGAACCCATCATTTTTTGCATAGTTCACAAAGTTCAGATGTGTGAACCTGCATATTTTTCGGGAAATGTTGCAAGGTTCAGTAATTAGATACAAAGTTTGATCCTTTCTCTAACAAGGTTCACTAGGTTCAAATTTTTTAGTCAATCCTCCAGGTTAGGAAACTGATTTTTCAAAAACATGTTTGTGATAATATCACGAACCCGAACAAGATTACGTTTGTGTGCTCCTGAACTCAAATTTGAACTTTGTGAAAAGATCACAAAAAATTGTGAGTGTATTGCCAATAAACGTATAAAAATGCATTGTATGCTACGCGTTTACTTCAGCAATGTTTTGTATTATTTCATTGTATGTAAATGTACGGTACGTCGATCTGTTTTCTTTTGTGTGTGTTTTGACATTTGTTTCAGAAACATTTATTTTCATTTTATGTGATTCATGGATTATGAAAATTTTGTTAAATAGAATATTTTTCGCATATAATTTCATTTTGCATAGTGAAGTGTTCTCATTTTCTTAGATTTGTATACATTTTTTAAAGCTAAACCTGACTGAAACCTTCAAATCTTCCAAATACCTATGATATTTTTGGATTCTTTTAACTCTTTTTAAAAGACTGAAACTTGAAAACTTGCGAAAAAAATGAAGAGTTCAGCAAAGTTCAGACGAAAAATTATGAATTAAAATTATTATATTTTCAGACGATTCGTGTGAATATCGGTGAACCTTCAGTTATTGAGTTGTTTTAACATAAGTTTTCATTCAAAAAAATCGTTTTTGCCTAGGTTCATCGAAGATTGCTTTGTAATCTAATTTCGTTGTGAAAAGGCTACAAATCACAAAATGGTTTCATTTTTGAACCTTACGCTAGTATGTGTGTGGTGGGTGTATTACGATACACAATTTAAGTTGTCATACTAGATTTTGAATTTGAGTTGTTCACTTTTACAAAATCTGCGCTCTGTGCCTTTGTGGCAAATATTTGAAATTGTAAATGGTGAATGTAAAATTGTTTCATTTTCCCGGGGCTTCCTGGGAGCGGTGGTAGCAAATTCTGTGAGAGAGTAACTGATTTTGTTGGGAGCAGAGCTGAAATTATTTGTTTATTTCAAATTGATTTTTATCGGTCACACTTTCGTGTAATTCGATTGAAAAAACGATACGCCTGTACCAACTACAAGCGGTTATATTTCATTTAAGTTCGTATTATCAACAACAACAACACCATCGCATCGACAACGTGCGTGCATTCATTCACCTTTATCGAATTTTTTACTCTCTTGCACACCACACAGAACATTATGCTCTTCATTACACAAAATTATTGTTCAGTATCGCGCAATATACCGAACCGTTGACATCGTGTGGTAGATATAATTCCCTTTAAAATATTCATATTAGACGCTTTTTTCTGCTCATCAACCAACAACGCATGTATATCAATCCCGACGATGGGTGTTTATATCTGATATTTTATGACTATACTTTTCGCATCCTTAAAAAAGTGTACAAAGAATTTTTCCTTTCGTTCGCTGGTTAAAAATGAACAAGTTGGAAAATGTGGGAAAAAAACGTTTAGCATAGTGACACAGTTTTCTATTTTTCTTTTTTCAAGTGATTCGCAATGCTCTGCTATTTCGGTGAAAATTGAGGAGTTCACATAGTTTTCATCATAATAATTCATCGCGTTTATTATATTGCGGGTGTGTGAAAAGTGAAAAAAAAAACAAGAAGAAGAATTACACAGAGAGGAATACACTAAGGAGAAAAAAATAACACTGACAATCGGCACCGCCTTAGCTTGATTTTGCCAAAAATTTAGTGGTGTGCTGAATTGTTGTTTTTTTTTCTTCAAGAAGACAATGAATTAGGTTCACAGTTATTGAGTGACGAAAAGTGTACATACAGTCGATATGTGCTGAGTGTAATAAGCAACCAGATAATAACTTAAAATAGCCATAAAGTAAGTTCATGTCTAGATTGAATTTGTCATACGGGTTGTGTGGTGTTGACGAAGTTAGATTCAATTGGTTTTTAAACGGTTACGTTTACGTGAAAGCCTTATACGTTGTTGTATCGTACAATCGAAATTTTAGCTGAAAGAGTCGATTTTTGTTGTTTTTTGTTCTGCTTATTGGAATAATTGGGTTGTGCGCGATTTTGTTATTCAGACGACTATCGTTTCTTTATGTAAAAAAGCGACTGTAACGAGTCAGAAGGGCGATCTGGTGTGTCTTGGTAACCGAAGAAAATCGATATGAAGGGAATTCAATTTTGGTTGAATGTTCAGTTACCGACGAAATATATTTATTATTATACACACATAAAGGGGTTGTTGTGCCTGGTGTTCGGTATATTCCATTCGTCACTTTGTTTTTGTTCCCTTCGAACGACTCGAAAGGGGTTTCTTTTTGTTGTCTGTACGTTTAGATGAACTCTCTATCTGTCTGGACCGATTGATTGGCCTTTGAGTGGAAAGTTTTTGTTTGTTTGTTTGCGCCATATTCCCATTTTCAAGGGCATTGACATTGACGTTCTTTTGATAAAATAAATAGTAAAATGAACACTGACAACTCTGGTGTATCCATTACACAATTGACAAGAATTTAATTCAAATGTTTTGGATTTTAAATTTGATTTAAATTGAAGTCAATCAAAAGGCCTCGGTGGAATTGTTTTGATGACATTTATGACAATGAAAGCGAATATTGAGAGATTTTGTCGGAATGAAGAAGTAAAACTATGTCAAATAGTCTGAATCTTCATAAATAGCCGGCGTAATGGGATGGGTATTTGATTGGTTGATTAATCGTAGAGAATCAAAGAACATAGAAAATTCTATCTCCCTATTTTCCAATAATATTGAGGGACACTGCTTTCACATCTGATGGCAGGGCTTAGTACTTTCACACAAAATGAACCGTGATATCTTTTGTCTTCCGAATCAACAACATTAAATAATTCTTAACGAAACAGAAATGTGACGCTCAGCTATAGGATATAGAGAAAATTTAGAAGCGAAAATCTCTTCATCTCACATCTATTTTTACCACAAAATCCTGAGAAAGAAAATCAAGCCGTCGCAATTATTGGGATGATTTATCATTTTCTACTTGGAACGTTTCCAACAAAATTAGATTGCAACAGCAGCGAAAATCTTAGACAGAAAAGATTCTTTGTCTTGCTATTCCACATATATGAAAGGGTGGTGATATTGAGGTTAACAAAAGATAATTTTTGGAGCTCCAACGCAGATAGTTTTTCCAGAAATGTTAACGTACATTAGGTCAATCTTTGAAATGAGAGTACTGGGGCTAGAGTATCGATTACTTCAAGCTTCAGTTACCAGTTAACGAAGAACAATTTAGAGTATCTCTAAGCATAGCGAAACTATTCAGGACCGGAGTATATAAGGCACTGAATGCAACGCAAATTCGAAATAACGCACCGAACCCACGTTCTGGGTGAATCTGCTGAAGATTTACGTTACCTTCTGTGATTGTTGTTTTTCTCAGAACCTGTCTAAAAGATGTCTAAAAGATTGAGAATTCCTCTACTAATCCAATCTTTTCACCTCATCAGCGCACTAATCCAATTATTTCTCGCTTAAGAAGGATTCTTAAACCATGCTGAAATCGGACTCATTTTCTAGTTGACTTTTTTATGTGTGCGAAGATAGGCCCTAGAAGCCAAAATTTTTTTGTGAAAATTCCTCCATTCTTGAGTGGACACTGGGAGGTGGTCAAAATCCGAAAACATGCACTTTTCGTATGGAGTTGTGTGTCTCTAGATAGGAGAATGATGTTTAGAAACTAAGAAGAAATGTAATAGAGTTTTCCCATATTTTAGTACATTCTGTCGTAAAATTACTGCTGTCACTGTGCTTATTTTCATGTGAACCAACTTCATTGCTGTGACATTTCATAGGAATAAATCAATGTGAAGTTGTTTCACAAAAAAATAGTCCAATAAGAATGAAATACTATAAAAAAATGTGGCGCATCTACAGGCAAACCGACTGCAAAACAAAGCCGAAATCGAAAAACCGGTTTTCGTTTTGTTATTTTTGGTTGAGAAAACCGGTTTTTCCGGTTAACCGAAACCATTTTACCATTGGCAGATTGATTGAATTGTTCAGTTACGCCTTTTTTCGAAGCGATAAAAATGGCTTAGTGGCCGTACATAAAGTACGTACGCGGTGTACGGGCGTTTTTTGACCCCCTCCCACCCGTTTCGTACGCTTTTTTCCATATAAAACGGTCAAATTTTAGACACCCCCCTCCCCCCTAAGTGAGTACGTACTTTATGTATGGCCCCTTACATACAAAGTCTACGGGAATATGCGTTCGACTTCGGCATGTACGTTTTCAAAAGAATCCCTCCTGACAAATCGGTCATATCAATTCTTTTAAATCTTTGATTCAAAATGTTGCCATGAAACCACGGCAGAGCAAAATAAATCAGGCAGCGCTTGATTTGATAAGTATGACCTGAATTATCTAGTAGCCTTTTATTTTACGAATAAAATGAATTCAATTTATGTCAGTGTTCATTTTAGTTCATTTTCAGACAGTGAACCTAGGTACCTTATTTGACATTTCAAAAATGAACCGCTTCTGCCTGGTTTCGTTTACTCTGTCGTGCATAAAACACAAACTTTAAATTCAATTTGAATTTTTAATGAACAAAAATTATTGCTTACATCACACTGAGACTGGTTTAATCTACTTACTGTTCCCAACAACACACAACTTAACAAATTCTAATAAACGTCTTTCAGAGCGCCAATTTCCAAATTAAAAAAGTTTTCGGAAAATTTGTTGCTAACCAAACAATAATTTAAGTGCATGTCACAACGAAAGTATTTAGTGCAATGCTTGATATAGCCATAAATCTCACGTAAAAGTAAAAACTTGTGAGTTTATTTACTATATATACGCTGACCCCACTTCTATATGCTGAAATTTATGGTTCAGTGTAAATAAATTTTGTTTCGAACCAAGGTGCAGCCAGAGCTCATCGAATGCATTTTCGACCGGATGAAAATCGATCCAAAAATGTGACACCCGATCCTAAAATTGGTCAGACGTTCGTTTGGCCATTTTTAATTCAGGTAAGAACTTTTCCCGACATTTCGCTTTATTATCGGAACTTTTCCTTGTTTCGTCTATGTTTTGTGTATTCATCGTAATGTAACTTAACAAGACTTAATTACTAGTAAAATGTAATTTGAGTACTTCAACAATTTATTATCATGAAAATGTTATTTAACCACTTACCGCAACACATTGTAGATATTGTAATTTATCATACAATATGTCACAGCTAGTTCCGTTCTACTCTAACAATATGAACGGAATTATTGAGCCGTGCGCTGTGCTATCCATTTTCCATTTTTTTTTTGTTTTTTTGTTTAAAGTAATGTACTAAACTCGCGTATATGCTTGTGGACGACGAGAATGTGTGTTAAAAAATTGAATAACAACGAAAATACTGATGATAGCACACACAATACATTTCAATGAGTAAAAATACGAAGTGAAGTTTTTTTTATTTTGTTCGTTAGATTGCAATAACTACCAACTGTATCAAGTAATTATTTGTAATTATTATTGTCAGATAGAATAATTCACCAGACCTACCTGGTCATTACATATACATCGTCATTGCCAGTATAAATAATGATGCTAGTGATATGGCGAGATGAGCTATACAAAAATTAACGCAAAATATATTTGTCGAGTGTGTACTTCCAGTGACACAAATCTTTTTCACTTAATTGATCTTATTTGAACGATTATTTACGCTTGGACTCGTACAGAGGAGGTCAGTGAAATTTAGAGAGAACTTTGATTCATCTGTTTTTCAGCTGGTCCACTCATACAAACAAATTTACGTCTTTATACGGTTTTATCACTACCACGCGTGTGCGGCCAACTGTTTCACCTGCATAAACAAACAGTTTTTTAGGTAGTTTACAGTTGTATTGATGGCATGTACATAATGAATTCAGGATAGAGTTGTACAGTTCTCTTCGGTTGACCACTGGCAGTGCGATCGCATGCCAAAATTTGTGTGGAAACTAAACACTGCCAACTTCGCAAAGAGGGGAAGTTTTTGAAATATTTTTTGAGAAAACAGTTAACATAGAAAATACTAATTGAGGAGATCGATTGCATCCTTTCACAGCTGAAGCAAAGAATCATAAAACTTACTGACATATTTCTGGCCAAGACATTCTTAAAAACGATTTTTCACCATGAAGCCATGTTGGCTCATTTTTGGTCAAATGGAGAAAAATGTAGACCACAACCAGATCTACATTTTTCTCCATTTGGCGAAAAATGAGCCATCATGGCTTCATGGTGAAAAATCGTTTTAAAGAATGTCTTTGCGAAAGTATTTGTCGTCATTTAAGGTTCGGATACCCTAAAGATAGGAGATACCCTAAAATAAATTAGTTCAAAACGTTTCTGGACTAGTACGGTCGACTAGCAATGATAATTAAATTAAAAGTATTTTGAATTGTTCAAACAATTCCTTCATCAATTTGAATTTCTTGAAGTCGAATAAAAATTCGAAAAATCAAACAGTCAAATTTTCCGTTCCAATAAAGACGCGCTTCACTCCATATAAAACACACACGACTGACTCCGCATAGACTATCTAGAGATGTAACATATTCTGTTTACCATTAAAACCGAAATGAGGGAAGGTGTTAGTGTGGAAAAGAAATTATTTAGATCACCAATTCAAGTTGCCACATCTTCGATAAATTCAAACCCAAAATATCTAATGGTGAATGCCTTGGCATGAGGCAATTATAATGTTTTTTTTTTTCTTCGGTATAATGTTGATTTTATTGCAATTGTTTACAAAATTGAAAATTTGGAACGCATATGATGTTAAACAAACTGCATAATATCGTTTGTATCGTTTTATATAAAATTGACAAGAAATTTTGTGTGCTAGTTTGAAAATAGAGGAGTGTGTACGTTTAATTGCGTACAATATACCCAGAGGAAATAAATATTAAGAAATTTAAATTTAAATAAATTCAGTTTCACAGACGATTGCCATTCCATTTATCATATTGCATTATTATGAGTAACATTGTCTTGGATCTATAAAAAAATATAACGACAAGCCGACACTGTATGATCGACAATGTTGAATAACAACATGAAAGACATTATGAGATACTAATAACACTAAAACTATCGATCGAAAGTCGAGTAACAGTTTTATTCCCTTGACTGTAAGTCATGGGTTTTACAAAAGAAAATACACCGTGCGTAACACGTTCACTATGATTAAAAATGTTAAAATTTTTATTTGACGAAGTATTGAAATCCTCAGGTCAAGTTCGAAAATGGGTGGTATCAGTTCAACCATCTGGTGGTAGTTCTCGAAAGAAGCCTTTTCTGCTTTTTGTTAACACGAAAACTGGAGTAATTCTCAAACGATTTAAAAGAAAATATTTGGTGGAGAATGGAATTAATTCTTGAGTTTAGGTTCTAAGATAGATTATGTTGGTCTAACGAACAAGCTGATGTTGCTAACAGAATTTTTGTATCTATTTCAATAGTATTTTTCTTGTTATCTTTCTTGTAAACAGAGCGAAGCGAGGGCCGCAATTCACACGAGTTTAAGTTTTATTGAAAACATACGTAATTGTTACCGAAGATTCGGAGATTTTCAGTGAAACTAAACATCAATGAGAGATTTATTAGACCATTCTAGTAGTTCTTCTTCTAAATGCGTTTTTGTGGCCATCAACATACAAAATTACATTTCATTGAAATAAATCAACAAATCATTGCCAATAAAAATACTATTGAGAAGCTCAGACAAACAGTCGAAGGATCTGACCCACCCAACAGGTGGGACTTAGTATTCAAATTTCATTATTTGGATGATAAAATCAGCTGGTGAAGTGATATGAAAATTGAATTTCGTTTCACTTTGTTAAAGAGTCATTGTCCCATACCTTATTCAGAGTGAAGTATAGCTTTTTGTATGCAGACATGCTGGATAGTATACATTTCATACGGTTGTAGTTTAACCGAGAGTTTAACTTCGTCGATCTCGAATGCGGAAATTAATTTACAAAGTTACACTGGTGGTAATATGCACATAGTTTAGATGTGGAGTATACTTCTAGTGCTTCAATGCATCCATTATATCCATTATAAAAGACACAGAGAACGTCAGTGAAATTTATACATAAATTTGCTTCAGCTGTTTTTTAGCTTGTCCACTCATGCAAACAAAACCGTTCATATACCACCTTTATACCGTTTTACCACTATTACGCGCTTGTAATGGAATAGTTATAAAAAAAAACTGAAGCTAATTCGCCTAGTCGAATTTTTTTGTGTAACAACTTCACATTGATTCATTCCCATGAAATGTCACACCAGTGAAATTTGTTCATGAAAAAATAATTCAGTGACAGCAGTCTTTTTATGAAGAAAATTACTAAATTGTAATAGATTTTACCCTTAGTTTCTAAACTCTATTCTCCTATACATGTTTTAATTTGAGTGACGTCGACTGTATTGTTCTAAAATTTCAAAGAACGACAATCAAATCAAATACACTTCCTCTAAATCCAGTGATTTGCAGACTCAAATTACTACCGAATTCCTATAGCAGAAAAAATCCTTTTACCTTCCTCATATTAATTCCTATGACTTTGCTAAATTAACACAGACTACAATAACTTCTTCATAATATTACAAGTTACACAATCCGGCATGTGTTGATCATTAATAGATTTTGATTTTAAATTAAATTGAGGAAAAAAAACCAACCTTTACGATGGTTGCCTTTCATAAACCTCTATTGAATTTTATCACAGTTCATTAAACTGCAAAATATTGTTCTCACACTTTATTGAATTTTGTTTTAAAAAAAAAACCTCTTCTCGCTCTACAGGAAGTATAAACTAACATGTTTGTGGTACCTAGGGACATAACATACTATATAAAAGTGGACAAGAATTTGCTTGAATCGATCACAACATTTTTTCCGATAAACCTGATGCATCTTATCGATGTTATCTTAAGTCGACAGTACAACTTAGGGAAATCTACTTTTTCTTTCACGCACTGCATTTGGTGCGATGTTGTTACATACGTGTTGTAGTTCTTTATAATTGCAATCGTTGAACGTTGAAGTCATAAATAAATTGAATGGATGCCAATGAGTAAACTTAATTTCCTTTACACTATCGTTTTTCTGCTGTAATTTAGCTAGCACAAATGAGAACAAACTATGGCATGATTCAATGCATATGGAATGGGTGATGTAAAATCATCGTTAAATGTTTTCTGATTTTTTTTTTAAATTAAAATTAGCAATACAATGAGAGCATGTCCGTCCATGTCAACAGAAAAAGGTAATAGTACATTACTTAACAATAGGACAAATGATAGAAATGGTACCTCTTGTGTGAAATTTACCGATCCGAGGCGGAGCCAAGTTCGGTAAACACACACAAAGCCATGTATATGATGAGTCTCTATAGGTCTCTATCTCTCGGCAATGAAACGAATGATTCAAATGAGTAAGTAAGTACAATTTTCATCATTTGTCCCATTGCTGAGTAATGTACTATTAGTCAAAGACTTTAGGTAAAGTTTCGCGGCAGTGGAGTAAAGATCACTTTACCTCTCGTCTTTTGATTAACTGAAAATTTTTAGTTCTGAAATGAATGAATGACTGCATGGAGAATCGCTGTCTTTTTTATATAAATATCAAGCAGCATGAATCCATTTTTGTCAGCATCACAGCACTCTTATATCATAATTAAAATCAACAGTTTAGTTCCACTTAGAAATGTGCTGGCCACCCGAATTTTCGGGCGACCCGACTTTTAAACCCGACTCGAACTGGTTCTGGTCTGGCAGGTCTGTAATTCAGTCGGTTCGGATCGGGTCGGGTTTCAAGTATAAACTTCTGGCTGATGGGATGGAATATCGCGTTAGTCGGGTTTTCGAGTTTCTGGCTTCGTGCGGGTCGTTCTTGTCGTTTCGGGTCGAAAAATTGCGGGTTTTGAAAGTCTGCATTCGGGCGACCTCGGAACTGGCGGATTTCCGAAAAAGGCAGACCCGCACATCTCTAGTTCCACTATAGGAAATGTTTCTAAAATACCCCTAAATATCAAAAGTTTCGCTAAATTTCTTGTTCAGTAATACATTCCCCAGTCGACAGTATACACTCATGATGTAGTGTGACTTGGACCTCAATAATCTTCATTCCACAACAAAATCTTATCTCAGTACTTCGATTCAGAAATGTGTGAAATCGCAGAACTAACGAAAGTAACCTCAGTTGATACTTAAAAGGATTTATAGATTAATGTTATAATTATCGTCGTAAAAAAAGACTTGAATAATAGCATACCTAGTCCAACAAGCGAAACAACACATCGTTGTTGACACTGTTCGCTATAAATTATGTTCACCGAGATTGATTGAAAGCGCAGTGCAATTTATTTTCTGCTTCATTTCCAACCAAAACCTGAGACACAACATACACATAATAACATTGTTGATGCGAGAACAAGAAATATTTCAATCTAAAAAGAAAATACGTGTTCAATACCGGTAGCAGCGAGCTAAATAGCATAAAACAAGAAGTAGGTTTTCCGATGAAAATATTTTTAATAAATGGAAAAAAGAAGATACGAGGCAGATGTTATTGTTGTTACATTGTTTGCGGTGGTTGTATTATCGTTACACATATTACCATCCTATGTGATTGTTTTGATGAGGTGCATAACAAAACATCGAAAAAAATCTGGAATTTCAATAGACGTTTTTCAAGTCTCTGTTCAGTATTGTTTGAATAGGCAGAAAAAGAGTTGAATAAACCTGTTGATTCGGTGTGATATTAGCATTAGAATGACAATCTTTCTGTTGAGAACAATATTCTCACGTTTATTGAATAGGGGAGTACCATTTATATATGTTTTTTGGTTATATAAGAGCGAAACATTTCTGGTCAAGTTTTTCGATTATTTATTGGAATTATTGTTGATGAATGGTTCGAATAGTAAATTGGTTGAAATCATAGTCTACTCTTGAACTCTACTGCTTTTATTGGAACCTTGACCACAATTCACCGATTTCATTCAATTTAATAATTCAATTCACTTAATTAGTCTCATTTGGGCCGCAGTTATTCCGCATCGTAAGCAAGTTTTCTTTCCGCTGTGTGAGAATATAACAAAAACAAAAATTCAATTTTCATAAATCATAAAAATTTCTACTTTCGGTTCGGGAACAGCAGAATTTTAATTATGAAAAAACTCATCAAACAGCTGTCCCCTACAACGGAATCAAAGTAAAATTCAAAAAATATTTTTAGCCCCGTACGAAGTACAAAGGGGCTTATAGGATTACGATGCCGTGTGTAATTGATGGAATTCGAAGCAGACGGTAAGGGCAAAGTGTTTGCCTATGTTCATAGATAACGAATCCGCAATAAAAATTTTGTCTGTCCGTCTGTCCGTCTGTCTGTCCGTCACGTCGATATCTTGAGTAAATCAAATCCGATTTCAAAATTTTTTTTCCCCTGAAAGATAGTCAAAATAGTGAGGCTAGGTTCGAAGATGGGCATATTTGGGTCGGCCCTTCGTGAGTTAGGGCCGCCTAAGTGCTTTAAGGTCTTTTGGGGATATTTACGCCAAAAAAAACGATGGAAATGCAAATGAAACGGCAAAAGATAGGTATTGTCGATACCGATCCAGGAAAAAAAAGTTTATTAAAATCGGGTGAATGGACCGTGAGTTAGGGCCCTAGAAGTGAAAGGCTACTCGGCCCTAAGTGTATTTTGCATATAACTCAAGTAAATTTCATCCCTTTTTCCTAATTTTTGTTTCATTTAAAATGTAATTGAACACAGAATAGAATGTTGTGGAAAAAATTTAAAATTTGGGTCCTTGGATTAAGGCCGCTCCACGGCCCTAAGTGTGTTTTGCATATAACTCGAGTAAATTTGATCCGATTTTCCTAATTTATTTTTCATTTGAAAGGTAATCGAACACCGAATAGAATGTTGTTGAAAAAATAAATAAATTTGGGTCCTGGGACTAAGCCCGCTACTCGGCCCTAAGTGTATTTTGCATATAACTCGAGTAAATTTCATCCGATTTTCCTAATTTTTGTTTCATTTGGAAGGTAATCGAAGGCCGAATAGAATACTGTTGGAAAAAAAATAAATTTGGGTCGTTGGACTAAGGCCGTAACTTGGCCTTAGGCCTCTCAATAAATTAAAATTTTAGGTCAACTTGAAATTTGTGTAACATTTGAAAGGAACGTCGTACGGGGCTTCGTAATTGCGCTATTCGCAATTTCTAAGATGTACACATTTCATAATAATTTGACTTCAACTACGTTTACGGGTGCAATAGGTCTACGGTCAAAGTAGGGTGACAGACGCACTAGGGTCACGTACGCAATAGATATACGGGTTCGTACGGGGCTCAGTCGCAGCAAACGCTCCGACTGTTCTGATGGCTCGTTTTTTTTTGGTAAATTGTATCTCTGCGCTTTTGTTTGGAATAATAAAAGAATTCCAGAGCGTTGTTTTGGCCATCGGTTCGAATTTTAACAGCTGAAAATTATTGTATGCACATGTATAATTTGTCGGTTTACGAGTCGTTCACCTTTTTTTTTCTTCTGTATTTAACTTTAGCGAATGCGACAAAAAAATATTTTTATTTTGTTACCTATTTTGAATAGAAACAAATTAAGTTACATACCGCGTGTGATAGATATATCTGATGGTTATCTGATCGTAAGTCATTAGGTTACGTCACATTTTCGCTGTTTGATTTCATGCTAAGCGCTGTGGATGTGCTGTGTGTGTATGATCTATCTACGACGACAAAACAATGAGATATTTTTGTTAATTAAAATATTAGCATGAGTGTAATTACTTAATTGGTTATACTTCGCTCAAAGACCGCATATATTCAGCTATTTGAATTTTATATTTGGCAGATGCTAGTGGCATCCCGAGTGCAGATAAATGGATATTGTTATTCTTGATATTCTTGGTGCAACATGCAAATAGTCTGTGACGAATATTGGTAACTAAAACACAAATCTAATAAATCCTACTTAAAGAAAGTGAAAGGAAAGTGAAACATAGCTAACGCCGACCCGTACGAAACACCTATTCGTATCAAAAGCCTTTAATGTGAAACTCTTCATTTCTCTTACTTCATTTTCTTCTCTGCTGAAAAACTATTCTCCCTTTAAAATCACTTACATTATCCACTCTTTGCCTTGTTATCATATACAACTAAATTGCCGGAGGCAATATAGACAGCCCCGCACGAAGACAAATTTCATAAATTCCTATTTAAACAGCTATATACCGCTATATTTAACTATATTTCACTATAAATAAACATTTCACAGATAAATATATGCCTGTATATAGCTCAATATAGCTGTATATAGGTATATATAGATGTCCGTATATGGAATCCCTGAAACCCCACACACATAACAAATTATTTCCATGTTAACAGAGTATCATTTTTCCCAAGATATTTCTATTTTACTAAAATCCAATATGGCCGCCGGCAGCCATTTTGTTAGGAGACCGGAAATAGTACCGACGCTTTACATTCGTTAATACCTTTCAAACAAAAAAAAATTCATGAAATTCGGTCAAAATTTACTCGAGATATTGTCAAAATACACCACGTTCACTGTACTTCCGAGTAGCCAGATAAGAGCTCACTCCAAGAGACCTAGCTCACGCTCCGGAGAACATAATTTCATAAAAAAAATTTCCCTGATTGGTACGGTCAATACCTATCTAATAAAGCTAAAACAGACGAAATATGTTCAAATGTGGCCGACCTACAAGCAAAAGCTGCTTGCCGCCCTGTGCCTGTTCCACACCAAGGGGTCTAACTCACGAGTCGGTCATCCGATTTCCATAAACTTTTTTTTTTGTCGATCGGTATTGTAAACCTTTTATTTGACGTATCACTTACAAGTTTAACGTTTAAATGTCCGGAGATATCTTCGAAAAACCGTAAAGCACTTATTGGGCCACAGCTCGGGAGGGGTCGATCCAAAATCACTCATCTTCGAACTTAGCCTGTCTTTTGACATTACCAAACGGGAAAAAAAAGAATTTTCAAAATCGGATGCGTTTTACTCAAGTTATCGTGCAGACAGACAGACGGACAGACGAACAGACGGACATTTTTTTTCGCGGATTTGGCATCTCTAGACAACCACAATAGGTTTCCCCTTACTCAGGGAGTCCAATTCGACGTGTTACAAACGTATGCGTAAACCTATAAGACCCCAGTACTTCGTACGGGTCTAAAAATAGTTTAAAGCTGGATGTTCAGAATATGAGTGCTCACTAAGGGTGTAGCGTTTTGACAAAAGTATTTTGTTTTTTAAGGCCTGCGGAAAGGTTCGATGCAGAATGGTCTCCTGAAAAATATCAAAAAAAAAATTGAAGTTCGAAGCTCCCATGCACACTCTTTTGATCACAAAGCCATAGTGAGATTAGTTCTGCCGACTGTGTAGAAAAATTTTTGTTATACGATGTTATATGATAATTACTCGTAGAGTATGCTTCAAATTGGCATAACTACTTATTAAAAAAAAAATGACTCACCGATGAAAAATTGCAAAAAATGCTCTCGATCACGACTTTTTCAGAAATGTTTTGGATTTAAAGCTTTAATAAAATCTGTGACTGGAAAGCAAAATAATCATGTCGTAGATCATTTTAAGGGGAATTTCAAGAGCTTTCATACGAATATAGACTCGACGTAAATATTCACCGGGCTGCAGATTCGTTGAGCTTCTAGTGTGTAGAAAATGGTACGAAAAAAACCTTTTTTTTTAATTTTTTACAAAATTTATGCAAAAACGTTTCCAATTTGTTCTAAGTATTGCTGGCGTTAACATTACAGCAATCCTGTGAAGGAATAACTGACTTTTGTACTTTTGGGTTAAGTACTTTAACTGTCATATCTTTATGATAATCGAAAAATCATCAAAATGATTTTTCTTCTTCAAATTTCTCCTTACATCGCTCTTTTTTCCCATAATTGCTGCATTGTTAACTCCAGCAATAGCCACGGTCTCTAAGAGTAATCTAATCTCACTATGGATTTGTGACCAAGAAAGTCAGTTTTCAGAAGTGCGCATGGGAGCTTCGAACTTCAGAAAAAACTTTCTGCTATTTTCGTGATCAGAGGACCATTCCGCATCGAACCTACCCGCAGACCTTAAAAAACAAAATACTTTCGTCAGAACGTTACACCCTATTGCTCACTCATATTTAATTCTTATGTTTAAAGTATCGGCCAGTGTTTGTTGCAATATCTCCAGGTAAATATCTCTAGCTGCTCTGGCTATTCTTAGGCTATTATTAATGTGCCTTCCATATGCTGGCCCTAGATTTGATATTTCGAAATCTTCACGGGAAACGTCGGTCGTGCTAGCATTTAGCAATTCACGTCAGAGAACTCAAACGTGTTATTGATGGCAAATAATATCTGTATTCTGTGGATAGTAGAGCCCTAGCTGTTCAAACGGGCTGGTAATTAGTTTACGAAGCGACGGATACGAAAGCAGGCTACTGGTGTCCTTAAATCTATATGGTGACATCGGTGCCCTTTCGTAACAGGACTTTCTCTCTAGCTTTAATACGTAGAAATACGTCAGAGGTATCATTACCCATCTGCAATCAATGTGACGATATAAAAACGGCTGAACATTTTCTATGTGTTCTCAGGTACAGCAACATTAGCAATGTTGCACTCAGGTCTGTTTTAAATTTGAATGATATTGTGAAGAGACTAAAAAGCTGTGGACACGCAAAACAGACCCATCGGCAACCTAGGATCAGGTACTATTGATTCCTGATTGATTTAATCTGGATCTAATCGTTTCTTATAAGAAGAGTTCTGAATTAGTTCTATGTAGCCAGGTTCCAATAGCCTGTTTATACTATCTCACCCAGACAGAAGATAATAGTGACCTAGTCTCAATATCTTCGACTTATAACGTGTACGATTATCAGTTTAAAAATTTATTTTAATTACAAAGTAAGCTTCAATCAACAACTATAATCAAAAACAATTAGATGTCTGATATATATATAGAGAAACAATAAATCTTCTTGTGATTCGATTTGGATTTACATTAACGGCACTCCATACAACTATTTAATATGCAGTGCACCTCTTATTACAATAATTAACTGTCTGTAACGATGCAATTACTAAGCGAATAGATAGAAAAAATACAACAATTTATCTACTTCCACTTACGATCACAACAAAACCACTTTCTCATACTCATACTGTACATGCCAGCCAGCAGAAAAGTAATGCTCTATATCGTACTCCACATGCTCTATAAAAACATCAAATTAATAATTAAATGGGTCATTTTCGAAATAGAGGCGTCTCTTACATTCGTTGTTGAACACAATGTGTTGTAAATGGGGTCACGGTATTAATGCAAACGTATGCAAATCATTTTTTTGTTGTATCAGATACGTTAAATGAAACAGGGAGTGTACAAAGATTGACTTACCTAACGCCCGCACATACTATTTGCATGCAATGTTTGCTCGAAAAATGGGAATAATGAAATTAACTGGTGATTCATTCAACTTTGAACTGGAAGCAACTTTTGGCAATTGTATAATGTGCAGTGCAAAGTTTAGCAAACAAAAGTTTTTATTCAAAATTTTAAAATCTCAACTACAGTCGACGCCTGTAAAATTTAGACTGGAATTTGCTTCAGCTGTTGTTCAACTGATTATTATTGAAAAAAGTCTTAATACTGATGACATTGTTACACTCACGTGCGTGGTAGTGGTAAAATCGTTTAAAGACGTATGAGCACTACTGTTTATATAAGTGTTGAAAAACAGCTGAAGAAAATTCAGGTCTAAATTTCAGTGACGTCGACTGTTTCACAAAGTGCAGAGTCAAATATTCCTGATCTTTATCCAAAAACTCATTCTCCATTCACGGTAACTCTTACATGTTTCAACTCAAAATCGTAAGTAATAGTAAGACATAGAGCACACAGATTCCATTGTTTACAAACGAATACAAAAGAAGAAAATGAAAGAGCAACCACCCCTTTTTAGCCTGGTTAGAGATGACCTAAAAAAAATCTTTTCACTAAAATTAAAAGTGCATCTCGCATCGGTATGCATAAAATACCGTTTTACGAGCTTCATGTTTCTCAACTTTATGTGTGTAAAGTGTAAAGGAATTTGTATTCCACAAATTTTCCAGCAAATAAAACGAATCAGAACGACAAAATCGAGGGAAAATAAAAAGGATAAATCGCTTCAGTAGATATGACACAGATTCACTGCTATATATGAACGGTAATTTTAAAGTAATCAATAGCAGTAAACGTTATTTTTGTGATTGTGACTACAACATGCGACAATTCGCTTTTTATTTCGTTTCAATCATTTTGCATTTCATGACCTGGATTATTCTGCACATTTAATGTTTTTGCCAATAATGGAAATTTATGAGACACATGTCGCCCAGAAATTAATGAGTTTGAAGCATATTTCACACTAGGTTCCACATACAAACGTTCTGTTGCGTTTGTCTACACAAAATGTATTCATGCTTCGGGGCCTAAAGTGATGGAATGTTCATCGCAATTTACTTCAAGTTTTTGAACAAAATAACTTACTTACCAATTGGGCAAATGATGGAAATGGTACTTCTTGTGTGTTTACCGACCTCGGCTGTTTCCATCATTTGTCCCATTGGCAAGCAATGTACTATTACGTTTTACGGCAATAAAAATGACGCTTCGCTCAAATGATATGTGCGTTTACATTGCCTAAAGCATTTTATTTTGACGTGAAAATGAAACAACAATTTTAACAATTTTTGTATATTTTCCAGGGTGTTATGGAAAATCCATCATGTCCATCGACTCCACCAGAAACCATATCGGCTCTGCTATGGACGACTGTGGCTGTCTTTGGCATAGTTTATGCCCTTCTAGGTAAGTAACATTATATCAGACAATCGACGAGTCATTCCGATCGAAACGTTTTTCCTATTAATGATACTCCAATATAGCATATAAATTTGAAGGTATAAAGAAAACGAAAATCTAACAGGCGAGACATTTGCTGTGAATGACTCTTCAATATATTGTTTTAAGTAAAATGTAATTCTCATCATTTCATTGAAGAGTAGAAGAGAAAATGGACCCACCACCCAAAATCCGATTTAGCTCTATGTACAAATTATCTACTGAGAATTTCCGAAGGAATTGAAAGATGTTTCGGAATTTTTATAGTGTTTTCGTCATGCGTTTCTGCTTCGAGCAGCTGTTCATATATTTGGTTGTCTGATAAATAGTTCGCAGTAAATGATTATTCCATTGCTAACACACATAACCAAGTCATGAAAACAGTAAAATCATCCGATTGGAATGGTTGTTCCATACTTTTTTTGTCTGTAAACTTATATTAGTTTGCAAACACTCACCACTTCTCAAAAACAAGGCGGAAGTATATAAAACCGTCATCATCATCTGTTCCCATTGTATACCAGGGCCTAATATTGAGAAAAATTTCACTAAATTTCACCTAATTTCTCTAAAAATGCATCTAATTTTACTGACAAATTCACCAAATTTAGCGAAATAATACTCAATAGACCCTGGTATAAACCCCTTCGGCTTCGACCTATAAGTTATAGGACAAACATCTGTGAGACTAAAAATTAATCGATTCAGATGTTCATCTTTTTCATCCTTTTCTAGCCAGTCCTGGCCTCTGCTGCAACACGTTTTGTCACAAGGAAATATAATGCGAAAATCAATTTGCATCTCGAATGCAATTGTTTTCGAATGAACCATTTTGCGCGTAGGTGTAGGGTATATATAATTTTGGCAATGGCACCTTGGCGATACTAAATTTTATGAAACAATGAAATATTAATCAATGACATGAGCCATAAATGTTTGGGTTTGGTTTACAACGGGTTATGAACGCTCTAGCGTGCCATAATGCAAATTAATTTTATGAAGAGATTTTCCACTCCACCTAACCTAAATACCTTTATATTCAAATTTATATTTAAAGGCATATCGCTAACTGTTGCGAGTATTATGATCATTTATGCGATTAGACTTTATGTCAACTTAACCATGTTATCCGTGATTGTAAGTGGATTATTAAATTGCTGTAAAAAACATCATTTTCAGGCTATAGATGTTTGAGAGCTGTTGGTTTTCTGAGTGGCCTAGCGGCAGGATGCGGATGTATATTTTGGTTGCAAAACAAAGAGATCACAATCCTGGGCAGTCCTGCCGATTATGGTAAACTCAGTGAAATAACAAAAGAAAAATCTCAAATAGTTCTTCTAACAACTTGTGTTGCCTGTTTATAATGTAGCATTGGCAGTTGTTGCTGGACTTCTTGGTGCCGTACTTGGATCAGCTCATCCAATCGCAGCGGCATTAGTAAGTGCCATTGCGGGAGCTCTAATTGCTGGCGTAGCCATGGCAATTTGTATAGTCACAATGCCTGATCATGTGTTCGGGGTAGGTTGATCCCAATTTTTGTTGAATTGCCACTAAATTTCCTCACAGCATCTTGTAATTTCGTGTAAATTGTTTTCCAGGAAAGAGAAGTGCTTGTCTCAATGGGTGGCGGTGCAGTCATCTTCGCAGTGCTAACGCTCTTATGTGCCAAACTAATAACCATAGTTTCGTCTAGCATCGTTGGCTCGGCCATGATTATTTCGTCAGTAGATTTCTTCATGCACGGCTTAAAGACTGTTACATGGGTATGTGCATATTTCCCTCCTGTTGAAAACAACACATTACGACGTTTTGATTGTTACAGTTCCTTCAAATGAAACCAAATCCACTGCCACCGCCGTGCTATGGAGGCATTTTATTGTGTGCCTGGCCGGTAGCAGCTGTAGTTAGTATTATAGTGCAATGTTTTATAACAGCATGGCGAATTGATCACAGTAAACGTCCACGACGGAGAAACCAAGCTCATCGCACTCGTTCGAATTCTCGACCGCGTGAAACTCGAGAAGAGGCTCGACAACGGAAATACAGGTACTTGTATCAAGTACGAACAGCACGCGGTGATATTATATCACAGGTAAGTTTTATCGCATTGTGGTGAATGCCGGGCATGATTTTGATTGATTTTTCCGAAAAAAAAAAACAGAATTACGTGTCTGCTCTACAAAAACGAATCCAGCCCGGCACAGGACCGCCGTCCGAACATTCAACCAAAACCAGCTCAAACGAACGAAACACACTGAACAGTGATCGTACCCATTTCACAAACATTCCCGATTCGGACGCTGACAAAATGGATATTGTCCATGAGAGAGGATGATTTTGACTTTCGATTTTTTAATTTTTTTTTGTTCTTTCTTTTCCGTTCTGTTTGTTGCGAGGACATTTTTTTGGGAGAAAAATTCAATTGAATTTACAGAATAAAAAAAATGTTTTTTGAAATTTGGCGCTCCTTTAAAATGAATCGAACGAAATGATATACCGTGTGGGATATTGAAAATTTTAGTTTAGGCTAGGCGTAATTGAATGTGTTTTTTAATTCAAAATACCTCATTTGTTGTTATATTTCATTTTTCTGTAAAAGAAAATGAAATTTTGTTAAAACGAAAACGCTCATTTGATTAGCATAATACAAGAGAAACAAAAATAAGATTTCGGCACAATTTTTTTACATGAAGAAAACATTAGAATTAAGCCAATGAAGATGAGAAAAAGAAATCAAAATGAAAATATTTAAAATAAAACAAAAAAAAAACATTTTCTCGGCAAAAATTAGAGAGAATTTTCCAAAAAGAAAAAAAAGTAAATTCCAATATTAGACGTAGTGAGTTTTTTTACTGAATAAAAATGACAAAAGAATATATTTTGCTGAATTTTAAATTTAAGGAAAATGATGTAAACTTATGTGAATTAAAAACAAGGCAAAGTAAAAAGGAAAAATCGTAAAATTTAAAGGGACAAACCAATGCAAATGTATTTTTAGCTATAAAATGTGAATCTCAAAGTTAAATTCTAATCTTCTTTTTAAGTTTTTTTTTGTTTTTTAAGTTTCATTCATTTTGTTTTGTGATTTTCTGTAAATAGAGAGAACAGTAAAAATAATCTTCAAAACTTTAAACTTAAATGATAAATTTAGATAAAAGTTAATCGATGATAACCATGCACGCAAAATATTGATTAAATAAAAAAACAAAGTTAAAAAAAACAACGACAAAATGGTCGATAAAAAATACGTTTATCCTAAAATCGTTACGAAATTATCATTCAATGAAATTGAAAATTCAGACAATATTACACCAACAAGACAAATTTAGAATTTGATTTCTTACGCAATGGTCTTAAGCTGAAAATTAAAAATATTTTATTTAATTGTCGTTAATTCCATAACCAGTCAAAAGTTCCAGTATTTCAAGAAAGACAGAAGGTCTTGCGAGCTTATCCAAAGGATTATCGGTATAAAACCAATGCCACTTTTATTTACATGATGAGGGACAAAGACTTGAAACGTAAAGTTTTCGTCTGAATTTTGTTGATACGAGGCGAAGCCGAGGTCAATAAACACACTAAAATGAGACTTTTACATTTTATCCCGAGTGTTGTAATGGATTTTACATGCTGCGGGCGTCGAAAGTTCACGAAATTTAATGAAAGAATCGTTTTTTGACACGCAATCATGTAGAAAATTGGTTGAACGACTTTCATTTTTGAGCGCAATGAGGTCGATACGGAATGTAAAATTCGAATCGGTATCCTAGTGAACGCGCTAATTCCAAATGACGAATGAAATCTGAAAATTAAAATTTTATTGGAAGACAGGTTGAAAATTCAAACATTTGACTCGTCTGGGCCAGGGCTTATTTTTGGGATTTTTTTTTTTTCAAAAACATTACAAATTCTGAAAAAGCTCCGAAAAATATTCATTTTTCGCAGAAATAATTGCCAAATTTTTGAGAATAATTCGGAATTTTCAGACTAAAATTCCAAAAAAGCCCCGTGTCTGCCACTACATACTTTAAAAAAAATGTCCACAAAGAGTTCCCACCTATTTCAGATTTTGTGCAATGATTGATGAGGCTCAATCCCGCTAGCGCTCAAAAATACAAGTTTTAGAAAAAACTGTTTCCGTTTCGGGTAGTGTGAGAATATGGCCTTTAGGAAAGGTGACATGAAAACAGGCTCTCGATCTCTGCTATGGAAAAGTACGCCTAAAACTGTGAAACACAAAATTTTTTTCCACTTTTCTCTTAGTAACAATCCGAGCCCGAAAATAATATTTTATTTTTGTTCAAAGTTTGTCAGACCATACAGTAAGTATGTTAAAGCCGCATTTGTTTTTTTCATTAATAAATGTTGAAATGAAAAAAAAAACGATTGTAGGGTCAGGTTAAGAGAAACATTAGACATAAAATGTCAGCGTGTCGTTAAAAAAAATTAAAAACAAAACTTAACAAAATACACTTACGACTTTGCAGATTGCTCATAGTTTGCAGATTTTCTCTCCGTAGTGTTGCTACTCGGAATTGCTGCTAAAACTTAGTCAGATATTAGTCATCCGCAATAAAATTTAAACTTAATGGAAAGATTGAAAGTCAGTAAAACTGAATTATTTTTTAGAAAAATATCAGGGACGCCATGGACGCAGATGTCTTTTCTCGATACAAACAAATCGGTTTGATAGTTAGCCTAATTGAGTTGGAGTGTTTATTAGAGCAATTTAACGAAAACCTAATTTTCGAATACCATTTCAGTAGAGATCGAAACCCCAAACCCGAGTAATGCTAAGAGAATAGGGGAATACCCAAGTAAAAATAAAAGTCTTAAAGGTTCGAAAAGAGACGTCTCAAGGTCTCAAATCCTTTGTATTGTGAGACGTGAGACGCCTCTTTTCGAACCTTTGAGACTTTTACTCAAAAAAATGCTCCAACTTAATTGGCTGTCATACAGAAAACATTCAACTAAGGTTTCATCAGAACTTTTCAAATTACAAACAAATTTTTGCATAACATTCAAGAGAGAAACGATATTTTTGAATAGTCTACTGAGTAAGTTTTAGGGTCGGTAGTTAGACTCGTGCATACTATTTTAAATTTCTATCTGTAACGTTAAAAACCTTTCCACAAAGACATAACAATTTCAATTTTCTTTCAATACTTATCTTGCTGAGACAGAATGTCTCCATTTTGAGATTATTAAACAACTGGAGAAAAAATCACTGCCAACAAAGAGCATTTACAACCAAATCTGTATTTCAATCACACATCCAGTACATAATTAGACATGTACCACACTTCCACATACATCATCTAAGAGTCAAGTTCGTCATAGTTATTCGATTCACTCGCTCATCCTCAAAATTTTTCTTCTCTGCATTTGGAAATTCAGTTCAAACGCAGTTCTGGAAATGAATTTTGGAATTTTCGGAGCTGAATGCTGAATTAATGCTCAACCTAGTGGAATAATCTAAAGTGCTTATCGATGTAAAATCAGATGTTTTTCGTCAGTCCTTTATGATTGTTCTGATTAAGATGCAGTTAAATTTCCTTTAAAAAACACTAGCAGAGTCATTCAATTTTCCGGTAGTTCTAGTAATGACACCTCCTTTGGACAGAATTTATAAAAATGACCCATCCATATGAGCTAAAAACTAATAATTGCAGAACGAGGCGTCATTTAACGAAGGGAAAATAAAAATTTCGACATTTTAAAATTGGTACAGGAAACCTATTATTATATCAAAGATAAACTAATTAAATAATCAAATTATTTAAAATAAATTATTGTAAATGTGATCATATTACGAACATATAAATATATTTATGTATAGAAACGGTGTTTATTTGATATGTTAACCGGAAACGAGCCGAAAGTTCATGATTGTTGTCAAGTCATTGGAAAATGTTGTCGTCAATATATTGTTTTCGAGTGAACCGAAAAATTGACACTACATCCATACATTTTCTGTCAAATTTTTATTTTTGCTCGATGTATGTACCAGCCTGGTCCAGCCTTAAATAAAAGTAATTCTCGTGGAATACGTATTCGCACCATGTGATATAAATATCACCACTCACTTCTGTCACTGGTTTTCTCTTATTCTTGTTAAACAACGCGGTTTCAATTCACAGACAGGTTTTTAACGGAGTTTTTTCGGTTTGGTTTGCTTTCTGATAAAAATTGAGCACTCTGCGGAATATAATCATCAAGAAAAACCATAGAGGCCATAGAGACTACTTAGAGGAATTATGACTCATTTTAATTTGTCAGTTTGTTCTTTTGAACTATTGCCCTTGGCAGAAACAGACAGATGGTAAAAGTAGATTACATTGGATGCGGAGGAAAGCATTCATTACATGAGGGATTAATTTGTGATACGAGCTGAACTCACAAGTGCGTTTTTAAGCAACGAGGTTTGGAAACTGTTATTTTGGTAAGCGTAGAAATTGCATATCCGAGCCGAGGGCGAGGTATGCAACTACACGAGTCAAAATAACAGTTTCCAAACAGAGTTGCTTAAAAACACACGAGTGAGTTGGCAAGTATCACAATTGATCCCGAGTGATGAATGCTTTCCAAGCATTCAATGTACGCTATTTTATTGCCTAACCACCCGGAAAGTTGTAGTTACAAGTACATTTGTCCCCCGAGGAACTAGAAGTTCCAAAATACAGTATTTCAGGAGTTGGTTTTTGTGAGAATCAAAAGAAAATATTGATAATTGATGAATTACTTCGCATTATTTATATTATGCCTACCAGATCTGGAAAATCAGCTCAGAAAAAAAAAGTAAAATGATTTCGCATCTCATATACAAATCTAAATTGAAACAAAACAAAAACAAAGAAGCGTTGAAACGTTTAGAAACGAATCTAGTTCACTGATGAAATAAAATAAAATATTGCTAAGACCAATATGGCCGACGCGTTTTAAATCAATGTGCTCACATGTGCTTTCTACGTATTTACTCAAGCCCCAAATTTATGGTATCACCAATAAAACAACAGATATTTCGATTGCAGCGTTCAATAATTCAAAACAATATTTCAGATGATGCATTTTTTCTGTAAAAGAACTTTCCTTCTCTTGGCTCGCAAGAGCTTTCCTTCACGGTCACAAAAAGGTCCCTCATGTAATGACCACTTTCCGTGGTGGGTAAAAGTACCTGTAACTACAACTTTCCGGGTGGTTAGGCAATCAAAATTTTTTTTAAGATTTCGTTCGTCCACTTCCCAATTACTCGTATTTACTGCTTTGTCCACGTAAAAATCCCACTTTCGTATCTAGCCTGTTACTGCTGTTACTGCTGTTCCTCTCCGATTCTCTTATTTCGTATACGAAAATGGTAAATGAAAGAAATCGGAGAAACCGAGAAGAACAGCTTAGATACAATAGTGGGATTTTTTGCTTGTGCAAAAAAGTATAGAAAAGTTTACTCTTTTACAGAGTTTGTTAATTCATTCGATCGAATTAATAGGGAACGTCATATTGTTCAAACAGAAACGGAATGTCCAACACAAACGGAAACACAAAACAATTTTTCTTTCTTGTCCCAAAGAAAAATTGTTTGTGTTTCCGTTTGTGTTGGACGCATGTGTTGGATCACATTAGATATCATCGTTAATTTTCCTCAATACTGTCGATAACATGGAGAAGTCTATCAGTATATTATTCATATGGCAAATATTGTTCCAATCCAATGGGTCTGCGTTTATTGAAGAAAAAGAAAAACTCACAGCTTGTGTTTATCTTTAACTTTTCTTTTTATAACTAAAATTATATTCTCATCTGTTTTGATTTTGTGTCTGCATCTGTTCTACGAATAAAAAACGTACAGTTGAGTAAGTTTTTAGTTGAAAATAATTGTGTGCAACCAAGCTTCGTTAAAAGCTCTCTGTTACCTATCGAAAGCTAACAAAATAGTTCATTTGGACAGTGGTACAATATTACCTATTGTTATGTGGTCGTGGTCGTTCATATATGAATAAATAAGTTCTTCATCATAGCTTCATACATATAGTATGACTGTGTGAGGGTATACTGGTTAGCTTTATCGTTAAAAGAGCTACGATAAGAAAATTAATAAATTCCAACAGTACGTTGATGACTAAAAACGTTTAGAAGACCTTCGTCGGTAAGTCCACTGTTATTTTTGTACCCATACACGTCTGGCTGATTTTATTATTTTTATATTTATTGTCGTGGCATTTAAATGTATTTATTATGTGAACACTATTCGAGTGTTAAGATGAATCTCCAAACAATTTTTCTTTCAGCCAATAACATCCCAATATGTCGAAAATATTGTACAAATGCCACAAGCAAATAGACAACCCATTACACAAAGCTGCCTTCCGCGGAAAAGTGGACAAAATTCAATCACTTCTCAACGACTTCAGTCCATACAAAGCAACATCGGAGTCGGAAACTCCGTTGCACTTATCAATAACCAAGGGTCATCTAGATGCTGCCAATGTCTTTCTGAGTATCCTGGAAATCGATTTGACCGCTGTTAGACGATTTTTGAGTGATCGGAAGGTGGACGTTGGATTAGGAAATGAAAATTTCGCTTGTGCTATTGGTAAACGGCAAATTCAAATGGTGAAACAAAAGTGTAGTGAAATGATTGTAAAAACGAAAGACGGCGAATCATCAGTATTTGATAACTGCACGCTCGTTTTAATGAAGGAGAATATTTTCTCTGTGCCAAAGGTGCTGGTTGTTCGATCTAATAATCAACAACAAAAGTTCGTTCTTTTGTCGACCGTTTTTCAACTATTGAATGAAAATGGTGTAATAAGCTTAAATGTACAGAGGTCTAGCGATCGTTCAACTGTTCTTCACTGCGCTGCAGCTGGAGGATATACTGAATTGGTGATGAGATTGTTGGATCTAGGTAAATAAATCACATACCGTGAACACACCAACCAACCGTACGAGCCATTACTCTATTGATTTTGAAAAACTTTATCTGATTTCCTCAGGTGCCAATCCCCACTTAAAGGACATAGTTCATCAGACTGCAATCGGTGCCGCTCATTCAATGGGCGAATTCCATACCTATGTGGAAATGTGTCGACGCTTACGTTTGGACATGTTCGCTACGAAAGACTTTGTAAAGCTACCAGTGAACAATGCAGTGTGGGAGAATGTACAATTTCTGATTGAAACGTTGGTTGCTTTGCGGATGGAAAACTTCCAGGAAGACCGTAACAAAGCCGTTCGAACTGTTTTATCAATGAGAGAAGTAGCTGAAACGTTTCTTCTATCAAACGTTGGTGAAAAATGCTTGGAAACGTATGGTGAACACCTGTCGGAAAAGAATGTTGCGAAGATTCTTATGCTGTTACTTAATCACAGCCCCGCGCTCCGATCAGATATCATAATGCGGCATATTCTCCAAGATTGTAGTATTGTAAAGGCGAAAACCGGACGAGTAATTCATTGTCGAGCTCACAACACTGTTCTACACATTCTTGTCCGAACCGGAAGGAGTGATATTGTACGTAAGATATATGAAGACTTTCCTCATCTAAAAACTATCCTCTTCGAGCACAAAGAACTTGGATTAAACGCATTAACACAATGCATTCAATCGAATCACGTTGAGCTGGCGCAGTTCTTAATCGAAGAACATGAAAATGAAATCAATCGACCAGAACAATGGTCGCAATTACTGATCACTGCAGCCGAACTACCCGACTCAACGGATTTCATGAAAATGATTCTGGAACATAGGATGACCGATCCGAACTTGGCTCTTCGCGGTGTTCCGTCGGTTCATCGAAACGCTTTGTTTGTTTGTATTGCGAAGGGAAATTTGGAGAAGATCAAAGTGATTCTTGAATCAAATAAGCTGACCAATTTGAATAGAATACAATCCGAATACGAAACGTTGCTGCAATCTGCCATTTGTTCGATGAACGTATCCGAAGCACCGTTGGGCGGTTATTTTAATGGTAACACTGACCAATTCAAATATTTAACAAACGACCTCAGCACGTCGGAAGACGAAGACGTGCCATTGGACTATCATCCAACCGAGACACTTAATGACAATGCCACCAAATATGAAATTATGAACAAAATATTTGATTTGCTGATAGAAAAAGGTGCCAACGTTAAGCACGTTGATGCATCTCACAAAACATTGCTACATCACGCCGTTGCGAAAAGCAACAGATACGTGGTGGAGCGACTCCTCAGCCTCGGCTTAGATCCGATCGATCCCGATCGAGATGGTAATCTACCATTGCATTATGTGAGTAACAGCGAAATTTTCGAGATTTTAAGGAACCACCCAACGTTCGAAGAAACGCTTACCGCTCGAAATAAAGTCGGTGCAACATTCCTGCATAATTATGCTCGATGTTCAAGCTGTTCAGTTGATTTGATTTCTAAACTCATCGACAATGGTGTCGATGTGAATGCGGTGGACAATACTGACAACACTCCCCTACATTATATGGCCCGCCCACCGATTGCTGTTTGTGAATTACTCATCAATAACAATGCGAACATAGATTTGAAAAATTCGCAGGGTTTAACAGCAACTCACACAGCCATTTCCCATGAAAATTTTGGCTTAGCTGCCCTCCTTATCAAACAGCCAACTTTCAATTTATTTGCATTGACAAAAACAGGCAAATCTTATCTAACAGTGCTCACACGCATCCATGCCGATAAATTTAATGAAATCAGAACCGCGTTGGAGACTCGGAAGGACGAACTTATTCAGCTGATTGAAATGTATTGCAATGAAGTGGATGACTACGGGTTTTCAAATTTGCTTCACTCAACGGACAACAAATATCTCCTGGACTTACTGATTGCACAGCCACACATTCAAGTTAATGCTGCAACATGCACACACAACGATTCATTGTTGCACAGAGTTCGCAATGACGTAAAATTTGCCCGGTTTTTGGTGGATAAGGGATTGGATGTTAATCGAATCGATCCTTTCCAGCGTACACCTTTGATTCAGGCCCTGACAGCTGGTCATGGAGCCAACATTGAAGTTATTAGGTACTTGATAGAAGCGGGAGCAAATGTTAACTGCTCTATGGAGCGAGGCATTTCACCGTTGCGTGTCGCTTGTGAATATTTTCATTTGGAATCGATTAGAATCCTTTTAGAGGCGGGAGCTGACTGCAACGTAAAAGGTAGTGACGGAAAAATCCCATTTGAGTGTCTGCCCATCGAATACATGAGCATCGTCACTAACATTGTCGTCGATTCATAAATCGCAAGCAACTGTGGTTCGTTGCGCTAGATGAAAATTCCATTATGGCCTGTTGCGCAAAATAGGCTTTGGTCTCGGCTTTGGTCCATTAGTAGGTGCCGAACGCAAAATAAAAATGATTTTTTCGGCAAAATTTTCATATTTTGAATTTGTTACATACAACCCCTGTTCTTAACTTAACTTAACAACAGCAATTCGTTTGTTAGACATAGCAAGTACCATTGAAAATGCACCCTGATTGATTCACAGTTTCTAGAATCGGAACATCGATCAGTACACCGAGCAGCGTTGCCAAAAGGTTACGTATCAACACCCAAAGTAATAATGTTGGGAGACTACGGCATGCAACCAACAGCCCTTTCCTATAACGGTGGCAAACTTCAAGGAGGTAGCAACGACTTTGACCCGTTCCTACAGCTCCGATAAGTTTATGGCGACCAAGTACAGTTGACGGTAGGTAGGAACACGTAGACGTAGGCGTTATATCATACTCAATGTAATTCGAGTTGGAGCTGTCAAAATTGTCGATTCTCCTGCAACAGCCATCTGAGTCTTTGATTTCAGCGGTGCGGGTATTGTTCGGTCCAGCTGTCCATCTTATTCTTTCGCAATTCAGGATGAAGCTACAGGTAGTATACACGATCAAATAGTCTCCGTCGAGTTCCTAATTTGGTAATCAAATGAAAATGCAATCAGTAAATCACAGCACAATGCACAGTCGAAAAAATAATTTTACATTAATCAAATCAACTTTATTTCGATAGTTTGAAAATCCCGGACAGTCATAGTCCGATTCCGATGCGCTAACAAAGCCAATCGATATTAACGTCAAAAGTATTTGCCACATTTTCAAAACAAAATTTTGTTTCATTAATCTCAAGTATCCGGTTTCAAATCCCCAATCGACTTGAATTGTCCAGTGTTCAAAGTTATTTTGTAAAGTTCATGCGAAAGGAAAACGTTTTTATAACACTCTGTGTTTACACAGACTTGTCAGCCGGAAGTTTAACGGTATGAAAGCCAAGGTCAGCATTTGTTTTGTATTTGTATATTCGTATCAGAAAAATGATAAATAGGTTTCGCTGTTCAGCATTTATCATTTCTCTGTTTCGTACACATTGTCGACCGTTCCATTCTAGTTATCGGTGTCAAGGTTCTGAAAGAATACTGGTAAGACACTTGTGAGATGCTGGGCAAAATGATTTTTCCTTTATTCGTTTCTATGCAACACTCATATGATATTCTGATGGTCCGTTGCCAATTCGCAACGTTAAAAATATCGAATGTCCTGTATGATTGAGTGTGTTTAACAAATCTGATGCCACCCGCCCTCGTAAGTTTCTTAACCTGTTCTTTCAGAACCTTGAACACCTCGGACGCCGTAAAACATGATTGTACAGTTATACAGTCAATAATTTTGAAATAGAAAGGTGTGCTAAATGTAGCCAAAAGGAAAAAGGCGGAGATGTCGCCGACGAATTCGCGTCTGATAAAAGAGATCGGCGCCCAAGTTTGCCTCGTGCCTATCCAAAATTTAAGTTTTTGTCAATTTTACTTTTCAATGAATAATTTTTTATTTGTAGAGTCTGCTATGAAAAGATATGTTAATATTAATTTTAATTTTAAATAGAACGTAAATTAGGTAACACCTGAGTCGATAAAATTGTATTCAGCACAATGGCACGTGCAGATAGAACTCCTAATTTGCGTCGCTATTCGCAGCCAAGTGCCGATAAAATCGAATATAATCGAACTTGGGATTATACCTAAATGAAATAATGTTTTTAGCACAAAAGTTCTAAACTGATGCTTCTGAATGATTACAATTTCGCCGGAAAATAAGGTCTTCTGGAAATTACGATTTCATAATTTTTACCTTTAATCGACTTTGGTATTTAGAAAATGTTACCTCAGAAAATATTCGGAAATGCTTTCGTTTATGCGCTGAATGTACCATCTATACGATGGTCTCTTTAAAAAGTAAGTTATTCAATTAATGCCAACACAGCCAATAACATTGTCTTTGAAACATTTTACTGACTTGATTCTTTCCTCTTTTTCAATATAACTAAATGACTATCATGACTGTGTGTCTTAACACAACAAATCGCATTTGAAGAGTTTCCGAATGCTTTAGATTTTTAAGCTTCTTTTAATAATTGATACCCAAACGAATCTCTAAAAGCTTTCTAAAGCTCTTGAAAATTGTATTCTCAGCGCAATTCACACACTAGTGAATTTGGGTGAAATTTATTGAAAAGGAAAAAGTGTCTTTCGCATCTCACACACGCTGCTCCGCTGTTGCGGAAAGCAACAAATACGTGGTGCTATTATAAAGTGAACGCAAAAACGGGTGTAATGGTAGAGAGCTATTATTGAGTGAATCGAAAAACGGGTGTAATGGTGAAGTGAAAGATCTAAATAGTATATTTCAATGGGGAGAAAAAAAGAAAGCTTTCGAAACGAGAAATACCGACACTTGAAGTGAGTCGAAGACATTTTACATTTGAAATGGAAAAAAGTTTTCGGAATAACAAATTTTTACGCTAAATAAAAATGGAATTTATTTGCATTCATTTTTCGCGCACAAACAAATTACCTGACACTCAAGAGAAGCAATTTTACATATAAATCCATTTCGTATGGGAAAGCGTTAGCACGGCCAGCCAAAAATCTTGACCAAATTACATTTTGAACCTTTCGCTTCAATTTACCGTCAAAAGCATTTCATTACAACATTCCGACCGTTTTAGTGAATGTTTTAGTGACAATTTTATCCAATTTTTGAATTTCACATTTAGTATAAATTTTAACGATTTCGTATATTCAAATCCGAATAAATAAATGTGTTTGGTGTCGAATAGTCACTACCTTACTCAATTGGGTGCCACATTTGTTCATATGCTCTATTATTATGCTCTATGTTCATGTTCAAGCGGTTCAGTCTATGGGAAAGCTGTTGGTAACTCTTGTAACACTCCGTTGAATCCCCTCTCGATCGCTGTTTGTGATCTTATCAACAGCAATAAGAACATAAATTTGAAAATTCCACAAGGCTTAACAGGAACCAAGGCCTATTTCAGGGAATTAAACTACCAAAAATTTCGTAAAATATCCGAAATTTGGGAATTTTCAGGAATTTTTGAAAATTTATAAAACAGGCCCTGGCAGGAACCCATACGGGTTTACTTAACTCAACGTACAACATATGTCATCTGACTAGACTTACTGATTGCACAGCTGCTAGGGATCGGAACAGATAACTCTTACACGATCTGAAAACTGAAAAATGGCAATCTGAAAATTTCAGTTCAGATCAGATTGAATTCACATCCTATCTGATCTGAACTGAAATTTTCAGATTGCCATTTTTCAGTTTCAGATCAGATCAGATATTTTTCAGATTGATTTCAGATTAGATTATAAATTTGTGTCTTTTGTTATCGAATGAACGACATACGTTGTTGGGCAGGTGAAACATAGTATTATTACAAGTTTTGGCAAATTTACATATCACAAGTTCATTAATAGTAGTTTTATTGCATGCTGCGAAAGTAGTTCATTACATTAGGTAACCGTTTTGTAATTATTGAATAAGAATTTACGAGAAGTGTACCAAAAATATGCCACCATGAATGGATCGTTTTTGCATGGGGCATATTGCTATGTAATATACTCAACTTTCACAGGGGCCGGCAGTAAAGCTTATTTTAATACTGGCAATATCAGAGAAATTTCATTCAAGAGGCATCCGCTCGCAGCTAAATGGTAGCCTACATTTGCACGAAAAATTAATACATTTTCGATGATAACTTTGTACCCCATTGCTTTACGGGAAAAGTAGAAACATCGTTTTATGCCGAAAAATCGACTATAAAATATAAATTCGTGTGATGATGTGACCACTTCAGAGAAAACACCTGAATTGTGTAAATTTTCATGAGATATCGAGTTCTCTCGGAATAGGTCACACCATCACAAGGATTTATACTTCTTAGTCAAAGGCGACACTTTTTGGCATAAATCGATGTTCTTAATTTTCCCGAAAAGTAATGGGGTACAAAGTTATCATCAAAAATGTATTCATTTATCGCACGAAAGCAGGCTACAATTTACCTGCGAGCGGATGTCTTTTAAATATTCGAAGAGATTACGTATAGTTGTTTAAGTGTAAATTGATTATTTCTGATGAATTTTTTCCTTTGCAGAGCTATCACTTCAATTCAGATGTATTTCAGATATCTGATTTAAAATTTCAGATTTCAGATGAAATTCAGATCAGATCGTTTCAGTTCAGATAAATTCAGTTCTTGTTTTTTCAGATTCAGATAACATCTGATCTGAAAACTTTCAGATCTGATCTGAAATTTTTCAGATTCATCTGATCTGTTCCGATCCCTACACAGCTCTAATTCAAGCTAATGATCGATTGTTGCACAAAGTTCGCAATGATGAAAAATTTGCCATGTTTTTGGTCGACAATAAATTGGATACGAATCTAATCGAATCGAGTCATGGAACCAATAATATTGACATTGTTGGATACGTGATAGAAGCAGGAACGAATGCTAACTGCGCGAGGCATTTCAGGTGTTGCTTGCGGATTTTTTTTATTCGGAATCGATTAAAATCGTTTTAGAGGCTGGATATGGCTTCGACTTGAAAGGTAAATGTAGTAACGGAAAAATAGAATTTTATTGTACATCCGTCAACTACAGATTCTACATTACAGACGTATCGTCACTAATTTAGTTGTGTAGTAGCGTGCGATCAAATACATTTTATTTCGAAAATCAAATTGACAAATTTTTTGTTTCTTTCATTTTGTTTCACGCCAACGATCAATTACAATTTCTACAAAAAATGATAGCACTGAAAGGACTAAACCGCAGCAAAGAAGCAGAAACGAACCACTTACTCCAGCCGCGGTAATTTGATGAAACGTCTTCTGACGATGATGTACATTGAAAAGTATAACATGTTGCTCTCTCCTCATGTCCAAATACCATTTTTTTATAATTCCATGTTCCTGATATCTAAGAAGAAAAGTGTTAGACAAAGTACTGTGTTTATGACTTCACGGAAGCAGACACCTTCGGATATGCCAATCAAATAGTTTTGTGTATGGAGAATATTTTTGGAAAGCAAATGCGGAATACTGCACCGAAACACAGCTTTTCATTAGTCTAAATATGGGTATCAAATCTTCATAGTCGTTAGGCACAGAGACATATTGGTGCGAGACCGAAAAAACAAAGACACCACACTTCCTCTCGGCAATTAGTCGTTGTCTGTACAGATGATTGTCGCCATAAACTAGTGAACGAGTACTCAATTTTTGATCGTCTTCTTTGACTGACGCATAAAATTCGTCGAAGGAGTCGTTACTGGCGTAGCGACCGCAAACAAACATATCTGTTGAAGGATAAACCTTGTCATTATGTTTAGACATAATTGAAGTGATTATACCGTGATCTAGGAATTGTTTGACAGTGTTGACTGGTTTCTCGAAGCTCGGACTAGTAATTCTCGATGTGTAAATGGTTGTGTAGCATACGTCTATCCACACAGAAAATAGAATCCAACTGTTGAATAAATCATGAAAATCAAATTCAAATTTTATAGAAATGAAAATGTGCATTGCCTGGTCAAAACAATTTGGGCCGACACTTTATTACTAGTGGAAAACCGATTCAGAGGCTGCGACGTAACGATGCTGACTGTTTCGATGAAAGTTCTTGGAAAGTCAGTGTACCGATCATTTCTCCGGTGTAGTCGCGTCTCCATTTTCGAGAAAAAATTCAATGAAACACTTGACAAAAGGAAAACGCAAAGAAACGACATCCAAACATGTGCACTTAATCCTGCATAAATAGCCGTAGCTGCGTGTAATTTGATCGGCTTTGGTACCATGAATGTAACACACATTCCTTCATAAAATTTGGTCAAGTCGTAGAGTTCGTAATTTTTATTTAACACCCAAATGGAACCTATTGCCAGATCAGTCAAGCTATTTGAAACATCAGTTGCCATTACCGAGTATGGTGGGAGTTTCGTTTGCGAGTAATCTCGAAAATTGTATGTCTTCTTCCAGTTCTTTGTCACTTCTTTAACGAAACGTATTTCCGTTCCATCGATTTCATTGACTTTCCTGAAAATGGGCAGATTAAGTAGATTCGACTAAATTAAAAATTAACTGACGTGTTATAGCTCGCATTTTCTGGATAGAAAACGAATGGTACAGCGTTGAACAAACTAATGCGAAAATCGTCCTTCTCCAAACGTGTATCGACTATGGGATGAAATAAATCACTCGGCGTGTAAGACACAATAGACTTCTTTAGATCATTCGTAAGAAGATCTTTGATCAACACCTTTTGTTTTGAATATTCAAAAATGTAACCGAACAAGGCATTTTCAGTTAGAAAAGTTTTCAAGCGAGTAGCCGTGGCAATGTCGCCTGTACTGGATCCGTTAAATTGATCAAAAATGTACAGATATAACTTTGAGAATGGAAAAAATTGTTTCGTGTCTGACTGATTGCGTAGGATGATTTCTTTGACATCAATTAGGCTATCAGCAAATATCAGAAAAGCTTCACATTTTTCTCCAGTTTCAGAGCTGATATTCCTGTTTCTCAAGGTCTGAACTGACGTGATTTTAAAGAAAATCAAATGGAGTCCTAGCGATTTTAAGACACACGACACTTCATGGTCCTTTTCAAAAGCCACTTGCAAACACTTTTCATGTTCGCTTGGAAATTCAATGAACTGGATCAGATCAACCTTATCGCATAGAATTCGATTTTGTGCGGCTGCTACATTTCCGTATAGATAAAATAGAATAGTCAAGACTGTCGAGAAAATTGCTTGTGCCATGTTAAATGAAGTCGAAGCAGCGGTGGGAAAATTGTCCTTCTTGATAAATAACAATGTTCGACATCAGTCAATCTAAGATGAGAATAGAATAAGCTCTATAATATGGGTAAAACCTTCAAACTGTTTGGGGTTTTGCTATATAAAGAAACAAATTGATGCTTACAAGCGTCACAAAAATTATAATGTTCGATTTCGAAGTACTGTTCCGTAACAATTATCATACAATACATTGATGATATATGCAATTACTAAATCAATAATCAATTCCCCACTGAATGACGACAGAGATGTAAACATCGAATTTATACAAACACAAAACTTCGTAGTGGTGAGAAAATTACTATTTGTGAGGGTTTTGGTTCTCCGTCGCCCGGAAAATCAAGGAGAACCAAAACCCTTATTCATTGTTTCTTCGGTCAAGGAAAACACAACCTATTATTACTGTTTGTCACCTATGTTATAAAAGATCTTGTACTTCATTAGTTTGAACACGCATTTTGCTATACATATTAGAGGAGGTTATCTAACGTCTAAAACGACTCATGGTCACAAATCTATTGTCTTTTGAGTCTTGTCACACCAAGTTTAGAACTTTTGAGATTTTCATTTACATTACTTGCTGTGCACACGACTGTGGATACGGCTGTGGATTGTTGCATCATGTTTTCTTTGACAGAAAATTTGTCTAAGGGGCGACTAAAATAGCTATTTTGCTAACATGTGCAAATGGAAATTTTGCGCAATAGATGTAAAAATTGTCAACCCGAGGCGAAGCCGAGGTTGACAACACATCGTATGCGCAAAATTCCAGTTTAGGCACAAGTTAACAACCTCGTTAACAATAAGATTTTATTTTTGAGATAAACGCAAATCGCGACTTTTTCCGAAATTTTAGACTGTTTTGAATTACTAGAATCTAATTGAATTTGAAATAAAAATTTTGATGTGCACGGGTGAGGCACGAACTCACAACCTTCAACTTGCCGGGCTGATGCTCTAACCAATTGAGCTACCGTGGACATTTTTATTTCAAATCCAATTTTGAACCGTTGGTACAACACATGATGTGTGTGTTCTTTCTTAGATACACATATAGAAGAAAGAACACACACATCATGTGTTGTACCAACGGTTCAAAATTGGATTTGAAATAAAAATGTCCACGGTAGCTCAATTGGTTAGAGCATCAGCCCGGCAAGTTGAAGGTTGTGAGTTCGTGCCTCACCCGTGCACATCAAAATTTTTATTTCAAATTCAATTAGATTCTAGTAATTCAAAACAGTCTAAAATTTCGGAAAAAGTCGCGATTTGCGTTTATCTCAAAAATTTGCACACTATGCTTGATTGCATTCTCCTATGCTTGCAATACATTCTGTATTACAAGCGGTGTTCTCTGTGTTTAGAGTTCTGAAAAATATATCGATCTGATGTATACTAACTAACACAAACACATCTAATGGAGGTTGAAATACACATATAGAAGAAAGAACACACACATCATGTGTTGTACCAACGGTTCAAAATTGGATTTGAAATAAAAATGTCCACGGTAGCTCAATTGGTTAGAGCATCAGCCCGGCAAGTTGAAGGTTGTGAGTTCGTGCCTCACCCGTGCACATCAAAAATTTTTATTTCAAATTCAATTAGATTCTAGTAATTCAAAACAGTCTAAAATAAGATTTTATGTACAGGAGTGGGATCCCATCGAATACTGATCCTGTATTACAGGATGTTTTGTGCTTTTATGTATGAGCCTGAGTCAGATCAAAGGTGTTTATTCCAGAATTTAAATTGACAAAATGTGCTGCTTTCTTCATTTTGCTTGATATCCGCGTTTCGACCCATGCCAACATTCAATTACAATTTCAAGAAGAAATGATGCGACTGAAAGAATTAAGCCGCAGGAAAGAAGCATAAAAGATCCACTTACACCAACCACTGTAATTTGATGAAACGATTTCATTTGAGTGTCATCGAAAAGCACCACACGACTCATTCTCATCATGTCCAAATACCATTTTGTGATGAGTCCATGTTCTTGAAACCTAGACAGAAAAATGTTAGATAAGAAACGGTGAACAGGTTATCACTTCAACAAGCGACACCTTCGGATATGCCAATCGAATAGTTTTGTGTATGGGGAATATTTTTGGAAAGCAAAGGCGGAATACTGAATCGAAACACAGCTTTTCATCAGTCTAAATATGGGTATCAAATCGTCATGGTCATCTCGAAGAACGATATATTTTCCCAACAAGGGAACTGCAAATAAGCCGCACTTCCTATCGGCAATAAGCCTTTGTCTATACTGTTCATTATATCCATAGACTAATGAACGAGCACCCAATTTGCGATCATATTCGTTGATTGACGAACGAAGTTCGTTAAGGAAGTCATCACTGGCGTAACGGCCACATATATACATATCTATTTATGAATAAACCAGGTCATTGTGTTTCGACATATTTGAAGTGAGTATACCGTGGTCTAGGAATTGTTTGACAGTATCGACTGGTTTCTCGAAGCTCGGACTAGTAATTCTCGATGTGTAAATGGTAGAGTAGCATACGTCTATCCACACAGAAAAGAGGATCCAACTGTTGAATAAACCATGAAAAATCAAATTCAAATTTTATAGAAATTAAATTGCTCGTTGCCTGGTCAAAACAATTTGGGCCGACACTTTATTACTAGTGGAAAACCGATTCAGAGGCTGCGACGTAACGATGCTCACTGTTTCGATGAAAGTCCTTGCAAAATCGGTGTACCGATCTTGGCTCCGGTGTAGTCGTGTATCCATTTTCGAGAAAAAATTCAGTGAAACACTTGACAAAAGAAAAACGCAAAGAAATGACATCCAAACTTGTACACTTAATCCTGCATAAATAGCCGTGGCAGCGTGTAATTTGATCGGCTTTGGTACCATGAAGGTAACGCACATAGGTTGATAGAATTTGGTTAAGTCGTAGAGTTCGTAATTTTTATTTAACACCCAAATGGAGCACATTGCCATATTAGCCGAACCGTTTAAAATATCCCGTTCCATGACGAAGTAGGGCGAGAGTTTCGGTTTTGAAAAATCTCGAAAATTGTAGATTTTCTTCCAGTTCTTAGTCACTTCCTTGACGAAACGTATTTCCGTTCCATCGATTTCGTTGACTTTCCTGAATAGAAATGAACATGTAGATTAAGTGGACTCGACAAAATTGAAAATAAAAACTATCTGACTTGTTATAGCTGGCATTCTCGGAATAGAATGAGTAAGGTGCACAATTGAATAAACTAATGCGAAAATTGTCCTTCGCCAAACGTGTATCGACTATAGGATGAAATAAATCACTCGGCGTGTAAGACACAATAGACTTCTTTAGATCATTCGTTAAAAGATCTCTGATCAACACCTTTTGGTTTGAATATTCAAAAATGTAACCGAACAAGGCATTTTCAGTAAGAAAAGTTTTCAAGCGAGTAGCCGTGGCAATGTCGCCTGTACTGGATCCGTTAAATTGATCAAAAATGTACAGATATAACTTTGAGAACGGAAAAAATTGTTTCGTGTCTGACTGATTGCGTAGGATGATCTCTTTGACATCAATTAGGCTATCAGCAAATATCAGAAAAGCTTCACATTTCTCTCCAGTTTCAGAGCTGATATTCCGGTTTCTCAAAGTCTGAACTGACGTGATTTTAAAGAAAATCAATTGGAGTCCTAGCGATTTTAAGACACACGACACTTCATGGTCCTTTTCAAACGCCACCTGCAAACACTTTTCATGTTCGCTCGGAAATTCAATGAACTGGATCAGATCAACCTTATCGCATAGAATTCCATTTTTTGCGGCTGCTACATTTCCGTATAGATGAAATAGAATAGACAAGACTACCAAGGAAATTGCTTTTGCCATGTTGAATGATGGAAAGTTGAATGGTATAATGCACATGGATTTTTTATTCTTTGGTGACGAGAATTCTGGCTACTCACAATGGAGGCGTCACACAAATTATATGTTGATCTAAGTTAGGTGCCATTGAAATTAGTATACAATATTCATGATGTGACATTACCGAATCAATAAACAATGATGATATACTTGTGGTTTTGTCATATCACTTCTACGGACCTTCATCACTTCGTGTAAAAGTGACAACTAGCATAAACATTTTCCAAATAATGCGCGATTGTAGAACTTGTACATAGAACAGTTATGGAAGCCTGGATGCATCTACGAAGTCCAGGGTGAACTTTGAGAAATAATTTATTTTCATTTACTAGGGAGGGAAAATGGACTTTCCGTCCCCAGGAAAAAGTCTTTCCCTCCGTCGTATAGAGGAAAACGTCATACTACACTCGGGAAATAATTTGATACAGTAATATACTATTACTTTACTAGGGAGAGAATGGCCAAATTTTACTTTCCCTCGCTCATAAACTAATAGTACATTTCATACCTAGGACTTAAAGTCTTTACCAATAGTATTTTTCATATTGGACGGACATATCGGGTCCTAGGTATGAAAAATAGCATACACACGGGAAATAATTTGATATCCCTTTTCACGATGAGTAAACGTACTTCAGGCTGAATCCGTCGGATACTTTTACTCATTTGGATACGATATCAAATAAATTACTTCCCTGAAACGGAAAGAGAGCAGACGGCGTCACTTTAATACCATGGAGTCATGGCAAAATGCTCGTATGGGACGCAACTATCCGTGATACACTTGCTCCTTCATATCTTCATTCTTCTTCGTTAAAGACAGGCAGTTTGGCAAATAGAGCAGCGACGGAAAAAAGAAATGATTATAAAAAATTGATATCGGACAACTACATCTTTCTGCCTTTCGCCTGCGAGACATTGGGACCATGGTGTGAAGAAGCTGTTAAATTCATCGATAAATTAGGAAAACTGATTCACGTAGTTACAGGGGAAAAAAGATCGAAGCAATACTTGAAACAGCGAATGAGTATTGCCATACAAAGAACCAACGCTGCAAGAGTAATGGGGACGTTTGACAGTACAGCAAAGTTGGATGAAATTTTTTATATTATTTCTAATGATGTATAAATGATATTAATTGTTAAAAATATACATTTTACTTAACTTCCCTGATATAGTAATAACTTACTATTACTAAAGTGTATCTAAACAGAAAATATTTAAAATTACCAGTCAAGGAAAGTTAAAATTCAAACAGTCCGCAAATTTCAGTTTCCTCTTTTCAGTTACCTTCGTTACCTTCCAAACGAAGAATAGCAATAGATCATCTGAAAAGAATGAACGAAACATTCAACGAAACTTAAGTGAGGTAACCGTATCTTGAAGATGATCCTATGGGTTAATCGGGCAAATGCCAATGATGTGTGTGAAGTATCTGCGAAAAAAACCTGCGAATTTTAAATATCCGAAATGAGTTTCCTTGTACAAAGGCTTTTCCACAACTTTTTGTAAAAGGAGAATGGTTTTTGGAATACATACGGAGATGTAAACCATTTTTCCTTTTACAAAAAGTTGCGGGAAAGCCTTTGTACAAGGAAACAAATTTTGGATATTTAAAATTCGCAGGTTTTTTTCGCAGATACTTCACACACATATGCCAATGCGCCTTACACTTTTTTATAACTTAAAATTCTCCAGATTGATGTGTTTTATCAGTACGGGACTGGCAATTTTCATCACTTTGGCGCTACGTTTCACTTTTAGATACTTTCTAGTAAAATATTTATTTTTGTGCTGACCTCTTCCTAACCTCTCCATCGAAGCAGTTCTCCTACGGCTGAAGAGACCACAAAAACCACATGCGCCAATAATAGCTATTTATGCAACAAGTTGAGAAATTGAGTTGTTTTTGTTTTAGATGTGATAATATCTATAACTAGTGTATTTTTGACGTCGTTTAGGAAAAATGTTGTTCCTAACTTATGCCGTCAATTTGGCTCACAGAAACTTCCTTTGCCACTTTATCATAGTTCATGCGGATCATATGACCCGCCCATCTTAATCGTGAAGCTTTGATGACACTAACAATGTTTTTGGCACCAAAAATTTCTATGAGCTCGCTATTTGTTCTGATTCGTCTCGTATTCACTTTGACTGGTCCACACTGTATGGACTTCGCAGATAGAGCGTTGAATTTTTCTCGGAACACCTCAGCCTGTTTTCTTAATTTACTGTTAAAGTCCAGGTTTCGCAGACATAAGTGGCAACACTCCTACCCAGAGTTTTGTATAGCCGATAGCCGATACTTCGTGGTAATGTTTAGTAGATTGCTTCTGAAGAGGTGTTTCAATGCATAAAAACACCTACTAGCTTGCACCGTTCGGGTTTTCAGTCTTCATTCAAATCATTAGCAACGTTGACAGTGTAACCAAGATATTTGAAAGATTGTCCATTTCTGGATCCCTCACTCCTATCTAGTACGTCGTATTTGGTTTTGTCTTCGTTAATCACCAATCCAACTTTCTTTGCCGCGTCGGCCATTTCCGCCAGACTTTCTTTCACCTTGATTGTGCCTCTACCCTAGAGGTCCGTATCATCCGCAACAGCCGTCAATTGTTTGGATGTGTTGAAAATTGTTCCATTCACGTAGGTAAAAGTAAATTAGCAACAAGTCTATCAAAATTAGTATTCGTCTACCATTCAATTTCCATTATGTCATTAGCTTCGATAGGTGGGTTTTTCAATTAATTTGTTAATTGAGGGTGTGTAATGTCTAATCGTTCTATATAGAGTTGATGGATAAATAATAACCGAGTTTAATGTATTACGAATATCACAAAGTTCATCTCACATTTAGTTTGAGATACCCACTTAGTGAGTGAGTTGTTGAAAGTAACCCGTTCGATTTCGTTGAACTAAACGTTTTTTTTTACAAAAATGTTTACAATTAATTCGCAAAAGGATAAGCCACTCTGCATATACGGTGTATTTCGTCCCCTTTACATTATAGCCCGAGTGTTTGGCTTTTTTCCATTTTCCCTAAATCTAGAGACCAATGACATTCGTTTCACAACTATCGATTTGTTCGTATTTGTGGTACAAGTGGCAATCTATTCCTGTACCACGTACCTGAACATTATCTACAATCTTGTGGAATTTTTGGTTATGTCAGCACTACTGGCACAAGGATTGCGAATTGGCGTAATATTTGGATTGTTGAATTCAATTGCATTTCTGTTTGCGGATTTGTGTCATCGCCATCAAGCCTTTGATATATTCATATTGTATCAGGATTTCGATTTGCAGGTGATTTATAGCACGACCTGTACTCAATTAAATTAAATTTGACCGAGAACTTCGACCGAAAATTCCAGATGCGATTTTTCGGATCGACCTTGAATAACACGCAGATCAAACGACACGTTCACATATACGTTTTTGTGTGGATTGCAATATCTGTTGTTTATGCTGGTGTTTCATTGTGGATTATGGACAACTTTTTTAACTTCATTTCTATTGCCCTACTCTTTTTATCATTTTTCATATCAACCGCTGTTTTTGGAGTAGCACTATCGATCTATGCATTTCTTATTTTCAACATTAGGATGCGATTTCGCTTACTGAATGAGACTTTGAGGTTTGTTTAGGATATTAGCACCGATTACGAGCCCCTCCTCGCCAGTTACGAGCATTTAAAGAGAGGTTCGAGTGATGCCAGTGTATGTGAGAAAGAGATGAAACACTGGCTTTTACTAAGACAAAGGGAGCTCTTAACCGGTGCCCTGTGTTAAGAGATTTAATTTTTTTTTCAAATTATACAGAAAATTGCCGATAAAAACAGCAGACGTTAGTGTCGTTAAGGTAACTAACAAGGCTAGTAATTTGCTTGCTAATATTATGAAACTAGCCGAACTGCACGATAAGCTAAACACTATTTTGGACCTAGTAAATAAATGCTACTCGATTCAGGTTAGTATGTCATAGAAAACTACGAGAGCTAATCCATTTAGATCGACGTATACTTTTAACTTCAGGCAATGTTCGCTTTCGCTGTAAGTTTCACGTTTGTAGTATTTAGCTTTTTTGGTATTTATCGTGGTTGGACTACGAATACTGGTAACAATGAACAATTTCTCCTATCCGTGGTACTGACGATGTGGGCCTCCTATTACATGTTTTTCGTAATGAACGTTTTGTGGGCTGGTCAATCATCGAAAAGCGAGGTTTGTGAGCCAGATCCATCGAAAAACATGGGAGAAATTCTTTTATTTTTCGTAGGGGAAGTTTACTGCAGTACTAGTACATCGAGCAATCAACAAGTGTCATGATATGGAGGTCATTGAAAGGGTTTGCTTTTAATTCATGCCCGACTCACACATTGTTACTTATAAGTGTCTTCTATCCAGTTGATGGCATTTTCTAACCAAATCAGCCACAGAATTCCGGATGCGAATTGTAAATTATTTTCTTTTGACTGGACATTACTATTTTCGGTATGGGTGGAATGACGTCGTAAATATTTTGTACTTCACCATGTTTTTTAGATTGTCGCAGCCACATCAACCTACTTAATAATTCTCATACAATTTGATGCTTCCGGCTACAAACCACCGTCGTTCGGAATAAATAATTTTACTCTACTGGTCAACTGAAACAAAAAATTGCCTCTACTTAAAACACCGGATCGTTAGGCCGATCATGATTCTCCGGAAAGTTAACAATGATAAGCTGATACGATTTAATAACCAAACATCGTCGTTGTAATTCGTTTTTTTCAGTAAATAAATGTTGACCCAAAGCCTTTTCACTGATAAATTATCAGTGATAATGTCTTCATGTATCGTTGAAGCGTCAGTATAACATTTAGTGCATCAACAAACTCACTGTGAACATGAATTCACTGAAAATAATTCGTAAAATTATTTCATCTTCAAAAGCTCCCAGAGTAGCAGCATCTCCATACAAGTAGGTAAAATATTTCATTTTTTATTCAGCCAGTAGATATTTACATCACATGGAGTAAACACACGAAATTCCTGAAAAAGTTTGAATTCGTACAGTGAAAGAATTGCTTGGCGAAAGTATGTTCGAGCCAAAAACAAGGCAGCACATCCAGGCGCAAGTTAAAAAAAATTCAAATTGTACCAATTCACACAAATACCGGGAATGACGGGATGTCCATGTGATGTATAAAATTTTACAGACGGCATGATACGAAATACAAGAAATAAAAAAAACGTAACGAGAGAGAGAGAGAGAGAGAGAGAGCTACTTCCGTTTGCGTATCCATTTAAAAGGAAAAGATTGTTTGCAAGTAGTATGGACATCGCATATTTTCCCTCCTTACATACGTTTCGGCAGCGTATTATGCGTATTATTCGTATTATACTATCAATTACACTAAACAAAAATGTGACACTTTTGGAATGTTCACAATTAGTAGTGGCATAGTGTGTTGGATAAGTCAGGTGCAATACTCTCTCTAGCAAGCTAGAGAAGGTATTGACAGATGTCATGAGTACGTATCGTTGTGTGAAGCGGCTCCAGCGGAACTGCAGACATCATTGGAACCAGTAGAGCGTGTTTTTATTTTCCGGGAACCGAGATCTATACAACACACTTTGCCAGCATATTGTTTACAAAACCTGTGTTGTTCCCTAGTATGTTATCAAGGAAAGTAGATTTTTGCTCTATCAGTGATCAATGATATGGGAATCGAGTTTCAAAATTTTAGAATCCATTTTTTTAGCGGCTACTAGGTAGCAACCGTGGATTTTAATTTAACAAAACAACCGGCTTGAATTTTTCAAGGTTTTAATTTACTGCCAGTTGCTAACATAATGTAAATAATTATAACACTTTAAGGCATATCACAAACGCAAACAAACGACACAAACGCAGTATGGTCGATTATCAAAATTATAACAACACACACACACTATACTGATCGCAACAAACAAGAAAATTTAATTTATCTGTAAACTCTACTTAATTTCATATACTTAGTGCCCTACACGACCTCCCTCAAATCCAGCCTCTTTTACCAATAGTAAAGTCAAAATTGCAGAACTGCTTTCAAATTGTTGTTTTGTTTATGCTACGACTCGGGCTGGTGCCTCACTTAGAAGCTGGTGTACTCAATCAAAGAGTCAATCTATATCTATATCTCCCAATACTTGTTTCTATCGAGTTAATGGAATTAAAGACAAAACAATTGTAATAACAAAACGAATCACTTTTTGTGATCACGCAGCATTCATCGGCGAATTTTTATTCTAATTTAGTATACACACAAATTCGACTATCTCTTGTTTGCTATACAAATTCACATTTACGTGGCTATGTAGAGTTGTGCGTTGACAAAGAATTTCATTGGTTGAACCTATTATACCAGCTACGAAGTACATCCGTTGATTTATTTTATTCTTCTTAAATTTTACCTTAGCACAATCTGAAAGAAAGCACTTACTGCCTTGCTACTTAATTCATTGCGAACATAGAACTTCCCCCAGTGGTCCCATAACTATTGCGATTAATCCAGAGTTACTAATTAGTCGCAACAACAATTGGAATTGAAAACGTAACGTTCAAAAACGAATACAATCATGGGTGAAAGAAATTATCGTACATGGTATAACTCAACACACACGTCAGTCATTGTGGAACCAGTGAACAGTTTGTGTTTGCTGTTGCATAATTTCGAGTTCTATCATCGGCGAATCGATACATCTACCACAGTTTGAATTTGATCAAAATATTTCATAAACAAAAATGTCGAAAATTGTACGAAAATTAATCAGCACAAGCAATGCACCCAGACCAGTTGCACCGTACAAGTAAAAATTCTGGTGCAATTAAATCGAACGTTTAACGGGAATTACATTATTTTGTGGTTTCGATTTCAGTCAGGCCGTTATTGCTGATCGCACCGTTTATGTATCGGGATGTTTGGGCCTTGACAAGGATACTATGACATTGATGCCGGGTGGAGCCGTACCTGAAATGGCAAAGGCTTTGGAAAATTTACAAGCTGTTTTGGCGGCTGCAGGATCTGGCGTCGATAAGGTCGTGAAAGCTACCATTTTTGTTGAGGATATGGGAGACTTTGCAAACATTAATGAAGAGTACAAGAAAGGTAAGGAAATGTTTGGAGGATCGTATATCGTTGATCAATCAGTGTTTGTACATTGCACGATTTTTCGTTATTCCAATCGTTCTGATAGTCAATATATGTTTTCTTGCAGTTTTCACAAAAGACTTTCCTGCTAGATCTTGTGTACAAGTCGCTAAGCTACCAATGAACGCTAAGGTCGAAATTGAAGTGGTTGCATTAACTGGTGAGGTGGAAACTGTTTCCGTTTAAACTTGAGAGATTGATGTTTTGTTTCACAAGAAAGTTAATAAAGATACGCAATCGATACAACAAAAATGCTGTGTCTAAAGTGCCAGACTACGGGGTAATGTACGTCAACTATTTTATCTGAACTGCCACACTCTCTGAATAACATTCAACGCAGCGAGTTTTCACTTACGATATTTTGTGTTCATCGGGTTTGTATCTGAGGAAATGACCTATGACTGGATGCATCATATCTTGGAACATTTTTCCGATGGTATCGAAAGTGTCGTGCAGGGCTCGACGATAACACAATTGATCATCCGGTGTTAATCCCGTCGGCATTTAAATTTAAATTAGTCGCTCTTTTGATGCCGGTTGGCAACACATTTCAAGCATAAGTGGTACTGAAACTGTAGAGCACTGAAACCGAAGTGACTCCGTTTAAGATAGTGCAAATTTTTGTGATGACAATTTTTGTACTATCACAAAATTTTTTGAAATTCATTCAGTTTTCGTGTAACACAAATATTTGTGCCATCCCGAATATGTGGGCTGACCACAATTATTTTTTTTTTTTTTTTTTTTTTTTTTTTTTGTGTGGACAACCAATGAAACGATTTGTTTACGAAAATTTGTTTATTGTTTCCCCTTGCATTCGGTCGTCGTTACCGACCATAATCATGGCTAAAAACAATAAGTGGTCATAAACGAATCGGCTCTACATGTTGAAGCTGAGCTTCTCTTAAACTTACGTTACTTCTAATGTCACAACAATTTTGAATTAAATTCGATTTCTTGGCCGCAGATTATATCTGGGTTCAATATTGTGTTGATTGTTGTTGTTTGAGTTGACATGACTAAACAGCCTCGATGAAGCGGGTAACAGTGGCAGAGTCGTTTTGTCGTTGCGTCATATTGCGACAAAGTGGTTCAACGAAAAAGTGACAGTTGTGAAAATTCTAAATTAATTTTTTTTGTTTTGATGTGGTTGATTGTGATGATTTTTCGTTTTGTGTGTGAAAAAGTGTGCAAAATTATGATTTTATTATATTAATAATTGATTAATAATGTGCCACCCGTGACAGTGTTCTCATAAATAATAAAATCGGTGTTGTTAAATGTTTTCAAAAACGAAAAATTCCATGGCCAATGTTCTCGTTCTCATAAACATTAAAATTGGTTTTATGTGAATAGATCCAAAGAAATTGTTACGTTGAGATACGAACCTAGGAAAGCACTCCAACGACCTGATTCATTTCATATGATCCCGTCGGTCTAGATTCTAGATCTGAGATTTTTTCTGATTCAGTTTATGTGAAGAGATTTTCTCTGATTAAATTCCTGTGATCAATCAAAAGCCTCAACCCAACATGATTTTAATTAGACTTTCTTGTTTCAGGCCAGGTTTGATCTGTTGCGAGCATTAATTATGAAAATATTTATTATTTCTTGTGTTCAATCAATTAAAATCGAATTCTTGAAAATTAACATTCAAAAATGTTGCGCTAAAAAAATCCAAATTTTACGACAGATCCACTTTGTCGCATTTTCTCATGTCGCATATTTCTGTCTCTGCCACTGTTACCCGCTTCATCGAGGCTGTTTAGACATGACCTATGTCAACATTTGTCCGAACATCTGTTGTAAACAGCCTCGATGAAGCGGGTAACAGTGGCAGAGACAGAAATATGCGACATGAGAAAATGCGACAAAGTGGATCTGTCGTAAAATTTGGATTTTTTTAGCGCAACATTTTTGAATGTTAATTTTCAAGAATTCGATTTTAATTGATTGAACACAGAAATAATAAATATTTTCGTTTTTGAAAACATTTAACAACACCGATTTTATTATTTATGAGAACACTGTCACGGGTGGCACATTATTAATCAATTATTAATATAATAAAATCATAATTTTGCACACTTTTTCACACACAAAACGAAAAATCATCACAATCAACCACATCAAAACAAAAAAAATTAATTTAGAATTTTCACAACTGTCACTTTTTCGTTGAACCACTTTGTCGCAATATGACGCAACGACAAAACGACTCTGCCACTGTTACCCGCTTCATCGAGGCTGTTTACTCGGAAGTACAGTGAACGTGGTGTATTTCGACAATATCTCGAGTAAATTTTGACCGAATTTCATGAATTTTTTTTTGTTTGAAAGGTATTAACGAATGTAAAGCGTCGGTACTATTTCCTAACAAAATGGCTGCCGGCGGCCATATTGGATTTTAGTAAAATAGAAATATCTTGGGAAAAATGATACTTAGAGAGTTTCTGTTAACATGGAAATAATTTGTTATGTGTGTGGGGTTTCAGGGATTCCATATACGGACATCTATATATACCTATATACAGCTATATTGAGCTATATACAGGCATATAGAGCTATATAATAGCATATATTTATCTGTGAAATGTTTATTTATAGTGAAATATAGTTAAATATAGCGGTATATAGCTGTTTAAATAGGAATTTATGAAATTTGTCTTCGTACGGGGCTGTCTATATTGCCTCCGGCAATTTAGTTGTATATGATAACAAGGCAAAGAGTGGATAATGTAAGTGATTTTAAAGGGAGAATAGTTTTTCAGCAGAGAAGAAAATGAAGTAAGAGAAATGAAGAGTTTCACATTAAAGGCTTTTGATACGAATAGGTGTTTCGTACGGGTCGGCGTTAGCTATGTTTTTTTTGATAAGAAAACGGAATCTGCAGATCTAATTCTGTGATTTCGAGTAACAGTAGATCAAGGCATTTAACTATAATTTAACGCTCTTTATATATTAGAGACAAGAGATACCACAAATCACAAGTAATTACCTTGCGTATCAGTTTATATTTTTCTATTCATCCCATTAATAGGTTTACTGTTTTGATCGTTGTTTAATTTTCAGCAGAATCATAGCACTCTAGCTTCCAAGCACTAACACATAGAAAAAAGTCTTGTTGTCAGCTGATTTGATCAATGTGTTTATGGATTGGATTGGATTGGATTTGGATGGGAAGGGGGTTAGCCCAGCACCTAAGCCTCTAGTGGGCCTGTTGTGCTATTGCGCAAGTCACTTGATCATATGAATTGTGATTTTTCATCATATCTCTCCGGACTCAGATAGTTCACAAATCGACCGTGTAAACGTCCCATACGTTGTGAATTCTCTAAGCCACGAGTGGTATGTGAAGACCACAACCATCACTAATGACTCATGCATTTTCCCAATGAGCGACTAGTCGATCATAAATGGCGCTTATCCTACAGTCTGTTGTATATTGTGAATTGTGTCATTGACATTATGTCAATATGGCGCGATTGTTGCGAAGAAATCGAATATTGGATTTTTTTGAAATTTGCGACTTTGTTACGGTCGTACAGCCATTAGATAACTAATAGCGAGTGCTTAATCACCAAGTGATTAGAATAAAACCAGGCAAGCATTTTTGCACCGGGATTCGAACCCGGGACCTCTTGGGTATGAGTCCTATGCTCTACCGATTGAGCTACCTGGACCTGTTTATGGAAGTAACGTTCTATATTTTTCCATTTTTCAAAATTTTTGTCGTGCGTCACGTTTAAAAAACATCACTCGTTTCTGTTTCACTTCTTTGTCACTTGTGTTTTACTTTATTTTGTTTAAATAATTAAAAAAAAATACGCTGCAATCATTTCATTAAAAACATTTTTGTTATGTGCATCAAATCAAAACAAGAAATTTCACAGGATATGTCAGGTATGACAGATTGACATACGAGTCAACGTTACTAAATATAACGCCATCTTGCCAACTCTCGAGTAAAACTCTATGTTTAAATGATTCTTTAAGCACTAGATGCGTAGCAAAGTGTAGCAATACGCATCGGGTCTGTTGCAAATGTGCAACAGGATGATTGTGCCGGATACCTTTCGAAAGTTCGAGTTAAAATATTTATTGACGCATCTCAATTGTTAGCTTCAAAATCTAAAAACATGAATAACTCATGAATCTTTTCACTTCTCCAGTATGCGTAAAATAGACTATGACGTTTCACTTTGAAGTCCTGCTTGGAGCTGGAGAGCTATGGTTGAATTAAACTTGCAAAATGTTTTGCCACAATAACATGCTGTGTATTTGTATACATTAGGGTACTTCAGTTTTCCACTTTTATACAGTAGTAGATGAAACCAGGTACAATTTGTACCGTACAAAAGTCCACTTAAAATCGAAGCATTATAATTTGATCGATTCTACTCATTTAATTCATTTTTAAATAATTGTAGTTTTCAAAGAAATCATTTAGAAAACATTACAGTATAAACGCTTAGACATGTACATTTGAACGGATTACCCGCAGGCCTACCGCGAGTAAACAGCTCTAATGCGCGTGTGTAAGCTTTTGTACTGTAATGTTTTCTAAATGATTTCTTTGAAAACTACAATTATTTAAAAATGAACTAAATTAGTAGAATCGATCAAATTATAATGCTTTGACTTTACTTCACAAGATTTTGAACGTAAATAATTTTTTTAATCAAATATAAGCTTGGATTCTCAATAAAAACCTATATAACCGTTAAGGCTGCAAGACTTTTAATTCAAACCGGAGCATCACGAGGTTTCTTCAGCTTCTCTGGATAATCATCCCATCTCGTTTTCTTCCTCTTTTCAGCATTCACATCATTCTTTCCTTCTTTCTCATTCGTTTCTTCATTCTTCTCTTCTTTTAGCACCCACCATAGCCTTCAGAAATTCGTTGTGATCGCAAGAGGGAGGCAACAAGTTCAACAATCCTTCGAACATTTGGAACGACTGATTTTGCTCTCCTTTCCAACTTCTCTTGTCAAGATTGTTCATCGTTGTTTTCAAATAGGCCAACTCCTTTTCCATATAATCCGTTTTCCGCTTACTGAAATCGCCCAGTAATCCCTCTTTATCGATCAACGATTCAGTAAATTTCTTGATGGTTTCATCATCCAGGTTTTTGAAGTCTCCCATCAACTAGTCACTTTGTGGTGGATCCAAAGTTCACAAGGGCAAACTTTTTGCACTTTTTGGACTAATGGACTCATTTTCCAAATTTTCTTTTCTCGTTGAACAAATAACTATTACTGAAAAAGGTCACAAATAGTCACTACCTGTGATAAGTCATAAGTTTACACTAGTCGATTTGTTCAATATTGTAGAGTGTAAAAGTGACAATTTCACTGTCTATCGAGCTCCCTGGGAAAGTTCAAAATCTCGTTTCGTGGAAAAAGTAAACATTTGTACCCGATTTCATCCACGATTTAAAGAAAAGTGTAAAATCGATGTACCCTAGTACATATAGTCGACGTCAACGTAGCGGACATTTTGCGTAGCGTGTGCATTTAAATATTGGCCATAATACTCAAGGTGTGTGTTCAATACGCTGAATTGCTATTTCCATAACATGTGTCTGAATGGAAATTTCGCGCAAAAGATGTGCAAATTGTCAACCCGAGACGAATTTGACGTTGACACATTGTATGCGCAAAACTTCAGCAGTGGCATCATAATTTTTATAAACATCACTTTTATGCACTAGTGCGTAAATATACCACGACCTTTCACAGACCTTCGTTTGTGCCACCGAGAATTGAAATACGACGGATTTCAATATCGATAACTAGATTGAAATGTCCAAAATTACAACACCCGTTTTCATGGCTTATTACAACACTCAAACCAGTGTTGAAATGAAATTCGTATCAGTTATTACAGCATTCGTTTTAAAAAAATGCAAAGCAACGTGATCGATCAAATTCGAAGAGTGATTGTTTACATTGAAAATTCTGAATTTTTGTGCATTTGTCTATTTCAATTCTCGGTTGGCACAAAGCATGATGTGTTACACGTATTGTAATGAGATTTTTTCAGCACACGACCCAATTTTCCTTACTCGCTCCGCTCGTAAGGAAAACTTGAGTCTAGTGCTGAAAAAATCAACATTACAATACTTGTAACACAACATACTATTCCAACACTGTAGGCTACATCATTTTTTCGGGTAAATTCTCTCCAGACAATTTTTGGATTACACCCCTCAAGTATGGGCTAAATAAATTAATTCAAAGCAGTTAGAAGTTGAGTATTTACGCGCATGTTTCTTTTTCCTGTTACTCGCGATTTAAAACCTGAAAAAAGATAAATATAAATTTGGCGTCTATCGGATTAATTGTTTACATAAAATGTCTGATTACACAGATGGTATTGCGACACGGGCTAGATTGCGATATTTATTTAGCATTTATTTGATTACATTTAAAAAATTGCACATGGCATTGTGCCACCGAGAATTGAAATACGACGGATTTCAATATCGATAACTAGATTGAAATGTCCAAAATTACAACACCCGTTTTCATGGCTTATTACAACACTCAAACCAGTGTTGAAATGAAATTCGTATGAGTTATTACAGCATTCGTTTTAAAAAAATGCAAAGCAACGTGATCGATCAAATTCGAAGAGTGATTGTTTACAATGAAAATTCTGAATTTTTGTACATTTGTCTATTTCAATTCTCGGTTGGCACAAAGCATGATGTGTTACACGTATTGTAATGAGATTTTTTCAGCACACGACCCAATTTTCCTTACTCGCTCCGCTCGTAAGGAAAACTTGGGTCTAGTGCTGAAAAAATCAACATTACAATACTTGTAACACAACATACTATTGTGACACGGGATGGATTGCGATATTTATTCATCCATCTGTAACTCGTTTTCAGTACGAAAATTTATCTCTATAAATGAACATTTTCTGTCGGAGAAATTCAGTCCTGATTTGAAAGTGTTACAACAAATAATGAAAATCTTAGAATTATTGCTAGGGTTTGGCATTCTTTGCAAGGTATGCAATAATTGCTTGCTTTTTTAAATTCGACCTAATAGAAAAATGAATTTGTAGACCATAGACGCCTTGAGTATAAATTCGAGAAATGTGAGCTTCAGTGTGGAAAGCGTTTTGCTAAGTTATCATAGTTCTACATGTTCAACAGAAGATGATCCTTGGAAAAATGGCGTTCAAAAATTGTACGATGGATGTAGAACGGCGTCCAAATCATTCCGTGGAAAAGCATACGAACTAGCTGAAGCGTCAGTGAATTCATTGGAGCAATTTATAACGAAATTGATTGATTTCACCAGCTTCAATTCAACAATAATATCAACCAGTTCCAAAAACATTTTACAATCGATGAGTAAATGCGATAGGGTTAAGGGGGACAACATGAATATGATTATCGAAATCGACAAAATCTTTCCCATTGTGGCCGAAGAATACAAGTCGGTCGCCGTAAATCTATCGGAATTTATTGGTGATGAACTGATATGTTCCTTCACAAATGCCTACAGTGATTTCGCTACCGAACTTACTAAATTTATGAAAGGATTTTTACACAGTTGCCGATTGTTCAATTGCCAACGAAGAGTTGATTACAAGCGTGTTCTTCAAAAGTACCATAGTCTAACAAACACAATGGCACTCATTGATCAGACACTATTGGACGAATGTGAAAATGAAGTTACGCAGGATGTGTATGAATCAGTTTTAGTTTTGCATTTGGTCTACTTTTGTATGGGACTCTCTGTAACTGGAGTCAATAGTTGTGCATTGGATGTGCAGTACGATCATAACTGTTTCGTATCAAAAAGCGTTAAGAATGGATCGTTATCAATTGCAACTGCACTTGAAGAAATTCTTGAAGCTATTTCTGCAGTTCTCTTAGCATCCATCACCGGCATTAAAGATCTGCTAAATAGTTTCGTCAACGTAGCCACCGTCTTAAATACGATTGTAGAGGACGTTCTTGGACTAACCAACGATGTGTTAGTAACGGTTGGGAAATTAGGTCTGAATTTATTAAAAGCTAAATCCGATTTTTAAAAATCGAAATTAAATGAGCAATACTCAGCGTAAATACTTCAGTAAGGAAAAAGAAACTTTTGCGTTAACAAGGTCACTAGATCAGTGGATCACTTTGTTGTACAAAGTCAATATGCTTGTCCGATTAGCAACAATTTATGTCGTTTTTCACACTCATTAGGTTAAGTTTTTGTGTTTAAATATTTACAATATTACAAGAAAAATAAAATTGCCCTTTACACTGTTCTGCTCACAAGAAACTTTTCTTGTCTCATTCTAATCTATAAAATAACCGATCGACCAATTGCGCCGTCCAGGTAAAAATTCTGGTGGAAATTAAATTGAAAGTGTACCGGGGATCCCATTATTTTATGCTTACGATTTCAATCAAGCCGTTATTGCTAACTGAACAGGCTAATGGGCGGAGTAAACAGTCTGGCGTCAATAAGGTCGTGAAAACTACAATTTGTTGTTGAATTTCAAATTAACGAAGGATTCCTTCAACGCGATTACATTGACTGGGCACATCGTATTCACCAACTCTCGAATGAATGAAAGACAGAGAAGAGGAAGGAATCCTGAATTGGGCCTCATAATGCAGAAATATCACCCTTGTACGAGCTGAGCAGTACGTTGGAGGGAATGAGTGACCGTCGGAGGTCCACGACAGTTGGAGATGATGTAACAGGTGATACCCGGACGGGTGGTTGTCACCAGGTAATTGATTTCTCATTGCAGCATTATATTGTGCCATATTGTATTGCATCCTTCTCACATCTATTTACAAATTACGCAAAATTTAGTAGTTGGTCCAGTCACTTAGACAAGCGACGGTGATTGTTGTTAGTCATGAATTTAACGCATATCGGATGGCGGCCCGATCTGTTCAATACAACGATACAATGTTTATACGTAGTATACAATGTGCAAGGTCAAGGGTCCAGGTCAAAACTACAATTTCGGTTGAGGATATGGGAGACTTTGCAAATATTATCGGAGAGTACAAGAAAAGTGTTAGGACGATGTTTGGCTGATCTCAAATGGTTGTTGGCTGGAGGTTTTTACTTAGCCAAAATATGTCTTCCTGCAGTTTTCACAAAAGAGTTGGCTGTCGATATGGATAATGGTGAGATGGAATATGCTCCCTTTAAATTTCGACGTAAAACGTGAAACCTACTTCTTTTTTAGATACCAGTAAATCAGTAAATTCTTGAATTTTAGAATCATTTTCACTAAATTTCAAGAATTTCAATTTCCCTGGTAAAATCACGGTGGAAAGCTTCTTACCTTTTCGCTACTTGTCATTGAAATGTTTTGTTATGGTATCGCCAGGTCATTATCCGAAAAATTAGTCCAATTTTCATTTACAAATTTCAGTTTATTGAGCTCGCATTACCTCATAAACATATAACCATTCCATACAAAACCTCCTCTTGTTTTAAACAAAATTTCGAATAACCATTGGCGGACTTTCCCTTTCCAAAATCAATATTCCGCGGCCACTAAACGTTACACTGTTGTCCTTGTTAATCGTCACTTCGACTGGTAATTGACTATACTTTTCCAATACTTGCATAGCACTCCGAAGTGTAATTTGAACAATTTGTTCGCCACTGGTGTCCGTTACCTTGCTTACGATAACCCCTTGAATTTTCTGTATTAATTTCAACGAAATTTTATTGGTCAAAGTGCGAACCGAGTACTTGACGGAAATTTGTTGTTTCGGTGGGATGACAATGTCTTGTTCAGGTTCGGAGAAATTGTACAAACTCATTTCTTTCGAAAACGAATAAGAGCTGGACAATTCGAACGGGCTGGTTAGGGTCAGGGGTTCGCTATTGTTGAACAAATATTCCGATAAACGCAATTCATCATCCGATGTTAATCCCGTCGGCATTTTTAAATTTAAATTAGTCGGTCTATTGATGCCGCTGGTAATTTCAAACGAAATCGTTTCTTTTCCGTTGTAATTGCATTCGGAAAATTTGTAGATTTGATTGACGGTCGATGGATTGGCAACTTTTTTATTGTCGCAAACGTTTCGAAATGCGAAACTTGAATTTAAATCCGAATCTTTCGTTACGAGAACGTCACCGAACCGTAAATTTCCCAGGTACACCTCAATCTCCTTTATGTCGTTCGTCTTCTTGTGATTGAACAGATTTTCGTTGACATAATTGAAAAAGATCGCCTTCTTCAGGAAATTAACGTCGAGAAAATATTTAACTTTGTCACGATTCCGGATCGCATATTGAACCTCAAACCGACCGACATATTTTCCCTTTACTCCCACAACGGTTGCCGATGTCTCAGTCTTATTGACCACTTTACTCTTACTGCGACTCAATAGGTAGTCGTTGCCAATGTTCAAAAAGTTCAACGTATTCAAAATGGTCTCGTCATTATTGTTGTCTATTTCGCCCAACATTCGATTTTTGAATAATTTGCCGAGTTCCAATTTATTTTGCAGCAAGAACAGTTTTCGTCCCATTTCCGTCACAAAGTAAATATCGTTATCGTTAACAACAATTCGTTCTACAGCCTCATCGATTCCGTCGATTATCTGTACCACACCCGATCTGAATACAGATGCCCCAGAATTTGTCCCGAAATAAACAGTGTCGTCTTTGTCGATGGCGAGGGAGAGAATAAGCTCCACTTCTGTTATCAGGGTTGTTATCGTGTCTCCAGGATTCAACAGCTGTAAGCCAATGGTTGTTGCCAAATACAATCTGTTTGATGCATCAATGTCGATCGACAGAATTTCACCAAATGCTTGGGCTATTTTCTGGGCAATTGATTCACCAGATTTGATTAGGTAAATTTTGTCTCCATTTAAGTAGTACGTGTTATTCCGACAATCGCTCAAATAAAACTGAAAATTCGATTTTTCAACAACGGTATCCGGAACTGTATCGCCACTCTTCAGTTTGTATAAGCTGTCGTTCCTCTGAAAATAAACGACATCGTAGTTCTTATCCGCTGTAGCTATAATTGCCGACGGTTCGTATTCGTCAACTATGCCACTGATTTTCGTCGCTTCCATTGACCCACTTTTTAACACAAATGCACCGTCGTGATACGTGCCAAAGTAAACTTCATCATTTTGAGCAATTACCACCGAGCTTATGTTACTAGTTGTTGCTCGTAACCGGTGAGGTACGACCTCGTCTGCATTTAATCGATGTAGTCCATTACTGGCACTGAAGTACACATTGTTCTGTTCGTCGGCATACACGCTGCTAATCAGACGACTTGTTATGCCACGGATTTCTATTGGCATCTTTGCAGGCGATCGGAACACATAAGGCACTATCTGATTGGAGATTTTAGAGCTCTCGGCCGTAAAATAAATATTATTATGTCGATCAACAGCCACTGAATAGTATTTGCCCATTGTATACACTTGGGTAACGTTAGTTTCGCCCGGTTTAATCGCACAAATAGTTTCTGTCCCGTTATGTCCACGTGCGGTAAAGTAAAATATTTTGTTGCGAACCATTAAATTGCTGTGCAAAATGGTTCCATCTGTCGGCAGTCCACCCACAGCAACAGCCCGAATATCTTTCCGCGTCAACATGTACTCTTCACCAGCAATATTAAAATGGACATCGTCATTTTCGTCCAACGAAATAAACAAATCAAAATAGTCGAACGTCTCGAGTACTTTCACAAAAGTATTATTTCTGAACACAAACAGTTCGCTGTACGTCCGACCGTACACATTGTCATTAGTGTCGATTACAATTGCTGTAACACTGCCACTATCACGATTATCTTTAATTTTCCTTGCAACTGTCTCGCCTGATTTTATGTAATACAGATAGCTGGTGAAGGCTCCCACAAAGACATTGTTTTTCGAATCGATGGCAATTTTATTGCGATTCGCTTTGGTTTCTATGGGATAACTACCCAGCGAAGTTTCTATACCATTTATTCGGAGCAATGATTTCGTTCTTCTGCTCAAAATGTACAAATTCTCGGTGCGCCCTGTGTTCTGACCATCTGTTCCAAAATATACGTTACCAAGGCTATCGATAACACCAAAATCGACTGCAATATTTCTTGTAACACTCAATTGCGTTGCTTGCACATCGCCCGAATTTATCATAAACAATCCGTTGTGGGTGCCAACGTAGACTTTATTGAATGATTTGTCGATCAAAATTACGTTAGTTCTGTTGGCTTGCACATCTATACCCATGATTTCGGTCACATTTTCACTTTCATCACGTCTACGAACAAACAATTTACCATCCTCTTGGAAGTAAATATTTCCGTTGTTATCAACATTCAGTCCTTCTAAACCACTCACTGGTACCGATACTTTTTTAATTTGTTTGTTATTAAACTCCAGATAGTCCACTGTCGACGTAATTTCGACGGTAACATCATCGTCCGAATGACCACTACTAGTACTTTGGTCCGTTAACCTTTTACACTTGATTGGCGAATTTGCGAATAGGAAACCACGGATGGACAGTGCTATTGTCACAAAACTGAGAATTATTTTCATTTTTATTTCGCGGTTTTTGATATTTTCACAACTGTTTCGCGACACTGTATGGTCGCACCAGTGCCTTAGTTTTTATATTTATAGGAAGGTTAATCGATAAAAAAAAAAAAAGTTGTAAAAATTACACCTCTGCAGAAACAATTTTATTTTTATATCAAAAACAAAAGAGATGAAAAAGGAAGAAAGGTAATTTCGTGTAATATCAAAGCATATACCACAAGAGAGGCATTCACTTACGAACTCGTTATCATTGAAACTTAAAAATACGCGAAAACAGATTCGCGTAACAGGAAATTTTATTTTTTATTTTGGTTTAGAACGCACAATTTTACAACCATCGAGATAACGATGCCATTCATTGAGTATAAAACAAAAATATTAGCGGACCCGTCTGCATATAATATTGTGCTATATACTTGTACTTGATGATGTATACTATAAATATGTGTCGAGAGCTAAAACGTATTAATTCACTCAAAGTATTGGACCGAAGTTAATTTTTACCGCCTTCTCGGTGGCTAAAAAAATTTGGTCCGGCCATAGGAGCAGGTCAGGTCCCTTAAGTATTTGTTTTTTACTTATTATAATACAGTCACGGCAGAGTACCTTTTACTCTGCTGTGATACAGTTCGAACGATCTATTTTATGCTCTTTCATGAAAAGAGTAAAAGTGACTCCAGTGCCTTCAGCAGATGTTGTCCTGTGCCTTCTTTACCAGATGAAAGGAGATTTTCCGTTTCCACGCGTTGTTCTGCTTACTTAAAAAGCTTAAACCGAAGTGGAAAATACAGCCCGACAGGCACAATTATTAGGTTTCATTCTTATGTATGGTTTCCACTCAACAAAAAGTACTGTGTGATAGGGCCGTGAGAGGGCGAACTGTTAAGCAAACAAAGCAAAAATTGAGAAAAAAAAATCCGGAATACTTTTTCGGTAAGTGGAAATCAAGTATTAAGTTCCCATTCCACTCAACAAAAAGTACTTCGTGAGAGAGCCGTGAGAGAGCGAGCTATCAAATAAACAAAGCAAAAGTTGAGAAAAAATTCAATTTTGTCTCTAACACTGAGTACTTTTTCGGTAAGTGAAAATTAAGCATTAAGCTGAGGCTGAGTCACGTCAACATAAAAATCATCCAGTTGATTTTTACTCTCCGAAACCTGTTGAATAATTTCTAAATTTTCGAAGAAAACAGTCTCTCACTTTGCAGTTATACCTCACAGACTTATAGAACTTATATTTGTGTTGTTTGTACGGGTCTCAAAAAGCGAACCTCTACTCCACATCTCGCGACATTTTCATATTTTTTATGCAAAATAAACGACATTGAATACCGTTAATAACATTATCCGGATAATGTATGGTGACACTGTCGATTCGATTTAGTTTATTGGCACCAAATGACACACTAAAAGCGATTAAAATAAGTTTAAGTTTTTACAATGCTCTCTCGATGAGAGACCTTTGGTTTTTAGTATCGCGGGAAATCGCTAAAACTTAAAAAAATATAATCAAAAGTTCAAATAAACAAGAAGGTTATGTCGCTAAGTGTGATCGCTGTATGTTTCTGTTTAGTCGCTGTATGGCATTGGTTAAATTTCTATTTAAGAGCAATCTATACATGGCTAAATTGTTGCCTACATTTGGACGCAAAGTTATTACTATTTTGATGATAATGTCGGACTCGCATCATTTCTTGTACCTAGAAGATGTACCTAGGTCCGAGATCTTTTAAAAGACAACACACACCGTCAACAGGTTTTTGCCTAACTGACTGAATGACATTACCAACGAACATGTATGAATATAACACAGAGAGACATTATCAGTACTAAATCCAAGACGCAACCTAATAACCGATTCAATCAGATCTCATTATTGTGAACAACAACCTGATGAAGAGAATTATTTTTGTTGCGGTTGAGTTTCGAACCCACAACTGGCAATTAAATAAAATTCAATGTGAAGTCTCGACTCACACGCTGCGCAAACTTAAACAATATCGACGAAAACAAAATAAACAGCGGAACTGAGCGAATCCTCTCTTTTAATCGATCTATCAATGAACAATCTAAATATTTACTCAATGTGAGAGTATAAATTAACTCGAAACTCGACATCGTTAGTCATTCCATGCAAAGTCCCACAAAACACCGAACAGAAAATTCAAAATTTTTAAAAACAAAACGAAAATGTCTACAATCATACGACAAATAATTAGCACCGACAATGCTGCAAAGCCTATAGCACCGTTCAAGTTTGTGAAAAATTAATAAATGCTAATTTCACTGATTCAAATCAAAGTGTTTGTTTTAGTCAAGCGATCGTCGTGAATCAAACCGTTTATTTATCCGGATGTATTGGAATAAATAAGGAAACATCGAAACTGGTTGACGGTGGAGTTGTACCAGAGACGATAAAGACATTGGAAAATATGAAAGGGATTCTAGAGGCTGCTGGATCTGGTATTGACAAAGTGGTTAAGGTAACCATTTTTGTCGATGATATGAATGATTTTGCGAAAGTAAACGAGGAGTACATGAAGGGTAAACGGAAAATTCGAGTAGCCTGAGACCTAAGGTACTCAACAATTTTATTTTTCACAGTGTTCACAACTAACTTCCCAGCCCGATCGTGCGTACAAATGGCCAAACTACCGATGAATGCCAAAGTTGAGATTGAAGTAATTGCCCTGGTAGGATAGAAACTTTCAGTCCACATTTTCGTTTAGACTAAATCAAACTAACTAACTAATTAAGTCGAAACAAAAATCTGATTCACGATAACATGCGATTTATTGATTGACCTCGACCGAATGGTCTCATAAATTAAATAAAATTCAAATTACCGCAAAGTGGATGAGTCGAAATATGCTACATTTAAAACGGATGCAATCGTTGCGTATGATGATGCATCATACCTAAGGAACTTTGATGTGTGTGCCCCAGCATCGGTGGTGGTAAAATCCCTAAGCCAAGCGATGCCGTGCCTAAACTACCGTTAATTGCTGTCGGTGCAATTGGCATCGATACGCTGGGCTCGTGCGTTCGATAATGTTCGATTAAACTGAGCGATGTGGCGAAAACTTTATGGCATTCCCGACATTTGTACGTCTCGGACGTACGTTCGTTCAAGTGAATTTTCTTCTTATGCGCCACCATGTCTCGATTTCGACTAAATGTTTTGCCACACGTATCACAGCTGTGGTTTTTGATGCCGGTGTGAACTACCATATGGCGTGCAACGTCACCGGAAGTTATGAAACCCTTATTGCACACGGGACAGACCTGGTCTCGGATTCCAGAATGGATTTTTTTATGCGCCTGAAAGTTGCCCAACGCTGCAAATTGCTTACTGCATATTTCGCACTGGAATGGCCTGCATGACAAAGAATTTTTTTTTTACTTTCTATGTTGAGAAGCATTTGAGAATTCAATTTTACTTTTCATTTGTGTGAGTCCGAATGTGAATGGTTAGGTTGTGCTTCTGTGCAAATCTCCGAGAACAGTAGGAGCACACGTACGGTCTGTAATTTTGTTTATCTTGTCAATCATCTTACACAAATGTGCCATGTCGTTTTCGAGTAACTCATAAGGCCACGGTTTGAAACCTATGCCAAATTATTACGTTGGCCGATGCACGAAAAACATTTTGTTCTACGACTTTGACCTTTGAACCCAAAGAAGGATATCCCAAGTGTGTATCGCAGACGTGAAGTATCGCCAAAGTCAAATCGATTTTTTTTTTCGACGATTCATGTCACAATCTGGCGATTTTTCTTGGCAATTCATCATTTCTGGTTGATTTGTTAAATCACCGAAAAAATTGCCAGAATGCCAAGAGAAATAGCCAAAGAGTGAAGAACCACCATAAGGACAAATTTTCAATTCTTTATGTTTCTGGGCGTTTCTTCACGCTTTGGCCGTCCTTCTTGGCGTTTCTTCACACTTTGCCGATTTTCCTTGGCGATTTTTTATTTTTTTGGCGATTTGACTTTGGCGATTCTTAACGGAAATATAGACGTCACACATCGTAGATAGTCCAATTTGGTGTAAAAATGAAGGCTGTGGAGACAAACGGCAAATGCAATTGAAAACGAGCCGTCAGAACAGTCGGAGCGTTTGCTGCGACTGAGCCCCGTACAAACCCGTACATCTATTGCGCACGTGAACCTACTTCGTCCGTCGCCCTACTCCTACCGTAAGCCTATTGCGCCCGTAAACGTCGTAAAATTCTTATGCAATGTGTACGTCTTAAAAATTGCGCATAGCGCAATTACGAAGCCCCGTACGACGTTCCTTTCAAAAGTAACACAAACTACACTTCCCACTGATCAGTGATTTTGGAATTATCATTTTCACCTATTTATATTGATTTTACAAAAATCCAAAATGGCGGCCGACGGCCATTTTGTTAGGAGGTGGAAAGTACAACGGCTGCTTTACATTCGTTAGTACCTTTCAAACAAAAAAACTTTCATGAAATTCGGTTAAATTTTACTCGAGATATTAACAAAAAACACCACCTTCACTGTACGGCCGAGTAGCCACATATAAGCTCACTCCAAGAGACCTAGCTCACGCTCCGGTAAACCGAATTTCATAAACTTTTTTTCCCTGATTGGTACGGTCAATACCTATCTAATAAATCAAAATCCATCTAAATCCGTTCAAATTTGACTTACCTACAAGCAAAAACGGCTTGCCGCCCTGTACCTAGTTCACACCAAGGTGATGTATCATTTACAAGTGTAGCCTTTAAATGGCCAGAGAAATCTTTGGAAAACGTTAAAGCACTTATGGGGCCCCAGCCACGTATGAAACAGCCTTTAAAATTCACATCGACATAGCAGAATGACTTTCCTTCATAAAAGATGTTTGTTGGTAGTCATGAATGTCATGATTGGTATCGCTGTAAAGCTTAGACCTCAGGCTAAACAGTAACTATATTGTTGTGATCAAACAAGTCACCAGTAGGGTCCAAACAGTTTTCGAAGCTTCCTGCAGGGCACAGAAAAACGAAAAATCGATCTAGTTAAAAATTTTCCCATCGAAATATTTTCTTGTTATGTTATTCTTACTCGTGGTGCCGCCCTCTACAAAAACCACTAAAAACATTTCATGTCCACGAGAGGTCGAATAAATTTTTTTTCAAGCTCACCGTGGTAAGTGTCAAAGAACAATTGGCCAATGTAATAATTTGGCATTGGTTTTAAACCGTAGACTAGTGATGGGCTCGAAAATGACGTGGGTAGAACTGGTCTATCTGGTCAATTATTGTGACAGGAATTGACCTTACCGTTCGCCACTATGCGTCCGTATGTGTAACTGTAGTTGGGCAGCACATTTAAAATTTTTGTTGCATTCATAGCAAGTTTGCGGAACTTTCGAAGGATTCGGTTTCGGGCCTCGTTTTTTTCGCTCTTCTGGCAGCTTGCGTTTGTATCGACTTCGAGTTCTGCTAAATGAAAAACATCATCAAAAACCGTACGGTCAATTATGTCAAATCGTTCCAACCTTTTCGACGTTTTTTTCTTTTCCTCATCGTCATCGTCGTCTTGATTCTTCCGTTCGACTTGTTGAATGGGATTGTCGGTGTTGGTTTCGTTGTCCCTAGTACTATAAACGAAATGGTTTATGTAGCGTGTCAATTTACTATTAACTTGTTTTCTAAATTATTTCCATTCATTTAACTTTCAACTTTCAATCACTCACTCAATTTTATTCACTTGTTAAAATATTGTAATCCAAGGATTCTTTTGAATTGTATACGATCATATTAGCTTTTCTTCCTTTAAAAATGTATAAAACCAGAACATTTTGTAAAAATAAATCATTCAATTCCCGACACTCGACAAGAATCTTTCTTATTGTATGATTGAGAATTGAGCATCCGAGAAAATCTAAAGAGCTGATTATGACCCGCTTCGATTCACATCGAAAGTGAGCATAAATTAACCTTAGACTTCTATATTGGCGCCCAACGTAAATTTAAAATTCGAAAGGAATTAAAACAATTTCACAGTGGCTAACACAAGGTCATCAACAGCAAATATGGCGCTGAATGGTCAACAAATCCAACAATTAATTGACGCATTGCAACAACGTCATCGTTTAGGAATGACATCATGCAAAGCAACATTCGACGGGTCAAGAGAACTCTACAAGGTCGAAGCATTTATCAACGAAGTGGAAATCTTTAAAAGAACGGAACACATAAATGACGTAGACGCATTACAAGGATTACCACTCTTATTCAAAAAAGAAGCATCCACTTGGTGGGAAGGAATACGTACAACCATCATAGATTGGAATGGAGCGGTTACAGCATTACGAAATGCCTATGCACCACCAATGAAAAACTATCAAATCTACACAAAAATAATTGAATCGAAGCAAGTGGAAAATGAAACGACGGAAAATTATATCTGTCGTCAAAGAGCTCTCATATCAAGAATGGTACACAATCATAACGAAGCAACACAAATCGACTTCGTATATGGTGGTTTACTCCAATACATTCGGAAGGATATGCCACGAAATTCTATTACAACATTCATTGAATTACTGACTCGTGCAAGAGTAATCGAAGAACATCAAATTGAAGTCAAAGCAAAATACGAGGCAAAATCCAAGTTCTGTGATTATTGTAAAATGAAAAATCATTCAACAAAAGAATGCACCCGTAAAAATAAATTTGAATCATCGAAACCCGAAACGATGGCCACCGAAGAAAATAATGGGAAAAATACCACCAAATGTTATGGATGCGGAAAACCTGGATTTATCCGAAACAACTGTCCAGACTGTAAACCAACTTTACACGCAGCATCGATTGAATTGGATTTTTCTCACGTTATGCTGACATTGGAAGCTCCAATACCTGCCATTTCATGTCAAATCAATACATTAGCTAAAACTGCATTTTTCGACACAGCAGCAAAAACGAGCATTGCAAGTGAAAATTTGTACAAACGACTACTACAAAAAGGAAGTATCTCCATTTCAAAAATTGCAAATATCAAACAAGCGGATGGAAAGATCAAAAAGGACATGATAAAAATTATCCAAGCGGTGATCACAATCCAGAATCGAAATTTCAAAATCAATTTGGTAGTATTATCAGACACCGACAAAAATCGCACACTCCTAGGAATTGATTTCTTAGAACAATCAGGGATTATCATTTCACCAATCCAACGAATATGGTGGTTCATAAACGCTCCAATGAGTACATTTTCGTATGATCTGACCAAAAACTACGATACAAAAGAAAACGACGATCCAAAAGTCGAAAACAAGATGAACACCGGTGTTATCAGCAAATCGAAGAAACGGCGATTGAAACAATTATTCAAAATTATAAATTTGGCAAAACCCCACGAAAACGCAACAGATTTCGAATTTCAAAAGCCCGAAATGATTCCAACAACCAATTGGCGCAAACCACAGAAAATCGAATCTTCAGACGATGGCGAACAAACGGAACAATGTGAAGCTATATTGGAAATTATACACTCCAAGTATATGACACCAATCAAACCGATCTCGCCGATTAAAACACCACCAAAGAAGAAAAATATTTCGACAAAGATTGCTCAAAGACTCCAAGACTTATTTGGATCAAACAGTCCACCAGAATCACCAGAACGTCCTCCAACTCCAGGTGCAGATTTGGACATTCTGGATATCCAAATGATCGAATTTCAAAACGAACATTCATTATCGGTCGAACAGGAAATCAAATTGAATAAACTATTACAAAACTACGAAACCAATTTTAATGAAACCGTGGGTCCATGTCCATTCGCAGTCCACAAAATAAATACGGGAAACCATTTACCAATTGCAAATCCACCGTATCGAATGTCTGCGACGAAACGTGACATAATGAAAAAAGAATTAGATGCTATGCTAGAACAAGACGTTATTGAAGAGAGTGACTCTCCATGGGCATTTCAAGTCGTAATGCTTCCCAAAAAGGATGGTTCAATCCGATTCTGTATAGACTATCGAAAATTAAATGCAATCACAGTAAAGGATTCATTCCCACTACCAAGAATCGACGACTTATTACAAGAAGCTCGAGGTACTCTATTCATGTCATCAATTGATTTGAAATCAGGATACTGGCAAATACTAATGAATGAAGAAGATAAAGAGAAAACAGCATTTGTCACTCCATTTGGTTCTTACCAATTCAAAAAAATGCCGTTTGGACTATGCAATGCTCCAGCAACTTTCCAACGTTTGATGAACAGGTTCCGGAATGGATTGCCATCAATTTTGATATTAATTTATTTGGACGATATCATTATCATTTCAAAAACATTCGAACAACATTTGGAGGACTTAAAAAATGTATTTGAACGTTTACAACGATTCCAATTACGTGCACACTCATCAAAATGTAAATTCGCTTGCAAATCCTTAAAATATTTGGGACACATACTAACATCCGAAGGAATTAAATTGGATCCATCAAAAATCAGTGCTATTATCGAACGAGAAGCACCAAAGAATATAAAAGAATTGTTATCGTTCATTCAAACTTGTTCTTGGTACAGAAAATTTATCGAAGACTTCGCAAAAATATCTCAACCACTATCGAAATTGACTCGCAAAAATGTTTCATGGCAATGGACAGAAACAGAACAAGAAAGTTTCGACAAATTAAAGAATGCACTAACAACAGCACCAGTTTTGGGTCAATTGGACGAATTATCACCATTAACAATCAAAACAGATGCAAGTGGTTATGCAATCGGTGCAGTTTTGGTTCAAGGAACGACTGATAACGATCACCCAATAGAATATGCAAGCAGACTATTACTATCGGCTGAACGAAATTACTCGACAATTGAACGAGAGGCATTGGCAGTAGTTTGGGCTTTGGAGAAATTTCGCGGATATATCGAAGACAAAGAAATAAATCTGATTACTGATCACCAACCGCTAAAATGGCTAATGTCCATAAAATCGCCGTCTGGACGGTTAGCTCGTTGGGCATTAAGAATCCAAGCATTTAACGTAAACATTCAATATACACCTGGTCGAATCAATACAGTTGCAGATACACTCTCACGACCACCTCGCCAGGAAACACAAATTGAAAAAGAATCTATTGAAGAATTGCCTATAAATACAATTCAAGTGGACCTACCACGACATTCGGCCGAAAAATTACGATTGGAACAATTATCAGACGAAGAACTTAAAATGATTATCGAAGATTTTGAGTTACCAGAAGAAAACGAAAGATTCATTAAATGGACTAATCGGGGCTATTTTCTAAATAACGGAGTCTTATATAAATACTCAACCGAAATATCTGACAATACACCAGAAGAAGCACAATTGGTGGTTCCAAAACAAAATGTAATGAAAATATTACAGACTTATCACGACAATCCAACGGCTGGTCATTATGGGGTTAACCGTACAATCAACCGAATTGCAACACGCTATTTTTGGTCAAAAATGCGTAAGGACATATCGGATTATGTTGGAAAGTGTTTGGCTTGCCAACAATATAAAGCCAACAATTTGAAACCAGTTGGAATATTACAGACAACTGCAAGCAATCAACGATTCGAAATTGTTGCAATTGATTTAATTGGACCTTTACCAACATCACGATGGGGCCATAAGTATATTTTCGTCATTGAAGATGTCGCAACTGGTTGGATTGAATTATTTGCAATGAAAAACGTCCAAGCTGAATCATGCGCACACAAACTAATATTCGAGATATTCTTTCGTTACGGTATAGCACGACGCATCATAAGCGACAATGGTCCACAATTCATTTCGGCTGTTTTTCAAAAATTGGCATATTGTTTAAACATTAAACAATCCTTTACTCCGGTATATCATCCTCAATCAAATCCATGCGAACGAAAGAATCGAGATATTCGTGCGCAATTATCAATATTGGTAGCTAACGACCATACAAACTGGCCAGACAAACTACCAACAATACGTTTCGCAATGAATTCAGCAAGAAACGAAAGTACCGGATTCTCAGCTGCATTCCTCACGTTTGGCCGAGAACTACGTACCATCGATGATATGGAACATGATTTAAGATCAATCGCAAATTCTGAAAACTTTGTTGCTCAAATTACACCAAAATTATTGCAAATATCCGATACACTCAAAGATGTAAAAGAAACTAAAACAATCGTCCACAACCGAAATGCAAAATATTTTGACGAAAAACATCGTCCCGATCCTGGATATACAGCAGGAGATCTTGTATGGATTACTTCTCATAAAAAAAGTAATTCAACTCAACAAACGACAGCAAAATTTCTTCCACGAAAAGAAGGACCATATGTTGTACTTCAGAAAATTGGATCCGCAACATATGAAATTGGTTCGAATGATCATCAATCAACAATCATTGGGAAATTCCATTCATCTGCAATTTTCCCGTATACCAGCAAAAATTGACCCACTTCAAAGAACTGTTACTTCTTCACATGGACGACTACGAAGAAACATGGGGAGGAATGTAGCGTGTCAATTTACTATTAACTTGTTTTCTAAATTATTTCCATTCATTTAACTTTCAACTTTCAATCACTCACTCAATTTTATTCACTTGTTAAAATATTGTAATCCAAGGATTCTTTTGAATTGTATACGATCATATTAGCTTTTCTTCCTTTAAAAATGTATAAAACCAGAACATTTTGTAAAAATAAATCATTCAATTCCCGACACTCGACAAGAATCTTTCTTATTGTATGATTGAGAATTGAGCATCCGAGAAAATCTAAAGAGCTGATTATGACCCGCTTCGATTCACATCGAAAGTGAGCATAAATTAACCTTAGACTTCTATAGTTTACGCACACACTGTGAGTGTAAAAGTGGTGAGTTACCCGAATCCTTTGTCTAATATTCCTAAGTAAGACCGCAATCGCAGGTCCGAGTTCTCGCATTGTTGTTTGAAATGATAAGCAGCACCCAGTCGATATATGCAATTGTTACAGATCACCGAAGGTAGACCATCGTTTTTGTAAACCTGGAAAATATCCGATGAAGATTTGAGTTCCAGACAGAAGCTGAGAGCACTCCCTGATTCATTGGAGACACTAAGATCGGATGTAGAAACTCACCTTCACTTTAGCACAAAGCATAATCATATCAGCTGAAATAGAAATTTCCCGTTAGATTTGCTGGTAAATTAAAATTTAAAATTGCATGTCGTCACCTGGCATCATAGCAAACTCCATATTAAATATTGATGTTAAAACGCCTTCTTCTAAGCAAACTCGACAAATTTTATTTATGTTTATGTTGTAGTCCATTTGCGGTGGTCAGGTGTCTACCATTCGATGTTATTTTCGCATCGACTTTATGTGATCTTTTCGACTTTTTTTGTTTCCCTTTTGTCTGTCCCTTGTTCGCAATGTTTATGTTTTTTGTTGTGATATGATGGGTATGATGGCGACAGATACATTTTTAGTAATAGAACACCGATGACATTTGGAAGAGAATTTACTACCCGCGAGATTTGTAATTTGTTACATTGTAGAGCTGGATGACAAATAATTTCTCAATGTACTTTGCACTGGACCCAGTAAAAAGCTAACATTTCTCTTTTACTCGTTAACTATAACTTAGAAATGCGAGGCCTTCGACGAAGGAATAGACTGTTGTGATGAGATCCTTCTTAAGTTATAATTATCTGCTCGCTCTGATCATAACAGTCTATAGAGAACATTTAATTATAACTTGCCTTGGAGTACTTGTCAGCGTATTTGCTTGTTGAAAACATGCTATGATGTGAGTGTGAAGACCGTGAAGACGGTGAAGACCAAAGACCAGTTTATTATAAGTTGCCTTGGGGTACTTGTCAAAATATTTCTTTCGCTTTCATCATAATACTCTACAAGAAGCTGCGGGAATTTGCTCATAGATAGGCCTCACAGATAAATGGAATTTTTGGCTAATACTTAAAACATATAATTCCAGTCATTGAAAGTGTATTTAAAATTCCACGAATCAATACTAACTTTTTGCATTATTGTTCTTTGAAGAACGAATTAAGTACAATGACGCTCTTAACGATAACTCGAAAAATTAGAACGAAGTTCTGTGAGATATGAAATCTCAATATTCCCATCTGCGTAACAAGCGCCTTTTGCAATTAAACCAAAAAATTCATTTTATTATACGAGCCTATCACGCAATTTTTTTCGTTTTAATAATTTAAAATTAAACCTTTCCAGCTACCAGTCTAAATAAAAAAGACAAAATTTCGATTCTGTGAACAATATTCAAAATCAAAATTATACACAAAAATGCGCGCCAACAATGCGAATTGAATGATTAAAGTGTGCGCATTCCAAACGTTTCAGATGTATGCATTGCACAGTGCTTTTTACGGCAATAAGATAGCCGTGCCTTTTTGCCCACAAATGTTCTGAGTGATATTTTGACCAAAATGTCCGGTCAATCTTCACCAAACTTTAGAGAATGAAAGTTCCCCACGACTTTTAACGATATTCCCAAAAAAACAAATCAAAAAGTTAATATTTACTATGAAAACGAACTCTCTCAAAAGGGCATTTGGGGTGCTATATAGCACCCCAAATGCCCTTTTGAGAGAGTCCGTACGGGAACAAAAACAAAACTTTTTGAACTTTTTTTGGGGAGTACCGCTAAAAGTCGTGTGGAACTTTCATTCTCTAAAGTTTGGTGAAGATTGACCGGACATTTTGGTCAAAATATCACTCAGAACATTTGTGGGCAAAAAGGCACGGCTATCTTATTGCCGTAGAAAGCACTGTGCAATGCATACATCTGAAACGTTTGGAGTGCGCACACTTTAATCATTCAATTCGCATTGTTGGCGCACATTTTTGTGTATAATTTTGATTTTGAATGATTATTGTTCACAGAATCGAAATTTTGTCTTTTTTATTTAGACTGGTAGCTGGTAGGTTTAATTTTAAATTATTAAAACGAAAAAAATTGCGTGATAGGCTCGTATAATAAAATGAATTTTTTGGTTTAATTGCAAAAGGCGCTTGTTACGCAGATGGGAATATTGAGATTTCATATCTCACAGAACTTCGTTCTAATTTTTCGAGTTATCGTTAAGAGCGTCATTGTACTTAATTCGTTCTTCAAAGAACAATAATGCAAAAAGTTAGTATTGATTCGTGGAATTTTAAATACACTTTCAATGACTGGAATTATATGTTTTAAGTATTAGCCAAAAATTCCATTTATCTGTGAGGCCTATCTATGAGCAAATTCCCGCAGCTTCCAATGAAAGTGTACTTTCATTGCTCTATTAGTGTTCGATTCAAACCAACCACGCACCAACGACCAATGACAATTAATTTCTGATGCAATACTAGATCTTAACTTGTCAAAGTTTGACATCCGACCCTGATATCAGATCACATCCCAAAGGTAAACAATGTACAATGAGATGGTGAGATGATGAAAGTTCCTAAATTCTGATAATTAAAGCCGAACCGTTGACCGACGACTAACAAAATGACCGTCCAATTTCGAAATGCGCTGAGTTCCAGAGTGAGTGTGATATAATATTCGCAATGATTTGCATAGACAATGAGTCTTACGATCCTCCATTCAACCGGCAAAATAGATTCTCCAGTTATTACGAGTCGATGCAAACGAACCATTGGCTTTCCAATCGATCTACGGTGCTCTAAAATTGCGAAGAGGCGAAAATCAGCCTGAATTTCATCTATCGACAAAGGAATTCGCTTCGATCTGTAAAGATGTGGGCCTATCAAAATCGCCGACCGAAATCGTTTCGGATGTGTTGACAGCTGACTATGATAAGGAGCAAATAGTCGGAGCGAAATTGGTAAATCATTCGTACGATAATGTGGTCACGTTTGCACTGAATCACAATAACTTTGTCAGCGAAGTGTTTGCCAGCGCCGACAAGACTGTGTTCAACGAACCGAAACGGCGAATCATCGTCGAGTTCAGTTCGCCGAATATAGCGAAACCGTTCCATTTCGGCCACCTGCGTTCAACAATCATCGGCAATTTCATATCAAATATTTACAAGTTTTTTGGCCACGATGTAATCCGAATGAATTATTTGGGCGATTGGGGAACACAATTCGGTCTGCTGCAAATCGGAATGGAACTCAATAAATTGTCCACCAAAGATATCAAGTCCGATCCAATCACACATCTGTTCAATGCTTACGTTCAAGCCAATCAACTGGCCGCATCGGATCCCAGCATTTCGGAAAGAGCACGGAGCATTTTCTGTCAATTAGAAAATGGCCAAACGACAGACCTCAGTGATTGGATGGAATGTCGAAAGTTCACTGTAGATGAATTGAAAGGGATCTATCGACGTCTTGGAATTGAATTCGATGAGTATTCATGGGAGTCGGAGTATCGCAAGCAGAACATTATGCAAATCATTGACCTCATGAACGAAAGGGGATTATTAAAGACCGATTCGGACGGGAAATCCATAGTTGAAGCGGGAGACAAATCGTATACGTTGCGGAAAAGTGATGGGACGACGTTGTACTTGACTCGCGATGTTGCAGCGATTTTCGATCGCTCTAAGAAGTATGACTTCGATGAAATGCTATACGTCGTCGAGAACGGACAGCACAATCATTTCCAATCCATGTTTGACGTGGCGAAACTGTTACATTTTCCGAAAGTTGATCACTTGCGGCACATTAAGTTCGGTCGAATAGCAAAAATGAGTACCAGAAGGGGAAATGTTGTATTCTTAAAGGATGTTCTAGACGAGGCTCGTGATCTGGCACTTGAAATAATGGAGAAGGACAAAGGTATGTCAACACGCACTTGAATATTAGAACTGACCATCATCAGCTGAAACTATTCCAGACACAAAAATCGACCTTAAATCTATGGGACAAACAGTTGCTGACGTACTTGGAACCTCGTCGGTGATAATCAACGACTTAAAACTGAAACGTAGCGCGACCTACGAATTCGATTTGGAAGAAGCTTCGAAGGTGAGGGCGTACGTTAATTAAGATGTTCCAAAGCTGATGCGGATACTCCTATGCTTCTAGGTTACTGGACACACTGGATATCAACTTCAATATACTCACTGTCGCCTTTGTCGATTAGAAGAAATACCTGGCGTTAAGATGGCAACACATTGCAATCCAAAACTGCTACAAGAACCAGAAGCAGCTAATCTCATCTATAGTATGGCTCGCTGTGCAGACGTGTTGAAAGATGCGAAGGACAGCTTAGAAGCATTTCGTGTTGTGAAATATACGTTCGACCTGTGGTTCGTTGAATGATTTCGCATTACGGTCGGTTCCAATAATTTTATGTTTTACTTTTGTCGTTTCAGTAAAACCATCAACAAAGCGCATCGAGAGCTGAGTATTAAAAATGAATCGAACTCAGAGATTCAGGAACAGCGAATGCTGCTGTTTCGAACGGCCAGATTAATTGTTAATCGAAATATGCGATTATTGGGATTGCAGCCGCTGGAGAGAATGTAGGCGATGATGAGTTGTTATAGATTTTGTTAATTAAATGAAATTGTTTGCGAAAATGAGTTCAGTCAGTTTTCACTGGATTTGAATTTACAATAAAGACTATTCCGGTCGACCACAAATAAAAAAAGCTCGACCTGATCCTGAAGTTTCAGATCTTGTTAGGTTATTTCATAAAGACAAATCCCGACTTGAATCTGATTCATTTAAAACTTTCCCGACAGATTTAACCTGATACCTATGTCCAGGACTTTTGGTTTCAGGTTAATTTTGGTCAGGTCAAAACATTTTCAGGTGATTTCCAAGCTTCAAAAACTCAGGAAAACTGTCGGATTCAAATTTTGAGAAGATTATTTTAAAGTCCATCACTCCCCATGGTTCAGTATCCTCCCGGATCTACCGGATCAAGAACTTCAACATTTTCCGGGTACTCAAAAGCCTTTGAGGGTCGTCTTTTGATTTTAGGAAACTTTAGGGTTGTTTAGTATAGTAAATTTAGTATAGAAGTCCCATCTCGCGACGATTGGCTAAACTACGAATCATTTACAAATGAAAACTTTGTAACGTGGTTCTCTGACGGCTCTAAGTTCAACAACCGTGCAGGTGCGGGAACATTCTGTCATCAAACCCAATTTGAAAAATCCTACTCGCTAGGCTTCTACACCACAGTCTATCAAGCGGAAACATATGGCATCTCACAATGCAGCCGGGAAATGATAACCGAAAACATCAGAGGAAAGTCGGTAATGATCTGTTCTGACAGCCAAAGCGCATTGAAGGCTATAAGCGCATACAAAATTTGCTCGTCTACCGTCCTTAAGTGTAGGGACAAGCTTCAGGAACTCGCCGAACACAATTCGGTCAAACTGGTTTGGGTCCCAGGCCACAGTAATATTCAAGGCAACGAAATCGCCGACACTCTAGCGAAAGCGGGTGCATCAAAACTAATATGCGGACCAGAACCATTCCTAAAAGGACCACCGTCATTCTATACAAATCTAATCTCTAAATGGAAAAGCAAACAGTTCAAACAACACTGGGACTCAACGAACCACGCCAGACAATCAAAAAACTGCATTAAGATCAACGCCAAGAATGCTAAATATCTCCTCTCACTTAGCAGAAAAAACATAAGGAGATTAACATCCATTCTCACTGGCCACTGCTTCCTAAATAAGCACTTGCACACTATGGGCCTATCCCCAAGTAGCTTGTTCAACAACTGCGGAGACATAGAATCAGCCGAACACTTTTTATGTAAGTGCCCCGCTTACATCTCAGCTAGAGCTAAAAGCTTTGGAGCCTACATTCTCCCATACAACATAATCTGGAGCCTTCCGCCCAGCAATATTTTGGATTATCTAAATCGCACAGCTAGGATTTAGGTAACCCTGTGGGTATGCACAACAGGCCCATTAGAGGCTTAGGTGCTGAGGTTTCGCTTCACCCACTCTAACTAACTAACTAACTAACTTTAGGGTAATAGAAAGTAAGTTCCAACATTTCCATGACAGACCACATCCCACTATCAAATTGCTTTTAGAACTAATCAGACTATTCAATATATCTAGAACTATGAAAGAGCATTGTTCTTCTAGAATTTAGAAGATAGTGGGCAGTGTTCTGTGCCCTAAAGTTTTAGGAACCAAAGAGAACCAACCAACTACTACCTTAATCATCACTCTAGTCCAGAAAAGAATAAAAAAAAAACTTAGTTGTCCCTTAAAAAACCCAGAGTTCTAGAACTGGGAAAATTCTGGACCATGTGGTGTGTTTGAATTTTTAGGAACTAGTACATTACCAGGTCAATAATCCTAGAACTACAAAGGAAACTAAAAAAAATGCAGGGATGTCCTTTAAAACTTTCAGTTCTAGAATTGGGAGCGGAAGAAAGAGGCCAGGACTATACTGGTATATAATTATTCCTTATTTAACTTGACAAATATCGTTCTTTCAAGAAATCATTGTCACTTCCAACCCTGTTCCTGGCTGTATCCCATCAGGATAATAAGTTAGGATGTCAGATATTATTGAGGAATCGTAAAATTTTTAGTACCTTATGCTGGAGAACTTTTGAAAGTTCAAAATCCCGAACAAATTTAAAAATTACATTGAAAAGTCGTAAAATTCAAAAGTTCTGACTAGTGGTACCTCTGGATGAGGAAAATCATTAACAACAGACACAACTTCCTGTATCATAATAGCAAGCTTCCTTACAGAATAAAAATTTAACTTTGGTGAAAATATTGAAAATTATTATTTTTTCATTCTTTGCATTATTTGGCGGAAATCGGTTCCAGATCAGCCTCCGTTAAATATAGGAAAGACATACCTTATTTCTGTAGAGAATTTTGTGCCGAACAAATCTTCTGAACTCAACTTTTTTTCTGACATTTCGGAAAAGCTCTGACAAGCCACATGAAAATTCGAGCTATACATATGTATGGTAGGAGTCATGGCGACTGCATAATAATTCATCAAACCTACCTCTGCACCGTAAAATGCAAAAAGGTGGGAGGATAAGGGGAGGTGCTAAAATTTTGGGCATCGCATTAGACTCTGGAAGTTTATATTTACTGATGGCCAAATTTTCAGACCTCTGTGACAAAATATACTATGCAATTTTACCTTGAATAAAAACTTAAAAAAAAAATCAAAAAAATCAAAAAAAAAAAAAAACTATGCAATTGTGTTTTGTATGAAGTGGAACCTCTACTATGTCTGGCCACAACACAACGACAGCTCATGATAGTTTTATGATACTTTGCAACGCACTGCTCCTAGCATGAACACTACTTTGACAAATGTCCAATTTGGAGGCATTTGTGATGAGAGCTACCGCTTAAGATTGATTGTATTGTGTGTTTTAACTCTACAATGAAAGCAAGTCATCTATCTTTACGAAAGAAATGCAGTGCCTACTGGGAGATGCGGGAAATCAGAAACAAAACTACATTTTTTATTTACATCTTTAAAAAAAAAATCTATTTAAAATCGCTTGATAAGATTTTAGTGTAGACAATTGAGTCGTACAACTTTACTATTGCATAGAAAAATAGGTCAGCATCCTCTTAAATTTTTTGTGTAACAGTAACTTATTAACCGTACGAAGAAACACCTTTGGATTTTTGGCTAAAACATGAAGAATCGATTTTTTTAACTGTGAAAATTCTTTGTCTCCAGTTTCGTGGCTGATCACAATGTGAATGTGAGATACTCTCAGAGTTCTACAACAACCAAATACAAAGTATACAGTAGAAGGTTCCAAAAATAACCAAATAAAATTGTACCAAGTCATACAAATCGAAACACTCCGATCCGAAACATGTTTCGAAGACTCTGCAGAATTCTGTGAATCTTGGAGACAGTGATACCGTACATCAAATGCAATGGAAGCGAAGGGAAAATGAATTTTGCCTGGTTTATGGTCCTCATAGACAGAGGACCTCGGCATTGCACGATATTTGTTTCTAAATTTGGTCACCCATGTCAAAAATGGTCTAAAATATCAGTCGATACTTTCCAGAATCTGGAAATAATCTGCAATTCTGGAAAAATTGGTCACTTACATCAAACGCAACGGAGGCGAAACGAAATTTAATTTTGTCTGGTTTATGGCATACATAGACAGAGGACCTGGGCATTGCACGATATTTATTCCAAAACAGGGTCACCCATATCAAAAATAAGTCGAAATATTAGTTTGAAATCAGTCGATACCGTGCAATATTGCACGGTAACGACGGTTTATTTACCCATGTTTCACGCTTTTTTTGATATATGTGACCCTGTTTTGGAATAAATATCGTGCAATGCCCAGGTCCTCTGTCTATGTATGCCATAAACCAGACAAAATTAAATTTCGTTTCGCCTCCATTGCGTTTGATGTAAGTGACCAATTTTTCCAGAATTGCAGATTATTTCCAGATTCTGGAAAGTATCGACTGATATTTTAGACCATTTTTGACATGGGTGACCAAATTTAGAAACAAATATCGTGCAATGCCGAGGTCCTCTGTCTATGAGGACCATAAACCAGGCAAAATTCATTTTCCCTTCGCTTCCATTGCATTTGATGTACGGTATCACTGTCTCCAAGATTCACAGAATTCTGCAGAGTCTTCGAAACATGTTTCGGATCGGAGTGTTTCGATTTGTATGACTTGGTACAATTTTATTTGGTTATTTTTGGAACCTTCTACTGTATACTTTGTATTTGGTTGTTGTAGAACTCTGAGAGTATCTCACATTCACATTGTGATCAGCCACGAAACTGGAGACATAGAATTTTCACAGTTAAAAAAATCGATTCTTCATGTTTTAGCCAAAAATCCAAAGGTGTTTCTTCGTACGGTTAATAAGTTACTGTTACACAAAAAATTTACGAGGATGCTGACCTATTTTTCTATGCAATAGTAAAGTTGTACGACTCAATTGTCTGCACTAAAATCTTATCAAGCGATTTTAAATAGAAATTTTTTTTTAAAGATGTAAATAAAAAATGTAGTTTTGTTTCTGATTTCCCGCATCTCCCTGTGACTTCATCAGCCTCCAAGCATTTCTTATGTTCATGCTAGGAGCAGTGCGTTGTACTTTGTGAAAAATCATAAGAGCACGTTGTCAAATGGGATGGGCCAGAAGTTACTCGGAACGATGACCATAATAAGTAAGAAATAAAGAGAATCCGTTTGATATAATGTTACTAATATTATCATTGAACAAAATAGTCTCTAAACCTCTAAAGCAACCAAATTAAGATTAATAGATTGAGAATGCAATGATGTCGGTGTTTTATACATAATTCGCGTTTCGCGCATTGAAATTTTAAAATCATTCGAAGAAGCATGACATTTTCTGCAAATGTGCTGTTTCAGCTTATGTACACTTCGTCCTCTTCGTGACGTTAAAGTTAGCGTTCTCAGCTTCATTGACAGTTAACTTCGAAAATAGAAAAGGACTGGAAGAATTGATGGTTGAAATGAAAACAAAAAAAATATAGTTGAGATATTGGTTCCCCAGCCATTGAAGACTGGTATTTTGTTTCAAAATTGCATTCAAGTGTTGCAGTCTTCCATTTATTCCGAAAATGGATACCGCCAAATACAATGCCATTTGTCGAATATGTTTAAATGAATCGTCGGAGATGAACAACATATTCGGCAACACCGACAGCAATATTTTACACATTTTGATCTCACTAGCCGATATTCAGGTAGCAATGGAACGTGACATTGTCGATTCGGTAGACTATTAACATTTCGTGTTCACAGATCAATGAAAATGACGGCCTACCGGCACAGATTTGTTCCTCATGTTTGTATGAAGCCAACAGTGCTTGCTTCTTTAAGATTAAATGTCAGGAATCGGATAAATTGCTCAGGAACAGTCTACAACAGAGTGCGTACGAAGATGTCAAAACAGAGGAAATTCTGCACGGCAGTCACTTGCAAAGTATTTTTAACAATTGGTAAGGTGTTGTCGATTGCGTGAATAAGTGAGTTAGTCATTAACAACGTCTGTTCCAGTGAATCAAAGACGACGAATGATTTTTTCAAATCAGAATTGAACTACGATGCTGTGGCTGACCCAGCTAACTTTGTCAAAGACATCTTTCAGGAGCAGGAGGTGGAGGAGGAAGGACAAACGGCTTCTAATGTTCCTGATAGTGAATCTCAACCGGCTGACACAATGGAACCGGATGCGGGGAACTGTGAAATCGTTACCAGTAAAGACAGAATACAGACGGATAAACAGCAGCCAAGTGGGGATGTAAGGCTTCGATGAATCAATGAATTTTGTAATTGTTGGCACGGACTGGACTTTCAGTTCACATAATCGCTTGCGCAATCCTTTCTGTTATTTTACACTTGATGCAAGAGCAGCAAATTGAATTTGTTCTACCGTTCACAGGTGAAAAGAAAGGCTAATCTGCAGTGCAGTGAATGCGATGAAATTTTTAACAAAAAGATTGACCTCAAGCGTCACTTGTCGGTGGATCACATTCAAAATGACGGTGAAAAGTAAGTGTTCACAATGACTGTCACATACCTCTCACGAACCATTTTCGCTTCTCTATTCAGAACCCACAAATGCATTGAATGCTCGAAAATGTATTCGACGGAGGCTCTCCTAGGCATTCACATGAAAACGCACAGCAAAGTGTACTTGTGCGAACATTGCGACAAGAAATTCCACCGGCTCGACATCTACGTGGAACATCAGAAACGACACACGAATTTGCGAACGCATCTCTGTCCGAAATGTGGCAAAGGATTCTTCAACCAACTGTATTTGGAGCGACACATTGTCACGCACAACAAGGATAATTTGGAGAAACCAGTTTACGAGTGCACTGTGTGCGGTAAACGAATGAAACATTCAAATCACTTGCTGGTTCATATGCGATCACACAAGAACCGAACCGGGCCGTTGAACATTGACAATGAGAACAAGAAGGTGATTCTGTGTAGCGTTTGCGGTAGGAGTTGCAGTTCGATGAGTAATTTGGCGGTGCACATGAGACGTCATTCCGGTAAAATGACGAATTTTTGCAAAGTCTGCGGCAAGGGTTACCCACGCACTACGGATTTAACGATTCACATGCGGTAAGTCAATGGAAATTGAAGCTCAGAACTACAATTCTAACTGTTTGCTGTTCACAGGCAACACACCGGAGAGAAACCATTTATATGCAATTTATGCAACCGAAGCTTTGCGAGATCTGATAAGTTAGTCATCCACATTCGCACACATACCGGTTAGTTTTGGTATTGCTTTTCGTTTCTCTTCTGCTCAAATTTTTTTTGGCCTGAAAGAGACGATGTCGTGACAAATCTCCTGCGACGATTTCGCCCCGGACGATATTAACGCCCACTGGTCTTTAGGATCAAAATTATGGTGTAAATAATATCGTACCCCAGGTGCAGGCGATTTGTCCCGTCACCGAAGAGACTAAAATTTTGCAGTAAACTCAGTGCCCGCAGTCCTATTTAAAAAAAAAATTCTTCCATCCCTCAGGCGAGAAACCATACGTTTGCAGCGTTTGCGGCCGTGCATTTGCTCAAAGTAATGACTTAGCCTCACATAAACGACGAACGGTGTGCAGTCCACCCGAACCACCAAATAACTCAATCAATACTTTGTACACAATCGATACGAACGACATAATCCAGCAGCCAATAGCAAATGAGTCCCAGGCCAATGCATCGTTTCAGCATTCCGCCAAGTTTATTGCAACCACGAATAATCAAGTGACATTTGGCAGTGGAAGGTGAGTAGGATGTTTTATGAGTTTATATCAATATCTCTCTATCTGTCAGTTAGGTTGCGCTTCCACATCCGGTTATTCGGACTCCTTAAAAATTCATTTTACTCTTTTACAACTTAAACAGACAGTCGTATCAACACGTCAGTGATGACCCTAAGATAATTGAACATCCTACAGTTACTGTAGCTCAACCACACTTACAGCGGTTCGGTGACTTTCAACCGCAATATCCGACACCAAATTTACTACCAACGTTTACCGCGGCTTCGTATAGATAAGACATTTTGTTGTTATTGTGAGACGAAGAAGTTTTTTTTTTAAAATAAATTTATAATTTTTCGGTCGAATCGTTTTGCCTTTATTGATTAGAGTCAGACATTGTATAAAGTGTTCCAATTTATGGCTTCAGGGACTATTTTTAAGACATTTTTCTGGATTTGGTTCAGATTTAATTTTTTCTTTTTTGACAAATTTCGAAAAGTGTTTTCCAAAAAGCAGTCCCTGGAAATAGAGGAAGCTAGGCCAGGCCTCTCACTCTAAATTTGGACTCTTTATTAAGAAATTAAGGAGGTTTTAGCACAAAAAAAGGAGAAATAAGGAAATTGTTTAAGGAAAAATAAGGAGAAATTTTTCGATAAAAATCGAAATTATTCTAAGATACAGCAATTAACATCGGAAGTCCGCCTCAACTTTAAAATAAAACGCATTATTGTTTATTTTGACTATCGTTTTTGTATCGTAAAATTTACTTTTATCACGATGAAAATTTGAATATTTTGGGCGCGTTTAAGGCTTGAATTAGATTCTTAGCAAATCTTTGCTCCACCAATTGTCACTGTAAGTGCGCATCACCAGTGCCTTTTATAAGGATTTTTCACTGGGGTGCACAACTTTCCGAAGGGCCCAATTTTTTTCTCGAAAGGGCCCTCACAAAAAAGCCGACGTTTATCATAAAATTTACATTTTTTGTTTTCTGTTTCCGGCACCTCTTCAGCGCCCTGGGCTTCGTATTACAGCTACCATTTCCAGCACCCCATTTCTTATTCCCAGCGCCCTTGGCTTAGCACATAGGCTAAGCCGGCACTGTCGTTAACAGCTGTGAAGGTAGGTCAGACCTCCCACTGAATTTTTCGGACAATTTTCATTAAAATTTCAGACATTTTCTACGAAGATTTCGGACTAATAGTGCGCTTGGGTATGGGTAATTGGTGGGCATAATTTGATAATCGATAGCAAATTCAATCGGACGCGATGATTTTTATTTGAGTCGTTGTTTCTAACGTGATTTGAAGGGTCGCATCATTGGTCGATGTATGCGCCGAGGTGCGCTTTGTGAATTCGAATAATGAAACTTTTGGATTACAGCGAATGAAAATTTTGAATCGCAGCGCAAAGTTTTAAGAAACGATGTGGCAATTAAGTTCACTGGACGGATTTATAAAAAGTGGGGTGCACTGGGGTGCACTGGGGTGCATTTATCAAAAGTGTGGTGCACTGATAGGGGACTGGGGTGCACTTTTCCTCCGACTTTGTATGTTAAAAAAGGCTCTGCGCATCACTGTTCATTTTGACGTACCTATCGTTGTAGGGTGGTAGTTTTCAATCAGTTTTCGATGCGACAAAATTTTTGAAATTTAAGACGTACTTAAGGCGTTTAAAAACTTGCTGGATTAGATTTTGATCTCGTTAACTGCAAAAGCTGTTGTTTGTTATACCGTTCGAATTTCGAAAAAATAATAAATTGAAAGTTTGAAAGTATAAATTTGAAAGAAGTAAGTGTAAATAAGGCTAAAACCATGAATCGTTTGTAATAAGGACGCATGTCTGAGACAATGTTAAGGGTGAGTTACATGTTAAATCGAATACTTCTACTCGAGACTCTCGTGGAACTACAAAAATATATGTTAAACCGGTCATTAATTATCTAACGATTAGCCGTTGACATCTGAAGTTTAAATGCTCAAATCTATCGAAAAATGAGAAAAATTCGATTTTGGTACTGACCACTCTGTATTTTTTAGCGAATTGACTTGTATGGAGAGTTTTGTGCATAATACAATACTCTGACGAATTGCCGAAGAAACTATAATTTAATTTGTACTACTTTCCGCTAGGCGATGTCAAATATGTGAAAAAACACAATTTTTGAGGTTAGGATGCCCATAATCCGAAAATGACCAAAAATCAAGCTTATCACCCAAACTATTCTTTATCAGTGACCTATTTGCCATCGATTCCAGCAACATCATTTTGTCGACCTACCCGTTCCCACGACTTAGTACTACAGTTAGAGGCAGTGAGATTTCAGCATGAATTTGTTTCAGCTGTTTTCCAGCTGATTCTCACAACCAATCAAATCTGTTTATACGGTTTTACTACTACCAGGCGCATGAGCAGCTTCAATAGTATAAACAAACAGTTTAGATTGTTTGGGTGGATCAGCTGAAAAACAACTGAGGCAAATTCAGGCTGAAATTTCACATGCTCTGACTGTAAGGTAATATTCGTAAAATCTATTGAGGGATTCTCCTGACAAACGATTATCAAGAACCTATTTTCAATAGAGGTGTTATGGCTTAGATAGATATCAAATCTATGATCGAAAATGTAGATTTTTTTAAAATTATAATTTTCTAATAAAACCATGATCACCAGTACCTCCTTAGAAATCAGGTCATTTTACCAGATTACTATATTCAGGTCCATCCAGATTAAGTTAAAATCGAAATTGATCAAGCTCGGTATTGTCAGGTCCCGTTTATTTAATCCTTACCTGCGTAGTCAGCGTTTTTCTTTAATATAAAGGATTCATAACTGTACTTGATGCTTCGGGTGGTATTATTTTGAAATTATGGGTGAGAATACCTAATTTAATCTCGATTTTTATTCGATCGTGAACAATTCAATTGTAGAAATTGGGTTTTAGTAGATTTATCGATCAACAAGAAGTAACAGGAAAACATATTATTATTTTTGCAATACGTACTGCAAAATGGCGAGAAATATGTCTTGAAATTTGCTTGTTAAAGCTGTAGAAGTATAACACTAAGTACAAGTAGACCATACTTTGAACAAAATCAACAAAATGAATCACAGGTCTGAACGATATATGGGTAATTTCAGCTAATTTGTGACTAGTCGAAATATTTTCACTAATTGAGATGAGATTTCGGCTAACTTTTTTTTCCTTGAAAGCTGTTGACCAGACGCGTCGTTTAACCCCCATATTAGGTCGGTTGCCAAAAATCTCGGGGAGATACCACCATAAAAATGTATACTTGTTTTCAGCAAATTTTTGAAAATTCTAGTTTATTTCACGAAACCTGAACCGATTTCACTAAACTTTTTTTTTGCTGAAAGCTATTGACAAGACGCGTAGTTTGACACCATGATGTCGTTAGCTTCCTACAAATTAGATCTACGGATTGCAATTATAAAATATAGATCCGGACGCACTTTTAGAATAAAAATAAAAAATAAATAGAAAATTTACTTGTCCATGTGTATGCATTCACACTAGTCGCCATTTTTGACGGGGCATTATTGTTGGGATTTATTGTTATTGTTGGACATTATCGTTTTTGTCCAAAAAAGCTGGCGTCCTCAATTACGAGAAATTCTCAATAAATCTCAAATGATTTTTGTAAATTTGTTTTCCTGTAGATGTGAACGCTATAATTCCACAATTGCTCCAAATGGCACGAAATTAAATTTTTAGAAGATTTTTGGTTCATTCTGCTTCGACGTAAGGTGAAATTACCTCGACCCAAACGTTGCCAAAATTACATTTTTTTTATATAAAAACTGAAGATCGGTGTCATTCGAAAGCTACAGCGTATGACTTCACGAGAAAAATAACTTTGGCTCGATCAGGTTAGTTGGGTGAGTGAAGTAGGTGAAAACAGTTTCCCAGTGGTGATAAAAGTCATCCTCGAATTTTAACTCGTCGAGGTTATCTCGAAAAAATTTGTTACCATTTTTTTAAACGGTTTTGAGCCAAAACAACATTTTCTGTGGGGTAACAGCCACCAATTTCGAAAAAAAATATTTCTGGCTATTAATGACCTCCGAGAAATATCACTTTTTTAGACATATCTCCCCCAAATTTTGGGTTACCAAGCTCATATTGGACTTAAACTGCGCGTCTTGACCACAGCTTTCAGGGAAAAAAAAGTTTACCGAAATCAGTTTTTATTTGGTGAAAATATTTCAAAAAGTCACAAACGTGTAACGCAACTAACCGCCGACTTTTGCGATCACACAAGTCACACTTCGCAGCCTAAAAATTCCAATTCTTGTTGGTATGAAAGCACTGTGTCTCCTGAATATTAGAAAATTTATAGACTGATTTATTATCGCAAAACATAGCCAACACAATTAACTTTATGACTCACAGAAAACGAAATTTGTAACGCAACTAACCATGAATTACCCATATTGTGATGCCCCCGACGTTTTTAATAGTTTAGCCTGATAAGTTCAACCTGCGGTACGAAATATTTTTACTAAGTTACCAGTAAATGAGCTGATCAGATTCGATTATCACCAATCTGTTGGGATCAATGATACATTGCATTCCATTTAATTTGGTTTAAATCATGTAAGCGCTATTTGCCTAATGTAAAATTCATTCTCAATAAATATCTGATATCGTGTGGACGTGTTTTAGTCAGTTAGAACTGAGTATCGTCTCACCGGCATATCATTTGGAGTCAAACACCACTGCTAACACAACCCTCAACAAATCATTGACGGTGTCGTTCATAAAAAACATGGAAAATTTATGATCTATAGAATGACCCCATCAAACCTGACTGATTCTGACAGCTTCGTTAATCCTTTGTAGAATAATTCGAACGTTAAAGATGGTGCATTCTCATGATCTTATAAAAATAGGGGCTGTGATGATGTCGTGATTTTTTTTTTAAATGTAAAATGAAAGTTTACTGCCTAGAGTTTGAGTGTTCCGAGTCTAACTAGTTATTAGAAGTGTCTCAATTAGAAGTGATTCCGCAGAAAAATGTATTTTACTTTTAAACAATGAATTTTCTTACTATTTTGACAGATATCTACCGTGGTACCGTGAAACCATCTCGGACAAGCATTCACGAAATTATATCCCACATTTGAGTTTTATTAACCAATGTTATTTTAAATATGAATATCGTCAAGCATTTCTTGTTCAACCCCCTCTTTCAATTTATAGATGTTACACAAATGAGAGAAACGGATAAAAAAAAGTTGCCTTCACTTAATCCCTCCAACAAAATATTTAAAAAAAATGCGAAGCGATTTTAAGAATCGTGAATGAGAACACCATAAACCTTCTTTTTTTCCTCGTCGGTTTTTATTATTTTATATTTTCTGGTTCAGTGGAGAGAGAAAGAGAGTTTTAGCCGGAATGTTCTATTCGGTTTGTCTAAGGGTAACCCTTTCAAGGACTAAATAGACAGTAAATTAGACATTTTTATTGTTGTTTTATGACAATAAAAATTAAAATATAGATCAATTTGAACACGAAGAAGAATATTTATTTTAGTGTATGTGCAGGAGGATGGTAAACGGGATGAGAATAATTTTTTTAAATTTGTTTAGTCCTCGATGTCTGTTAAGAAAATAAGAACAAAAAAAATTTAATTAGTTCCAGTTGGACCAGAATAGAACGGGGAGAAATGTACGTGCCCCATGTGGCTGAGATAGTATGACGATAATTTCTTTTCTTTTCTTTTTTTTGCCTCTCCTCGTCTTTCTTGAGATGTTTCCTTTTTTTGTTACAATCATAACAATAAAAATTAGACATTCATATTCGTAATTGATATTAGAATGGAAAAAAGGGTTGCCTTCATTTCGGCTTTATTACATGGGATTTGGCCATTATTTAATTATAATTTCTTTAAATATTCTCAAATTTATAGTCAGATGTGCATTTCATGTTTTATTAGACTCTGGTTGCCAAAACGTTTATGTGTTTCGTTTTTCTGTTTTTTTTTTTTATTATTTTCATCTAGAAACAAATTGACTGCTCTGCTTAGTTAGAACACATCAAGTTTATTTTGGAAAATTGTAGAGAACCGTGCAATTGCGGTTATTTTGTGAGTATCCCCTGAGTAATAAGAACTATTTAACAAATAATTTTCAAGATTTTCTAAATTCCAAAAATTCCATTCAATTCAATTCCGAAAATTCTACTTATTCCCTTGACTGAAAGTCAGGGTCTTAAACCAGAAAATACCGAAAAATGTGGGTAACAATAAGGTTCACTGTGATTGAAAATGTATGAAATGCGATGAAAAACGTTAAATGTGGGTAACAGTTATTCGTTGAGGGCACGATAACTTGAGTAATTTTTAACCAATTTGGTTGAATCTTTTTTTTAAATTTGTGGAAGTAAAATACCGAGGCTAAGTTCGAAGATGGGCTATGTGGGATGAAGGATCTGAAAGATATCCCAGAAAAACAGTATTTTTCACTGTTGATTATAGCCTCAATCGAAAAAGATTACTTTGATGAAATTTGATTTTATTGCGTAGTGTGTGTAAATCGTATCAGTATGTTTTCGATAATGTGCATGAAACAAGTAGAAAGAAAAATTTCGGCACTACATGCCCAGCCTCTAACCGGTAAACATCTCTTGTTAGTGAACTGCTAACAATTTGATAGTTGACTATCCACTTGATAGTTGACTATCAAATTTGATAGTTGACTAACAACTTGATAGTTGACTATCAAATTTGATAGTTGACTAACAACTTGATAATTGACTATCAAATTTGATAGTTGACTAACAACTTGATAGCTGACTATCAAATTTGATAGTTGACTAACAACTTGATAGTTGACTATCAAATTTGATAGTTGACTAACAACTTTAATGCGTCTACTACCAAAGAAAGATGTTTTTTTTACTCAAGGTCTTACGGCAGAAAAATGTCATGAGCACACTATGATTTAAAAATGTAGGAAATTTTATGAAAAGCGCTAAATGTAACCATCATTCTTTGTAGGCAATATAAGATATAAGTCATTCTCAACAAATTTCTGATTATTTTTTTTTAATTCATTATTCCAACAATCAAACAAAATATGTTACAACTCCCATACGAGTGTGAAGTTCTCACGAGTCGTAATAATTTTATGGGATATTCGACCAATAGAAAAATTCAATTTTACCGATAAAAAATAATAAAATACCGATAGAAATGTGGTACATGTCGCTGGCACCTCTTCAGTAAATCAGTAAAAAGTAAAAAAAAATTGTCTTTCCTTCACTCTTTGTCGATTTTGGAAATATAAAGCAAAGGCGGGTCGTTCCTAGCGAATTCATCCTTTTACAAAATGTAACGAGAAGGCGTTTTGTTCGTTCCAAGGGAATTCATCCTTTTACAAAATGTAACTTAAAGACGTTTTGTCAATTCCTCACTTTTGTAGTTTTCTGAATCGACAAAAGTGAAGAAACGAAAAAAAAAAAATAATTAATTTATCGGTCGTTTATTACCATCCACATTTTATTCACGAGTGACGGTTTTGTAAAATACCGGGGGACTTACTTTTTGTACAAAACTGTAAGTTCGGCAAGTACATCTATCGTTTTTTTTTATTTTTTACCAAAGTGAAAGAGTCCTCTCATCGTTCCACATTTGTAAAACTTCGCATCTACTCTGATTAAATTTGACAAAATGGCAATCAAACAGAATAATAGATAGCTCATACGAGTGGGAAGTTTGCGGCCAGAGCGAAGCGAGGGCCGTAATTCACACGAGTCGCATTTTATTTACGATTTGTGGTTGATTGAAAATCTTGCTGCAAATTTATAAGAAAAATGAGAACTCAAAGATTATTCGGTCTTCGAAGGTTTATTTGAAGAACTTTTTCTGTCAAATATCGTTGTCATGTTTAGAGTAATCGATATATTAAATGTAGGCATTTGTATCAGTGATGCTTCGGAAGTTCAACAATGAAAATGGTCAAAAATATATTGAAAAAATTGTCAGTCAATGGACCTGACCCGCTTAAAAGGTGGGACCTAGTTTCCAAAAATTCCGTGGTAATATAATCCTTTTGTATGTCGACAAGGTGAATTGTTAGGATATGTCAGACACAACAAAATTGTAGTAATAATGGCCAATACGAGCCAATAATAAACGAGAAAATAAGTGTAATGTCGTCGTGGAATTCGTCTGTTTATCAGATAATGGCTCCAGCAGAAGGATTCATATTTTTGTGGACAATGAAGACTCCAGAAATGGCTATACATATGACCCCGTTGTTCGATATCTTCTTCTTCTTAAACAGACGGTTGATATCCACTGCTGTATGTAGGCACGGGTGTGACACTATTCACGCTATTCACATATATTTTATGTCGAAGTGGCTGGGGGGTGTATGTAGGCCTTTCCTTTTGTCTTCCATTCTGAACGATCCATTGCCATTTGCTGCAAATTTGTCCACACCATTCGCTTGATCAAGTTCGTTCTTTCTGGTGTCAAATTATTATGGTTTTGTCATTCTCGCAATGTGTCCTGCCCAATTCCACTTTAGAGATGCTATCCTTTCCATCACGTCTACGACTTTCGTTTGTTGTCGAATCCGCGGATTCGTCATTTTAACTCTAAGCGAAATCCCACTATACTCCGTTCCACTGCTCTTTGTGCTACTCTGAGCTTGTTCTCGGATGCTTTCGTTAGTGTTAACATTTCTGCTCCATACGTCAACACCGTAGGACACACGAATCACACACTTTCCTTTTTAGACTGTTGTTCATTTTGCTTTTAAAAACCATCCTAAGTTTTCCGAACGCTGCCCACATCCAGGGATCAACCCTTCTTCTGACCTCCGCTGTCTGATTGTCGAGACCTAGTTTTAACTTGATGCCAACTCTTTCGATGACCGTGTCTCCAATTTTGATGACCCTGTCATCATCGATGTTTCTCTTGATTTTTGTCTTCGATATGAAAATGGTTTACTTCAACTTCAAGGAGAGAAGAAGCGTATTTATGAACCCTGTATTTTGAACATTCAAAAGAAGCTCAAGTTTAAGAAATTAGAAGTAATTGGACTGTTGAAAACTGTAGTTATATCTGAAATTAGGTGATACAACGTCCTTGTTTGGAACTTTTTACCAAGAATGATGTTTGAAATCACACACAAGAGTGAATTACAATGGAAAAGTCAGCATAATTGCCAATGCCATCAATGCAAAATTGCTCGTGTGTTTTCTGTGTATCACGTTCGACTGCATAATTATACTTGTGATGTAATTGCAAGATTTATTGGTCTGATTTTGATGACCGGAAATCACAAATTCATTCGACAATGAATTTGCAAACCAACACCAACCATAGATGTTGCCGAATGTACTTGGTATGTACGGAAAAATCACATTATAAAACATGCTACAACTATTACATGGTACGGTATTATAGATGTAAATTAGGCCTCAGCATAAATAGGAAAAGTAAAATAATAAAAAAAGGAGGAAGAATAAAACTACAATCATCAACAAGGAGTATGAAAAACATTCTCCACTGCATCGCCACCCACTTTGCAGGACAATGGCGGACGTGTTTTAATTTTTAAACGGCTTTTAGATAAAAGTTTGCTTTTTCTCTTTACGGGTTACAAGCATTTAGACCAAAGCTATCCTTCCCTTTTATACAAAAATGGAATTCTCTAACCAACATCCTCTACATATAGAGAGTCTCTTTATTTTCATTTTTTTTTTTTCATATTTTTTATTCTGTGCTGCCATTTGGACTTTATACATTTTATATATTAAAGGGAAGGGTGGGGGTAACCATCGGGGGAGAAAGATAAAATAAAAAAAAATATGAGGATGAAGTGAGGGCAGCGATGAAATATAGAGATATAGATACAATTTTTTTTTTCTCCCAACGAAAATAGTAGATGTGTGTGGTTCGCAGAAAATGTTTCCTAATTTATGAGATGACAAGATTCTGGGACACGAATTTAATTATTATATTTTTGTCGAGATATAAATATAATTTTTATAGAATTTTCATATTATGACAATGGGTTTTATATACAGATACGTATTTGAATCTAAATAGGGTTTTTAAAAAATTATTTTTTTTTCTACTTCTGGTGACATATATACAACGCACATACCAACTCTCGGGGTATACTTCGATAATTTATTACACCCCTAAGTGCTGGTTCATTATTATTATGGAATTTTCTGTTTTTCAATTGATTCTAATTAAGATAACGAAGTTCTGAAAAAAATATTAATTAGTTAATTTATTATATTTTTCTCCGGTTGGACGAAATGAAAAGTTCTGGTGCTGTGTGTGTGGTTGTTGTTTTTTTTCTCTCCTCTCGGTTGTTCGGGCGAGAGCGTGGAAATAAAAAATTGTTAAATTTATATTGTGATTTATGTGTAATTAAAAGAAAAAGTTTTGTTTGGATAGTAGGAAATGATGCGAATTAAAATGAAACTTGCTGTTTATGTAGGGCAAAAATTTATCATAGGAAATTAAAAATGAAACGAACGAACACGAAAAAAAAGTGGTGATAAGACGGCTGGGAAAGTGATAATAGGACATTTTTTTCCGTTTAACATCTAACACCAGTAACAATTGATCAACAAAACATTTTAATAAAATCTGCGGAATATTTTTTTAAGATACAATCAATATTGTAGGCTATAAGCTTGGACCTCATGGACATAATTTTCGGTTAAGTGAAGCATCTAACAAGCAGTCTATACACTATAAGTGCAGGTCCCTTTGGGCGATAGTCGTAGCACGGTAGCACGACTTTTGAGATAGCGTTCTGTAAAAGAATATTATTAGCATTCGGCCCGAAACATCCTATAAATCAAGTCCGCACCCATTTCCAATTTTTAGTCCCTCTGTAAAGGCCAGACTGTCCTGACAATTTTGTAGAACAACTTTTTTTATTTATCACATTTTTTTTAATTTCTTGTCATCACCTTGGACAGTAACGGCTTCCGTAGGTTCGTTGGACTCCTGACAGACCACTCTTCAATATTCAATGTCAAATTTGTTTGGTTGTTACTGTCCAAGAGATTCCGCAGCCGAAAACCACATACCTTCGGTGTCAAGCACTTTCATACAAGAACCTTTCGACCACTTTTTTAAGTATCTATCGCAGCGTCTTCGTAAGCACTAAAAATCTTTAACACTTTCAAATAAATTCTTAAAAAAATGTATGGGAGCGAGATCTTAGAGTAGGAATCTCGCTCAGCACGAGACAGATTTTTGGTATTACTGATTACTAATCAGTGATTAGGTACTTACGCGTAAAAATTAGCAAGTTAATTGTGAAAATTAAGAAAATCTGTACTTTTTTCCGCAATTTGCACATTTTTTCAAAACTGCTTTTTTTATAGAAAATTAAGAAAAAAAATTGGTAAATCCAGAAAAATGTTCAAGAAAATATAGGAAAATATTTGTCTCACTACTTCTATTGTCCCTTTCAATTCCTAACATTCCGATTCACGATTCAAAAGCGATTGACCGAATTTTACTCCCCATGACAATGTGCGCTTCGACATAAAACCATTTTTTCGTATTCCTTTTTTCTTTTGAATCAAATGCGAAAGAAAATCCATAAAACTTTATATTCGGTATACTAACATAGCACACACATCTCCTTATCTAATTAGGCACATAATCTTTCAGATTAATTTATTTTATGGCATAATCAACGTACTTCTGAGCTAGAATAACGACTTCTGAAAGTTGGTGGAAATATGTGTGATTGTGTGTAAGCATTGCACGCGACGTGTAGATTAATCGAGAAGTTTTTCGTTATTATTTATGGAAAACATGGATTTTACATTTTGTTGCTTTACCAGGTGTACTACTTAGCCCAAACCCTGTGTCTTAGATGCGATTTCAGTCTTTAATGTAGATCCTTTTAAAACGAATTTCATGCTTCTCTAATGTCTAACAGTTTTGCGCGTTGCTTTACATACACACGAATCGAATTTCCGAGTCATCTATGCAACCGTAAAGTTTAACGCAGGGAAATTTATAATCAGAATCCTTATTAAAAGATTTACAAATTGAAATCATTTTTTATCTATAAATAAATCAGTTTGTGGCCTACATCCCAGTATCTACCATTGCAAAAAAAATCGCATTTCACATTCCACATTTTTTCCCCTCTAAATAAAAACTCAACTTCGCATTCAAATTATTATTTTACACTCTTTTCGGTTGTACCAACACCGCTATTTTATGGATACAACACGCGCGATTTTCCCGTTTGACATAATGTAAATTAAATCAAATAAATTACAAACATTATTTTAATGTTTTTGGCAGACTCAATTGATCAGTTTGGCGGTTTTTTTTTTAAATTGAACGTGGTAGTGGTGGCATGTTCAAAAGGGGAGAGAGAAATGGGGAGATTGAATATCTTTAACATAAAATTAACTCGAAAATAGTTAAAGGTATAAAGACTGTGCCAAAAATGTTTGCTAACATTTCTGGTGATATCGGTGCAGACTGTAAGTAATCGTACACAAATGACGTCTTTTTAAACGGCTGAAGGCGGGGTGGGTTTTTGAAGAACACAATAAAAGGTATTCACTGCATTCGACTCCTATCACTAGTGAATCCAATTGGTAAAAAATGTGTATGAAATTTACCGGTAAACGCTACATTCATCGGTAAATTTCATACAAACTTTTTCCCGGATGGTTGAGCGAATACATAAACGTTACCGGTAAATTTCATAGACATTTTTTACCGGCTGGTCGAACAAATACGTAAAGGTACGTTACGAGTAGATGTAACGTTTACCGGCAAATTTCATACAAATGTTTCACCAGAGAGCAATGAGAATTTGGTTAGAACATTAAGTGTCCACTCCACTCAACAAAAAGTACTCCGTGAAAGAGCCGTGAGAGAGCATGCTGTCAAATAAACAAAGAAAAAATTTTAAAAATTCAATTTTGCCTCTCACACGGAGTACTTTTTTCGTAAGAGGAAACTAAGCATTATCTCGTGATTGCTTGAAATTTTGTTGAAAATGGAAGCTGTGTCTATCTCATTTTCAAAACATCCATAGCTACCAAACTCCAATACCCAGTTATAAAGTGCTGTTGATGGTGGGTATAAAGTACTGCTAACATTTCTGTTCCACAGAACAATTTTTTTTGTATTATTCGTAAATACAAAATGATTTGATTTTAGGTATGAGAATTTTCAGAACTCCAAAATGATATTGGTTATGGAATGTGTGCGGTAATATGAATTTGAAGAAAGCAACAACAAAAAAAAACCGCACAGAAATTGAGCCACTCCAGAACCCCCTTTTTTGATTTATTGGTATCGTAAACAAATGTTCGTTTCATTTCAATGATATATTGAGATTAAGAAAATGGTATTAGCATATCTTGGAGACATTAGTGTGGTTTTTGAGTGATATTAAATGGAGTTTGAACATTTGGTAAAATTGTGCTGGGGTGTGAGGAATGGATTTTTTTTTGGTGATTACGTTCGGTTCGAGGTTCGGTTGATTTAGCGGATGCATGAAGTGGGTTGAAGGAAAAAAATTGTTTTCGATAAATCATTTCTGCTAAAGTTGGTAACGATCCATTTTTATTATGTGCGTATTACAGGTGAGAGATGTTATTGGATTGGTATGTTTTGCTTAAACATGTTACAACGAACCATTGGGTTATTCGATTCTCTCATTTCTGTTGATGTAAAATATTTTGCTAATTTCTAACCTTTAACAGATGACAATATCGTCAGTCTGTTGACTATAATCGTACTATTAACAGATTGATTCACAATCTTCTACTTCATTACATTTAACATAATGTGCATTCTGCTTTATAGTACCACAGATTAGCCAGAGAAAGCCTACATTTAGACAGAAAATATTTGTTTTTTGAGGATTCCTTTGAACCAAAATCTTTTTTTTTTTTTTAAATTGGTTTGTGAGTCATGACATAACCCACTTGAAGAATCCTGTGCAGATTACATAAATTGCAGATTACGGGAATCGAACCCGAATCATTTTGGTGTAAGGCTAGTATGTAACCACTGAGCCATATCCCGTCCATAAGCTGTATGTACTTATGTGTTGACGCTTTTGATTGTTCAATTCGCCCACTTAATTAAGATTCTACCAGACATTTCGTATTTCAAGTTGAGACCACATTTCTTACGTAATTTTGTTCGAAATTTTCTATCTAGGTACACTTACTCTTAGGTACATAAGAGGACATCGTCATTGTTCTGCATCGCATGTTTGCTCCCTTTGTCGAAGTATAAATCTAAATTGAATACAAACAATCGTCGTACACCGAAAAGTTGAATGATGAAAAATCCAACAAAAGATCTGAGATTAAAAATTTACCCAGAATGTCTAAGCATCACATTTATATTGTTGAACTTGTTACAATTTCTTTATCAAGTTTTGCAAAAGAAAAATCCGAACAATTGAATTCCGACGATTATTATTTTATTTTATTATATACACGAAGCGCACTCACATACGATATTATTCCTGTGCACACTGAAGGGAAACAATTAAATTCCCGAGAGGCTAAAGGAAATCGTGTGAGCGCCATTCAACTTTCAAATAAGCGGATTGTAAATTCTCTGGTCGGGGAATACGTTCTATAAAAGCCATAGAAAAGTTGAAAAACACCTGTAGTGTTTCTTGTAAATAAATCGCTCGAAAATCTTTATTTCGTGGTGGAGAGTTTGGCATTAAATCAAGTGAAGTTTGTTGTTAATTGCAATACCATACACAGTATTTGTTACAGAGAACTTCAGCAATGAATCATTTGACTATAAAACGAAAAAACGTAGACACATGAACCGTTAAATTGTGACAATAGTACGCAGGAGTTACGAACGGATAGTGAAACGAAATAAAAACAAAATTTGAAAAATCATGATCCAATCAATCTAGCAAACATGCTTTCATTATGCTAATTAAGAAAATAAAATTGAAGTCATTAATCTACTTAAAAAAAGCACCGTCCTGACTGTATGCTCTTAATCAATTAGTCCTGATAAACTTTTAGGCTTGGCTCATGTCACTAATTAGAATTTTATTCTTCGTTTTTTCTATAACATCACCTTCCATGCTCACAAGTTAAACATATGTAAAGTACACCCAGTATGATCGTAGTTTACTTTCGTATATATCGGCGTATTAATGAACAATGAGTCAATGACTATTATGCGAGTATTAATTTATGGTGTGGTTTATTACGTACTCTCTATAGGAAACCAATTCTCTTATGGTTGCTGTCATTCAATATTAGCCATTTCATTAGACATATAGATATATACGTACTTGGAATACAACTTTTTTTTATATATAATTTTCGATTCCAGTTATTGCGGGTGGTGAAATATAAATTGTGTACATCATCATAGGTGGGGCATATTATTATAAAAATAAAATTCCTTTTTTTTCGTCGTTGATGGGACTGGTCGGTCATCTGATAGAGAAATATGTATTCGTTACATTATATATGATATCAGACATATCCTGTCGTTTGATGGATGGATGTGGGAAATTGTTCAATTACTCATATGATTAGAAAAGGGTTAACATTTGTTTTATGGAACAAAGGTGTGATAAAACGACAAATTAATTTTCCTTCGAAAAAATAGTGACACAAGTTGGTGGGATTGGATTGGACAACGGATAGTCATCGGTTATGCCAGCAATGATGGCACAAATGAATTAAAAGAGCTCTAGCTTTACTCAGTTTTATAGCAAAATTAATGAAGCAAAATATGTTCACGATTCATTTCAAACAAATCCGGACAGCAGCGGTGAAGAGAATAACTCTACGATATTCCATGGAAAAGTTGTCTGGTCAATGGCAAACGAAAGTAGTTTATTTGAGTGTGATGAATTTAAGGAGTCTTTAGACTTTCTGCATTAATATGTTGTTCAAAATGATGAACAATCAAGCTATAGTGACAGTATTGGTACAACTCTAGCGAATCCTAGTTAAAATGATATTTCAACTCCTCACTTGCTAACTAGACCTGCTAACTCGAAACCAGTCTTTGGTTAGCTATTACGAGGCAAGAAGATTAGCGTTATCATTCACCGAATGAATGCAGCCTTCGTCATGGGTACGCTGCAGTCTTCAGAGCGGTTAACAGAAGTTTTTCTTCTGTTATTGTTTTTCGATGAAACTGCTGTGTTTTTCATTCATTTTTGAATGAATAAGTTAAAAAAAAAACCCTAGCAATGGTTTGCACACGTTGTTTGTGAACAAATAAGAGTTAGTTTTTTTCTAATCTTTTTCAAGCCTTTTCTTTCATATGCATTATTTCTAACATTTATGTAAATCAAAGATTATTGATTGCTTCGAACGTGCCAATAGAACCTGCGATTGTGGACTTTATATTTGACGGGCAAAGTGCATGTCGCATCCCATAATAATGATTTGCCTTTGATGAATGGCATGATGGTTAGTCCATCAGCTCTCTTACCATCCGAAATTTTATAGAAGTAGTCCCGAAAGCCCAATTTTCTTAAACGTTTTCTTTCTACTATCCTCTGTGAATTTCGGACACCACTTGCGCCTTTCCGGTTAACTTCTTATCGAGCCTTTTATAAACGGCATCCGTATTGCGGTATGAATCACTGATTCCTTTCATTGAAAGAATTACCCAGTGTTTATTATCGTTGTTATTGTATCCGTTCCAAAAAGATTGAGTTTAGGACTTTAAACAAATTGAATTCGAACTCTTGTCAAATAAACGAGGCGATAACTAACTACGTGGCGATGCTTCAAACGAACAGATTCAATACTGTGGTGATGCGCTTTCTGCTTGTGAAAGGTTAATTCTGTTAAAATTTGTATCTATAGAATGAAATGTCGAATTGCCATAGCCTCTTAACTACCCGATTATTTTTAATTTCTTAAGGAATAATGTTTGTGTGTCGAGATATTTGTTCAACAATTTCTTTTCTTATTTTTCGCTTTGTTTTTCCAACTTTTATTTCCGATGAGAAAAAAAAATTAAATTCCCAGAGGATTGTAATGGCAAAAAATATTTACCAAATGGAATGAACTAAAGCGTCGAAAATGTGATGTCTTTTTTTCGGTAATACAATGCACAATATCCCCTCCTCGACCTATCATTTAAAATTTTCGTGTAAAAAATCTAAGGCATACAGAAAATGTAGAACGGAAAAAAAATCTTTTCACTTCTCCCCGCGACAGCAATTTAACAAAGCAAAAAAATCTTTCACTTGTATTTATCAGACCTATCATACAACTTCCATCACTTTTAATGGCCGCAGGTTACATCCATAAAAGGCCCTCCAATATATCTTTATCTATCTACTTTGTATTTCTTTATTTTCGGATGAAAAAAAAAAGTTCCACCATCTAGAACAACGATACAATTTTCACCCCACTCCAATTTATAAACAGAACTAATATCGTCGAATAAGGAATTAAAATTGGTGATTAATTTTTATGCCGTAAAAATGCAAATGGCTCAACTAATATTATGTATTATTTAAAATTATAAGCAACACAGAGGAAAAAAAACCACCACCGCCGAAGAAAAATCAGCCTCCCCACGACCAACTTAGGGGGGCATAATGGTAAAGCTGTAGGGATTTAGCTGAAAAGATGAAAAATTAGAGGAAAAGAAGAAAAAAAGCGAAACGAGCGAAAATCTATTTTCATTTTGATCAAAAATTCAATCAACGTAGGGAATATTTGATACCCTGTAAAATTATACTGTTATTGAGCTTATTAGGCTTTTAGCTATTAATTGTTGCAGAAGGAATTTTCTTCAAGGAAAGGAAAAAAATCAATTTGGTGTTCCGATGGTGACTGTAGAAAATGAGATTTTTTTTGCTTGTTTTCATACGCAACTATGGAAATTAAAACACGGGCATGCATTGCCATTATTGGTGCTTTCGTTTTGATATTTGGGTTTTACTTACTGTTTGTTGAATTGTTGGACCGTTGCGTCCCAGAATCACGCTGAAAACACATCAGCAATTTTGCATTGCTGATATCGACAGTTACATTGTTTACTAAAGAATGTTTAATGTATAATTGGTCTACAATGGAAAGCACAGCATAATTGTCGATCTCAGCAAATCAAAATTGCTAAAGTGTTTTCAGTTTTGCATTTAGAAACGTTTACACGACGATCACTTAAGGCCGATTTGCAGTCACTCCGTTTTGATCGCCATTTTCAAAATAGCAATGAAACCGGTTCTCGTAAACGAAGTATGTACTACGTTTAGTGATTTAAGAGGCATCGATACTTAACTGAAATAAGAGTCTACATTTGGGCGTTTGGTATTTCATTTTTGATGGTATATTTTAATCAGGATCCGTTTTAAAAAATGTACGACGGCAATAACGACCACGAAAATGAGCAGGTTAACGAAATTTCCATAAACTGCTCAGTTTTCTCAGAGCTGGTTCAAAGCATCGATGCCTCTTAAAGCTGCCACCGTCTTATCAATCCCTTATTTCTCTACTTGTCCTGCTTCACTCATGTCACCGTAACGAAAGTATAGAGAAATGAAGTTGAAGGCCGTTTGAAATGCCATCCACGTTATCAAATTCCATCCACGCCACGTTAAAAAGAATCTCATACAAATGAATGAATGAACGAAATATTTAACGAAACTAAAGTGAGTTTTACCTGTTCCGAGTCTTGCATATATATATATCTAAAAGTGATGCTATCGCCGGAAAAATGATGCAGTCCACGAAACATTCCAATGATATTGTACACGACGCCCTATTGTGCTTCCTCACGTGAGACGAGACACACTCGTATTTTATGGCTTTACGATCGTAATATGTTTTGCTATCAATAAAATTTCAATTAATTAAACAAGTTGTTACCGAAAATCATAAAATAGAATAACATACGAGTAGCGTCGCATATACACATGTATCATATTTATGATATTGTACACAAAAGTAGTCAAAAAGTAAAGCAATTAAAATATTAATTTCGCATAGTGTTTGGGGTTTCTTTGACAGTATTGTTTGTTACTTATGAGTTTTAATTATTTAACGAAAATGAAAATCTTTGGCAATAATTTTATCCTCATATCTGCATATTGTTCTCATATTTTCGTTTCGAATCACATACGGTTAGAGCAACGAATAATATAGCTATCTACAACATATGAGACATTAAATAATAAAACAAGATAGGAAGGGCAAACACCCAGTATTAGTAAAGTAGAGTCTCTGCATATTGTGAATCTACACAATTATTCTGCTGAGTTTGATTTTCAATTCCATTTCCATGCTGCGACGGCGCGTCAAGGTTGTATCCACAAAGACTCAGAGATATTTCGGATATTGTTCGGAACGGGTCAGGTTGACCTGTCACCTGGTGTTCATTTGAATCTGATTGTAACTGAACCTAAATTGAGAATTTTTACCTCACATGAATTTATCTTAAATCTGAAAATCTGTAATAGCTCAGGTGAATGAGGTCAGATTTTCAGGTGCATCTGCAACCTTTTACCTAATTTATCTGAACTTTCAGGTCTGATGAAAAGTCTACTAAGTCTTTGTTATATATAGTCCCACGATGACACAATGTCTTATTAGTGTTGCTGCTATAAATGTGTCAGAGAGCTGACCTAGTCATTTTAATCAGAAACATCGAAATATTCTGGCGACTTCTAAAACATCACTAGTATCAACGCACTTCATGCAAAAGTGGTACTCCAAGTGGTACTTGACAGTGATCCATACAAAATTTTACACTGTAAAAAGAGTGGGGATAAAATTTCATACAAAAAGTACTCTATCTGGCAGCTGTCATTAATATCACTTTTGCTTGAAGTGCGTTGCTAGTATCGATTTGAGGATTTCTAGTTTGTTGCAATTTTTGTTTAGTTTAGAAAATGGTAAACATCCAAAACTCTTCTTACTTTTCGTCACTGAGTTAAACAAATATAAATATTATTGCACCTTGTTGCATTGCATTGCTTGAGCTGCTTGTATGAAATGAATGATTGATAAAACTTGGGTAATTCTGAACAGATTAACAAATTTGGCTTCAATTGACGATTGACGAAAAATAAAATTCCCGAGGCGTTATTACTAACCTGTTACAGACGGCAAGCATATTATCGGGTATGTTAACCGTTCAAAGTATTTTTAATCTGTTGTTTTCAAATCTTGTACTTCATTTTTTTAAAATGCATTTTACTATATAAACGATCATATTACCCAGAGCTTGTCATTACCTACGTCGTCGTTATCGATAACAGATGAACAACTGCTTAAAGATTTTTTTGAAATATTAATATTTTCATATCTCGGAATCTTGTTAATTATCGTTTAAGTTAATTTATTAAGTTAATTATCAGGGGCATCTGAATGTAAGTTATTAGAATCTTACATCTTCGTTGAAAGTTTGGAAAATTGACAATTTACATTGAACAAAAAAGTTCCAGTGTTACATTTATTCAGAATGTGTTCGTTTCCGCTTCTGAGTGAAGCAAATAAATAAGTTAAACAAATCCAAGTTGATAATCTTTTAGTTTGAATTTGTTGAGGAGTCTTTATGGGTAACTGAGACTGTAATGCATTGTCTTAGTTACTTTATCGAGTTATACTCGAGAAGTGACATGACATGGTAGCGCTGATGCTATTCGGCACCCAAAAAATACATGAACAGACATGTTTAAAAATGACAGCGCCACCATGGCATCTCTCGACTCGAGTGTTACTCTATGACTTTATCAATGTATGTCCATCCCTATTGAGTTATAACTGAAAACTGGAACTGGCTGATGGCTGAAGCAACAATCAGAATATTCCGAGTCCCGACGCCGTCAACCTACAACTCCTTAATAGGAAACAATTTTCGTCACCGACGTCGCGATTGGCTATTCAATTTGTAAGCAAGGTTTTCGCTACTAATTTCATATATTTTTAGTATTCAGTAGTGGAACGCACTCACGTATTCATTACAGTGTGACATTATAAAGCTAGTTTCAAGATTTCAGGATTGGTTAGTTTTGCATTAAGTTTGCTCCAGAGATTGAAGATAAACATTTCTGTGAAACGTCGACCGACGAGACACTCTATTTAATAAAGCGTCGCGACGTTTGAACATTATTACAAAATGAGCCCACAAACTGTTGTGATTTTTAAGAGTAAATCACTGGAAGGTTCTCTCCCCAAATGTTTTACAATCCATCATTAATAAGAAATTATGAAAATATAACAGCAAGCTTGTGCAAAATACATTACAATTTCTTTTGCAGCGCCACGTTGTTTGGAATGAAAGTTTTTTTTTCTTCTTCTTTTTGTTTTGGTGTCAGGTAGATGATATTTATTCACCACCGCCTTATCCGTGCCGAGTATGAAAGCAGTTTACGGAAAAATAATATATTTTAATAATTTTAAAGTTAAAAAGACACCGTTGTGCTTAATTGCACAAATTCACCCATGTATATAAAAAAAATGACACAGAAAGAGCATATTATAAAATCTACAACAACATAAGTTTGAATGTGAACGAAAACACCCAAAGTAATGTGCTTTGAAAATAAATATTTATATTGTGTGTTCCAAAGTATTATAATCTTCTTGCTTTATTGCTCTGTGTGTTATGCAGCAAATTTATATGAAATCGGGAGTAAGAGGGAGCTTTATTACATTTATCCGAGCATAGGTGAAATTAGAAATCCGGTGGAATATTGCTATATAAGGGGTACGTATAATAAAGAACCTAAAACGCACCTTCTTTCGGAAGGAACACTCGACATTTATTATTTAAGAAAATAATTTTCTTGTTAATGAATAGACAAAGTTACTAAATGGAGATAAACAACCCAAAAATTTTTAGTCGTAAAATGCCATAAACAACAATATTTTTCTATTAAATTTATACACTGGTTGGTTGTGTGTAATGACAATTTACTTTCGTTTTTGAAAATACTTTATTGTCGCGAAATGCGTTTAAATTGCTTGTATATATACACGTGGAAAGCATGGGTTCGGAGACGAGAAAGACAGCCCATATAGAAGTGTGTAATGTAAGTAATGGCGCTATAATTAACACGCGACAACCTATAATTATGAACTTTAATGCGAAATGAAAGGGTTGTTCTAATAAAGAAAAATTATAAAACATTTTCATTGTTAGTAATATTTTGAAGTACGGCTTTCTTAATAAGGTGTACAAGTTTAACCGATTAGGCTGAGAAGTAACGAACAGTCGTTAAAAATGTTTTGAAATGCAGACATTTTTACCATGAACATATTTTCATGATTGGCAAAAAATATTATGGTCGATGTTGTGCAGGGCCTGTTTTCGATAATTTAAATTCTCAGAATTATCGAAAATTTATCTAAATTCTCAAAAAATTACTGAAATTCTCAAATTTATTTTTTGATAATTTTGATTACTTTTTGAGAATTTAGAGAATTTAAATTATCGAAACTAGGCCCTGATGTTGTGGTTCCCAGTTTGGGAGCATTCACAAATTTTTAGGGATGCAAAGTGTAATCTTATTTTCCATATTTTCTTACCTATGCTATTGATTCCATTATTGTCAATTTCAATATCGTGCACAGTCCATTTCCTTATGGTTAAACTAGGCACAACCTTTTGAGTGAGTAAATTCACACTGATTTTGACTGTAGCTATTATTCACTTTACAAACAAGCGAACTTTCATACGCTCGATATATAAAACTATTTCTGCTACTAGAACTCGAAACCGGTATCTTGGTTCTCGATGTAGTAAACAAGACTCTCAACTTCGTCTGGAACCGTCTACTCCACCTCGAACCGAGATACCGTTTTACAGTTCTAGTAGCATAATAATACTGCCATTTAAGAGGAACATCGAGGCAAATCCTTTATCGCACTAGTGCGATAGAATACGATCATATGACATTGCACACAGGCGGCGTAAGTTACAAATATCATCACAGAATTGCACAAATAATGCATTAATTGCATTCATGCGAACCCATTATTTTTGGGTGTTTTCCCACTACTAATTTATGTCTTTGATTGTATTGTGTTTTTCTTGCAGTCAATGACTCCACATCAGTGGGTATAACGTAGAAATGTTCCACTTTAGAGAGGAGTTAAAAATTCCGAATTTTGTCTGTTTTCCCACTAGTCAGAACTGGTCAAACTGCTACAACAAATCAGAAAGCTAACACATTCGTGGTCATTATTGCAGTCGAACATTTTTTTTGTTGAAATATGAGATAGAATCGAAACTATGACACTAATTGAATAGATCAGACCTATACCTGAGTGTGAGTATCTGCATTTGATTTAATATTGGTATAAGTGTTGTGAATTCTCACTGTGAGTCTACTTTTCTTCTGAGTTTTTTTAAGTGACACTTTGTCATTTAGGTGAAATTGCAGCCTACAATAGTGCGTTTCGTATTTTTTTTTCCTCGATATTAAATATCTTATTACAAAAATTCTTTAAAAAAGGCGCGACATTTATTTCCAGCAGAAATGAGTTAGCTTTCAATAAAGAATAGAGTTGGTTGTGTCGTTATAGGCCATCTCTGAGAAAAGTGACTAGTCTATGAAAATTTCGGTAGACTGCTTAATTTTCAAACAGATACTATGTTTTATAGAAAGCTAACACAATTCTGATGGATATCATACAGAAAAAATTACGAAACGCGCAAATGTAGGCTACAATTCGGCTAAGCGAAAATCTGAGTTTCAACCTGTTCTTACTAAACATGAAACTGAGAATGAATAGGCTTTCCTTAAACTTAAACCTGTGCCTGTTTTTTTTCGGAATTTAGTCCTGAACTTAGGCCTAAGATCTTATGATCGAGTTAAATCACAGTGTTCATAAAACAATAACCGCATCGCTACTCCTCCCATTACACTGAATATTTAGGTCCTAGTTTCGAAAAAAAGAAGGAAAAGGAAACGATAAAATTTTAGAGAGAAATTTATCAAGCATCACTTATAAAATGCTATAACCAAAGACAACCATAATAATAACGCAAAAAAATACAAATTATTTCCATGAATAAATATTGTACATATTCTTGTACAATGTCCTTACGGCAATGGAAACAGACATTTAATTTCAGGTTAATAGCTATTTTTATAGGTACACATTCAGTTCACGTCTCCAGGTCGCGTAAAAAAAACCTAATATTTTTTATTCCATGTTATTTGCGATTTTTAATGATAAGAAAACATAATAAAAGAAAAAAAAATTCGGTTTTTAATAATAAGAGCAAATATTAGCAAATGAGAATGTGCAATTCTGCAGAGGTAAATTTATGCTGGAAGGTATTTTGCGGGATTTATGAGAAATATAAAAAAAACGAGAAATATTTTTTGCGCTGGATGGGGCTAATAAATGAAACATTGCCTAAGTAGCAGTGGCAGTTCAAAATTCATTTGGGAATTTTAATGGAAATTTCGGCAAATTGTGTGTTTTTCATACACTCTTTACGACGACAAAGTCAGCAAGGTTTTTTATGTAAAGAAATAATTACAATTCTTTGCATTGATGAGAGAATTTTGTATCTCTACTTTGAGCCGAATATCCACATCGGAAAACCGTTCCAATGCAAATCCAGTGTGAACGGGTTTAAAGGGTATTATGCACAACTGACTAAAACAGTGTTATTGCAGAGAGAATACCTCTGCGAAACTTTTACTCATTTTGGTTCGCCCTCATCCTTACACATTAATAACCAACTTCTTATTCATCCATATTATGGATGGAGTGTATGTACCATGTATACCATCACCAACACCCACTAATCTTAGCGAAATGATAGAATTTTAACAGCCTACCGAGAAACCGTATTCCATTTTATATACTTCAATAGACCGAACGAGCAAGTTTAGAAGTGTTGTTCTATTATAAAGGTACTTAATGCGATAATAATGAACAACAAGAATTTTCATTAAAGATTGTTTGTATATCAAAACGTCCAGTAAATTATACGATAGTTGCCGTTCGGTGACAGCATAGATTGCCAAAAAGTCGAGCAATGCATCAACTCACCCGCATTATTATAGCAGTTCTGTGTATATTAAATGTGCTATTCAATGGGATTTTAACCGGAGAGCATTAACGAATTGCTGAACGAAGATTATTTACAAGAATGTTTGTAACATATCCGCAGCAGAAATTTATGGAAAATTCTGATTATAGACTCTTGTCTTGGAAAATTGTAAGGAAAATTCATGAGATGTTGCGATAGTCGTCTGTGTGCATAACATTACTAAATGCATTCCCATGAACATCTAGTTCATTTCGTTGCACTTTTACAACATTTCGTTCAAAAACTTACCACTCATGTGATGGCAAACCCAGCTTATCCTATCACCACACATATCCATGTGATACGAAGAATATTAAATTTTTTGCTGTTGATGTAAAACTCATTGATCAATGTACCGTGTCATCACCGAATTAGCTGAACAAAGTGTCAAATAGACATTCTATTCATGATGTTTTCCACATGAATATAACGGCACACACAGTATCGCGCTTGATGTGAGGACAACATATATGGTATGGTGGTAAATTGCACCAATTCGATAGCATACTTGTTGGCCCGTAGCGCAGTTAATATAAATTTGTATGGAAATAGAAGTTCTGAATACACTTGCGAATTGTGCATTCATACAGTGAATTGCATGATTGTTTTGGGCATTTTTATTAGAATTTTGTTTTTTGTTTTGTTTGCATGATGGTATCTTTCCACAACATAAAGTTAGGATCAAGTATATATCAGTACAATCCCTTCATCTCCTACGTCTTGGCCTATGGACATTGTCTCCGGTAACACTTCTCGCTCAGTCATTACGTAATGAAGTACTTGATTGACATGAGCGTGACGCGTCAAAACTTATTTCCCTAGGGCTTAGTTAGTAGAATAACTGACGTAATTGTTTGGAACTTTGAACATTGTCTTGTGCGGCTCCATCCCTCGCCTTCGGCTCGAGATGCAAACAATTCAAACACCGCACTTGGAGAAATAAAAAGTTCTAAACAAGGACGTAAAATACATCGTTCATCACCGAAACATTTAATCGAAGAATGTATTCGGGAATTGTTGCTTACAATAAAAAACCGATTACCCATGCAACTGAAACTTTGACGCTGAATAAATATCTATATGTCTGACATTCCCCCCCGTCCCATTTCTCAACAAATATTCGCCCACAAAAAGTAACAAAATTATTTTGGTTGCTTTCGGCTATACCGCGATTATTTCCTATGGTTTTCTCGGTCATATTTCCGTTTTGTGTGAATGTGTATGTGTGTAAATGGGTGTTCGACCAATAAATCACCCCATCTGTTTTATCCAGAACATTATTACATGCAGCATTAGAGAAGTGGAGAAGACAAGGAAAGCCATAATTGAATTTCGATTACTCGAAGATGTTTTGGAACGATTTATTTAAATTGTGTGCAAAGCCTGGCAAAAAACGATGAATTATTGAATATTTATTGTAATTGTTTCGAAATTAACAGACATTTTCGGATTTTGTCTGTATTTTAATTGTGGGATGGTTCGGCTCGGTTTGGCGGTTCGTTAGAGGTTATGTCGAAGACAAATGTTTCGGTGGAAATATTGATTATGTGCGAGATTACACTGTTAAGCCTTTGTCGCCGATCTGACAAAACTTTTAAAGCGAATTTGGTTTTTGATTAATGGAAGCAAAGAAAATCTTCTAAAAATAATCCTCAGGCCATCACTCGGATTTAGTTTTTATAATTTTATTCTTATACAAAATAAAAGCTTACCGAGATGTTTATCTGTTGCAGAGGGCTGTCATCTGTTATCGACAACTGCAACAATAATAAGCAACAAGCTCGGATCAATTAGGTCTTATATAGCAAAAAGCATGTTCAAATCAAATGAAGTAAAAGATTTATGAAATTAATCTATGAAAATCTTCGATCCAACGAAGTAATATATCACATAGAAAAACTGTTAATATGCTTTTCAGTCTGTGAAAGGTTAATTTAATAAACCTATCACTTCTTTTGTTTGAAGTTTTACCTAGTACTTGACCTACAAAATCTTTTACTTCATTTATTGAAACAATTTGGACACAAAAGCAATTGAAGGTTTAAAAATAAGACTTGCAAATTCAGTAACAAAACTACGCACCGCGTTGAAATAACTAATCCTACATATGAATATCGGTTATCAAACGGAACGAATCAAGAATCCCAATTAAAAATTTAAAATGTTCGCCAAAAGGGCGCGTACGCATAAAGCTTACACATTTTGATAATAAAATATTTAACTTGAACAAAAGGCACCTTTTCCAAACAAACACACAAGTGTAAAGTATACCTTTTAGCCATACTGAATAATAATTAACCGAACATTACGCAAAATAAATGGGAATAAAAACAACAACCGGAGCCATGGCCTCCATTAATTCAAAATGTCTATGCCTTTGAATCAGTAATAATTATAAATAATTACTTAAATTTGACCAAATTAGCAGAGAAAAGGAAGGAATGAAACACACACACAAATTGGGTATACGCAATGATTCATTCCAGCAGCGGTCAGTTAACCAAGAGTATATTTATTCCAGAAAATTTTCTCTCTATAACATGAACCAACAAACAAATCCCATTCCACGAAAAAGGTGAAAATTCAATCCTTGTGTGAAGAACACGGCATGCATTGTATACTGTATATCACATTGGCAAATACACATCACAGTTTTTCAGCACCAGTCCACCGCACTTTATAGATATATGTATAAGGCAAGGCAACAATATCCGACGGTGTATAACAAAAACTTTTTCTCCATCTCTCTGCCACATATTCCGAAATATATGCCGAATAAATGGTAATACTGGCAGGAAGTGTACCCAAAAAATTCGATCCTAAACCCAAATTCGTAGTGAATTATAAATCATGGTCCATATTGTTTGTTATATTCATTTCTATATTTTCTATAAAATGTTTTCAAAACATTATATATGCCACGATACGCGTATGTACCACATATATATATACACACAGCATCATGATGCTTCATATATATATACGTATCCATCCATACACTTTATACAATTCGCCAAATAATACACTTTTGTATATTTATTTCTAAACATTAAAACAACATCACAAACATCCTTAAAATTTTCATATTATATTCGGTCTATCGGGAATGGGATTTGATGTGTACGTTTATAAATACAAAACATATTTTTGGTGTATGGAAGAAGGAATGCCCTTACATGCAAACATACACAAGTAATACACATAGTTCGTAATTTTATGAGTATGAAGCTCCTTTAATAAGTTTGATATCCATATCCATATCGTATTGTATATTGCCGTGCTTGTTGTACGTATATATATACGCAGTATATTTTAGAGAACCGAACCATTAGCATGCATATAGAAAACCCTTATTAAGAATAAACTCCCGCAAAAACCACCCTCCTCTTTTATTGCCATTTGTAATAATTAAAGATATAAGCGCGCGGTGTGTATTTATTTTACACAAAATAATAAATTGTTATCCCTTTCCATATAACGACGTTTTGTATTTGTTCGCATATCCCAACCATTTACTTTAGCATATCGTTATCTCTATATAGTGGTGGATAAAAAAAAATTGAAGATTTTTTTCAACATCTTCTCAAAACTGTATCAGTTCAGGATAACATTGCCACTTTCGATCCGAAACATAGTTTTGCATACTCAAAAACACAATTTTCAACACTATCATACTCCCTTTGTACTCTAAGATACACGAATTGCCTTGAAACGTTGAGACATTTAATTCAGGAATACATACACGAATGAAGTACCATGCACACGTGAACCACCTGGTTGTTTCTGAAGGCAAGAAACCTGATTGTCTCAGTCTCGTTCCTTGGACGAGGGGCAAATCGCTGCTCTGGGATTACACCTGTCTGAGACACTTTCGGCCAATCACATGTCAATAGATCGTTACGCGAAATTGGTTATGTTGCAAAACAAGCAGAGGATAAATAACCTGAAAAATGTGACCATTTAACCTGTCACATACGGATACTCATCTGTTATCGATAACGACGACAAAAATAATGACAAGCTCTGGACAATATGGTATTTTATATAGTAAATTGCTTATTTAAAAAAAAAATGAAGTACAAGACTTAAAATGAAATATTTTACCTGTAAAAACGTGAATATTGAGAATACAAAAATCTTGCACTTCCATGAAGTGTACCTGTTGCAATCTGTGGTAGAAAAACGCGTTCAAAGTCGTTGCGATAAAACCTTTACAAACGGCTAGTCACCTGTTATCAAATTAAGAAAAGTTTTACCAAAAGAAGTAATAGATTTACAAAAGAGAAAATATGTTCTAGCAACGGAATTTCTAGATTTACTAATTATTGTTGTTTACTCAATTTCGGCCGATATCGACAAAAAATAACGGTGATTTCCTTAATTATATTGGTAAATCTAACGCTCGCTCGAATATTACCATTCTTTTAAAACCAATAGTTTACACAAGTCCTACACTCGATTTACAGTTTCTTGAGTATTGCAAATTCTCGACTTATCGATAGTTATGAGTAATAACATTATTAATATATTCTTCAAAGTCAAGATACCCCGACCAGTTGTGATTATTCAGAAGTTGTAATGTTATGTTATGAATCCTTGTTTAGTGCGAATACACGAGTGTACTTCCACCTCCAAGACTAGAAGAAAGTGTAAATAGGAAATGCGTACGAGAGTGTTAATCACTCGTCCGTCTCGCATAAACACCGATTTTTTCGTAATTGTAACGAAATTGTCAATTAGCTCCGGACTGCTTGGTTATTTCCTTTAAAAATCGAACTGAATAGCTTAGAATCATTCTATTTGAATCGAAGCAGAAAGCGTTAAAAAACCTGATAGCGCCCTCACTTGGAAGGGCTGACATTTAGGGTTTAGCAAAATGTCAGGATTCGGCACATTTCAAGTGAATGCGATAATATGCCTAGCATTAGGTCGAATAGAAGTTGTTAGCAGAATCTAGCAAATATAACGGCTGTAGCTAATGATGCGATAAATATTCCTAATTGTATACTATAACAAATGAAGTAATAGATTGACAAAAATTTAAATCAGGAGAAGTAATAGACACTATGGAGTATTACTTCAAAGACATTTCACGCTTCCATATTGCTCTACTCAATTCCATATCCGATTTAGCCGCATCCTTAAAACGAAAATGTACACAAAACAAATTTGAAAATATTGTCTTGATACATTGCTGAAAGTTTGGCCATTAAATAAAATAAGTATCAACATTGGTTGTTTCAATTGTTGTTGTTGTCGCTCGTTGCTTAAAAATGATATGTGAATGGCGATGTGAATTCGTGTACATAAAACGAAAATTTCTTAATATCAAAAAGATGATTTGTTTTATACTACATATACGTACGGATGTGCAAAAACTGTGGATAAACAAAAGCGCGAAAGCCAAGCACATTATAATTTTAAGACATAAAACCAAAAAGTATAAACAAGTTGAAATTATAGAAGTTTGGGTATTTGTTGCAGTCGTAAAAATTCATTCCTTTTTTTCGGTAGAAAATTATGAATATGATAAGGCGTTGCATGTAACAAGGTAATGTGCTTTTGGGAAGACGACGCTTTCATTTTACTTGTTATTATACGACTGTTATTCTTGTCTATATATGGTGGAATTGGATAAAGTTACTGTTGTGTGAAGAGAGGATTAGAAAAGTTATTATTTTCGGTTTGATTTAAATATGTGTCCAAGTCTGAACATTAAAATGCAACTTTGCCAGTTGTGCGACTTCTAATAAATTACGTTGATACAATAAATTGTTTTAAAAATAAAAATTACAAATTATTTTATTCTTTTGTTTGCAAAGATTAAGCTACCCGAAAAACCGCTAAAATAACGAGATACAGAGAGAGAGAGAGAGAAAAAAAGAGGAAAAACAACAATGCACCGGGAAAGGGACACATAATAATAAATACAAAATACCAAGGCAAAATTTAACCATTCGAATTATAATTATAATATTGTGTCCAAAAACGAAATATATAAATTAAAAAGTTCATTTCGTTTCCAGCTCTATTGTTTTTACAATGAACAAGAGCTGCTAATGCATATTGTTTTATATATTTGGACAGTTAACTGGTAACGACCGCCCTGCTGTAATACGGTGGAATTACCCAAAAAAAACATGACTTTACCAACACTTCCGACATCCCCCGTCCTCCCACTATCAAACCCGCGGCTCTTTTACATTTTTTTGTGAAAACATTTATTGTCGCTGTGTATTTTCTATCCGTTGGATTAGCAATTTTTTTAATGACTCGTAATGTGTTTGTTGCACGGACAAACAATTTTATTAACATTCGTATTGTTTTACTGATGAGGTATGACAAAGAATATTAACTGGAATATAATTGAGCGTAAGAAACTGAAACGGATCGGTTATGCAAGAGCGTGGAAATGGATAATTTTCATGGTTGCAATAATAGTTATTAAGTAGTTTAGTTTGAAAAGGATTTTGAGTACCTAATAAACCAATCCAGAAGGGAAATGCGGCATCGGTAATGGTATACTTCGAACCCAGCGATGGCATGGAGGAAGGAGGAAGGATTTCTTGCGATTTTTTGTAATTTTTTGGAACGTCTGTATTAATGCTGCAATAAACCTATTTTATAAGTCATAGACCAATAAACCTATCACTCGTGATAGACGTACAACGAAAATATCGTTTACACTATTCTTGTCGACCTCGGCTTCGCCTCGGATCGACAATCGACATCTAGTGCGAAAAAATACCTTCATACCTACCTTGGTAGATAAATAACTATTAATGCATCGAGGAATTGATACCTGCTTCATGTATATCCAGTGACATTTGTTGTGTGAAATATTCAATTCGATTTAATACGTAGTAGTCCAAAAATCAATCGAAAATTCTGCTCCATAATTTAATGCACCAATTCTGACTGCAAATCATCCAATTCAAATGATTTTATTAAGGCCAGGTTATGCCCACTTACTTCCGTGCGATATATGCGACCACAACCTGACCTTAAACAAACTTCAAATATTTACTGCGACTTTGAAAACCTTCGCGTATATAAGGGAATCTGATTACGTCATATTCAAGTTACATTGCTATCTGTACACGAAAATGACATACATTTTCATTTTTAGTTGTCATTTTGAGAAAGGACCTGACCGATATTATTACTTCACTTAGCCTACATTTGCGTATTTCGTATTTCATTTTTGATGATATCTTTTCATCAAAATCCTTTTCGAAAAATATACGACCGCAATAACGATCACGAATGTGTTACCTTTAAATAAAAATTAGTTTTGGTTGAAGTCGTTTGACAGACTCTGAGAAACGTGAACAGTTTAACGAAATTTTAATATGTAAACTGCTCAGTTTTCTCAGAGCTGGTCAAACTGCTTCAACCGAATCTATTTTCTTTTCAAAGCTCGTTATTGCGTTATTGCGGTCGTACACTTTTGAAAATAAATTCTGGTGGAAAGATCATCAAAATTTAAAAAATCCAGTATTTAAAAAACGCCCGAATGTATTCAGCAAAGCACCGATACCTCTTAAGTGATGTGAATTAAGTGACGTTACTTGTTACTATTATTTACTATTTCTAATTTTCAGACCGTCATTGATTCTTAAATCTAGACTTTTTCAGAGATAGGAGAGCAGAATGTTGTCAAGTTAAAAACTATCGTAATTCGGAAGAGGTTATCATGCTCCCACATTGTAATGATCACATCTTTGCCCCTTTCGTTGACAAACATTATTGACAATGAAAATTAACACGTATGTCATTATATTAGCACTTGTATGTCGAGTACGAAAGACCATAATTAACAATTTCAAATCCCATTTCACTGACTGACTGACATCAATTAACTAGTCAGGACCTATTTTTGGTCAATTTATTTTAAAAAAATTGTTAAAAAGTTTAACAAAATTTCCAATTTCTCAATTTTAAAAATTTCGGTAAATTTTGGAAAAGTTTGTCAAACTTCGGCAATATTTTCGAAATTAATTTACCAAAAATAGGCTCTGAATCTCTTCCAAAAATATTTGTTATGTCATTTCAGTTGCCGAAGATTTTTCCCATTTTAATCTGTGAACGATTCACAAGTTGATGTACCATTTTCTTTCACATACACAAATATCCAATTACGCAGTGTACGGGCATAAGTCATTCTTTTACTCGATTTCACACGAAACGCACATAAATACAGTTTATCTAATGTCATTCGTCTAAATCCTGGTTTAAGATCCTTAGCAAGCACAACCAAAAATGTATTTTATATGCTGATTTTATAGGTGAAATGGTTGCTAGCAAATGGCCAGAATTTTGTTTTAGCATCACACCCACCGCTTTAGTAATAGTATCAAAAAACAGTGGAACATAAACAGTTTATGAATTAAAACAATCTCGTCAAAATTTTATACAAAATCATAGAAATGGAGAGGTGTTTTTTGGCGAGGAGGATAATAATATTTTATGCGTTGAAAATATTATGGAAGGCATGTGACGATTTTCGTTCAATTTGAATGTGGTATGAGGTGTGTTGGTGTCACAGAGAGATATATACGTATATGAATGTATTCTGCCATGAAAATCGGAATGAGATGAGGATTTAGAAGGCGTCTGTGTTTATATATTATAAAAACCGTGTTATAGATGGGTGATACTACTGTGCTAAAGCCTATGTCGTGTGTTGATTGTTTGGTAAAAGTGCTTGGCAATTATCATTTTCTGTATATTCAGTATAAAATATTAAAGATTATTAGTTGGCATAACGCACGTAATTTAAAATAATGAAATGATTTCTATGCGCAAAAATACGATAAAATGTTATAAATGCTGATAAATATGAATCATGATTTTAGCGGAATAAAGCATAATGAAAGCCGGATAATATGTTTCGGTCTCTCTGCAGAAGAATTGACATCGCGTTAGAAACGGTAGGCAAGGCATTTATCTTTTCAGGAATTTATTTGTTGATTCCATCAACATTAGTGAAATCAAAGGATTCTTTCTTATTTTGCACTTACTCATTTGCGAGAATAAAGAGTTTTGAAAGAGACAGTCTCTGACAGCAAAGTCGATGTTCATGAAATGTATCATGTACCGAGAGGGAAGGGGTATAGTTAAGTAATAGAAGGTGACAGGAAGAATGGCGATCGTATAGCTATGTATTACACATGTGACATCATCGCACTTCTCCCAGCATTAACACTAGTGTGTCAGACGTCAAAAAGCTTCGAAATATTGATACATGTAGACGGCCGCTAGGACTTTCGCGCCGCGTCATTCACAATAATTGACAAAATGACACATTTTGTATAAGGAAGATGTCACTTTGTGGGTTATTGTGAATGATGCGGCGCGAAATTCCTCAACACCATGTAGGCGTGTAAACTTGCAAGTGTTGTGTGCGTTACTTTATTCCATTTCCATTTTATTTATTTCCAAAAAAAATTCTTTAACACAAATGAACCGCGTAGCTGTAATATTTAAACAATTTTAGGGAGCCCCTCACACAATCAAAGCATGGCTTCTGTAGTAACGAAGAATTTCGAACATTACTCTGATAGCATCAGCCTCCAAATATTTCCTATGTTGATGCTGGAAGCATTGCTATCACGGTGGGCTTCAACGATGGCTAATTAAAAATGTAATGTAACTCAAATTTTATTGTAGATAAATGTTAGTCGATGTCCACTGATCATAAATCAGGGCAAGTGGTCGGAAAGTGGACGGCAACTTTTTGAAATATTTTTGAAAAACTATTTTTTAACGGGTACAGCGTCTCTCCTGCACAACAGTGTCAACATTAAGGTCCTACCATACAGTTTAAATTAAAGGCTATTCAATTACCTTTCGAACGATACCACACTTTCTATATTTGTGTTTAAAAGCGTGAAGTTTGAAGAATATTTTCATATGAGTAGGTACTTTAGTGCATTTATTCAATATTGAGAGCTAAGATGGATATAAGCCGAGACTCTTTGATGTTAATTTCGTATTCTAGGAACTATTCTTGACTAAAACTGACCAAATATCTCGAATATAATTTAGTTTGTTCGATTGATTCAATGTTTTTCAATAAATTGCTTACCGCCGCGAATACTTTTGAGCATCTAGGCAACCACATGGCGCTTAGAATGGTCTTATTTTGTATCAGTTGAATTGTCCTGGATCCCAGCTTCACGACGATACCAGATTTGCTATATGTAGTGTGCCACAGCTGTGCTGTACAACTCATTTTATAGGCGAAAGTCAGTCTACTCGAAAGTACAGAGATCGTAAGATTTCGAAGATTTTTTAATCAGTCTACATGGCAAAATTATTGAACGTTTTAGCTTATAATCGTAAATAGAAACCAAAATGAAACTAAACATTGGCAATGAAAAGAGTTTTGAGTTCAGTCCAAAATCTTACGATCTCTGTACTTTCGAGTAGACTGACTTTCGCCTATAAAATGAGTTGGACAGCACAGCTGTGGCACACTACATATAGCAAATCTGGTATGGTCGTGAAGCTGGGATCCAGGACAATTCAACTGATACAAAATAAGACCATTCTAAGCGCCATGTGGTTGCCTAGATGCTCAAAAGTATTCGCGGCGGTAAGCAATTTATTGAAAAACATTGAATCAATCGAACAAACTAAATTATATTCGAGATATTTGGTCAGTTTTAGTCAAGAATAGTTCCTAGAATACGAAATTAACATCAAAGAGTCTCGGCTTATATCCATCTTAGCTCTCAATATTGAATAAATGCACGAAAGTACCTACTCACATGAAAATATTCTTCAAACTTCACGCTTTTAAACACAAATATAGAAAGTGTGGTATCGTTCGAAAGGTAATTGAATAGCCTTTAATTTAAACTGTATGGTAGGACCTTAATGTTGACACTGTTGTGCAGGAGAGACGCTGTACCCGTTAAAAAATAGTTTTTCAAAAATATTTCAAAAAGTTGCCGTCCACTTTCCGACCACTTGCCCTGATTTATGATCAGTGGACATCGACTAACATTTATCTACAATAAAATTTGAGTTACATTACATTTTTAATTAGCCATCGTTGAAGCCCACCGTGTATGGTAAAGAAATAGTATTTTACACAACAGTCTCATTTTCGTGTGTTTATTGACCTTGGCCACGCCTCGGATCAACGAAATTCACATGAAAACTCTACTTTTCATCTTCTTATCCCGTCTTATGTAATGGGTTTTTCATGGTGAGGGCGTCGAATGTAGTGCTTGAAACACGTCTACTCTCTCAAAATCTTGCATCTCTTTTGCACTAAATTTGTAATGCGTTGAAATTTTTGACGTTTATTGACTTTCCACGTTTTCCATTGTTAAATCGCAAAGGTGGGGAAGAGATTTACTTTTCTATGTTCTATGACAAGACTGTCACCGTGAACGGAACCAAAGAGACTGCTGGCTGAGAAAATGCCGGTAATTTTGTCTTTCAACCAACATACAAAACTACTTTGACTTCTCAATTGGATATTATTACAGTTAATATTCTAACAAAATCACAAAGAGACAACGAAAAACATGAGCGACAGAAAAGACTTTTTCATTTTTGCAGCACATTTTTTTTCATTTATTCAAAGCAGAATGGAACGTGGTAATTAAACAATTACGATGCTTCATGAATTATAATATGTAGCAACGCATGTTACCTTTAGCACAGGAAAAGGCACAGGTCTGTTTGTATTCTACTATTCTGCTTTTTTTATTCGCTTGCATTATTTTAATGTGATAAAAAGATCTCTCATCTCACTTTGTCAACACATACAACATGCTAGTAACCTTTAGTAAAAGGATGGAAAATATATCTGAACGATAGAAGCGTGTTGATAAACATGAAAGCACCTACATTGTGTAAAAAATTACCCATTTTTTTGTATACATAAAAATGGCATTTGCTAAAGACGTTTGAGAGTGACAAAAGCATTAACCATCAAAGGGTTTTTTTTCAGGAATTTAGTTTTGTTAGAGGACGACACGACACATATGTGAGTATATTTGAAGTGACAATAAAACACTTATGAGTGAACGCTTTTTAGATTAACTGAAACGGCAGAGTTGTAAAATTTCATGGAAATAAATTGAAGCCGAGAAAATAATTAGAGAAATTTGATTGTGGAAATATTTTTAATTGGCGTTCTGCCCTGATAGCTTTGCAACATCAACATTTATTATGTGTTGCAACGTTTGAAATAAAAGATAATTAGTCTCTTTGACGGATAAAGTCTAAAAGTAACAATGTGGATGAAGAACAAAGGCTCGATTGCCATCAGTGTTTCTTTGTCGAAAATAAATAAAACTTTCACAGACGGCTATGTCACCTGTTATCGACAATTATGTCAAAAATTAATACTGAAGTGTTACGACGAGAAATTTCTTTGATTCGAAGGATTTGGACCAGTTTTAAACAACACCATTTTTCACTCAAAAAAAAAACGACTCCGCGCAAAACTTGTTTATTTAAACGATGTTAAAGCGAGAGCTTTGAAATTCTATAAAACGAAAACAAATTCTTACAATTTGCCCTGAATTCAGATTGAGAATTCTGATCACAAGCTACTTACGACTAGTATTTCCTTAACATTTCGTCGCAAACCAATTTCCATGTGAAATCCTATCGTCAGTAAAAATACGAAACTAAAACGATTTCCCAAGAATTTATGAAGGAACCGTATTCATCTGAAGGTCGGAAATCGATTGAATATAAAACTATTTGAGAAACAGGCTTTTACAATAGGATCAACGCGGAACTTATTAATTTTATACTCGAGCTAATCACTTTTCATCTGTTTTGTAATACTTTCGGTCTGAATCTAAACTTCCTGCAACAAATGTCAACATTATTCTCAGCGATTTAACGTGTTGCACTTGATGACATCTTCTAGTTAAATTCTGAATCATTTTCAGGAAGATGCGGGAATTTGAAAGAAGATTAGGTTTAAATAAAGAGACTTGAACATTCGTATTGTATTACTAGCTCTGTCATATTAACGATACTACAAAAAAATTACTTTCTGTTGCGACAAATCATGTTGTAATGGAACACATTAATAATAAAATTGCTCAATGTTTCCGATTGCAGTTCCGTGATGTAATCTTATTGAGCCATTGACTTTGACGTCTTCATACCATTCTTCCAAAAAATTAAAATTTCGCAAAAATACGTGATAGTCATAACGAACAAATAAATACAAATCTAGCCAAACCTTATTAATCGCTGAAAAAACGTAATATCAAAAGATTCTGCAACCAATTTTTGAACCGCTCCAAATTTTAGAAATTATCTGCATTTTCTTCTTTCAATTGAGTTTACAATCACCATTACCAAGAAAAGGACAATATTAGAAAACCAACAATACAATTAAAGTTGTTAAAAACCAAAAATAATGAAAGAACCACAACCGAAAATAAACGGCACATTATGTCAAACATGCAATAATATTACACCAAACTGTAACAATATTACAGAAGTTGCAATAGTATTCGTTTGTAACGCAATAAGATAACAAACGAATATTATTGCATCACAAAAACGCGGATTCGATTTCTAAGGCTATGGAGCGATATTAAATTTTTTGACTTGCGTACTTTGAAAGAGCTCATGAAAGTTCACGAAACTAGGTTTTTGAACCCAAAAAAAATTTGGTCCAAGTCCTTAGGTTCACTCACTGAACCCTCCGAATTCCGTAATAATATTGCAAGATTACAGGGTTCAGTGAGAGAGTGCACACACCTGGACGAAACTTTTTTTGGGTTCATTGGTGTACTTTGGTGAACTTTCACGAGCTCTATCAAAGTACACAAGTCGCATAATTTTGGAATTCAATTTGGCCTTAGAAATCAAAGGTGCGTGACTGTAATAATATAGTTCCGGGAAAATCTTATTACAGTAACATTACACATATTGCAATCTTATTGTATTTTTATGTTTGCAATGTTGGCACTGTAAGAAAGTTCGTTCGTTTTGTTTTTAATTTTTGCAAAATGCGAAGAGCGCCACAGTTTAAAATTGTGTGTTCTACATAATGTACTTATTTCAGAATTTGATCGGTGTAGGGCAGTGTTCAAATTTAATGTTATGGTGCGAATATGTGTACGTAACTCAAAGTAAAACATTTTTAGGCTGTCAGCTATAATATTTCTGATTATATGAACTATCTTAGTCATTGTTGTCACACGTTTTAAATTCTTTATTTAACTCAAATTTTTATTAATTTTATAATCTTCGCAAAGAAGTATACAAAATGAAATCTAAAATTGGAATTGAATTTAGGCTACGATAAAATTACAATCATTGCAATGTTAATTGCATTTTTATGAATTTTGTTGACATTTTTGCAAATTATTGACTTAAAACCGATTCACAAACGTTTTTGAATTGAACTTTTTCGTCGGTTTCCACTTCGCTTCTTCAAAAAGGAAATCGTAAAGTCACCAGAGAAATTTATTTAATTCTCTTTTTTTGTAAATTCCCGCATCTTCCTGCGCATATTCCGATAACTTAGCATGGCTCGAGTAGGTGGTGTTCGTAACATGAAGTTTATTAAATTATTAAAATGCTTTTTAAATATATTTTAATTAGCGTAAAAAAATTCTATAAACGCAGAATTGTTCTATTTTGTATAAAGAATGTAAATAAATTATAAAAATATTGTCTGTTTCCCGACTAATTCAAAAATAAACGCTAAGCGCTCACTAATGCTGTAGTCACAAACGTTTTCATAAAATTGAAGTAAAAGATTTGAAATCAATCTCTTAAAAATATATAGTTCAAATGAAGTAATTTACACAAAAAAACAACTTTTTGGCATTCGCTGTGGCCTGTGTAAAGGAGAAAATGCTATTGGCAGGCGCCTGCCAATAGCCTCCGTAAAAGGGAAAACACTATTCGCAGGCAAGTTCGCCTGCCAATAGCATTTTATATAAGGGAGATGCTATTGGCAGGCGCCTGCCAATAGCATCTTTAGTAATAATTTGGCTATTGGCAGGCGCCCGCGAATAGTCACTACGTTTTAAATTCAAAGTCAGGAAATATATAAGCAAAAACGTTTTTTTTATTAATTAAAATAGTTTGGCGATTCAAAGAGGTAATGTAGCTGCAATTTTAGGAACGATACCTCCAACAGCAAAGATGCAAGAGATTTTTTAATTAAATGATTAGATATTGTATAAAAATCTTTTATCACCGATTGTAAAAATGTTGTCAGAAAATAAAATATGTTCAATGAAGTAATAGATCTAATAGTAAAATTGAAGATATGCTTGCCGTGAATGGTTATTGTGAAAAAAGTGAAACATTTATTTTCTATCAATCTGTTGAAAATGCTTGTATCAAATCAAGTAATAGATGTTGTTGCTGTCTAATGAAGTTTTACATATTTTAATTTAAACCAAGAACTCATGAATCCGGTCTTAACGAAACTATCCAGATATCATAAGCCTCCAAATATTTTTAATGTTAATGCTTGGAATAGTGCCATGGTAACGTACAGCATCAATTAAACTCGAACACCTAAAGGTTAAGAGTCAATTTGCCAAAACTTCGAACAACTTAAAAACAAGCCATCGGCGATTTTTGGAGGGTATATAGTAATTGAATCAGGGGACCTTCCTGAGTCATTTGCAACTAAAAAAAATCTTCGAAGTAATTATGTTTTCACGCCAGAAATCATGAAAAAATGCACTGCGCGAGGGTGACCAAAATAGTTTTTGTTGCATATCACCGACAATACGTAACGCATTTATCTGAAATTATGGTCATTTGTAGAGGTGTTGACGCCGCATATGCTGGCCTTTAAAACATTTCGAAATTTTTCGTGTATGTGGTGCAGTAGCTATTTTAGGGGGAAAAAATTGCAACTTTTGGAGAGTGTTTAAAAAAAATTACAATGATAGACTTGGAAGATATGGGTGTCGTTGGATAGGTAGTGACCTCTACTATCTATGACACCATGATCCTACCGCGGCACGGTTTTCGTTGAGCTTCAATTTTGATTGAAGTGCACTAACACAAAAATTCTCTAGAATTCCAATTTTTTTCGCGTCTATTTTAATTTTTCTGACGTATGAGACAATTTTAAGTCAGGGCTGGAGTTACTGCCACCTTACGCTTCGGGAAATTTCGTTCAGGACCTATAAAATTTGAAAAAAATCCAACTTATTCAATTGTTTCATACGTTCCTCGGGTGTCTCCAGACTTCCCAGTATGGCCAGTGCGGCACTGTATCAAGTGTTTACTAGCATATTATAATAATTTTTTCTACGTCGGTCACTTTACGGAATGATTTGGAAATATGTCAAATTTTTCGTATTCGTGAATTTGTGAAAATTTTTCAAATGCTGTCGGTAAGTGGCCAACGTACGAAATATGATTATAATACGCTAGGAAACACTTGATACAGTGCCGCACTGGCCATACCGGGAAGTCGGGAGATACCTGAGGAACTTATGAATTTTTATATGACAAAATTGAATTAGTTGGTTCTTTTCAGTGGCAGCAACTGCCAGCCCTGACTTAAAATTGACTAATACGTCAAGAAAAATTAAAATAGACGCGAAGAATAGTGGAGTTTTATAGAATTTTTGTGTTAGTACACTTCAATCAAAATTGAAGCTCAACGAAAGTCGTGCCGCGGTAGGTTCATGGTGTCATGGATAGTAGAGGTCACTACCTACCCATCGACACCTATATCTTTAAAGTCTATCATTGTAATTTTTTTTAAACACTCTCCAAAAGTTGCAATTTTTTTCCCCTAAAATAGCTACTGCACCACATACACGAAAAATTTCGAAATGTTTTAAAGGCCAGCATATGCGGCGTCAACACCTCTACCAATGACCATAATTTCAGATAAATGCGTTTCACATTGTTGGTGATATGCAACAAATACTATTTTGGTCACCCTCGCTCAGTACAATTTTTCATGATTTCTGGCGTGAAAACATAATTACTTCGAGGATTTTTTTTTAGTTGCAAATGACTCAGGAGGGTCCCCTGATGCAATTACTGGTTCCTGGTTCCTGGTTCATACAACTTGGTCGAAATTTTTGGCAAATTGACTCTTAATTTTGAAATTCGAATTGTTACAATTTCGTCGAATGTCGTTCTCTCGTGCAACTTTAGCACCTTAACTTGTCTTATTAATATATTATTAGTGTTATCGTCATTTAAGTATGGTTTCCACTCAACAAAAAGTATTTCGTGTGAGAGCGAGATGAGTACTTTTTTGGTAAGTGGAAATCAAGCCTATCAGGTACTAATGCTAATTTTAAAATGTTTCGTTTCGCCTGCTCTTGAATTCCTATCCTTGAGAAGGAGCAACGTCAATAAATAGCCTGAAAAACATTACATACACTCTTCAGCCGAAATAATATTTACCAAACCACCCATCCGACAAGTTATTATGAACGGTTTTCATTTAAACGATTTCCATATAAACGATTCTCGTATCCACTCAATTAACATGAACTAAATCACCAAAAAAACATTAGTTACCCGCAAATATCCGAAAGATATAGTATGGTGGACCAAAAGGGTGCAACGCATTTAAATATTTCTCACTTGACATTATCAGCGACTGGCCATTTTGTGTGTAAAACCATTTTATATCCGCCAAATGAAACCTCGTGGAAAATTATAATAAAAAAAAACCACTTTGGGGAGATGCAGAAAAGGCGAAAGATTTTTTTTCCTGTTTTTTATTTGTTGTCGTACAGCACTCTACCAGCATCATTCCTATACCTTTTCCTACCAATATTATAGACTTCCATATAAGGTTGTTGGTCTGATTTATCCACCCTTTTATGTTGTATTGTATAGACTCCATTTTTACGTTGGGTTATGCATTGGCACGATCAATTTTTTATCAACATTTTTTCTTCTCACACCAAAATGCCATCTCGTTTTTGTTGAACAAATTTTTTTTTTTTTCAAATTTTTATATGTACTCGAATAAATCGTAGCAGCCACGAGTGATTAAAAATGTTTATTTAAAGTTTACATCCCTTTACTTATGGGAAATATTGTCGTTTTTGGACTGGGGAGAAATTTTTATATTTTCTAAAATGGGGATGACTTTTTATGCGTACAACTCTTTATGATATACCGAGGCAGAGAGAACACAAAAAAAAAATTAAATAAAAAATACGACAAAAGGGTTAATTTTTTCGGATTATCAATGTTAAACCACTGGCGTATTCTTACAATTTTTTTTCCCGTGGTTGTTGGTTGAACGTGGATTATAATCGTTTTTTATAATACGTGGAAAGCGAACACAAAGCATATCAAATTTCTAAATAACCAGTCCTTATAGCTCGTATAACTACTCAGAGTCAGATCTTGTTATCATCGTTAGTTAAAGCATGAATAATAATAATTATTCGCCGAATTCAAGTAATTAATTACATAAATTAACGAAATACTCGCACTTTTTCATTCTCTGGCTTCTTTTTTTTATTGTTATTGTTTTAGGAAAAATTGAAGTCGTTAATTGTTGAAATGGTTTTTTTTAATTAAATTTTTTTTACTCTCTGTGTTGATTATAGTTCTGTTTGTTTGAAATAATTGAAAAGTTTATGTGCTCAATGGAAAAAAAATGTTTGGATTAGAAACGTTTGTTATCAGTCATGCGAATGGGGTTGGCAATATAATTGTTTGTGTGTATACCTGGTTCGCTTGGATGATATTACTCGGTAATATTTCATTTGTAGCGTTTAACATCAGCATTGCACACAGAGCGTTAATAATTTTTAAAAGTTCAGTTGAATTTGGTATTTTACAATCATTTCACTGGTAGATCAAAAAAGCTAAGTTGCAAAAATGATTTCTCAATAGTACTTATTGCACTTCACAATAGTGTCACTAGGTCCCACCTCTGTTGGGTGGGTCAGATCTCTTGATTGACTAAACTTCTCAAAAGTATTTTTATTCGTAATGATTTACAGCTGGTAGCAACAGCTGGTGTTTATTTTATCGTTTGTCACCCGACACACACAGACATACACGTGTATAAAGAGAACAGCAAGATAAACACAAAGTAAACAATTGCTACAATGTTCACCAGCTGATGCTAGATCTGCACACCGAAATTATTTATTCCCTGTATGTTTTTATTAAAACTTAAACTCGTGTTAATTGCTGCCCTCGCTTCGCTCTGGTTGCAAACTTCGCACTCGTTAATTTTCATTCTGTTTATTCTTTTTGTTAACAAGGCAAAATCACATAACAAGAAAAATACTATTGAAATTGATACAAAAAAATTGTTTAGGAACAGCAGCTAGATCATTAGACCATCATAATCTATCTTGGAACCTAACCTCAGGAGTTTCATTCTCCATGAAAGAAGTTCTGTTGAGAATTACTCCAGTTGTCGAGCTAAAAAATAGCAGAAAAGGCTTCTTTTAAGAACTATACTCGCAGATGGTTGAGGCGATACCACCCATTTCCAAAGTTGACCTGAGGATTTAAATTTTTTATCGAATAAATTTTTTTTTTTTGAAAATCTGTTGAGCATTGCTCAAGTTAACAAAGAGCAGAAAATTGTTACATTTAAAATTTTTAATTACATTTCCATTCTGTGTTTTCTGTCGTAAGACAGTCAAGGGAATAAGCCACTTTCCAACCTAGAGAAAATAAAAGCATGTTAAATTGGGTACATCACAGAGGGAAGCCACTCAATTGTATGTTTAAATGTATGTTTAAAGCCATTGAAGTACTAGAGGGTGTATCAAAAGCAGAAACATATAGCTTGAAGTAGGGCCAGATAAAATTCCGGTCATGCAATGATAACTCAATCGTTTTATAGAAACTAATACAATAACCAGAGGCTGACCTATTTTTAGAAATTTATCAAATACGTTCACCTGTACATCTCTAATATGTTCAACGTATTACTATTGACTACCTATTATTATAATTCAATGTTTTGCTTAAGCTTTTTTAAGGCGATTTAATCAATTTTGTATGTCCTGATTTTGACGAGCTTACCCGTTCAGAGCCTTAGCTTCAACCATAAACAGAAGTAATAGATTTAATTTCTTGTTTTTTGATGAGCGGAAAGTCAATTTCTTATTTTGTGTCTCGTTCGCTCAATTGGATTTTTATTTAATGCCAAATATTTCGTCTGCACATCGCAGTATAGAAATAAAAAAGGCACATAAGCTCAAAACCTGAATTTGAAAACCTGAAAAAAGAACTCGGAAAGGAGGAATTCGAGCAGTGGCGAAACCGGGTAACAATCTGAAAATGTCGGTATTCAGTCGACTCAAGGACAAAACACCAATCCTGCAGCAGTCCAACGTAGTATACGAAGTACCATGCACATGTGGAAAACTGTATTGTGGGAGAACACGACAGAAATTCGGCAAGAGAATCGGCCAACATGACTACCACATCTCCACCAACGACTGGTCACAAACCAAGATGGAGTGGAGTCAAGATTGTCCATAACATCCTGGAGAGATCGCAATCAAAAAGACGTCGTCGAATTTAAACCGCCAACTGGACAGTCAATACCTACCAGTTGCTTACAACAACATTATCTCACTTCCAGAGAACAGTGAAAAAACCTAGTCGTGTAAACGCCCCTCTATGGCTGTTACCATGGTGAATTCAGACAGCTGTGATAAAGTGTCATTGACATTGAAGTTTGTTTAGACGTAATTCTCATCAGAATTCAATAATTTTAGGTAAAAATCCTAATTTATGTGTCAACATGCGAGCTTATGTTCCTTTGTTATTTCTAGTCATTGATAATGTCTGCGATGTGCAGACGAAATATTTGGCATTAAAAATCCAATTGAGCGAACGAGACACAAAATAAGTAATAGATTTAATGATTATATGGTACGTTTACGGTTTAACAAAGGAATGGTTGAAAAATGTTGAATTCATTTCCACAATGAAATTATAGAAAATTTAATTATTGATTTAGTGCAGACATAAAAGAATACTCAAGCTCATAAATATTCATCGCAATATTTGCGTCATAAATAGATTGAGCAACGAGACCAAATTCAACATTATAAAACAACTCTCGACTTTTTTGTATATTGTATAAATACAAAACCCTATTTTCGCTGATCGTGTCACATTTTCAGAATATTTAATATTTTAATTACTTCTTAATTTATGCTTGACGTGATTCGTAACTTTTTCTCTCTGACTTATTCAATAATTTTCTAAGTTGATTTCGGTGTTTTTGGCTTTCGAAGAAAATTAAACGATTTCTATGATTTTTAACGAAATGCGGAAATTATAAACGTCTGCCTGTTCAATGAAACCAAACAATTAAATTTGACAAATTTGCGAAATGGGTGCTGTAAGATTGGATTGGATTAATTGAAGAAAAGTGATGCGACTTCGTGAATTGTATATTAAAATGGATAAAAGTTTTACGAAACATTCGTGGCAAAGTCAACTAAAATTCTTACTCGCATAAAGTACAACAGCAACAAAAATAACCCTCCACCCACTGTATGCCACCATCATATTTTCCCCTTAGTTAGTAGGCAAAACACTGGTTTGGATACATAAATAATTCTTTGCTCATATGAAGATTGGGACATGTTTAATTATTCCAGGCGCTGTTACACAACAAAGAGTTCATTTAAATGAATAATGACGAAGGTTACCTTTGTTACTTCTTTGTATAATCCCTTTCCAATAAAATATAATTCACTCCCATCCCACATTACATTTGAGGTGCTCTCACATATAATTTTGAATGGGATTTTTTTTTCGCTCATCTCTGTCGTTCGTACCGAAAAATTATTCCGGCGAAAATCTACAGACATTTTTATCTGCTGTGACAAACGTAAAGGACGTTCTCATTCCACATATTTTTCTGTCTAGTATTTCGAATGAACATTAATTCATACACGAACTCAGCGATGAGGGAATTAGCCATGTATGAACATATATCGCCCACTAATCTGTAATTTTACATGCAAAAGTTGCTTGTTACACCCCGTTCTACTATTGCACAGTGACTCGAAGTAGCCCTTTTTTCCTGTTTTTAGTCCGCAGGCATAATAAGTACAAACCATGTATGTTCACCAAAGAATTTATTATTTTTTATGATGTTTAAATCTATTGTGGGTATGTAAGCACTTTTTCCGGGTTGAAATTGAAATTTTTAGGATCGTACATGCCAACTGGAGTCGGTGAAGGCTTTTAAAAGAACGCGTGTTCCGTCGGTTGTAGAATTAAAATTGACTTAAAGTTTATTTATTTAGGCGTAATGCTTCGCTTATTGCATGGATATCGTGCGGATGTATCTTCAGGCATACTTCGTTTGCACGAATAAACTATGAGTTATCGTCCTTCGTTTCCTCTGTGGGTGGACAGTGTTTCGAGCTGTGACCATTTTTGGGGAAACATTTTCACATATTTTCTGTAATTTTCACACATTTTCCCAAAGTTTCCTAGAATTTTCCGAAATTTCACGAAAAATATTTTTGGTGAAAATTTTCATACATTTTTTTAGATTTTCCATAATTATCCCAAAATTGGAAAATTTGGAAAAATGTAGGAAAATTTTGGAAAATGTGTCAAAATTTAGAATATATGTCTACCCAGAAATAGTCCTGGTCTGTACTCCGCGCACAGATTGATATGTATCTTTGTCATGAAAGATCTTTACATGTAATGTTTCCATCGCACCTTACGAAGAAGGCAGTTTTGAAAAATCTGGAGGCAAATGTTAAAGATGGAATGAAAAGTGAAGACAAGGCTAAAAAGAGTGATTAGGAAATTTTATAGAAGACAGAATCAGAATGGGATTTATGGGATGTTCACAAAGATTTTTTTGTTTTGTTGTTAATTTCAAATTAGGAACTACAACAATCAATGTAGAAATAACGAAAGAAAACTCCTATATCCTCTCGGACGCATTCATTATAATCTCATTAAATTCAGTACAATTACCCACATCGCATTATACATATATTTGAAAACGAAAAACAATCCCAATCCGAAACCCCATGCCCGTCAGTCTTAATATTTGCATTGACTGGTAAATGTTGCCACAATTTGGTTAAATTTTAAAACGATTGCAATTAAGAACATTTTCGTCAAAATCTTTCATCTTAATATATAAAATGCAATAACATATATTCGAGACGGCAAGTTGTAAACACCGCATCATACATTTAATTTGCCAAACCGCAAGATAATAATTGCAAAATTTACAATTAATTAAACAAGGAAATTTGTTAGTTGACTTCTGGTACCCACTTTTCGCTATTTTATATTGTAGCAGTTAAACTGTGTGTGTATGTATATTGATATACATATTGTACGGGTGGGTGATGTTTGTGTTTTGGGTTAAATATTTTCTTGATGCGCTGTATGTTTCAACTGCAGTTACATAAATTTTATACAATCGCTCATACATCCTGGCATTTTCACCAAAAAATAGAGACAATGGGGGTAGGGTGATGAAGAAAGACTCATTCACTGAAAGAGCGAATATGAAAGAACTATGACTGACATAATGCGGTGGACGGTGTTTAGAATTCGGTGATGCTGTTGATGATGATGGTTGTACATATACACATCCATAGTAAGAGAGTTCATACCCCATTTAAATGGGTGCAAGAATGGGTGTGTTAAACAGCGACTTTAACAATTCGTTTGCCATATAGTTGAAACGAAATTACCGGCAAAATTTACGGTTTACCGGACACGCTTATGATGAGTAATATTATTTGTTATTTGCTATGTTTTGTGTGTGCTTTTATGAGGACTTTCGGAAGAACAATATTATGTGCGATTTTAAACAAAATTACACAAAACTGTTTGTGTGACTCTGGTTTTACTACTGTTTGGGGGCACTTGTTTATACACAATTTTCATTTTCCCATTTGATGTTTAAAATTGAAACGAAAATTGTTTTTGAATTGTATTTAAAGTTAATTTTGCTGATAAGATTATGGTGGAAATGATGGTTTTGTTGCGAGAGGGTAGAGACATGCAAAATTCGCTTATGCAACGGGTTTTTGTTCGAATACATGACTGGAGCATAATTCACAATTTCAAAGGATTTTCTTTCCACATATATTGTAGGACAGATACACACAATGTTGTATATACAATGTTGGTGAAAATATTTCCACTTTGGAAGTGATTAGCAAGCATTCACTGATTTTCATTACCTGTTGCTTCACGAGTGGTACGTATTTATCTTACTAGAGAAATCACGGTAAAATTACAGACGTTGACCTTGTTGACAATCTTTGTCTTTCATTTTTGCATCTGTTACCTATAACAACTACAATAAAAATAAAAAATGCGGTCAAGCTAACGACGCGTCGCGACGTCTATATAGCAAACAAATCTATGTTAAAGCATGTGAAGTAAAAGATTCTGAAAATGATAAGATCACGTAATAGATTCGAGAAAATGCCTAATAATAGTACAACCTCCGGGCATTTCTAGAGACGACCGTAAAAGACCGGACGGTATGACTCTAATTACATGGAGTCACGGTAAACCGATTTTGTGGGATGTAACCATTAGATACACACTAGCTACATCTTACATAAGTCAATCATCCAAAAAATCTGGATCAATTGCAGATAATGCTGAAAGATTCAAGCATAATCATTACATACGTTTAAAAGAAAATTACTTATTTACACCTATTGCTTTTGAATCACTAGGCTGCATGGGTCCTGAAACAAGTACATTTATAAAGAAATTGGGTTCATTAATGCGAAAAGCTTCTGGCGAACCACGATCAATGAATTACCTATTACAAAAGGTTCCTATTGCAATTCAACGGAGAAACGCTAGTTGCATTTTGGGGACTTTGGGCCGTAGTAGAATTGATGATTTTTATTTATTGTAACTTTGTTTTTTGAAAAGATCGTTTTTTATTGGTTGCGCATTGCAGCCTTTTTTCGCTTTTAAAATTAAAAAACAACTACAAATAAATGATTGCCATCTGTACTCCATTTAACATAATTCTTTTCATTAAAAGTTATACGTATTATACGTATACGGACGAGCGCTTGCCCAAGCCTCGACTGTCAGTCTCATGTATCGATAATCTTACATTATCCGTCTAGAACGATTTTCCCGCAGTTATCTCTCTAGGGAAAATTTGTTTATTTCGATATATCTTTTCTCTACAGATAAAATAGCGTATGCACCTCTCTCCAAGATGTTTATTTTGACGATTTGGATTATGTACCACGCCTTCACGGATAGATTTTACGACAGTGTGTCACGCGCTAGGTATTGGTATACTTTCTGTTGTAAACTCAACCAACTATGTAATGTATCATATATGATTTATACAGTCTGAAGGTCTCAAACGCAGGTAAAATAGTAGCAGATAACAATCAGCAATGAACTCATTGATACTTTGAAAAGCAAAATAAATGCTGTAACACATGTAGTTAAAGATTTACGAACAAACGACAGATGTGACAATTAGTTTCAAAAGTCGGACAGCTACAAGTTTTGAAAAAAAGAAACGATTTTGTGCGTGAGAGAGACAAAACAGGGACAGTTTCCATGTACTCTAATGGACGGTTTTGCTAAACAGAGTAATGTCGAAAATATCGATTGCCTATAATAGTTTATTACATCAGTCGCTTCAACTACTGTGAGAGTTAGTTTCAAAAGTCAGTCTTTTCCATCTGTCAAAGTGACGTTTTAAACGTCAAACGAAAAGAATGTTTGAAATAGCCACAAAATCGTTTAATTTTACTCAATTCTATTAGAGGAATAGAAACAAGGAAAAATACGGATTTTGAAACCACTTTGAAAATTTTTTTGTTTGACGTTTAAAACGTCACTTTGACAGATGGAAAAGACTAACTTTTGAAACTAACTCTCACAGATAATAGTTGAAGCGACTGATGTAATCAACTATTTTTGGCAATCGATATTTTTGACATTACAATGTTTAGCAAAACCGTCCATCATAGTACATGGAAACTGTCCCTGTTTTGTCTCTCTCACGCACAAAATAAATGATGGACTGTAGTTTGCTAGTGAATATGTAATTTGTGAAACCCTAACCAATTTGAGCTACCTTTCATTTTAAATTATGTTGGCAATGTATATCAAATCCATTGATAGGGTTTATAGGTAATTTCATAGTGATACGAAAACAAGAACAAAAGTCGAGGATCCCCGAATGCACTTTATAAGATGGGAAAGTCGTAGGACGCCTGAAATACCATCAAAATGGCCGTTCCCATTCTACTTATTCATAGATTACATTGAATTACCTGATGTATTTGTGAGGTCACCTGTAGAGCTGTATGTATTGTAACTTGTTTATCCTGACCTAAACTGCGGTCTAATAACTGAATACAGTGATGTCTTATTATGGAATATTTGAATTTCGAATCCGACGAATGAATTCAAAAAATTCATTTGATTGAAATTTATTCGAGAAATTGCCATGAATTGTGAAGGTGTCGTAAAGAGACACACAGTTCATAATTGAAATTCATGATATTAATAAACGGAAAGTCCTCTTTTCCTAATTAAAAACGTAAAATTTAATATTATTTGGCCGAATAAAATTTTCACTGGTTAACAGTAATTAAATTTCATGCCTAATAACCAGAAATGGTTAAAATCACTTAACATTTCGTTTGGTGGATGTGTATGTAGTGGTACAAAGTGTATATATACAGATATATACCGTATATGCGATGGCACAGCTAAAAAGAGTTACACAGTTGTGTGTCACTGTTGAAGAAACATTCGACAGAGATCATTTTTGATTATGATGATTATGTGATGTATAATACAGGACGACATGGAAAATAATAATCAAGTCGAACACACAGCGAGAGCAAAGCTATGTATTTAATACATGACGAGCTTTGCTCTATATAGATAGATAGGTATATGTGTGGTATACACGACATCGGCACAGAAATTTAGCTATATATATGAACGGCAGCAGCATACACAAAATGAAAATGGAAATATCTGTTCTGTTAGATAATACATTTTAATATTTGCGCCGAGAAATATGATTAGCATTAAAGTAAACTGTCATAAAAGTATAAATAATTGACAATTTATAAGCAAATTTGGGATATATAGAGGCCTATGGTGTTAGATATCTTCAACCCTTCTTCTTGTTTTATTTGTTTTTTAACTCTTTCCTATTTTCGACACGAGATGATATGTACCCCCATCTACTACACACCGTCTATCCAGGCAGCTACAATGTATACGATATAGATATTTTGTTTGGTTTTTTGCTGCTGGGTGGTTTTTCGGTATTTAATATGGCAATGTGATGCCAAAAAAGACTCAACTTGTACATGTTTCGAGATTGGTGGAATGGTTCGACGACGGTGGTGGTGATGATGATGGTGGTGGTGGTTGTAGTGAGAGGAGAGTGCGTTTTTCCATCGTGTGCTCTAAATATTACCGAAAGGGCGCACACAATTCAAAATTTTGAGTACACACAGAAATATATATTATTTCCAGAAATGAGTCGGAGAGACCATAAAAATAGATATCTTTAGCTTATCCTTTCATCGTGTATAATCGGGTTTTATTTTTCTCCTATACATTTCCAAACCGAAAAACCCTTTCTTCTCGTGTATTAGCTGCTATTTATATGCAGAAATATTCTGCTATAGGTGAAATATATATTTTGTAAAGACAAACATTAATATTCATATTCGGTGGTTATGGTGAACACCATTCACATTTTGCTTTTTTGCCTCATCCACCGGAGTGTATATTTTTTCCCTTCTTCGTCTTCCTTCTTTATTTTGGTATAAAAAGGTATTGCTCTGAACGCTGAGAGTGGGTTAGCTATCATTTACTATGTGTACCAAAACAAAAAAACGTGTTATAACACTTTAGGGTTATAAGTTACTTGTATATCTGGTTATTATGGTCTGTTTAGTCAGCACAATGTTAGATGAAGATGAGAAATATTATTTTGAATGATAATCTAGTTTCGGGAAATGGTCATAACCTCTCGAGTTAATTTGACTTTTTCCGAAAACATCTGGTGTCATAATCGAATTTCAAAGGCAAATTTCGGTTCTGTTTGACTCTGTTAATAGTGCAAAATGTTGAACATCAAGGTGACGGTGGCTTGTGTTTGGCTTTTCCGCGCTTCCTTTACTTTGATCTACTGACAAAAAGATAGTCCGAAAGCCCACAATACAACATTCTAACATATGGCCGCGGTATCAAACCTATGTCAAATGGTTACATAACCCAATACCAAAAACATTTATTTTGCGACTAACATTTTGAGCTCACGTTTGTGTTAAGAGTGATATCGGCAAAACATCGAACAAAATCAGACATTTTGGGACAATGGGTCACAGATATTATCGACTTATAGCTCATTCGATTCGTTGAAACGAATGCGAGTAAAACGTAGTACTACGTTTGGTGAACTCTATTTTGTTGTCGACGCTCGAGGTCATGAAGTAAGGGTCTGACAAAAAGGGCCCAAAATCGTTTTCTCGCGATTTGTCGAGTAAAACCATTTTGGGAAAAAACTTTTTATTTAGCCGTGTAGGCCTTGAAGACACGCACATTTTTAATATACACACACCACCATGTTGACCTGTTGGTGATATCAATCATTTTAGGTGAAAAAATAGGTGATTTTTCCAAGTCCCTGACCGGCTGCAGTGACATAAGTCCGAGACATGGTATGTATGGTGAGAGAGCCTAGCCTCTGTATCCTTGGATAAGTTTCACTGCAACGGGTTGGAGCGACTTTAGCGGAAGTCCACCCCAAGTCAACGAAATTTTATCCCTTTCTTTCGTTTGTTTTTCGCTTTTTTGAGGTTTTTGGTGCGGCTATTTATTATTTATTGCTGACAAGAGTGAGATTAACTAAAATAAAGAATTTTTCGATGTGTTCACGTTGTTTTTATACTCTTGGAACCCAAATTTCGATCTATTTGGACTATTTTTTATATAAAAGTGGGATATGAAGCATTTTTGGACTTTTTTGTGGCTAAAAACTAAACTAAAGTAAAGAGTTACTTGATATATCCACGTTGGTTACGTACACTACGATTTCCGATTACTGGAAAATAGTCGCTAAAGTCGCTCCAACCCTTTGCAGTGAAACTTATCCAAGGATGTCTTTACATGTTATGGTACTACAGAGGCTAGGCCATAATATACCATTACAATAGAGGCTTAACATATACCATAATTTGTTCCTGAACTGCGGCCCCAATTACCTATTTCCATTAGATATCACAATGTCGCATTCATAAATAACACAACAATTTTGCAAGAGTAATGTTCCATTTAATGAAACTTCCATATTATCTACCTCGCCATCAGTTGGTTCATGGTCAGAGAAAGATTTTTTTTTTGCCATCTCATCATGTAATGCATGTAGATAAACTTAAATTCGAACAAATTTACTTTCGAAATAAATCTCACAAAACAGCCATGTATCATATTCGTGAATAAAATTGTTCAAAAACTTAATACACTTTTCCGACTACGACTCATTTCGAATACTCTTTCCATGGCATTTTAAACGGGAAAAACCCGTAGGAGATGAAAACTCTATAAGTACTTTGTGTCTGCAATAATTTGGCACCAAATTCTTTGAATTAATGTTATTGCCTTGGTATGTAAATGTAAAAACATTTTATTCTACTTTAATCTTCGGCGATTATAATTATAATATAGTGTGCAGTGCACAAAGCACGGGCATAGTGTGTAAAACGCTGTATCTCTTTATGTATACACATTGAGTAGCAACTAAGTCGATGGAAAGAGTATTAGTCCAGAGGTGTAAATTCCGGGAAACGAGGCTGTATTGAAACGAAATGTAAAAAAAGGAATTTTTCCGTTGCCGATTCGAATTCAAATTTAGATTTTCACTTTAGATCTTACATCAAGAATCAAAGGCGTCAAGCCGAATGTACTATGTGAAATTGAATTTTTAACATGAAGGATTATGTGCGTTCCATCATTTCTTTTGCATAAAAACTCATGTGGGACTGAGGGGGGTGCAAAATTTTGAATTAAATGGATGAAACGACACGACAGTAATTCCTTGTGAGTTAAACATTGTCAGACTGTCCCATATACGTTGTATATTGGGTTTCGGATTTAAAAAGCTCCAATTTTATGTATTGCCATGAGTCTCAAACTGGCTATCACTGACCATCTTTCGTGAACAAGTGATTTGAATTCAATTCTCAGTCTTCCTGAATTTCTAATCTGTTATCGATAACGACGTTAAAAATAAGCAGTAAGACCCTTGTCACGTTCTTATATACAGCAAAACGTATAGTCAATCTAAAGAAGTAAAAGATTTACTATCAAACATTTTAAACAAAAGATGTAAGGATAAGTAGACTGACTTCAAGAGTTGTTACGGTTGTAACGCACCGAAGCCTCAGTGCGTTCACCCTCGTCTCTAGAGAAGAATGATGTTTAGAACCTAAGAAAAGAATAAATGTAATAGAGTTTTCCCATATTTTAGTACATTCTGTCATAAAACTAATGTGAAGTTGGTTCACATGAAAATAAGCTGCAGAGAATGAAGTACTATGAAAAAAATGTCGCGCCTCTAGATGGCAATCTAATTGTTTGTTAGTTTACTACTGTTCAGAACGTCGTGAGTTGAGTATACTTAAGGTAGATACTCCATATCAAGCCATGGAGACAACAAGCTCCCATTAAATGCTGGAGGTGGCTCGCATCGGGTTTAGGTTGACCTGTTTCAAGTTGACCCGAACCGAATTCGAGCCCTAACCTCAACTAAAATTTCAGGTTCGACTCGAACTTGACCCCAACCTGGAGGTTTCGTTTTTGAGTTTTACTTGGACGTGAACTTGAACTTTTAATTTCGGATTTAACCGAAACTGACCTTAAGTTTTAAGAATGGATCAGGTCGGGTTCGGGTAACTAAAAATTTTTACACCGAAAACCAAGGTAATTTGTCTTAGTTCGTGCCATTTCGCAAAATTTTGAGTTTGAACATTGATAACGTGGAAAGTGTTTATGGAATTCGGTTAGACTTAGTTTCAACTTGAAGTATGTTTAATTAATTAACGATTAAATCAATAATTTCATGAAAAAGATTTAATAATTAAGAGCAACTTTTATTTAAAATTGATGATACAGCTTCGTGCTATGCTGATCGCGGTTCGTGTTTTTACACGTAAATTCCCATAAACGAGCCAATACCATTTTTTGATAACACGTACCCAGATAAGTTACCTCACAAATTTTCTGTAAAAATTCGGGTTATCCGAAACCAACGTGATCCATCTTGAAAATTTCAGGTACGGCTGATACATGTTTACCGATTACAAGAGGTTTAAGTTTATGTTCTCCTTGGCAACAATATTTGATTTGTTTAGAGACCTCACTAACAGCTTTTTACGATCGATAACAAGTGCTTTCTGGCCCACCTACGGGCTGGACACTCTATGAATAGCAGCAAATACTCTATGAGGAACGTTAGGTGCTAATTAATATCTCGCCTAAATGTGGCCTAGACATATACACACAAATTAATCGTATTTGGACTACGTAATACGAGTCATACAGTGTGTACATCGTTGCAGTCCCCTAAAACATCGCTAGAAAAATTCAATATGAAATTGTCTGACACGGGAATCGAACCTGGATCATTTTGGTCGAAAGCTAGTACGCAACCATTGAGCCATCCCGTCCGTTCTGAACAGAGAATGTATTACGTTTGGAATTCTTTCGATATTATAACATTTTCCTCACTCAAAGGATGTCTTCGCTTTCGTTCATAAAAATTCCGATTTCAGCCCAAAAAAAATGAGCGCAAATTTAATGGCAAGAGAATAAATCAATAAATCTTATCCTAATAGAATATTTATTAGCATAATTAGCTTTATAGCCATAATCGTATAAAATATGGATCTTTGAAGTTCTTTATTGCCTACTTTTCCCGAATCGAATTGAACGGCAAATTACATGGCTATGTGCGCGGCGGCAATGAAACCCGCACAGAAAATGTACATTTCCTCTTCATCATTTTGTGCAGAGAACAACATACACACACAGAAAAAAAAAGAATTTATAATTTAAATGCCGAATAAAGTAATTTTAAACAGCAATTTATTTATAATTTATGGGGTAATTATTTTCCGATACCGACAATATTTCCTCGGATAAAATGAAAATAATTGCTCATTGCTTGTTGTGTTCGTATAATTTTTCTTTTCTCGTTTTCCACTTTTCTTTTTTTTATTTCAATGTTTCTTTTCTCGGTTCAATGCCTCTTCCATTTTCTGTATTATTGAACAATTTCGCTTTGTATAAAATATTTATGAAAAAGGAACACAGACTTAACAATGTTTTGCAACAAGAAAAAAAATTCTTTTATTTTTTAATAATTAACCCAAAGTGAAAACCATAGCCCGACAATATAGCTTTGTTATTAGAAAAAATCGACGTGGTAGAAAAAATGTTCTGTTGAGATGAACGAGAGGCGAACCAGTTCAACACACACACAAACAGTGGAGAGAATGGATGAAAAAAACCAATTCATCCTTAACAAGATTTGAAAACTTTTTATTCTTTTGCCCCCAATCCATATTATTTTATAACTCCCCGGTGGGACGAATGGAAAAAATGAACGAGAAAAAATAATAAAATAATAATAAAAAGTTTTTTAATCAATACTCCTGAGGTATGTTTATGTGGTGAATTTGGAGGTATAATATCCACATGACGATGGAGGCAAGAATTATACGATCTCTTTTCTCGTCAGCGAATATTTTTTTTTGTGTTTTATTCGGTTCGCCGTACCACATTATAGAGTGCATTTACCTTTTGCTCTTTATATTTCCAAACATGTCTATGCTTAAGAAGATTAATTTATTTATCATTTGTCCTTATAAATATTTCACAAAAAAAAAACATTTCAATTTAAAATTCTATTCATTTTGCTGCGATCTAAATTAATCTCCTCTCGTTTAATCCGAATTCATCTATACAACATACACACATACGTAACAACCTCGCCCATGAATTAAACCTTATTAATAATATTTTGTTTTTGTAAACATATTTTTCTGTGAAAAAATATTACCCCAACCATTTCCGTTTTGTATCACCCATACCGAGCAAAATGAATGAAGACAAAAACTAAAGTTTAAAGTTCAAATTGTCTGGGACACTCATAACGAAGACACTTACGATTGTTGGTAATAAGTAGATTACCTTCCTATTTATTTTTAAATTGCCCGATGAGTAAAGAAAGGTAGAAAGGTACATTTTCAAATTTTGCCGATTTTGTGTGGGAAAAAATTGAGTGTCTCTATACGTGAAAAGTACTTACTTACTTGGTGAGTAACTTTAACTATTTCACGGACCGCCATCAAACTGCCAATATCATCATCGAATTTGCTATTTTTTCGAAGATTTTCGACAAATTGAAACAAATCTTGTACTTCATTAGTTTTAACAAAACTTTTACTACAAAATACCACAATAACCACAGTTCGCAGTCCGTAATATTTTGTATTATAAGTTACATTAGCCCTGCCACTGACATAGTAGTATGATCATCAATATCATCATCGAATCGGCTACTTCTTTCCATAAAAGATTAGTCGACAATTTGAAACAAAATCTTGTGTTTCATTAGTTTTAACATATATTTGACCACATAAGGTTGTGAGACCCCAACTGAACATTTATTTCCGTCGTCACTCTTGAGAACAGATGACATAACTGACCGTATGTTAACCAAATTAATTAATAAAATATTTTTTAAATGTGTATAAGTTACTGTCCGTAATATTTTTACAGTTTTTTTTGCTTAGCAACCTTAACTATGCCGCTGACCACCATCATGTCACCAATATAATCAGAGAATCTGCTACTTCTTTCGATAGAAGATTTGTCGACAAATTCAAGGCTCTAAACTTTGGGGAGGTCACGCAGGCCGCCATTTTATTAGATACGCGAGAACACACCATGGCTGGTGATTTTACATACAAAAAAAAATTCACTACATCATCACGACGATGACAATCATCACAGTAGTTGAATTTTTGTATGAAATCCGTCATTTTATCAACAAATGTGGTGTCAAACCCGCGTATTTGTATCCGCGTGACCTACCCAAAGTTTACAGCATTGGACAAATTGAAGCAAAATCTTCTACTTCATTAGTTTTAACATACATTTCACTACAAAAGACTGTGAAAGAGGTCAACATTTATTTCTGTCGTCGCTGTCGAGAACAGATGACATGACTGTCATTAATATTTTTTTCAATTTTTTGATTGGTTAGCAACCTTAACTATGCCACTTACCATCACATCACCAATATAATCATAGAATCTGCTACTTCTTTCGATAGAAGATTTGTCGACAATTTGATACAAAATCTTGTACTTCATTAGTTTTAACATATATTTTACTACAAGAGACCATGATAATCTCAGCTCATCGCTTATTTCTGTCGTCACTCTCGACCTCGCATTAGGTACGAGTTGATTTAAAAAAAAAGAAGATTTAAGGGAGGGTTGCCTAACGATTTTTTGGTTGCAAACGTTCCTATGAAAGTTCTCCATATTTGAAACCTACACTATCATCTCTATAAATTCGTTTTCGACTATAACATACCTACCGCTGCGCCGATCCAAATCAGTAAGTCCTTCCAATTCGCATAAGTCTCAAAAGAATTATTTTGCATTCACTCGTTCCATACACGACACCACTATACCAAAACGAAACGGTGTACACATTAATGTGTCTATATGTTGGGAAAAATAAAATAAACGGAATGAGAAAAATGTGTCTCCGCTGGGACCATCTTTGCCCTCAAATTATTTGAGATTTTTTATTATTATTATTTTTTTCTCTCTATCCGCTGTGAGTTGAACATGAATAATACGATTTTCGTTTGTATTATGTATGCTGTGTGAGACAAACAATGGGAACGTTTAATTGCATACTTAACGAAGTTGTGATTATTCTTAGCATAATTCATAAATAAATAATCGATAGGCAGGAAAACAAAGTCAGGGTTCAGGTGGATTGAGTGAATAGCTTTTAGCGGAGTGTTCAGGGTTCAGCCGTATTTTTATGAAAAGAGAACTGAAGCAAATTGAATACGCCCACGTCTTATCCGAGAAAAACAAACCAACTTAGACACTGTATTCAACAAAATCTCGGATATTTTCAGACAGCTTTTTCGATCTCAACCTTTGAAAATACCACGACCTAATAAACGAAATGGCACTACACCGTAAATTTTAATCGCGGATAATGGAATGAAGAATGAATGGTTCCACAAAAATATATCTCACGAAACCCATCACTTACCGTCAAATCATTCAAAACTAATTCAATGTAAACAGCCGCATATCCGAATCATCCGCCACAATAAAAGGTGATATGTCAAAACATGACCCAGGATGTTTAATTACCATATTTCGGTGTCATTTATATAGCTTTTCACACCTACAAAACTCAACCCATTTATTGTATCACCCCTATTTATATATACATACACCCGTCATACAATTTAACTTCTTGTTCTCCCCCATCAAAGAAAACACAGCCGAAAAAAAAACGCACACAAATTTTCCAACAAAACACCTCAACAACACACCATTTACTCCATCAAAAAAGCGCGCGCCTTTTATACGCCAACCGAACCATCCCCCCTTCCACGGCAAAATTAGATCTAACAACGAAATTCAACAAATTATTGTTAAAAACGATGTTATATTACAACACGCCATCGCATTTTGTTTCATATTATTTAGCAATGATTAAATCCTTAATCATCTGTTAATTTTGATGACTTTTGAGCTGATGTTGTTCGTTGTGTATAGCGGTTCAATTTTACCTCAATTTATAAGTGTAAATTTAATAAGAACAAAACAACAATAATTACGAACGCCCGTTATAAGTCGTTCATTAATTTTGAAGGTTTGCGATTATTTTTGCTAAATGAGAAATGGTGTGAGTTTTCACTCTGTGTACTGGAAAGTGTAATATACAAATACCGACCATTAATAAGGACATCCAATTTCAATACTTCAAGTGTCATGCTTTTAATTAACCATTGAAACGCGAGCTATATCGACAGAATTAGTGAGTATAAATATCATGCCATACACTCGTTGCTTGTATATACACCAATGATTTAGGAAATTGGTAACCGAATCGGTATTCTTCACTTACATCAATTTTACAGTATAATGTTTCAGAGCGGGAAATAGAACTTTTCATCGTACAAGTATGAACTTATCAGCAGCTTTTACATGCCAAAGATAACAATTAGGACATTTGTTGATAATGTAGGGCGGTCCACTTGAGCAATTCTTCCAATAACAAGGCGCAAGTCTAAAAACCATTCATCGATACCAGTGAATGTATATTCGATTATTGGTGATTGGAAAAAAAACCTTGCTCATGTGCTCTTCCGTATATCTCTCCCTGAGTTTCTTGTACGCCCCCATGATGTGCGGTTTTACTTTTCATTTCCTCTTCACAAAACAATGATGTAAAAGAAATCAGTAGATTGGTAACAGAAAAATCAAAAGTTTTTATTATACCAATCAACAGAACGTTAAGCATCAATAAGCCAGCTTTTCCACTTTGGCAATATAAAAGGAAATTTTATTCAAAAATATTATTACGATTTTTATGTTTATACACATCCTCTTAAACCATTTGCCACCCACAGTCATAATCCACTCAATACGATATGATATTGCTGCGTAGTGTAGAGGAAGATGAACGAAAAAAAATAGATGAAATTTGATTCACAGACCATTAGCCCCACATTAGGCACATCAAAAGCAATGCTCATGAACACAAAACCATCTGCCATTTCGATGAATTTTATTAGATACTTCGGAAAAATGGCTAATTTTCTTGTAGGAAATGATTCACAAAATGTTATTCCTATTGCCAGATATGTAACAGGATATGGAATTTGTAATGTGTCTCTTTCGGTCGAAAGAAAAGATGGAATATAAAAGACCGTTGATAAAGTGATTTGATGAACAAAAAGATTTGGACAGGACCAGAACTACCTAGAGTATTTTTGTGAAAAATTTGTCTAACCTTTTAACAATGTTTCCTGAATTTTCCCGCTTTTCCTCAAAATATTTCCTATCTTTGCGAAAAATTATTTAGGAAAAATACAGTCGGCAACTTTCAAATTAGTGTCACATTTTGTGTCAGCTGCTCCACTCTTCCAAACAAATGCTTGTGTATAAGGGCGAACAATTTAGACGCTTGCGCGTGGTAATAGTAAAACCGTTTAATGACGTAAAACAGCTGAAAGGAAATACGTCACTTCTTTTAAAGTCGCCGACTGTATGGAAAAATGTTGGAAAAAAGACGGTAAATTTTGGATAAATTGGGGAAATGATCTTAGAGAACTACATATTTGGTAATTTACTTTGCCGTCCAATGAAATTGTTGGTATTTTTACTTGGGTGTATCGGCAGAACAACCAAAGAAAAAACGAAGTTTATTGTCGCAATATTTCGCTCATTTATTGAGAGCTTCTTCAGGCTGTAACAATATAGAAAGGTAGAATTCTAAATACTCTAACAACATTAGCAAAATCTATCACAAATAACTTACAAAACTTAATAAAAAAAAAAACAATATCGGATTATCGGAAAGAATGGAAAAAGCGCTTAAAAAACACAACATCATACTCTCAACGAAAACTGTAAACAAAGTGAATAATGTTTTCACTCAGACTAAGTACAAAATAGCACCACCAAACAAATCAAAAGTTGTTTACAGAGTGAAGTGTATGGATTGTCCTGGAAAATACATTGGTCACACAAAGCAGAGATTATGCAATAGGACGTACAGTACAGGTATGCACTGGACATTAGAAATGAAAAAATGGAAGGATCATCTATTTTAACACATCATGCTTTGACGAATAATTACAAGTTTGACATGGAAAATGTCGAAGTTCAGGAACATTTTGATAAGTATTGGTCGAGGATAACAGCGATACACCCAAGTAAAAATACCAACAATTAGAGAACTACACTCAATTTGGATTTCGTTAACTTTATACCGAAATCTACATCCATTGCAAATTGTTTGAGCTATTACCACAAAAGGGAAAATTAGGGCAAGTACTTAAAGTACTTTTGCTGGTTGCGCCTAGCAGCCTTTTTTTCGCTATATTGAATAAATCTTTTTAACTTAAAGGGCAAGTACTCATGTTTAGCCAAATGTAACGTAAAACAACGAAGTTAGAGATTTTGCACAGATTCCGTGCCACAGAACTATAGGCGATAATTTAAACATAGGAAGTAACAAAATTTACAATTATTCGTTATTTTTAGTTCTTTAGCTCAATATTTTAATACACTGACTGTATTATCTGTAACTGTTTCTAAATCTAGTAATATTCAGTAACTTTTGTTCGAAGTGTTGTACCAACGCACTCCAGGCGAAAAAAAACAGATTTTATTAACTATCATTTATTTGAGTTATGAGATTTTTGAACTACTGCGTCGTGGAGTCGTCTCATTTAAATTCTGTTCGAATGATTCAAAGGCAGCAGCTGCTCAATTTTCGGTTAGACTTTTAGGAGGTTAATGAGCAACATCTAAGGGTATTGGAGTCGATGTCATTTTACCATATTCAATACAAAAAGCCCTTACGATTTGCAACGTTTAACAAATTATCGCATACGTTTCAACAGCTCATTGATATTTGTTATTCCAAAACAAAAAAAACCTTAAATCTGTGTTACCTCGCATCTCATTATGCATTGTATTACCTAGACGCTATTTTTTATATAAATTTCATGAAAAGAAAAAAAAACCATCATTGCTCTCGGTACACACATTCGTCCTTGTTACTAATGCTTCGAAATTTATTTTATAAAACACAATCTACGAAACACACAAAATACATAAACATAATCGGAAGACTAATGACACGTAGTTTAGTTTTAAGTAAAATAAATTGAGGGTTTGAAAGAAATCACTTTAAAAATGAGACGTCTCCGTCATCCCCTTCTATATCTTCATTTATAATATTACAATAAAGAGTGTTTAATGTCAACTTATTTAGCCGTGATAAATAGTCGTTCAATTGACTTGATTGATTCGGTTTTCCTCTTTATATTATTATTTGTGGCTGTGCGTTTGACATATAAAAAAAGAGAACTTTAATGGCTTTATCATTCTTTGCAGCCGAATGAATGAATTTCTTATCCTTCAAATATCGATGAGCCATATATTAGACGGTTCTGTTTTGAGGAATAATTTCATTTATTTCTAACATTTTAGAACCGGCAAGCATATCTACACAAAATCAGTAAATCTGTTACTTCACTTGTATTTGCTAATCTTTTACTTCAACCATTGCAGTGTCTTTACATATTTATCATACAGTTCGCTACATAAGAAAATACTAACCGAAGGTCACCTCTTATTTTTGTCATCGTTGTCGATAGCATATAACCAGCTATGAGGTCGTGAACTGAATTACCCAAAATTATAAGCATTTTTAACCCCTTGATAAAACAGAAAATTTCTGTAATATTCCCGTTATGCCTTATGATATGGACTTGATGGCTTAAAATACGTACGTCCAAACGTGCTGCTACCTCATTGCTACAACGACTGTAAAAATTAACAATACAATCGAAGGCAAAGATTTGGAGACAGTACCACAGGGAAACATCCAAAATTTATCTGCATTTTTAACCCTTTTGGTAAAACAGAAAATGTTTGTATTGTTCAAGCCATCAAATTTGCATCACTATGGAATTTGATGGCTTGAAATACGTTGCTCCAAACTGACGAGCGGAGCGAGTGAGAAAATTTTATATTTCGTACGGAAAATAGATATTTCCCACCATGGACCATAATCCAGTAGTGAGCCTGCAATGAGTTAAAACGATTGTAAAGGGAAGACAAAGAATAGGAGATATACACAGAAAGTGGATGATCCAAAAATATTCGTAATTTTTAACCCGTTTAGCCCTACTGATGTGAATTTGATGGCTTAAAATAAATAAACCTGAAAAAATAATTAAAACATAAAATCTCTGCAAGCCCAAACGCAATGAAATGAGTAAAAAAGACTGAAGAAATAAACAAAACATTCGAAGACATAGATTAGGATATAATACCACATGAAGGTTGAATTTTCTTTTTACAGATGTCCTTCAGAAGATTACGTTCTGTCTGAATGACTATTTACTTGAACTTGAATATTCTGACATAAAGAACAATCTGCGATAGGACCAGATAAACAGACTGAACAGTTATTAGTTGAGAGGTTTCGTGCTCACTGATAAATGCGACCAACAAGAATACAGAAATCTATCCGATAAACGAATGAACGTGGACTGACGTACAGAACAATCGAAACGAATTCTTTCAATTTTAATTCAGCACAACACCCCTCGAACGTATATAACAAATAGCGGTAGATTTATCTATGACCGAAAGACAGTCGGAATAAAAAAGCGAAATGAAAAGAAAATTGCCTGCAAATTTTAATAGTTTCAATTAAACAACGCGAAATGGCATTAATAACAAAGTCACGAATTTCGTATTTTTTCCCCCCGTATCATTCTTTCAACTTTTCTTTTTTTTTTTTTAGAATATCCATCAACCCGGTTTCCTTCAGTATTCTGCCTTCATTTGTATACCAGTCCCTCTCTCGGAACCGTATCAAACCCGAACGGTTGGAGGAGGGCAATCATTGAGAGAAGGAAAAAAAAAGAACTGAACTGATGATGGCGTGATGGATACTTAATCCAACAAAGAATTGCAAATAATTTAGATGGCAATTAAAAATGTTCTAAATGGCATTTTTAAAAGTGACAATTTTAAATTGACGAACATAATTCACTTGCCAGTTTCTGCTATACCATTTTATGGTGGAACTTTTTTTGTTGTTGTTGTTCGGTTCGCTCTCCTGTTAATTTAGTCGTGCACGTTTAAAAACGTAGAACGACTATAAATGACAATGAAGTAAAAATAAAAATTTATAAAAAAAACGAAACAAATTTAATCTTATTGAGTTGGAAACATTGACGACAAAAAAAATGTTTTTTAACAGTCGAGCATTTTTCTGTGCTTTGGAAAATTTTGTTGAAAGTTTATTCCTTGTAAAATAATGGGAAAAATGTGATATTCTTGTTTAATCAACATAACTAATGCATTTGCTCGGTACGAAATATTATATACATATAACGAACAGAAAGAGTGGAATGGGACTATACCAAACCCATACACCAAAAATGAGAAGAAATTGAAGCAACGAAAAACATAAAATATTTTATTATTTATTTGGAAATTTTATTTTCGCCGTCATAAAAGTCCAGTTTAGCACACATAGAGAGAAGAACAGAAGAACCAGTGCGCTCCGATGCAAACGTAAATATAAAATGAAAAAGTCAGTATGGAACATAATTCACCCATTCATCCTATCCGGAGAGATTGGAACGAGTCAAGATCACTCTTGAGGTATCGCCTCTTTTACAAAAAAAAAAAATCATACAGAATGCCATATCCACAGCTTGTGTTATATGTACATCCACCGCTTGTATTCTATATATCGTGTGCATCAAGTTATTTATAAGAGTGAGTGTGGGACTGGGCTGTATGGATAGAATGGATAGACGCGATGCAATACACTGATATTTCAGTTAGGTGGTATTATATGGCAGATTGGGACGAAAGACTTTTCCCCAATATGAATCTTGTGCAAACTCAATTTGGATTGAGTGCATTGCATTTTATGTACATTTTTGTTGTGTATAGATGGTTGTACACGTTATTTTATACACACAGTTGAGACGAATTTTAAAAGCACAGTAGTACAAATAGTATAAATTTAACATTTTCTGAAAATGAAATTGCGATTTCACAACGAAGAGTTTTTTTGCTCGTATTTTTCTTTATGGAAAATTGAAAATTATTTGCTCTGAATTTAAAAAGGAAGGAGAAAATTAATTTCAAGATTTTTTTTATTTATACAATACAATTATCTAGTCAGATTGCTTTCTGAAAAAGAAGAAACTACGCTTCTTTTCGAAATTCCTGGTATTGAAATATTAATTTAAAGCATTGACAGACACTGAGGGACTCTTCTGAAAGACAGAAGACCGAAATCAGACGCATTTTCTATTGAAATTTTTATATGTGCCCAGTAAGGTATTCGACCCCAGAAGCCAAAACAACTTTCAAAAAAATTCTTCGAAGCTTGTGTGACTGGTAAGAGGTGATCAAAAACCGAAAACTTGCACTTTTCTTACAGAAATTTCTCGAGGTACACGAAACGTACATGGTCGTGTGTTTGTCATTTTGGAATGTATCAGATATCGTCGCCTTAAAATAACGTTCCTTGGAAAACCTGAACTGACGCAATCGAACCTTGCTAATCTAGATCTGGAGAAATTTACAACTTTTCTTCAACGCACCAACAGACTGGGATGATTATGAATCTGGCCTTTGAGCCCATTAACTTTTTGCTTTTGTTTTATTTATTGTAACTGTTTCCATCTGTTTTTATCCGTTTTCAATTTCCTTATTACTTTTGAATAAACAAAGGAATGAGCGGGTCCATTTTTGGAACAAAGGATTTTTATCCAGGTTCCTGTCAAACTGTTTCAGTCTGACCCCGCTCATCGCCTTCTTATCTTTCTAAGGTATTCGACCCCAGAAGCCAAAACAACTTTCAAAAAAATTCTTCGAAGCTTGTGTAAGAGGTGTAAGAGGTGTGCCGGCCTCCGGCACATTTTAGGCAGATGGCAAAATTGGGTCGATTTAGGGTCACACTTTGTAAACAAAATAATTTTATGAAAAAAATCTGTGGAGGCATGTCGTAGAACAATTTTTTACTTGGAATAACGTTCTGCGTCGAATTGATCAAAACTTCAATCTCTTATTACCTTTCTAATGACACCCACGAGAAATTTCTGTAAGAAAAGTGCAAGTTTTCGGTTTTTGATCACCTCACACTAGCCACACAAGCTTCGAAGAATTTTTTTGAAAGTGGTTGTGGCTTCTGAGGTCGAATACATATAAAAATTACAATGGAAAATGCGAGCCGCACGCATGTAAATGTTATCGAGCACCTATTTGTATAAGTGAATTATGAGAGTCATTTTTGTCTTCAGATCAACCGTTTGTGTTAGATATGTCTGTCTACCCTCGATTTCGGGTATATAAGTTGGAAGATTTAATTTACGAAGTGACTATTTGCACCCGGGTGCAAATAATCAATATGAATTAGAGATGAGCGGGCCGCCCGAAATACATCGGCCCGACCCGACCCGACCCGGCCCGATCGGGTTCGGGTCCGGGTTTTGAAAATTCATTCGGGCCGGGTCGGGTCGGGCTTTGAAAACAAAAATTCGGGCCGGCCCGACTTAGAAATACAAATTTAAAGTAAGCCGATAAAAGCCTATAAAGCATGAAACACTAACTTATTTTATTATTTTACTTCGCGTATAAGATTATTGCAAAGCTTTTATGCGTAGAAAATGATTTTTCATTAAATTTCTTATAGTAAAAAAAAGTCGGGTCACGTCGGGCCGATTATTTTTTCGGGTCGGGTTGGGTCGGGCCGCGAAGAGAAAAGTCTCGGGTCGGGTCGGGCTCGGGTTCAAAAAATTGGATCGGGTCGGGTATTGAAAAAACGTCGGCCTGCTCATCTCTAATATGAATGCGGCAGATGCTATTTGCACCCGAGTGCAAATAGTCAATATGAACACTATTTGGACCCGAGTGCAAATAGTCAATATGAACACTATTTGCACCCGGGTGCAAATAGTCAATATGGATGCTATTTGCACCCGAGTGCAAATAGTCAATATGTACACTATTTGCACGCGGCGGGTGCAAATAGTTAATATGAAAACTATTTGCACTCGGGTGCAAATAGTCAATATGAACGCTAGACATTATAAAGGAACACGATTTCAGACCAAATTTGAAAAATCAAAAATTACTACAAAATCATTCGATCTACTCCCAATCAATTCTCCAATCAAGCACACCCATCATCATTTGTATCGCGTATCACATGTTTATTTTGTGGTTTGTGCTGCTCCTTTCCGCTGCTATTGTTAATACCATCGATAGTTTGTCGTTCTGTACGAAAGCATATCCAAACCATAACAGAAATCGGTATCAACATCAGACCCGCAATCACATGATACACCGTTCCCGGATAGCTTTCGAAAATTACCATTTTCGGATAACCAACTGCCTCTGATTAGGTTTACAGGTTAGTTTACTACGTAGCCGAAAATAGCCAACGGAATGTCCCATATGTTAAGAATTCTTGACATAATTGGTATGACGGTCATTGTGCAAATGGATGCGATGACCATGCTTATTAGCCCTACTCACGTTAAAAAATTGTGGTTCAGATCCTTCGGAGGAATGTCGATTTCGTTTCATTATTGGACACTAAACAATTCTTTAGAACATCATAATTGACAAAAAATTGTTTCTGAGTCGCGCAACGCATTCAAAGTTTACATGAAAACGCATAGAAACGCATGGTAACGCATAGAAACGCATGCATTTTCGATTGCGTTGCGCGACTCAGAAACAATTCTTTGTCAATTATGATGTTCTAGAGAATTGTTTAGTGTTTGATAATGAAACGAAATCGACATTCCTCCGAAGGATCTGAACCACATTTTTTTAACGTGAATAGGGCTAATGCTTATTGCACCCGTATACGCTGTGTAGTCCGGATTCCAAAGGTAGACTCGTTGAATAAATTGACTATTCAGAGACGTCAATGCTGTGTGGATGAAATTTAATATCAAAAATCACATTTCGCACTACTTCCATTACATCGAATTACCAATTTGTTCGCCGAAAATTATCGATAACGAAAGGATGACCAACATAAATTGCTTCCTGCCTTTGTTTGGTCTCTCCTTCAACACAACGTTTAACATCGACTTCGCATTTTCCAAACTGAACAACAGTTTAAATGGATGAACTTTGCCATCGTTTTCATCCGTGGTACTCGTCAGAAGTGCCTCGGCACCATCACTTTCGCACTTTTCTTGTAATTTAGCTTCGACGTCTTTTTGTTGCTGCCGCGCAATCCGTTCGTTCACCATGAATATAACCCATAGCAGAGCAACCACATCGATGACCAGCGAAATTATGTAAATGATAGTAAAGTTACGCGTTTGACCGGTAAGAAATGTTGGATCTCTAACGACTATGAAACCGGCAAGGGCAGATCCAATCGGTAGAGCTGTTAGAATAGTTCCTTTACCTAAAGTTAAACATATTTCGAAGAGCATAAACCGAATCGCCATCAACTTCGGGGGCGTAGTTGCTGTCATGTAATGTGTAACTGCTATTCGAGGTCCAGGACCCACCTCCAGCCAAAAGTAATGTGGGAATTGTCATGAAGACATTGATATAAGGAGCTGTTAACATAGATGAAGGCAAAAAATAATTTCTTCGGCCAGTCTTTGTTCAAATAATTTTTGTTTTTCAATTACTTGCACTGAAGTTAACCGTTAGATAAATGTGTATGAAATTTTCAACCCTTGTTGAATCGATCAATCCAGGCACCCCGGGTAAAAATTTCAGTCTCAGTGAGACCGAAAAATACGTAGTCTCAAGGGTCTCATTTCGGTCTCATTGACTTTTTCAGTTTGCGAGAAGTCTCAATTTTAATTTATTTTATGTAAATGAATAAGAATGAACGAGAGAAGCTGAGTGGTCTCGTTTCGACTACTTTTCGAGAATGTTTGAGAATGAATGAGTAGTCTTTTTTGACATTTATTTGTTAGGCGTGATGAGACTGTCCGAGTGGTCTCGGATTTAATACTTTCCGAGACTGGACAATTGGTCTCTTTTCGAATAATTTTTCCTTACACTTTCCGAGACTGACCGAGTGGTCTCGTTTCGACTACTTTTCGAGAATGTTTGAGGATGAATGAGTAGTCTTTTTAGACTTTCATTTGTTAGACGTGATGAGGCTGTCCGAGTGGTCTCGGATTTAATACTTTCCGAGACTGACCGAGTAGTCTCATTTAAAAAAAAAAAAATATTCAAATTTTGAGAACGGAAAAGTGTTCTCATTTCGAGAAAATATTTTATTCGAATTTTGAGAACGGAAAAGTGTTCTCATTTCGAGAAAATATTTTCTTCCAATTTTGAGAACGGAAAAGTGTTCTCATTTCGAGAAAATATTTTATTCGAATTTTGAGAACGGAAAAGTGTTCTCATTTCGAGAAAATATTTTCGTCCAATTTTGAGAACGGAAAAGTGGTCTCATTTCGAGAAAATATTTTATTCGAATTTTGAGAACGGAAAAGTGTTCTCATTTCGAGAAAATATTTTCTTCCAATTTTGAGAACGGAAAAGTGTTCTCATTTCGAGAAAATATTTTATTCGAATTTTGAGAACGGAAAAGTGTTCTCATTTCGAGAAAATATTTTCTTCCAATTTTGAGAACGGAAAAGTGTTCTCATTTCGAAAAAATATTTTATTCGAATTTTGAGAACGGAAAAGTGTTCTCATTTCGAGAAAATATTTTCTTCCAATTTTGAGAACGGAAAAGTGTTCTCATTTCGAGAAAATATTTTCTTCCAATTTTGAGAACGGAAAAGTGTTCTCATTTCGAGAAAATATTTTATTCGAATTTTGAGAACGGAAAAGTGTTCTCATTTCGAGAAAATATTTTCTTCCAATTTTGAGAACGGAAAAGTGGTCTCATTTCGAGAAAATATTTTATTCGAATTTTGAGAACGGAAAAGTGTTCTCATTTCGAGAAAATATTTTCTTCCAATTTTGAGAAGGGAAAAGTGGTCTCATTTCGAGAAAATATTTTCTTCCAATTTTGAGAACGGAAAAGTGTTCTCATTTCGAGAAAATATTTTATTCGAATTTTGAGAACGGAAAAGTGGTCTCATTTCGAGAAAATATTTTATTCGAATTTTGAGAACGGAAAAGTGTTCTCATTTCGAGAAAATATTTTCTTCCAATTTTGAGAACGGAAAAGTGTTCTCATTTCGAGAAAATATTTTCTTCCAATTTTGAGAACGGAAAAGTGGTCTCATTTCGAGAAAATATTTTATTCGAATTTTGAGAACGGAAAAGTGTTCTCATTTCGAGAAAATATTTTCTTCCAATTTTGAGAACGGAAAAGTGTTCTCATTTCGAGAAAATATTTTCTTCCAATTTTGAGAACGGAAAAGTGGTCTCATTTCGAGAAAATATTTTATTCGAATTTTGAGAACGGAAAAGTGTTCTCATTTCGAGAAAATATTTTCTTCCAATTTTGAGAACGGAAAAGTGTTCTCATTTCGAGAAAATATTTTCTTCCAATTTTGAGAATGGAAAAGTGGTCTCATTTCGAGAAAATATTTTATTCGAATTTTGAGAACGGAAAAGTGTTCTCATTTCGAGAAAATATTTTCTTCCAATTTTGAGAACGGAAAAGTGGTCTCATTTCGAGAAAATATTTTCTTGGACTTTTGAGAACGGAAAAGTGTTCTCATTTCGACAAAATGTTTTCTTGGACTTTTGAGAACCAAAAAGTGGTCTCATTTGGCAAAAATATTTTCTTAGACTTTTGAGAACGGAAAAGTGTTCTCATTTCGACAACACTTTTCCGTTCTCAAAAGTCTAAGAAAATATTTTTGCCAAATGAGACCACTTTTTGGTTCTCAAAAATCCAAGAAAACATTTTGTCGAAATGAGAACACTTTGCCGTTCTCAAAAGTCTAAGAAAATATTTTTGCCAAATGAGACCACTTTTTGGTTCTCAAAAGTCCAAGAAAACATTTTGTCGAAATGAGAACACTTTTCCGTTCTCAAAAGTCCAAGAAAATATTTTCTCGAAATGAGACCACTTTTCCGTTCTCAAAATTGGAAGAAAATATTTTCTCGAAATGAGAACACTTTTCCGTTCTCAAAATTCGAATAAAATATTTTCTCGAAATGAGACCACTTTTCCGTTCTCAAAATTGGAAGAAAATATTTTCTCGAAATGAGAACACTTTTCCGTTCTCAAAATTCGAATAAAATATTTTCTCGAAATGAGAACACTTTTCCGTTCTCAAAAGTCTAAGAAAATATTTTTGCCAAATGAGACCACTTTTTGGTTCTTAAAAATCCAAGAAAACATTTTGTCGAAATGAGAACACTTTTCCGTTCTCAAAAGTCTAAGAAAATATTTTTGCCAAATAAGACCACTCTTCCAGTCTCGCACACCCGTAAATGTTAGCAAAGAGACCACTCGTTCAGTCTCGTTCATCCTCAAACATTCTCGGAAAATATTTGAAACGAGACTACTCGATCAGTCTCGGAAGGTGCAAAGAAAAATTATTCGAAAAGAGACCACTCGTTCAGTCTCGAAAAGTATTAAATCGGAGACCACTCGGTCAGCCTCATCTCGTCTAACAAAAAAAATCCGAAAAGACTTCTCGTTCATCGTCAAACATTCTCGGAAAATATTCGAAACGAGACTACTCGGTCAGTCTCGGAAGGTGCAAAGAAAAATTATTTGAAAAGAGACCACTCGTTTAGTCTCGGAAATTGTAACAACGGTTCAAAAATAAAACTGCCAATAGATATATCAGATTTAGCAGCAAGCGTAACGTCGTTGGTGGTCCGATCCGAAAGTTAAGCATCATTGGTCGCGGTTAGTACTTGGATGGGTGACCGCAAAATACATCACAAAATAAAAAAAAGGTAAAAAAAATCAAAATATTACTAAACATTATTACAATCATTTCAGTCAACTTCTTCTGTACAAATTGGATCTAGTGAATTGTAAGAGAAATGAAAAGTTGTGGCCATCTATGAACTCAACAGAGAAGTAACAAATGACAAAAAACGGGACAGAGAATATGAGACTCAAAAACAGTCTAACATACTCAAAATGTGAGACGTCTCAAAAAGAATAAAAAAAAACTCAAAATGTGAGACCTCTCAAAAAGAATAAAAAAACTCAAAATGTGAGACGTCTCAAAGAGAATAAAAAAAACTCAAAATGTGAGACGTCTCAAAGAGAATTAAAAAAACTCAAAACGTGAGACGTCTCAAAGAGAATAAAAAAAACTCAAAATGTGAGACGTCTCAGAGAGAATAAAAAAAACTTAAAATGTGAGACGTCTCAAAGAGAATAAAAAAAACTCAAAATGTGAGACGTCTCAAAGAGAATTAAAAAAACTCAAAACGTGAGACGTCTCAAAGAGAATAAAAAAAACTCAAAATGTGAGACGTCTCAGAGAGAATAAAAAAAACTCAAAATGTGAGACGTCTCAAAGAGAATAAAAAAAACTCAAAATGTGAGACCTCTCAAAAAGAATAAAAAAACTCAAAAAGTTAAAAAAAAACTCGAAATGTGAGACGTCTCAAACAGTCTTTTTTTAAAAATTATCATCAGACCACCGTCTCAAAAAGTCGAAATGAGACTGCTCATCTAGTCTCATACCGTCTCAGAAAGTGGAAATGAGACTACTCATCCAGTCTCATACCATCTCAGAAAGTGGAAATGAGACAACTCATCTAGTCTCATACCGTCTCAAAAAGTGGAAATGAGACTACTGATCCAGTCTCATACCATCTCAGAAAGTGGAAATGAGACAACTCATCCAGTCTCATACCGTCTCAAAAAGTCGAAATGAGACTACTCGTTCAGTCTCATACCATCTCAAAAAGTCGAAATGAGACTACTCATCCAGTCTCATACCATCTCAAAAAGTCGAAATGAGACTACTCATCCAGTCTCATACCGTCTCAAAAAGTCGAAATGAGACTACTCATCCGGTCTCATACCGTCTCCGAAAGTTAAAATGAGACTACTCATTCAGTCTCATACCGTCTCGAAAAGTCGAAATGAGACTACTCATTCAGTCTCATACCGTCTCGAAAAGTCGAAATGAGACTACTCATTCAGTCTCATACCGTCTCGAAAGGTCGAAACGAGACTACTCATTCAGTCTCACACCGTCTCGAAAAGCAGACTACTCTGTCAAACAAGTCTGAATGAGACTACTCGTCAGTCTCTCGAAGTTCAAAAAAATTATTCCAAATGAGACTTCTCTGTCAGTCTTCCAGATTCTCGAAAAATATTGAAAACGAGACTACTCTGACAATCTCATAAAGTCTCAAACATCTTTGAAAAATATTTAAAACGAGACTTCTCCACAGTTTCGGATGAATTATGATGAATTTCGGATGAATTATGAGAACTAAACCAGTCTCAAAGGTCAAAAAAGAGACGTCTCACCTCCATACAAAAAAGCTGTATCGAAAAGACGTCTCACGACCACTTTTTTTTTTACCCGGGACCGATGAATAAACCTCAAATTGAACTGGGAAATAGTTCCACGTATGTTGTGTAGGTAGCTGAAAGTATTTTTTTTTAATTTTTGATGCTTCCTCATGTCTTTGAGAAAGAACTTATTTTTAGAATATTAAATTGTAAAAAATTGTTTAAAAATATTTCGGCAAATTTTAGTAACTTTCGGAAGACCTAACACAATCTTAGAAAACATTTCCAAAAATTATCGCCCCCTGTAAGATAAATGGAATCACGAATATCAATAAAATCACAGGCAAATAGCGTTGCGGATAGCTAGACTCGTGAAACCTCCAGTCCACTCATAGTTTTTTCGAAAGGTTGATGCTATTTGCACATTGTGCAAATAGTCACTTTATAATACTTTGGCTATTTCCACACGGTGCAAATAGTCACTTTATAATACTTTGGCTATTTGCACACGGTGCAAATAGTCTCTTTATAATACAATGAATATATATAATGAAGAGACTATTTGCACACTAAAAGTAAGCTTCACTCACTTTGTTAATATTGTCTTTCGAAGAATTTTGTAAAAGGAAATATCACTCCTTTATCGTAGCATTTTGTAGAAGGAGTAACACTCTTCATTGTTACATTTTGTAAAAGGACATATCACTCCTTTTTCGAAGCATTTTGTAGAAGGAAATATCACTTCCTTTTCGAAACATTTTGTAGAGTGAGTAATACTCTTCATTGTTACATTCTGTAAAAGGAATATCACTTCTTTATCGTAGCATTTTGTAGAATGAGTAATACTCTTTATTGTTACATATTGTAAAAGGAAGTAGTACTCCTTCGTTGTTACATTTTGTAAAAGGAAAAATCACTCCTTTTTGAAGCATTTTGTAAAAGGAAATATCACTTCTTTATCGTAGCATTTTGTAGAATGGAGTATTACCACTTCATTGTTACAGTCTGTAAAAGTAAATATCACTTCCTTTTCGAAGCATTTTGTAGAAGAAGTAATACTCTTCATTGTTACATTTTGTAAAAGGAAATGTCACTCCTTTTTCTGATATACTGGGTAGATTTTGTAATAGGAGGCATCAACCTTTTCCGAAACATTTTCGTAACGTTAACTATTTATCGATTGAAATTGAAAACAAAATAATTCATCGAAAGATACTTGCAAGCTGATTCACTTGTAATTTTTTTTTCAATCGTTGGAAATTTTCTTGCAGCCTTTTCAGTTGGCTGGTCGAATTATTATTTTTTTCATTTATGGCTTTTTCTTAACAATTTTCTTACCAAAATATATGTAGTATGAAACTGTTTGAATAATATAAGTTACTAAAATTGACAATATTCGGTTTCCGTGAAATAAATACAGTTTCTGGTACCAAGCTCTTCAGTGTGCAAATAGTCACTTTATAATACTTTGGAAATAGCCAAAATATTATAAAGTGACAATTTGCACCGTGTGCAAATAGCCAAAGTATTATAAAGTGACTATTTGCACCGTGTGCAGCGAGCCTTGTCCTTTTCGAAATGCACTTACAAAAATAAATTTAATAAAAATATCCAATAATTACTCATTTGTATGGTGTCTGACAAGATTCTTGTCTTATACATTCCTGGTCCACTGCTCTCTTCATTTATCGATGGTAGATCACGGCAATAATCGTACGACGTATTGTACATACCATTGCATACAAATTTTGTCTTGGATAATGAGAAAGTTGGGCATACCCTTGATGCCATATTGAAATATCATAAGAAATAGGAAGGGTTCGACGCGCAAAATTCTTATAAATTTTAATATGTTCACCACTTTCGGATGGAGGCAGACATTATCGATCCAATTCACCATAATTATTGTAATTATAATAGTAATCACTAAACAATCTGAATCGACTAATTCAACTAATTGTATTGAATGAATCTGGCGTTATTTATACCACTTAAAAGTATATCAATTTTTGATTAGACAAATGAAACGGTGATAGTGAGCAGATACGTCAGCCATATGAAGTAGACGTGAATGCCGGGCAAGTAAACATCGGTAACATTTTTAGGCAATTGGCCGGAGTCAATAAATAATATATCAAAGATTTCTTATATTTAAACGAGAGGGTGTTATAAGAAACACGAACCTGAAGCAATTGAAGAACGTGTTACCGAACTTTTGAAATTAAATCAGCGGCTTACGTATCTTTCAATGAGCAAACATATTTGCGTATGAGTAGATAGTTTTCGTTATACTGTCAATGTTAACTTAGCTTAACCTGTTACAGACAGCAAGCATATGACCAGTATTATTATCGGGTCTATTACTTCTGTCGATCAAAGCATTTTTAATTGGTTGATTTCAAATCTTGTACTTCAATTTTTTAACACGCATTTTACAATATATGGACCATATTACCCATAGCTAGCCATTATTGTCGTCGTTATGGATTACAGATGTGACAGGTTAACTATACCAAATTTTTAGGAAAGAATTCGGCTCATGGATACTTTAAAGATGGGCCATGGGCCTTACCGAAAACTTCTCATTGATATGACATTTTCTCACGTTCATACTTCCATATTCAAGATTGTGAATACCGGCGTGAATCAAAATAATGAAAATTGAATTCAATTATCAATTAAGTGACTAATATTGATAAGCGATTAAATCTGAAATACTTGAAAAAGAAGAAAAACGTGAAGCATCCAACCTGCCGTTTGTAAATAATTTTTACGATTCACGATTGAATAGACAAATTGGTTCGCACAGTCGTTGGTAGTGATTCATCATTGTTGACATTTTAGTATTTCGCGGAGAAAGCACATTTATGCGAATGATTAAAGACTCAGAAGAGTGCGCACCAGGCCCGAACTGGTCATACAGTGAATTTGGAGGATGTTTATATGAAAATTTTTAATTCTTGGGTTTTAAAAAAGATGAGTTTAATGTTCGGCCCTGGCGCACGTGAACGACTATAGTTTACGTTTTCGATAAAATATTTCATCAAGTCACGATTAGCTCTTGAATTCATGTTTCACTAGTGGGAAAATTTAATTTTAAGGAAGATTACATTAGGAAGACTTATGCGAACCAAACCACCGTGTATGTATGAAAGTTGAAGAGAGAGTGGATGTATGGTGGCAAATACTGCGTAAGACATTGTGCAGTAAATGTCAGTGAAATTTAGACATGAATTTGCTTCAGCCGGCCGACTCGTACAACAAAACTGCTCATACGTCTTTATCCGATTACTGATATTGACACTGATAACCCTGCGCAGGCATGTTAGTATTTCTCCGGTATTAAAGACGGATACTTTTATTGTACAAATGAAACGGGGGAAGTAGGGGAAATAGGCGATAGCATTAATCAAGACTAGCATGCAGCGACTATTTTTGCCAAAACATTTTCCCAGACTTTCCTACATTTTTCCAAATTTTCACGAAAATATTTGTAAGGCAAATATGGAAAAATCTAGGGAAATGTCGGAAAATAGTCCCTGCTAAAAATTACAAATTAATTCACTGAAGTCTTTCAAGCTACTATTACGTGGCAATCCTTCAGAAAATGTTTAGCTTATAAAACAGACATCAAATCTCTATTTATTTATTTTTTTAAATATATTACTTCCAATTTTTGTTTGTTTGTTTAGTTTAAGTTATTGATGGTTTCATGGGATAAAATAATTGAATATTTAAGGTAAAAAAATATTACACAATGTCTTTGGATGAGTGTATTGTCTGTAATTGAATTTTAAGTTGTTAATACCAGAGGCAGGATGCTATATTGCCGGATTTATAGAAATGATGGAGCAGTTAAACAATTCTATTGGATTTTGTTTTATTTAACCTTTTCAAAACAGCAAATGATTCACCATCCGATCGGTTACGTCTTACGATTTAAATATCGCCTACAGTCAGAGACAGTGAAATTCCAGCATGAATTTGCTTCATCTGATCCACATATACAATCAAAATTGTTTAAACGGATCTGCTCTACGCGTATAAAGACAACAAAGTCTAAAATAATTCGCTTAGCTATTAAGCACGAAAAAATCTTTTTGAAAGCGTACGTGTCAGTAACAGACATATAAAATCTTGGAATAAAAAAAGAATTAAAATGATGCGAATGATCTAAGAAATTAAATTGTTCACCTGGAGAGGGATTACGGCGTCAGTTCTCTTTTCTCTATTCAATCAAAACTCTTCTGATAGAGAACGATTCACTCTTTCTTTAAAACTTTAATCGCTAAGCCGATATAGAGCCGATTTAAAAATTGATTGCTGTTCCGGAGTCCTAAGATCACGTGCTATACGATGGCATTTTATTTGACTGAAATCCGTCGAGTAAAAAATTAATTATTTTTCTGTTGACAGTGGCTTTGTTGCAGCGACATCTTTCAGTGAAAGAGTGAATCGTTCTCTATCAGAAGAGTTTTGATTGAATAGAGAAAAGAGAACTGACGCCGTAATCCCTCTCCTGCAAGATTGTTTGTCATTCAGATACTTTAATCAAAGAATTTAATTAAAAGTCAACGCAGCCAGCTATTACCTATACACAAGAAAACAAATACAGCAAGGAAAAAAAAACCTAACAAGAAAAATAATTATCAAAACACCGAAATCTTATTGAAAACCGAAAAAAACACAAGTTAATCGACCTCGACAATCATTTAATTGCGTGTTCACTTTTTCCATCATAAGGAGAGCGCTTAAAAAGGATCTTCTTATATTGTCTTATCTATAAACGACAACGAGAAAAAAAAATCTAAAAAAAAGAAAAACCGATGTCATTTACACTTTTTCTGCTTTGTCGTTATTATTATTGTTTGCTTTTACTTTGGCTCGCCTATGATCTTTTTTCCTCTCTTATTCACTTCACTGTTCCAGCTTAGCTTCTACGAAATGTTTTTTTTTTCATGAAGACATCGTCATTCAGGTTAACTTAATGGGGGGCCTCGTAGTACACGGTGTTTTATTTTTATTTTATTTTTTTCTTCTTAAAATACATGATGAACTAAGAGATTTAATCACCCGCGTCAAGAAGCTATTTGCCAAAATTAAAAGAATGTACAAGAAAGTCGCAGAGAAAAAGTGGAATAAATTGAAAAAAAAAAAATTGAGATTGCTTCCAAATAAATTTATGTTTTCTTGTTTTGGAAAATACGTTTTAATTAATATCCAAATAATGGTATTTTTGGCAATTTTTCAGGGAATTTAGCGAGTCAATTAAACATTAATTTTGTACAAACTTAATGCTTGAGTCGATAGATATAAGAGTCCCAGTCGAAATTAAGTGAAACGAAATTTTTATACAGTCCTGACGGTTCAGCGTAATTTGCTAGACTTTTGCGATTTTCAATTTAATTTGAGTCCAAAGAACCCAATTCAAAATGTTCATAATGAAAGAAAAACAGAAAATTTTAATAGTATATTATCCCCAGCATGAACCGAAGTCAACTGCAGTGAGTATAAAAGTATTTTTCCCAACGGAGGGGATAAAATGACCATTTCGGTCATTTGGAAGCTTCGGAAGCCTTTGTTGCGAAATGTAATTTCCAACTTTTCATCCCTCGTTGAACAAATAACTATTTATTACAATGAATATAATCACAACACAATTTGCACTTCAATTATATTTAAATACCTACACAGAGAGAAATCCTGGATTAGATTTAAATCTTTTTCGGATTACATATAGGACCAAATTTATTTTTGGATTGAAATCTAATTTTTCGAAAGATTACTTGCATTTAATCTTTCGAAAATAATCTTTCGAAGGATTAGATCGAAATCTTCCAAGAGATTTAATTTTTTTTTATTTTGAAATTAAAATTTTTTTTCCAACATTTATTTGAATATTGAGTCAGATTTACTTGTTTTATTTATTCTGAAATTGGGAATTTTATTTGTTTAGTTGAAATTAAATGTTTTCTTTTTACTTACTTTGATCAGGATTTGAACTCTTTCACCTCGGTACCTCCGTATCTCCAGTCCTGTACTTTACCACTGAGCTATTGGGTTCTTAATCTTAGCAAGATTTAATTTCGAACCGTTGTTACGGAGATTTAAATCTTTCAAAGATTAAAAAATAATCTTCTGAACGAAACCTTTGTACCGACTGAGGTAACCATCATAGTAAACGAGTTCAAATCCTAATCGAAGGCAACATTTTTTTCTTCATTTTTTTAATTATTCAATAAACGATTATTATATTTCATAAATCTGCAGATTTATCCATGGATAAGCAACGATAAGGAAGTTGAGCCTGGCAAAAGTATTGAAAAGTAGGAAAATATTATAATAAAACGATATTTTGCGCCCCATATTTAATTGTACAATTGATTAAGAAGTATAACAGACCAATTGGCATGGAAGAATTTATTCAATTTTTAACGATTTTCAATTCAAAAATCAATATTCCTAAAGAAAAGCAAAAAAAAACTCCAACATTTCTGTGCTGTGGTTTTTAGTTTTACTTTGACTAGCTTCTAATCATAAACTCTAGATACCATAACAACGAACTTTGAAAAAAAAAATTTCGTGGCAAAATTGTCTATAGTTAACTTCACTTCTCACTGCTACTATCAATTTTAGGCATTTTAATCCGAAACGTAATCTATCGAAAGATTTAATTTTTGTAATCTTTGAAAAAAGATTGAAATGAAATCTTTAGAAAAATTTAAAATGTTCGTCATCTTTCCGTAGATTAAACATTTAATCCGACTTTTTTCTCTGTGTAGACTTCGATGGCCTTCTGTCGAAAAACACTCTGTTTGCATACCCTGGTCTGACTGTTTACAGACTGAAAACATATCTTTAGAGTAGTCATTAAAACTATTACTTTATTTGAAAGTAATTTCAAAAGTTTGATAATTTGTTTTGACAAAAACGTTGATGTATAAGACGACATTGGGTAGTAATTATTCTTTTGTGAAGATGTTATTGTCGCTGGGAACAAGATGTCATGGTCTTGTCTATTCAAGTGTGACAGACTCCGCTGGCTGTGATTGTGTCGCACCGGAGCAGACGATGATGCACATTGTGAACGACTGTCCTATGAGAAAATTTGTGGGAGGAATCGACGGCCTGAGCCGATTAGACGAAGGGGCTGTGAAATGCTCACAGACCTGGACCTAATGATTTAATGTGTTGAAGTTTTTGGTCTTTTTAATTTTGCATTTGTTTTTTGAATTTTTTGTTGAATTGATTCGGTCGCCATACGAAAATAAATAAATAGGATGTCATGGTCTTCGCTTTTAGTTCTGCTCAGTGCCCTCAACCAACGATTTAAAAACAAGTTTTTGTTTGTTTTATTGTGTTTATTGAATGCCTTGCATTCAACTGTCTCGAGTCATCTTCATGGCTAAAAAGTTACAATAAACCTTGGACGAATTATTACTAGACTGGTATTTCGCACGATAACATGTGTCCCCAACATCAATTTGTATAAGATGCATATTTCGTAGCATTTTACGTAGAATGTTACACCAGTACATGCAGTACATGCATTAGTTGTGACTGGTAATATAAAGGCTTCATTTTGACAGTAAATTTGCAATTAAAAAAAAGTTGCACACGTTGCATTCGATCCGGGGACACTCAGGCCATGAGTCCGGTGCGTTGTCACTGAGCCATTCAGTACGTGACGTTACATAGTTACATAGTTACATTGTTAATATAAGTGAAAACATTACCCTTACCAGCTAATGTAGATTACCTAAGACAGAAAATATACATTACCTGCTAACATTTGGCAGACACATTATCTGTCACAGGTAATACTTGACAGATAGCCTACTTACAGAAAGCTTTGGGGCACGACACCAGTCACAGATAATTTATTTAATTTAAATTACAAATTTTGTACATACGCGTACTTTTACAAGGCTGTAAACTTTGGGGAGGTCACGCAGATACAGATCCGCTGGTGACACAGACAAAATTTGACATTTTCATACATTTTCATAGAAGATGGATTCTTAAATTTGACAATTTCATAGTAGATGAATTCTGTTTTGTGTGTTCCCGCGTATCTAAGAAAATGGCGGTCTGCGTGACCTCCCCAACAGTCTATAACCTTGTACTTTTAGAGGTTGCATTAGTACAAGAGAGGGAGTCTCAATTTTTAAGTGTTTTTCTTAAATTAACTATATCAAAAGTGTGTGTCTTCCAAAATATTATTTTCACGATAACCGGTTGCGCATCTACTATAATGGAATAAATCAACTCTTTTCTAGTAACACTTCCGGTCTCTGAAAGTTTCCACCGTCATCGTTAAGGTAATCGTTCCCATATTTTAATGTTTTTTTCAAAAATTCAAATTCTTCGCGCTAATTTGCCCACCAATTCTCACACTATCAAACATTTCGTATTTCATGTTGGGGACATTTACATAATTTTGTTCGAAAATTCCAATCTATATATATAGTGTGTCTAAGGTCTAGAATATAAAAACGACTATTGTAGAAACCGAAGACAATTTCGTGGATTCTATGCACATATTAAAATTGGTACAAACACACTTGCGGGATGGGATTCATACAAACTTTTGATAAAGCAAATCTTTTACTAAACCTGTTTGTATCAGAACTCCATTTCGATGGAGAAAAAAAAACTAAAGAAAAACGATAATACATTCAGCACAGAGCACAGAGCATAAGTTATTGCTCAGATCACCATCAACGAAAAAATTCTACTTCTTCACACGTTTGTCTTCGGCTCTTAGTTGATTAGGGGTGGCAATATTTTATCCTTCACAATAATACTGGATTTTCCGTGTTTGAAGGGATTTATAAATCATGTGACAATAGCACTCTATAAATTTTCGAGAGTCCTTGTCGTCGTAACACATAAAATATACTTTTCTTCCAATTTCTATTCACAATATTTGTATCCCTCGCCACATATAATATTGTGGTTTTATTTGCGATATTTCAGTGATATTATATTCGGTATTTTATTTGAAAAATCTCTGTTCCGTGTTTCGTGAGTGGTATCAAAAGAAAATCTATTTTGATGGGACGACGACAAAAAAAAAGTTCAATTCTTCCTTACATTTCAAAGATATATGAGCGGCGTAGAATTCAGAGTCAAGGAATCGTTATTATATACCCAACTTTTGTTTGTATCGCCCCAATCATCTATTGTATTTTGAACATTGAAATTATCTTTTATAGCACGATACACACCATTCTGAGATAGATGCTTTTTGTTGACCATATCTAGTACTTATAACTGATAGATTATGAGTCATCGATCTAGTTCTTTGTTCATGAAGTCATTTAGAACATTTCGGAGTTACTCCAGCTACACACAGCGACGCGAAAGTCAAAATTTTCTTTTTCGCAATTCCGGTCCATAATCATCACCTTTCCATGCATCCATTTAATGTCGTTTTGAAGGTATTTATTTCACTGTATTCCTGGACACAGTGCGATATCACGACTTTTTTTTCGCACGCTAAAGAACCTATTACCTTCAACGAAGGCTAAATTTTTATAAATAAAAATCTTGCATTGACCAGAAATCGAACCCCCCACACCAAAAGGTTTTTGAACACAAAGCAGCGACTGTAGCCATTCGGCTATAGAGTCACACAATTATACCGAACGTATTGTTGAAGCGTATATACTAAGCATTGACTACTCGATTTCATTCAACGCGTCTCTTTACATCACATAGCAATGTGTATCATACTGCAGCCTTCTTGATCGTTCAAATGAATTTCTGTATACACAAGAACTTTGGAACAAAATGTAGGACATGTTTTGCATTGGAAAGGTGATTATGGCCCGAAATTGCGAAAAACGTTGTATCTACCACGGTAGGTATGCTGGTATTTTTTCGCACACGACGTCTTGTCGACCTCGGCTTCGCCTCGGGTCGACAATCGACATCTAGTGCGAAAAAATACCTTCATACCTACCTTCGTAGATAAATAACTATTGTAATACTGTCAAACTTGACAGAAGAACAAAAGAAAAAAGAAAAGTTTGACTTAGGTCTCTTCCCAAGTAGCATTTCAGAAAAAATAACTTATTCGTTAAAATAACGTTGTAGCAACGTTGCCACAACGGTTGTGCAACCGTTGTTGCCCGGTTATAGTTTAACCTACGTCAATTAACCGTTGGATAACCGTTAAACAACGAAAAAGTTAAAAATTATAGTTGCTCTACCTTAAATTTTTAACTTTTTCGTTGTTTAACTGTTATCCAACGGTTAATTGACCTAGGTTAAACTATAACCGGGCAACAACGGTTGCAAAACCGTTGTGACAACGTTGCTACAACGTTATTCTAACGAATAAGGTTTTTTTTCTGAAATGCTACTTGGGTTTCGCGTCGCTATGTGCAGCTACAGTTATGCTCAAAACAAACGAGGCATTGAAAACGTGTTTTGGTCCTATTTTTCATGACGAAATTTTCGAAACTGTCAAATGAAGTTAGAACTTTTTCTATTCAAAATCGCGACTGCTGCATCTGTCAATGAAAACTAGGACCAACACACGTTTCCAATGCCTCGTTTGTTTTGAGCATTAGTTCTTGCGATTGACACTAACAAATTCCGAAACGGATCATTTGAAGGTCTTCGCCCGCATGAAAACTTTTGCGAGTAAGTTACGACTAGTCTCTCGTCAATATGACACTCTGAGTAATAACGGAATGTTAATATTGCAGAGAAATCGTTTATATCAACGCAAAAAAGCAATATGAGCCCTCATTGCAAAGACGTGTGTCGCCAATAAAAAATTATGGCGTCAATATTTCCATCCATAAAACCGAAATAAATTACCCGAAACAACTCAAAATCTACATCTTAACATCGTCATCCCTCCATCCACTTACAATACCATAAATTATCCATTTTCAAATATAAGAAAATCATAAAAGAAAACAATGTCTTCATATTCAAATTCGAATAAATATCCAAACAGAAAATAACACAAGACACTTTATCTCGTCATATCAACAGTCTTTTTTTTGCTTGTTTTTATTTTCACTCTCAATGGAATATTGGCAAACACTCACACGCTAGATTTTTCGCAAAAGAAGTGGAAAAAGAAAACAACAACTGAAAGTCAACATCCTTTTATTGCACTTTATTTGAAATACGGTTATGGATTTGGCATTGGTTTCAATGCGAAAAGAATCGAACCCTCTTCGACCCCATTATAAACACATATTCATCCTATATAGGATTCACATGCCGAAAAAGGGTGCAAATTTTCAATATTTCCACTGTCTCCATTGGCAATAAAATAAGTCAAAAAAATATTTCATAAAAAACTCAACCTACGTAATTCGGGATTGCTCCATTCCACCGGTATAATATTCAAAGTGTATGCAGCTACAACTGCTGTGAATAGCTCAACAGCAATATTGTGTATCGATATTTTTTGATGCGAAGTGAATTCCCTGTTTGTAAGAATGTATCAGTTTGCAGTTGTAAATTGTAAACAGGGAGTGAAACACTCGTTTAAGCTTATTTGAGTCTTTATATCTATTTTAAATGTGGAAATGTGCGAATTTTGATTTACTGAGACATTTTACTGCGAGCGATAAGAGAAACATTTCAAGAAAACGGTTTAGATGATCAACCATTTGATTCCAAAATGATTCCTCTGAGGCCCTGTTTTATTTGCGGTTTTATTTTGGATCATCTTGCCAGTCTCAACACTTAATTTTAACTATTGCCAATCCCGACCGGTCGCATATACCACCAATGATTTGTAAACAAAACTAATTTTCCCAAAAAACTATAATTGCCCCAGCCATTACTCACGAAGCGTTATCAATTACATCATTAATTTCACCTAACATTTATAACCATATGTGGTTTATTGTTCAACTCCTTCATGTATACATCTTGACGGTTCGGATTTCTCTGGCAAAACTTATCAAATGTGGGTGGTCAATCGTCTATATCTATATGTTGTACCACAATACAATATATGGAAGAAAACAGCCACAACTCTCTCTCTATCTTTCATACATCCGAGAAATTTATGTATGGCCTTGTACAAACAATATTTGGGTGTATGTATAGGCAATAACTAACTGAAACCATACGTCGGCCACATATAAAAGGAAATTTTTCTTTTCAACATAAAAGAAATGGAATTATTTGACAAAAGACAAACACGCGTCCAATATCATATATTTGCTGCATTATTTCCCATCAGTATCGTGTCCATTCTGTAGTCACCATCGCACCGCAAGAAGAACACGAAATAAAAAGAGCTCTGGATGTGTGGATATATATTAATAGTTGTGTATTTGCGGTTAACTAAAGACTGTTTTAGGACTGTTGCCCGTAGGACCGGGGAGATGAAAAATTCGGACACATATTGGATGTGGTAAATAATGATGTGATAGGAGCTTAATCTATATGGAACGACTGGATTATATGACACTGTGTGCTACTTTTCGTATTTACTGTTAATATGAGTGGTGTTTTGTGCACATTGGATGAGAAGGAGAGTGTATATGCGATGCTAAGTGGGTGGTATGCTGTGGTGATACGTATATATATATACAACACAGAAAACATTGTATAAATAAACTCTCAAAGAACGGAACGATATGTCGTGTGGACATATATTCGATGGGAATGGGAAAATAATATTAAATTGGTCTTGGACGAGAACTTAATGGTAACGTTATGTAATAAATCGGCTACTACTTCGGTCCAAAACTTCATAATACTGTCGTTAAATAATGCATTAATCATTGGGTAATCTTGTTAGATGTTCTCATATATGTGCTAATGTATACCACGGATCCATGTGTAATGTGATGTCTTATTTCTGGTTTTTATTTTTGTGAAATAATTTTTTTTCTCTTGCTTGCTTTGCCGACGAATATTAATGTGATATTGAGTGGATTATGACTTGTAATATTATTTGGATATCAAACAGAAACTTTACTCGTGTCCCTTTCACTACGTGAGACATTAGGCATCCTGATGATGGTTTATATTCAATTCCATGACCTTCAATTAAAAATAGAGTAAATTAACACGTGTGTCAACAGCAGAGTCCTCATTCTGAGCGTATACGGTAAACTTTCAGATGTCAAACTCATAAAACCAATAAAAACTCATCTCCATGGAATTTATCCCAGTGAAAGTACGTGAAAACTATTCATACAAATCCAGCACACCTTCACTTCATAATACGTAATAACTCCATTATATTGGAGTTTTACATTAATTTAATGTGTGTTCCATCCAAATTAACATGTTTGTCGTGGCGTCACACAAAATGTCCATAAATAAATATTAAAAAAAGAGCCGAAAAAACAACAGCCAAAAAGACACAACTAAATGTCCCATTCCATTCTCATAATGCTATGTTGGTTGGTGTTATTTAATTTTATAAATATTTTTCTTTTATTGTGCGTAGAGAGAGGAGAGTAGGTGCACGGGATATACAATATGTCATGTCATTCGAAGGCGCGAAGGGTGCCTCGATAATTAATCAGAATGACTTCAAATTTTGAAGGGTGGCAATTTTTTGTATCGTTAATTTCGGGGAAAATGGGTCGAGTATTTTAAGTTGATTTAGAAAAATAAATTTACGTAATGAAATTAAAAGAGGGCATGTTACTTTTTATAGAAATTGCTTTTTCTTTCGCATTTTACGACAGTCGGTCTAATGATGCGATTTATATGGAGCCAAATTTGATTGACTCCCGAATATTGGAATGGGTATAGATACTTGTTCGTTTGATATACGAGCGATTTGAGTGTGACGTTGAAAACAAAATACTTAAAGACATCTTATACGGAAAGAAGTTGCTTACACAGCACACGTCTTGAAGACTTAAAGTATGCGATATCCAATTTCTTTTTATATAACACACAATCAGCATGGAGAGTTATAGGTATCCTTGTCACTTGAGTTTGATCCACATTGATGAAAACATACATTCCTAGTCATCAAGTGAAGTGTTAGAAAACTCAAATTACTGTTGACAGGCTTATGAAAGTGTAAAATAAATTCATTCGTAACAAGATCGAGTATGAACTCACGTAGAAGAGTTGTTAAGATTCTAATACATAGTTTTAATTCGCCCTTTTCGACTTGAAGGTCATTGATGCAGCTGCCCGGAGCGAATAAGAATTATTAGAAACTTTTATATTTGTAGCCTTTATTTTCCACTACTGGATGTAGGCCTCCCAATGAGTGGTACTTAGCCATTAAACACCACGCGGGCCAGTGCGGGTTGGTGAGTTAGAAACTTGATTTCTTTTAATGTTCTTCATAATTACAGAATCTGTTACCCCTTCCGATTAAATTATTTTCAAAAGATTGATTCAAAATCTTTTACTTCATTACTTTTAACATACATTGTGCTAATATACTAAAATAGCCGGATTCTAGGATACTCGGGTATTACTGGTATTATGTGGTAACGTAAAAGCGAACCCCATTCAACTATTAGTGGGATAGATGGTATCAAATGCAAGATGATACTTATCAGAGGATGATGGATGAGGTTTAACTAATCGAACCAGTCAAAATTTCCTTCATTTATCCAAAATTCCGGATTTCTTGTGGACTACTTCACATTTCTAAGATCAGATTTCTCCTTATCTAAACTTTACAACAAATGAACCAGGTTTCTAGAGCGCATATGCAAAGAGGGAATAATAAGTCGCTGCATAGACACCACACGAAATAATCAACATTAAAGCGGACGTCAGCGAAATTTGATTAAGTTTACTTCAGCTGATTTTCATACTCAAATTAAACTGCTTATAGGTAAACAGCCTCGATTCAAACAACACACACGCCACGGAGAACAGCGGCAGAGATTGGAGTAGAAGCAAGAGATTGGTGTATTTTTATTGAATCTTAACGTAAATCGTAACTTAAAAATAAACTTACTAAGCAGTCTTGGAGACCACGACTGGGCATCGTAACTTAAAAACAAGTCAGTCTTGTGTGCGGACCACCAGTGTAAAAATTCGAAATTACATTTCATCAGAAAAATTGCTCCAAGATTGAAGTGAATGAAACTATAAATCCTCATTGCAATGGTAATTTTCTGTATTTGATTTTAGTAAACTCTCGTTGCCGATTTGTCGCAAAATTCAACTCGCAAATTGTCGCACCGACAAATCGTCTCTGTCACTGTTCTCCGTGGCGTGTGTGTGTTGTTTGAATCGAGGCTGTTTACTTATAGGATTGTATAACTACAACGCAAGTGCGTGTAACTCTTCCACTAGTATAGACTTTTCTTTAGACACGTGAGCAGCGGAAATACAGCTAAAGCAAATTCTAAATCTATCTAAATTTCACTGACGTCGACGAATGTAGAGGAACTAGATTGACAGTATACAGAGGAGAATATGACAGTAGAGTTCGATTTCAACAAACACCTTCATAGGAGAATGATATTTAGAAACTAAGAAGAAATGTAATAGAGTTTTCCAATATTTTAGTACATTCTGTCATAAAATTACTGCTGTCACTGCGCTCTTATGTTCCTGTGAACCAACTTCATATGGTGATATTTGCTCTGTAATGTTCTGTAATGACAAATGTGAAGTCGGTTCACATGAATAGAAGCTGCAGATAATTAAGTACTATGAAAAAAATGTGGCGCCTCTACAGGCCTACCCTCTTGTCCCATATACATCGATATTTGACAAGATTCGGAATAGAATCTATGTGGAAAACATATAGATTCAGCCGATCATTACTGATGACAATTACCAGCATACATCTCTTCGAGATACAAATGTCTAGAAAATATGTGATAAGTATGTTACGCCACACCCTTAAGGATATCAATCACTACTACAAAATTAGGACAACACGTTTTCGTTGAAAATACGGAATGCAGTCATCTGCAACAAACATGTGAACTTTTGAATTTTATTCCATGTCTGTTACCCTAAATGCCCTAAATCCACACGGGAAGGTTGCTTCTTTATGTTTCGTTTTGTACACTCACTCCCTTCAATAAGTTTCCCGTTTTAATTCTTCTCAGATTCTTAAATTTTACTTCCCATTTTCTAGAAATTTCTTCAATTTCATTTGCCATTGCACGATGTATGCAATTTACCCATAAATATAGTACCTTTCCGAAGACGATGAAATTGTTACAAATCGTAAAACGTAGTCAGCAAGGATTATAAAGATGAAAACCGAAAGAAGTTTATTTTCTCCACATAAAAAAAAGAGAGCAGCACTTGTCAACAATATAAAATAAATCTTTGTTCATTCATCCGGTTTCCGCTTTTCAGTAGCGATTACATTGCATTAGTCCTTCCGGTTTTTATGTGAGCGCTTCAAGTGTACCGACTATTCCTTACATTAATTTATCTACAATTTATTAGTGTTTCACGAAAATTATTTTATAATAGCGCACAGCGTCGTGTACGATGTGGCTGCAGTACTCAAAACTATGCATAATAAGAGTTAGAGAATTGCATCGCCAAACAAAATGGATATGGAGTTCAACTAGTGTGCCGGTAGTGGATATATCAAAAGTTTTAAACAATTTCTTCCTTATTTTAGCCCGCATCATATACGTATGTATGTGTATAGAGAGATGCTAGGTACACCTTCACGCCATATCATTAGCATTAACCAACATAGCTCCCTCTCCGTTTTGATATGGAAAAAACCATACACGACATTTTATTCGTTGTATTTTAGAAAGCCACAAAAAAGCGACTACTTCCCATTTGTACGACATACGAAAAAGGCTTGAAGTATGAGAATCTCATGGTAGATGATAGGTAGAATGTATAGATAACCAGAGGTTAGGGTGGTTATGTGTATATATGTGAACGAATTTTACCATCATCCTTTTCGTTACACTTGTGTTGTTGCGTCGGGTAATAATTTTGCGATTCTATTGTGTAGCTGAAAATTATTATTTTACTTTGGATAATGTTCTCTTTGGCTATTCATATTCGGATATCTCTTGACTTCTTATTACTTTATTTTATGCCATAGCCTTGATTCCTTCAAGTGAATGTATATATGCATGATGATTATGATACCGACTCCTCATCCCCCTTCATCCCAACACAGTAAGTTTGAATGCTGCTACACCAAAAGATATGTTAAAATACAAATTTTTCGAATGTATGGGGGCATTATAAGTTAAAACAATGAGTGGGATGAGTGTGTAAAGGGGGGTTTTCATTTGAAAAACACAATTCGACTGAATGTGATGCTCTCAGCACAGAACACACACACACCGGGTGGGGTATTATATTTATATACGGAAATGTTAAGATTTCAGCAGTGTCTTATGGCAATATATATTGTCTTCGCATTCATATTTTCACGATTTTATGTTAGAAAATGTGAAAATTTGGCGAGAGATAGAGAAGAGCCTTTTTTAGAACGGGCTTCTGTTGTATGGATATAAGACGATGGGTTGCGATATCTAATAAAGATAATCCAGCATCCAGCCTTGGATGTATATAAATATGTATAACATGTTTACGAATAGAGGCGAATTTTTAATGGATTAAATTACCACTCTTTGAGAGTCAATTAATAAATGTTATGATAAATAAGATGCCTTGCTATTCGAGTTGTGTTATCGCTTGGAATGCCTCAATTGTGTTGTGAATATTGACACCTTGGGAGTAATATAAATGATTGCGTTGAAGTGATTTAAAAATTGGATGATGTTATGCTCAGAATTTGGTTCTTATTCATCCGGATTTATGTCACCTCATAACGAGACGTTTTAATGTTTCCATTCCACTTTTTTTTGGTTATCCTTCCATTAAGTTTCAAAAACCCACACATCTGTTGGGAATTCGAATTCCAGACCGAATCGGATTGGATTTATTTTGAGGATGAACTGATTTAAAGAAAAGGTTTTAGTTTGCATGAAGAAAGAAAAAAAACACCTACGTGAAGTCATGATGTTGTCCTATCGTGCTACATGCACTCAGACCCGTAGAACTGTAACCGTTGGTTTTGCTTTGCTGACATGTGTAGTAGAAAACACCAAATTACAATCTCAATCGGCTTCATCGACTCATTAGTGTCAAACAATGATCCAACTGTTAGGGATGGGAGGCGTTCAAAATTATCGATAATATCAATCGAAAGAAATTATCGATAATTGATTAATCATATCGTTATCGATAATTTAATAATTATCGATAATTATCAAAATATCGAAATTCGATAATTATCAAAATATCGATATTTTGATATTTATCTGAAAATTCATGATAATATACCGATATATCGGAATATATCGATAAATATCGGATTTTCGGACCGAAATATCGATATATCGAATTATCGATATCTTGATAATTATCAAAATATCAATAATTATCGACTATCGATAATTTTCGATAAAAAAAGTCGATAATTATCGATTATCGATAATTGATAATTATCGATAATCATTTTCATTATCGCCCATGCCTACCAACTGTTGCATACACAACATTTTGCCGTTCCTGTGCACAATTTGTTTGTAGTAAGTTTTCCTTCACAATATAGGAATTTCGAGCGCTCCAACGTGCAGGGCAAGGACTATGGGAAAATGATTTCCTACATTTTCTAAAACTTTCCAAATTTTAATTTATTTTTTCAAAAGATGTTTTTGGGAAATTTTGGAAAATGTGGAAATTTTAGGAAAATGTTTTCTTCCTGCAAGTTGGAGCGCTTTAAATTCCTATCTTGTGCAGAGAAAAGTTCCTACGAACAGAAACATTGGTTGGCGATAATAAGTCATTAACTATTAAAGGGAATATTACGTTGCGGTTGAAGCCGATTTAGCAGATTGTAATTTCGAGCGCTCCAACGTGAAGGAAAGGATTATTTTTGAGGGGAACTCACTGGCCAAAATAGTGGCAAATCTGGAAACTGTAAATTGGTTGAAATAGAAAGTAAATTTAAGAAACTGAACAGTGTTTCTCTTTTGGTTTTAATTTTAAATACCAAAACCGTTTTAGCGTTGCAAAAATGCTCAACGAACCAAATCGACAAGATCTCAATTCGCGAAAAGTGCAGCGAGTGAGAAGAACATTTTTTTTGCATTGTCTGACTCTTTAAATCATCATACTCTTCCGTATTTCCTCTCAATTACTTTTAATTTCTCTTATTTCCTTGTAATTCCATCAATTTCTACAATTTCCTTAAATTACTATTACATATCGGATGCTCCGGCAATTCCTTCAAGGAAGGGTGTGTTCCCACTCGATTTTTCATTGTTTCTGGAATTTTCCCAAAAAATATTTTATGGAGACTTTGGAGACTCCTATCTTGTGCGTGCACGCAAAAAGTCATAGAAATTTTTTTGTTATCGAAAGCAAGCGATCGGCTCTTGCCAATACTCTCTCTAGCAACCAAACTACATTTATTAATGTGATTAAAATGCAACGTAGCCTTCTCATTTTACACGTAAAATCTAAATCATAAATTACTCAACAGTGTATGATCCTACAAACAAAGGAATAAGGTGGTATTTTGACAGCGTCAAAACTAAGTTTGTTTTCTAGAGAGGGTATTGCTCCAATGTTGCTTTATACTATGAAAATGATTGCTTAAGCAAGCTATGTAGAACATTTTGTACGAAATATTAAGCAATACTTTCAACGAAAGAAGTAGTAGATTTAATGATTATAAAGTGATTCGCTTACTGTTTCTGAAGGCGGGAATTGAGGTCAGAAATTAATGCTCGGAAAATGAAAAATCAGGCTTCGATAGATACGCTTTATGAAATAAATGTCTCACAAACTGCACAAACAACTCACCTCCACAATAATATATGCAGACCGTTCCGTCTCATATATTGTGCTGGTGTCGAAAAAACATTGTTTTGTCAGGCTACTTACCCTCTTTACGATTTTTTTACAGCAACTTGGTGAGTCCAACAAATAAAAAACAAATTTCCCACATTATATCATATTAACAATAAAAAAACCCAAAAAATACACTCCAACAAACGCCGTACACCATACAATAAAAAACCCCTTAAAAAAAAGACAAACCTATCCACTTATGAGGTGATTTACATCCAAGAAAATTTCCTCTTGACCATAAATTCACTTGTTGTGTGTTGTTTTCATCGTAGAAAACCGAACGATAGCCAAACCCCTTACAAAATTCTCAATTCTCACCCTCTCCCTTCTTCGATGTTCGTGCCACTCGACGTCTATCTATTACCTTTTCGATGCAACACATGAGAAAACATTTCTAACATCAAGAAATGAATGGTTTGTTGAATGGAGTTTCTTCTATTTTCCGATCCCATTGAAAAGAATTTAAGGCGAAAATGTGATAGAATGAAAACATTGGGAAAATGAACGTGATTTGTTTGGCTGGAAAGTTTGGAATTCTGTTGTATTTAGTTGGTGGTTTTCTGGTAGACTAAGACAACTTTACACATAGAACAGAGACTCCTACTGAATCATTTTTGTTTGTTTAGTTAATTTTATTCGAATAATATTTGACAAACGGAGTGAGTGACGTGTTACACTTTCGCTACATTTTGACTCTCCCTGGTACAGAATTTGAATTGGTAAGTAGCCATTCGCTTCAAAGTTTTTACAACAGTAGACCCAAACAGAAATATCCAAATTGGTTGTATACTGTATTCTCGCGAATCCAATTACAATAAGACAGAAACGAAATGTTTTTTTTACCTCATATCTGATGCTACGACATTCTCATTGTTATATCAGCTAAAGAACAGAGCGATGAAGGCTTTGTTTATCATTTTCAATTCACTATGCAATATCTACCAACATCACATTGCATTCATCATAAACCGCACCACGAATCTAATTTCGAGATCTATTGCATCAATAATCCGTTCTTGAGAGAAAATTAAACAAAAATTTTGCTGAAAATTCACTTCGTAAGAAAAACATAAACAAACCAGACATTTGAGTGTCAGATGTTTGGTGTTTTTCGTTTCCAGCGGTTGGTAACTTTGAGAAACTATGTTTTCGTGGTGAAATTTCAGATGGCAGTGCAAGTACGATTCATTGATAAGATTTTTGGTTTTTCTTGCCGGGTAATATTTGGATCAACTAGGTTTGTCGCGAAAATCAATCATCTGATTCAATAAATGTGCAATTAACAAATTAAAATTGACAATAAAATCAGGAGGAACAAAACCCCGTAGTAGTACCGGGACAATGTTCATTACAATGTGTTTTCGAAACGAACTGAACCAAACAAAAGGGGGATAAGACTATTGTATACACATTGGTCTTCATAGTCCATTCCTAGTCCATGTTGCAAAATTTTTAAAAATTTCATTCAAGTAAAATTACGTAATTTTCACTATACGTCCAACAAGGACGATGGCATCGTATTGATGATATTTGTATGGAATGGAGAGGAGGTGTATAGTGGTTTTGTATATTGTATATGTGTTGCGTGTATAGCAGAAAAGTTTCCACATTTCCAGCGAAAACATTTGTCTTCATAGATAAATTCGGTTGGTGAGATATACAGTCAGAGCTCGGTGCGAACTTATTCAGCATGCTCAGCCGCTTAGACAAATCAACCAAATTTTGATTGATACAATTTTCACATTTTCCAATTTTATTGAATCAAAGTAACAATTTCCCGAATTACAATTTTCTTTCGCTGAGCCTATCAACTCACCACTTAATTTCCGCCCCATTATAGTTGAGGAACAAACCTTTATTCTTACCAGTCTGAACTTCACCGATCACGCGAATCATATTCGTAACCGATTCGATTGTATCGATTAAACCATTCGGTCCGCCCATTGCAGTACGAACCCATCCGGGATGGATTGCAACGGCTTTGATGCCACTGCTCGCCAGATCAACGCTCATCGACTTGGTGATCATATTCAATGCTGCTTTCGACGTTCGGTATGCGTAATGACCACCCGAAGTGTTATCATCCATTGAACCCATTTTCGATGTAATGTTCACAACGGCCGGTCGATGGGCATCATTTTTGGCGGTAGCTTTGCGCAATGCAGAGAACAACGTTCTGGTCAGCATGAACGGCGCGACGGCATTGATTTTGAAATTCTCCATCAAATCGTCGGATGATCCTTCCAGCAATGAAACCTTTAAGTATGCTCCCGCATTGTTGATTAGAACATCCAGTCCGTTTTCGTCAACGAGCTCATCCACTCTATTGGCAAAATTAGGTAGGGCATCCAAATCCGTCGTATCCAGTTTATAGATGTAAACCGATGCATTTGAATCGGCCAGTTCGCGCAATTCCTATTTACAAACAAATTGAATTAGCGTGGAAATTGTGTCATCCAATTCATTCGTATTATGAATTACCGTTGCCTTATCTGGATCGCGGCAAGTGGCGACAATAAGCTGCGGAGGACTATCCAGTTTCAGATATTGACGAACAAATTCAAGGCCCAGACCTCGATTAGCACCGGTAATAACAATTGTTTTGGCCATTATTGTTTTGAATAGGACGAAATCGGTGCAATGACCTTCACGCGGTGAGGTTGAATTTTATTATGATTGTATGTACAGTGACGAGTCACTCTTTGCGAACGCTTTAGATATAATACAAAAGAGCGTCTTATCACAGAACTTGGTTCAAACTAACCAGAATGTAAAATGCGTTTTTTATCTGATAAGAAAATCGAAAGTTTCCAATGGAATTCACGTAAAATTAAGCACCGGCTGATGGAACGTTTTGTATAGTAATGCCTCTTGACAATATTATATTAAAAAACATATGATCGCCATCAATCAACTTTATTTACGATTTGTATATTAAAAGGGCCTGGTCGTTTGATCCACATTGGCACCATACTTGAAAAATCAAAGTTTCTGATATTGATTATTGCGTATGTTAGACTATAGCGTTACGTATACTTTGAACGGTTAATTATGGGCGATATGTAGAATTGCCTTAAATCAAAGTAGTGCCAAAATGTGGAGCAATAGTTGAATAGTTGCATCAACGCAAAAGCTGTATTTGTAATACTTCCTGAAATGGGTTACAAACGTCCAAGGTTCTGAAAGAACAGGTTAAGACAACCCTGAGTTGATCACGAAGGCGGTGATACACAATAGCGTGAACGGCTGCGAAGTTTATATGTAAAATGGAACTTAACAAAAACAAAATTCTGAATTTTCGAGAAAAATATTTTCTTCGAGTTGATTTCTCCCACTATCTGTTTATAAAATTTGGTGTCAACCGCCTTCGTGGTTGTCTTAACCTGTTCTTTCAGAACTTTGACAAACGTCGACTTTGTTCAATATATTTGTTCATAAATATTTGCACAATATCTATTGCATTCATTTATTTAGCATAAATAGTTGCATTCAAGAATTCAATAGAAGGAATTTTGGCCGCGACCTCGGCTGCGACGAATATCATCTGTTATCGACAGCAAAGATAAAATAGAACGTTCACCTCTTGCTTATGTATATTTATATAAGAATGGGGTAATTTCAAATATCTTCAACTAAACGTTAAACAAAAGAAGTAACAGACTTCTACTTTTCATCACTCGTAACCCCTTCGGGGAAAAAGTCAACAGGCCCTTCCGAACGGGCGACATAACAGAATCTTTTAACATACGGTTATACATCTGTTGTCGATAACGACGACAAAAATATTGACACGCTCTGGGTAATAATGGTCCCTTAAAACTTTGATCGATGGAAGTAATAGATCCGATAATACTACTGGTCATATCCTTGCCGCCTGTAACAGGTTTACGTTGCAGACTTTATATAATTTTTTATAAAGATTTTGCACAGGGAATCTGCCAGTTTTTATGAAGAACAGAAAAATTAAAAGTTCTCACCTATCGCCAAAACACGATCAGGTCTGTCAATTCTTTTCTTTAAAGAATAGATCCAGAACAGCTTATCTTAAGTTTCGAAAACACTCTCTCTTTGGTGCAAGGTAAGAGTCATAAAATCCTCGAAAGAGCGATGTAGAATAATATGCAAATTCAATTTTCATGTGTAGGGGCCGACACACTTTCACTTGTCGCCTTCACTTCGTTTGGGCTACAACTCGCGAAATTACCAAAAATTTACGGTCCAAAACAGATACGTAAATAACTATTGCACACCAATATGAAACAACACGCCAGGCACTTATTGCATGGCTTTTGGGGAGTCTTACATTTGTGTGTCTCTTCTTCTTTGGCTTTGTAATCTTCATCAGTATCGTCCAAGTCTTCATCGTTTTTCAAATCCAGAGTTTCGATGTTATAGGCTACTTCGCCGAATGGAACGCGCTCACTAGCCGTGGGGTAAATAGCCATTTGACTACGTGAGTGCGAAGAAACAGCATGACATATATTTTGATATATCTCTGTTGATTCGCACTAACTCAGTCAAATGGTTTTTTCCCCACAGCTAGTGAGTACGTTCCGTTCGGCGAAGTAGCCTATTGGTGATGGTGAACAAAGACAAAATGAACAAAGAGATGTTTCAGTTCTTTTACTCAATGAAAGTAGATAAGTAGGTATGGCCAGTCCATACAAGTCGGAGCGGTAACGAGTAATTTCGCGCCGCGCGAGATTACACATGTTATAGTGGAATTTCGCGCCCATACATTTTTCAATGGCTAACTTGATTTAGAGAATTTTTGCGAGTACTTGGCGATAAATTGGCGGTAGATTCAGTTGAGTATCAGGCACATAAATTTTGGAGATGCGAATTTTATTCTAACACCCTAGAGCTTTGTATCAGGGATACCAGTGTCCTTAGAAAGTGTGGATTTTCCTTTTACGTTAGGATACCGGTATCCCAACTGAGATACACGTATTTTGTATCAAGGATACCGGTATCCCGACATAGAACGTGTGGATTTTCCTTTTACAAAACGTTAGGATACCGGTATCCCAACTGAGATACACATATTTTGCATCAAGGATACCAGTATCCTTACTCAGAAAAAGTGGATTTTCCTTTTACAAAATGTTAGGATGCCTGCATCGCAACTGAGACGTTGCGAGATTCATACCAGCAAGAAATTCCTTATGGGCGCGAAATTACACTAATAAAGTAGGAATTTCGCGTGGCGCGAGATTCCTACTTTAATAGTGTAATTTCGCGTCCATACGGCGCGAAATTACTACTAGCCGTCGGAGCACATACGGATTTGCATGGCGCCACCTCAAACGAACTCATTTCTAGTGGAAATTTGCACTAGAAATGAGTTCGTTTGAGGTGGCGCCATGCAGATCCGTATGTGCTCCGGCTAGAACAAATTTGAACGTTTGGCCATACCTATCTATTTACTTTCATTGCTTTTACTGTTGTGATGACATTTTCAAAGTTTTTTGTTTTGAAGAAAAAAATCAACAGAAAGGCCTCAGTAGAAAAATTTCTATTGGAAATCGAAAAAAATCAACAGAAAGGCCTCAGTAGGAAAATTTCGTTAAGAAATCGAAGAAAAAATTGAGGGTAAGGCCTCAGTAGGCCAGTCCGGGCCTGATTCATTCTTAAAGTTATAAGTCAGTTTGTCTTCGTCGAGATTTGATATTGAAGTGTTGGTTTCTAGGTTTCAGAGTATATGCCGTTTACACTACCCTTAAAATTATTACGATTTTCCAGGTGAAGCAGGTGAAGTTAATATCTTTATTTTATTTTGAGACTTTTAACTGACTTCCGGTTTTCATCAGATTGAAACATGGTTGCTGACGTGCCAACGTTAAAACAAAACGGTTACTGTGTTACACTAATTAGCATCCATCGGGGCAAAACTGTCTACGTCTTTGGAATAATATTCATCAAATATGTCTATTGTAAAATTGGATTTAAATTGGTAAGTACGTATGTTCTGTTACAGCTCACAGCTTCGGGGAGCATTATATCCTCCAAAAAATCAGTCAATAGCACAGTTCAAGAGAATGAATAAATGAAAATCATTTTTCCAAATATAAACCGAAAATGAAATAAAATTTTATTGCCTCCGACATATTTACATAAATGTTTTGCTTACCATGTCAAAAATGTTTTATTTTTTTCGAAAGGAATTGAAGATATTTAATACATTTGCCATACACTCCATCCATAATGTTTTCTTTCCTCCCGTATCATATACATATGCTTCATATTATAGACACCACATCACGAAAAACAATATTCATATCCCAAAAAAAAACTTGACTACCATACAGACACTCAAACCAAATTCGGAAAAAGGACATTTATTTTTTATGTTTCGAATATGAGTCGGCATATTTATGTAAAATCGTACAAGTCATATTCAAAAGATATGATAAATACGCGAAAATATCAGAAGGAGAGGAGATACTCGTTTCCGTATAATATTGAAGATATGTGTCTGCTCTATATCTTCCATACATGATTTCCGTTTATTCTTTTGTATATCAAAATATGTTCATATTTGACTCCCTATCAATTCCAAACAGCGAACCATATCCACTCTATGTGTGGCAGATAATCTGCATACGGGGGTATGGATGGGAATGGAGACAGAATCCCACCCTCAGGCTAAATAATTGAATTGTTTCGGCATTTTAGTAGATTGTTCTTGCCAGTTTCTTAGTGTTTTTATATTCGACGGATACGGATATGTGCGGAATGTCAAAGTACATTTAGATATATGAAAATTGAAGTATTTTATCCTCTCGTTCATTTCTCGAGAAGATATTTTGAATATTTTCTTTATTTTCGGTTGTTTTTTTGTCGTCTCTTCTCTGGTATTATTTATTCATATGAATGGCATGGTTTTTTATTGTCGTATTTATTTCGATTTCGTGCTGCGATATTTTAATTTTATCAATAGGATTTGAATAAATCAACTTTTATGTCCTTTTTCGTTGTGTGTGTATGTGTGGAAGACTTCAGGTTTTTAAATTTCACTGAATTTTGACGCTGAACTGTTTTTGTAAGTAATCCCAGCAATTCTTAGAAGTTGTCATCCTTGCATCAGCCATAGGTTTACCTCCTTCGGGCATTATGAACTCCAAGATGAAGACTCCTTATTGAAAACTGGGAAATTACCTTGAGAGCAGAATGAAGGCCTCTGAGTAACGAAAAACTACAAGCTTATCGATCATTTACACAGAATAGATCGGTATAGTAACCTTATTCTGATCTCGTGATCCAGCACCTGTTATCGGTGTACATATACCATTTACCATAACCGGATATGAAAACTGGAAGACGCCTTAACGACTGGAAAATCCAAGGACAGACGTAGGAATAAGGGTGCAAAGGATCTTTGATCTGGGTTTTTGATTTCACATATTGAAAAGCCTTCCTTAATGCTAATCTAATCTAAGGGCCAAGGATCAAACTATCTTTGTTTCTGCCTATTTAAAAGATGTCTACCATATGAGGATTGAGGAAGCCATCAATGAATGAGTGAGAGCTCGAAAACATTCATAGGTTTCGATTCTCGATCTTAAACAGTCGTCTCTGGGGGAAATTTTCAATGGTATAACAAATCAACACATTTAAGTGTTTCAGTAGTTCATACCACCAGGGAGTTGCGGGAATCTTTAATAATTTTTACCAGTGCCCAAATTTGCTAGATGTGATTGGCACATTTTAGTCAATGAAAGTAGATAAGTAGGTATGGCCAGTCCATTCAAGTCGGAGCACATACGGATTTGCATGGCGCCACCTCAAACGAACTCATTTCTAGTGGAAATTTGCACTAGAAATGAGTTCGTTTGAGGTGGCGCCATGCAAATCCGTATGTGCTCCGGCTAGAACAAATTTGAACGTTTGGCCATACCTATCTATTTACTTTCATTGATTTTAGTAGCGCATTTTTTCAGCAGACTCATCAGAATGTTGCGAAAGTGGCTAAAATGAGTCGTCCAAAACAGATACACAAAAAAAAATTCAGGTCCAAAACTCGAGGAGGCATTTGAAAAGCGGGATCGAACACGAAGGATCCCGAAACATGAAAAATTGTTTGAAGGGTGGATCAATAAAAACAGTATCTATAAGAACAGCGAGAGACTCAATAAAAATGGGAAATTATATTCGACCAATATTTTTTGATCGACGACCATTGGAATTTTTCCTTTTACAAATATTTTAATTCTAGCTACCGTTATTATCATCAAATTGGTACCAATTAGATGGAAATATTGGTAAATAGAAATATGTTTAACGCTCAACCCAAAACTAATAACGTTCGATTATTACCATCCAATAAAAATCAACCTTAGGCTTTTAAAATCACCCACTACCAAAACTGTGATGCGGGAAATTGAAGGTCGAATTATAACATTGAATGTTAAGATTGCATCAATAAATCATAATCTCGATCATACGTTAAGTTGATTGAATGGTAATCTTTGAATAAAACAAAGCTTAATACAAATGGTTATGCTGCACAACGAATGACTAATCGTTTGACAAAATCACAATTTCAAAGTTGGATAAATGTAATCCATTTCTGTAATTCATTTCCGTTCTACATTTCTATCCCAACAAAAATCTCTTCGAGAAAAGTGTGACGCAGTCTTTGAAATACAATTTCTAAAATAAATGATATCGCTAGAGTTGACGCTTTCAGCTTCGTTACGCAAAAATTAAATTTTACACCCAATTAGTTCAAACAAGCTGGCTTAGGTTTTCTCATCATCTGCCAAATAATTTTTACAAAAAAATTTTTTGACTGGAAACAACCAAAATTTTACCAAAAAAATCTGCGTCGCATGTGGCAGATAAATTTTCTTGCTGGTCTGTTCCTGAACATCTGCCACTTTGCGACGCAGATTTTTTTGGTAAAATTTTGGTTGTTTCCAGTCAAAATTTTTTTTTTGTAAAAATTATTTGGCAGATGATGAGAAAACCTAAGCCAGCTTGTTTGAACTAATTGGGTGTAAAATTTAATTTTTGCGCAACGAAGCTGAAAGCGTCAACTCTAGCGATATCATTTATTTTAGAAATTGTATTTCAAAGACTGCGTCACACTTTTCTCGAAGAGATTTTTGTTGGGATATCAGTCGTTTTAGAAGTTTTAGAATATTGCTTTTTATAACAGTTTATAACAGAAATTCGGAAATTTGGCAAAATTCGAAAATTTGACGAAATTCGAAAATTTGACGAAATTCGAAAATTTGACGAAAATCGAAAATTTGACGAAATTCTAAAATTTGACGAAATTCTAAAATTTGACGAAATTCTAAAATTTGACGAAATTTAACGAAAATGAAAAATTTGACGAAATTCGAAAATTTGACGAAGAAAGTAATTCTCTATCTGCCACCATTCAAGAAATATCTCCAAAACCCCAATTGACCCACCCATTTCCAACTTTCGACATTTTTCGCAAATGCCCTTCTTTTCTACTCGTAAAACTCTGAGACTTTGCCGAAGAAAGTAACTCTCTATCTCTCATAATCGCAAAAATATTAGTCCTTTCATCCTACGCTCGAGTAGCTCAAAATTTGGTCACTCTAATCACTCTAGCTCAAACGAATCTGACCCGATTTTTTTAATTATTTTTTTGTTTGAATAGTGTTACGAATACCTTTCATTTGATGGGTCACACGCCTCTGTAGGTTTCAATACAGCTAAGCTACAGCCGAAAACGCGTTCCCGACCCTCGAAAACCACACTCAGAAACCACTTCGAGGCCAATAAAACAAAATTCTGGTTTTTCCTGGGGTAATGGCGTATCACATTTTCATTTTTATGCCCACCCTGAGGTTCCTGCAAAATTTCATGGAGATTGGCTGACTAGTTTCCGAGATCGACCGTCGATAGATAGACAGATAGACAGATAGACAGATAGACAGATAGACAGATAGAAACATACAGAGTAAGTTGAAAGATTTTGATTGTTTGGAAAACGTTAATTTGGTGCATTTTCTATCAAAATGACCAACTTCAAAACGATGTATCTCCGGCAATTTTAAAGTTACATAGTCGAGTGATAGCTCGTTTTGCTCGTATTTGAAGCGCGAATAAGATAAAATAGGATTTGTGGTGATACAGGCCAAAGGAAAGAAACTTAAATTCTCGCCTATATATAGTTGCCGCGTCTCAAAAAATTTTCTTCGTTCTTTTTTTGGAAGTTAGACTGCGTCAAGTCCTCCGCTATCGCTCCGGACATGATAACGTGCCATCGTTAATCGGAATTTTTCATAAAATTCAAAATCAAAGAACAGAAATATTTTGAAACGAAAGGGGTAGCACCGTAAACGGAAATTCAATTGATTTTTTTAGTTCATTGTATAGTTGATGCCATTCCGAGAATGAATGCTTCATCCGATGCGTCACAAGAATACGACGATTTGTCATTGATGTTACTGTAAATGCCAATTAAAATCTATCGTAGAAAATTTATTACCATTGAGAATAAGTATATCATTTGTGTACGAATACCCTCAGCTTGCAATTATCAAACAACAGAATTTTATATTCGTAACGAAAAGCTTTTGAAATTGAACTGTTGCGTAATATTACGTGGTTGTATAACAGCAAAAAAAAAAGACCTTTCATGCAACTTGGAATTTCAAATACAATACTTAAAAAGACATTTATCTTTCATCATAAAAATTTTCTTGAAGGAAGACAAAAAATACGAGATATTAAGTACCCATCCATAAATTCGTTGCCAAACAATTTTTCAAATGAACCCACTAAAATATGCCATTACTTCCGATGATATTTGGATCGTTTGCCATTTGACAAATGTCCTTTTTCAGTCTCCATTCTATAATGTATCCTATATCCTATCGTATATTTCTTATTATACAAATTTTTTTCCCCGGCCCAAAAACCACATAACGAATGCCATATTTTGTATTACAAAGTTGTTGGTTCGAAAAAGATACTTTTTTTTGTGGTATCGAAACTGAAAAGAGAGGTATATGGGTTGTGGAGGCATATTTAATGTAACTACCCGAATATCGCAGGAATATCTATCGTAAAGTTTTTTTTTTTTTGAAAAACGAGAAAACTCTGTGGTTTGGGACGAGATCCGGTATATTTGACTATAAAGAATTACATCGGAATATTTCTCTCTTTCATATATACTTTTAATGGTAAAACGTTTAAATGTGATTTTCATTCATCATCAAACGGGAAACAGATTCGAAATGATTTTTATATGTAAGTACCACCCTCATTTAAATATGGGAAAAATCGGATAAAGACGAGGAATTCAATTCTACATAATGTTTAGTAACAGCCGTTTTATTGCGACATGACAGTGGAGTTGACGTAGGAAACGCACAGAAGAATATATTAGAAACGTTTTTCTGATTCAAATCTTGTTTCTATTTGCTTAACGCACAAATATCGTCCACATTGACTTCTTCTAAGTAGCAGATTTAAGTGTAATGTAAAGTACATCTATACGTAATTATCAAATCTAGTACTTCAAAGTATATGTTCGGAATTTTGTTGGCGTTGAAATTCCGGATTAACTTCGTTCAATTGCTTTCCAGAAAAAACGCAATAATTCGGGCGTCTTGCCCTTTCAACGTTTATGTTTAATCTGATTTTCACACAGTCTTGCACACTTCGATCTGTATCATTTCTATTGCATACTACGATGCTATAATATTTCGAACACTCCCACCAGTTTCCGGATCTTGAGGACACTCCAATGAGAAATATTTCGAACACTCCCACCAGTTTCCGAATGATGAGGAATCTTTTTTTCTTTTCCTTCGTTGTTGCGTCCAATGACCAACCAATTGTTATATTGCGCCACCGACTCGTCCAACCAATTCTTATGTGTTGCGTCCAATGACCAACCAATTGTGATGTTGCGCCACCATGACCGATGTTATTTTGTTTCGTTTCTGGATTAACGACGACCATCATTATGTTTTGACCACCAAATGACTCGACCAACCAGATGCGTTAACACCACGACCAATGTTACGCATTCGTTCGTTGCCAATGACTTTCGAATATCCACTTCTCTTTGCTTGTGACCAATTCGTTCTGCAATGACTTCTCATTAATCAAGTCTTCTTCGCTAGTGGTTTGGGTCTGCCATCCAATTCTCTCGTTCGACAATGCCTTACGTTCGCCAGTGGCCAAGTTTACCTTTTTTATCTTGCCGGCGGCTTGCCAATGATCACGTCTACTTCGCTAGTGATCATTTCTTTTTCGTTTCGCTATTGCCTTTCGTTCGCCAGTGGCCAAGTTTACCTTTTTTATCTTGCCAATGACTATTTTGTTTCGTTTCCCATCGAACTCGGTTTGACCAACCAGATCAATTACGACGACCACCGAATCCGATTACGTTCTTCTTTCAATATTCCGATGCCAACGATCAATCTTTATTGTCCTTCGACCATCAAATTCGATTCAACCAACCCGATCAATTAGTTGCCAATTTTGCTGCGAGTAACCGACTTCACCTGGTCGGTACGACGATCACCGAATTTTAAGGTTGGCTCGCACCATCAGATATAAAGTAACGCAAACATTACGTCTTTCGGTTCAACTAAACCGAATTTCGTTTACCATTAACTCGCAATTGAACGATTGAACCATCTCGACGGGGCCTCCATGTTCGGAATCTTACAGCGTCTCTTCTCTTTGATTGCCGGTTGCCCGGTGTTGTTTGTAGCAACATTGGTTCCCTGTACTTGCAGTGCCAGTAACCGCTGTCTTAGACTACCGTTGAGACATAAACACATTGCTTAGGGCTATTGCCCGTTCAACGTTCGAGTTTATTCTGCCCTTTCAACGTTTATGTTTAATCTGATTTTCACACAGTCTTGCACACTTCGATCTGTTTCATTTCTATTGCATACTACGATGCTATAATATTTCGAACAGTATAAGAAACATAAAAAAACACTCAGCTGACCTAAAAAAAATACCGAACCTATGTTTCGGGTGAATTTAAGTGCAGCGTTCTATTTCGTTTGGTGTAGCGATAATGATTTCTATGATTTTCAACATAAGGGCTTGAATGAATTGAACTTGCGCTGCACTCGAATTCACCCGAAACTTGGATTTCGACAAAAAAAAACTTCATAAAAATGGTCCTTGTTGAAAAGTGTTATGAAAGGCTCTTGATAAGCTAATGAAATTGTTAGAAGTCCGACTCTATTGTTCATATTTGAGTACTTTCTAACGCATCGGAACATCGTCGCGTTATTAGCAAGGACCCGTTTTCGGAAGGTCATTCTCCTAAATTTTCGTATTTTACATACATTTTCCAAAACTTTCCTAAGTTCGTCCGAAAAAAATTTGAGAAAATTACGAAAAATGTAGGAAAATGTGGATAATATGGAAATTTGTGGAGAACATGTGAAAATCTTGTCGCAAAACTCGTTCCTGGTTATTAATAGGTTTATGAGCAATCAAATATTTGATTAAATTTAAGCCACATCAATCGACTTGAACCACATTCTTGAAATAGATATTCGCCGAGGTGTTTAAACAGAAAATAATATCCAAGCAAACGATAGATATGCGCTTGAAGGGATTTAAGTTCTAGCAAAGACAAATAAAGCGAACGTTTTTCCAGTCCACCCGAATCGCTACCGGATCAAATATACTAAACTGCCGCACGTATCCATCGCCTAAAATAGTCTTTTGTAAACATTCCCAACCATCACATCTCGCCTCATTCCATTATTATGGTTTCTTCAGGTACAATACATCACACACTTTTCTGAAGGCAAACCAAAACCATTAAAATGGTTTTAGTCTTGTTCATTCATCTACCGTATATAAAATGTATAAGGATGGCATACGTGCTGTACAACCGTAGAAGATTATGAGAGAGTAACCCATAACCATATGCATATACAGCAGCAGACCCTATAAGATGTACAAAATGTTCACCCCTTTCACATTGGAATTCTTATTGAGGCCATAATTCGTGGCATTCCTCCATAGATCTTAAGACAACTCTTGCTTGTTGGGTTATAGTTTTCTTGGGTTATTGCATGTAAATAAATATTGGTGGAGTATAGTTGAGTAGGAGGTCATGTGTATATACTTCAGTGGATAAATGCCTTTAATGTACCTTTTGACCTCGCACATGTATAGTAAATACTTTGGCGAGTTTGGATAGTTATTCAGAAGGGTAATTTGTTTGTAGTTAATTATGTCGCTTTTGAGCCTAAATCGGTGCAAAGAGTCATTATAATTATGGAAGATATCTACAAAAGGAAATTCGTTCTTTGTTCGGGAATTCCATTTGCGAATTAAGGAATTTATCATTAACATACGATGTCAATGCATGCACGAGAACATGGTCGTATGTAATGAACAGAACATATCTCCCATCTTAACAACTGTACGGTCGAAATATAATCGTCAACACGTTGTTTTTGTCGCCAAACTATTAATTTAAGTGGTGAGGGTTAAACCGGAAATTTATGGCTATCCGTTGCATTCAACGAAATAGAAGAGCAAAAAAAAACTTTTATTTATTTGTTCCGAATATATATATTCCCGTTTTTGGAGTGGAGGCAGCACTACAACACTACAATCCGCTCTAGCAACTTCCATTTTATTGTTCTGCATTAAGATAAACGTAGTTTATGTTAGTTTCTGGGCTGCTGTGCGGGCCTTTCTCGTATTATATATAAAACTTCCTTTTCGCTGGAGTATAGACAATGCCGTATATGTAATACACGAGAGCCGGGAACGATGAATTTATTGGGTGGAATGGGGTTACGTGAATGGTGTATTCGGTAATATATTTGTCGGTTAAACAGATATATTGAACCGAGAACAAGATGCAGTTTTCATGTACCTACTACATCCAATATGTTTGGCGGAATGAAATGCTTTGCCGAATGGTATATGAAATGGAAACAAAACGGGAAAGGATTTTCGGGTGAAACAAGAGTTTTGTTCGTATTATTTGAAGATGAACAGAAATTGTTTCTTTTGAGTTTGAACAATTTTTTTTTTCTCTCGTATAAAACATCAAGTTAAAGTGAACTTTAAAGAAATATCACATCCAAGTAGAAACACATGTAAGAATTTATTGTCGTCCGGAATTCTATTCCTTCCTGTACAAAACGTTGATAACATTTTCCTATGTTTCCTCGTTTCGTCTTACTTATTCATTATGAAGTACTAGAATGTTCTTGCAGCAAATCACTGCAAGACTTCGGATTTTTAATAATTAAATAATTACAAGATATTGGCTTCTGTTCCTTCACATTACGCCACATAAACATACTTGTACACGGAACCGAAATGAAAATATGAGAATGTTTAACTCGCTTATTTGTAAGCTACGAATACGTATGTTTCGTTGGAACAAAAGTCGTTATAGAAAATCAGTTTGAACGGATTTACAATGTTTGTTATACAATACAATTTAGCGAAAAGGGGTTAAATCACAGAGAATAATAAGTTGGAAGAAAACCCGATTTTGTGTGTAGTGTATTATACATATAAGAAACCAATTGAGCTGAAGAATGGGAGAAATTTGTTCGAGAATTTGATCGACGATGTATAATTTGTTTAAATTTAAACAATGAAGGATATGTGTTTGACAGATAAGATTTTCTTCGGGTGAATATGAGAACAACGAGAGGCAAGAGTTACATACTTTTAAAACGGGGATATAGACGAATGGTGATGTGAAATTGCTCGGGTGGGTTATGTTATATATGTATCGAATTCGGATGGTTTCAAAGAAGAAAGTTGAGTTGTTTGAAATGTGATGTTTTGAGTGGTTGTGTAATTTGAAGTCATTTTTATTTCGGCGCTATTACGAAACTCTAATCTATGTTAAGTGTGTGTATGTGAAACGAATACGATCATTAGAGAGAGGGAACGGAAAAGTTTGTTCTAACATTTATCTTTCGAGTTGATTTTTGACGATGAATCGTATTTGGAAATTTTCGCTATTGTTAAATTAATCAAATGCAGCTCGAAGCTATATGTGAATGATGTGGAAGAGAACTTTTAGTGTTTTGAACTCCATACGGATTTAACGAATCCAATCATTTGCGAGAATTTAATCGAGTGTAATACAACACGTTAATATTGGTTGTGTGTCTATCCAGACAATTTTGAATTTTATTCCTACGCCTGACATATTTCTCCGATGTAATGAATCGAATATTATCCGATGTGTAGAGAAGAAGCAGTCATTTCAAACCGCACCGCCAAATATTAAATATTTACAAAATCCAAATTTTAACGTCTCTAAATCCCCTTTTTCATATTTCATGCAATAACTTCCTATCCTTTATCAGACATTCACATAATCATTCCACTTTTGTGTATATATTGTATGCTGTGTTGTTTATTGTAGTTTTTCTCGATTTTTTTTTTGCTTTCTCTCTTCTGTTTGTATTTTTTCTTGTTTGGTTTTCGTTAGATCCACTTGAAAAAGCTTTAGCGCCGTTGGCATTAGATGTATCTCACCCGAGCGGCACAATTATTTATTGTCTTTATATTTGATAGCTGATAGACTCCCACGGGATCATTGCTATCATATTGCTTGTATTACGTACATAGTACATATACGATATGACGGCTGCTTGCTGCAGGCGGCGCTATAACATTGTACTGTGTGCCGGACGTACAAGAAAAATACAATATTACACGAAAATGGTTCACTGTTTCAAAAAGTTTCATATTTATCAAGCCTACTGTGCATTGTCGTTGCAGTTGATTAGAATCTTAGGAAAATATTGAAGGCCTGAAACGAATAATGAATGCTTCATGATAGCCTTGGCATTCGCAATCTGTCTCTTCCTTTGTTTGAAGTATTGCCTAATGTTTGATAGGAATCAATTACCTCATTTGTTTGCACACTCATTATGCTATGCCGACACAGGAGATGAATTATGGTTGCATTTCTCTATTCTCTTCTCTATTTTTTACCATCAAATCTGTGCACAGAAAACGTACAAAGTGTGTATGTAATGTGCACATTTTGTACATTTTCTGTGCACAGATTTGATGGTAGAAAATAGACAAGAGAATAGAGAAATGCAGCTGTAATTCCTCTCCAGACATATACTGGACTATGCAGACAGACACACAGGTCATAGTAGAATCCAATTGACATTACATCAAACTCGACCTGAAACATTGTCACCCAGAAGAGTAACAAAGAGTTATGCAGGAGTAACAAGGAGGTGCGTATTAGTTACCATGAGTTATGGGGGAGTTATACATAATTTTTTGGGATGTATATCAAGAGAATAAAGTCTTTCTCGAGGTATACAAAACGTACATGTTCGTTTGGGAGATCATTTGAAAGGTAATTTTATGTGCTTTTGGGCTGAAGGTCTTATGAGGTTTGGATGCATCTACGATGAAATGGAAGTTGAAATGTTTAAGTGCCCATATTTCGTCGCATATGCATCCAAACACCATAAGACCCAAAAGCACATAAAATTCCCTTTCAACTGATACCCCACACGACCATGTAGGTCTAGTGTACCTCGAGAAATTGCTGTAAGAACAGTGTAAGTCTTCGGTTGAAAACTTTAACTGCACTTCAGTGTGGATGAATTTTAAAACCAATAAGTCCCTATTCGGCTCAATAGTACATGTGATTACCTTTCTAATGACACCTTACACGACCCTGTACGGCTCATGAAACTGGAGAAATTTTTGTAAGAAAAGTGCAAGTTTTAGGTTTTTGATCACCTTTCACCAGTCACACAAGCTTCGAAAAATTTAGGCACACATAAAAATGTCCACTGGAAAATACGTCCGAAACTAATGAAGTAATAGATTTTGTACGAAATAATAGGAAATACTTTCCAAAAGCGACAAAATAGATTTGATTATTTTCTTACGCATGTCACCCTTTCTAGAAGGTTACAAAAATGTAGCTAAATAATTCTCTGCCACCTTTTCCTAATCTCACAGTGGCTTACAAGTGGATATTTTGTCAATCAATATAAAAATAGGAGCAGAAGCACCTTAATGAATATAAAGGAATTTAATTACGAAAATGTAACAGCATTAGTCAAATAATGTTCGACTATTCTTCAGTCAATAGTTGCGTGCGTTGCCTCTACTGAAATTTTAATATAAATCCAATAAATACCAACTAGATATTAACGACATTTCATTTATCTGACAAGACAAAGCCATTTGTCTCCATGACTTTTGGCTATTTTTCATGATTTTTTCATTCAAGAATGATAGTTACTTCTCATACGAGTGGAGCATAAACCACGTACACTACGCATACAGCATGTCTATCTATATGCAATAATTATCCATCGAAATATTCCGTTCGTTCATTAGATATGTACGAGACGAACCGCATTTATATTAAACAAGAATGGACACATTCAATGTCTTTTCGTCTTGACCGGAATTGAATGATATGAATAGCGAGTAAATACCCATGTTGGTTTCTGTATTGCCACCATCCCTCTGTTTTTACTTTTGTCATCATGAATGCTCTTCCTTAATACTAAAACAAACTATAGCTCGTGGTAGAGAGAGGAACAACACCAGAAATTGAATAATAGAATAGAATAACAATAAATTCATTGCAAATATATATCTTAAGGGTTGTTTTGTATTCAATTGACGAACTCGAAATTGTATAAATGGGTGGACATATGTTGTCAAAATTGATGAGGTTTTTGGTGTATCGTAAGTCAAATGCCTCTCTCTCTTTCTGTAGTATGTAGTATATGTACAAATGACCATTGAGTCACAATCTGATTATAAATGACAATGTTTTAGCAAATTTTATATTTTTGTATCGTCCTGGCTTGCTGACCATTCGTCTATTTCATTTAATATTTGAGATAAATGATTTCTTGAGCCATAATAACGGAAATGTTAAAAATTTACAAATTACTAGTCGCCTAGTCGTTGATTTTCCATCAGCTTTAACATAGCATGTACTGGGGTGGATCGACTTTTAACAACTTAAAATTAAACACCCAGTCCCATTCGTAGAGCATCCCCGATACTAATCTAACATCATTACTTTTTCGCTTCCAACTGTTTTTTAGTAATCTCACAATTGTCAGCCTAATTTGGGTACGTTGATACCAAAAAAGACATCTACAGTCTGCTATGAATTGAATGCAATGTTTTTAATCAATTTTTTCCACATTTGTTTTTCAAAAGTACAATTTTGATTAGGGGGTAGAAGGAATGAGCATACATCTTCCATTACCTTTAGATCAGCAGCACCGAAAGATGATGTCGTCTTCTGGTGCCATCTGTTATCACTCTACTCCCTCAGTAGCGACCTGCCGAGTTCAAGTTAAGCCCTGGAAAGTGGGACGCATTCAGAGTACATAGATTTCAGGGAATTTTCAGAATTTATACTAGTCTGGTACGCTTTTCTTCGATTACGTCAAAGCTTCTTAACACGTAAATGTCGGACATAGATGAAGACGTTATTAACTGATCCATATTTATATATCCACTTTAAAAACCTCATCCAACCATAAGCCGGATACCTCTTTCAAATTTACCACTGCATTTTCAAATATCGCCTAAAATCAAAAACCCCACAACTGGCAAAGCTACGTTTAATTGCACTAAATATTCAGATTATAAATAATTCCTTCCGTGCATTAGAGAACCCATTTTGCTGGTAAAAGCAATCCATTTACCCCTTGACCCATTCAACAAATCTAATGTCCAGCCAGTTCCTGATAAAAGGCAACCAACTGTATGTCCGTTTTGGTTTGTAATCAGAAAGAAAACGAACATTTCCCATTCATCAATAATTATCTCATTTCATATTTATTAGTTTCTGTAACCTTAAAAAGGAAAAACCGAAATCATAAATTACATATTTCATCTCAACGAAACGGTAATATAAACGGTGGAGTGTGGAACTGGTCGATGGGATACATATAACTGTTTTATATACACGAAGCCGACACTAATGGCGATGCAGTACGCTACATTTTCAGGTACATTATTCCTATATTCACAGACATAAGACCAAAGAACTTTGGTTCATATGCTCGATTCTCATGTATCTCAACCCCATTCCATTTCTATATTCCACATTCGTTTTTCCATAAATGTCAAAGATAAGCTTCCACTTCGTGTATAATATTTATTAATAGATGATGATCTTTGGACAAAATATAAGCTTTGATGGCTTTGATTTCGACTGAATCTTGAAAATATTTTACGTCAAGTATCTTATGGTATAGGTATGGTATAATGCTTGATGAAGCTGGCTTTGCGAAACATAGAATGAAAAAAAAAGACTGAAATCTCGAAAAAGAAATCAAAGAGAATATTTAGTGAAAGCAAACAACTGCGAAATAGTATTAATGAGAGTTGGATGAGATTTTCATATTTATAGAAATTTGAAAAGTAGAGAATGATAAAGGGACGGATGTAGAATTTTCTATGATTTCTGTATCTTAATAAACAGCGCTGACTATTTTGTATATATGGGATTTTCTGATGATTTTTATTTACTTTCATTAAGTCATTTTCAATGCATCAAAGAATATTTACCAGACCATTCACAGAGAATCAACACTGGCAAAAAAATATATGAATTTTACAGTCTAACATGCAGACTCGAACCATAATACATAAGTACTGACACATGGAGGCTATAGTTTATTGACTTCTATCGCAGAACTTGGAGAATTTAACCTTCATGTACAGAATCTTTTTTTGGGAAAATATCCTACATTTTTCCACATTTGCACGAATTTTTCTACAATTTTCCAATTTTCTATTAAAAAAAATCTTTGGAAAATTTAAGGAAAATGTGAGGAAATTAAAGAAAATATTGGAAAATATTTCACCAAAAATACTACGTTAAGAAAATCTCATAAAAGTTAATGAATTAGGACAACATTTAATGGGACTAGAGTGAGGTTACGTTTGAAAATACCGTAACTTATAGATGGTGTTACTTGTAAATATGAAGCGTGTCTTGGGCTTCAGTTTAGATTTCCACTTACAAAAGAACCACTCCGTTTTGCCTATGTCGAGCTAAAGCACGCCTTTTTTCTATTTATTAAGTGTGCTTTTATCATAAGTGGGAATCAAGACATCAAGCATCATGTGTTTGTAATTTTAGGGCTAATCTATCTCTCCATGCTGATTTAGCGTTCATTTATACCATAGCACTGAACCAAGAATGAGGGCAGATTTTCTACAGCGGTCTCCTCGACACAGTAGTCAAAATTTCTGATATAAGTTAAATTTGTCAGCTTTGTATAAAGCTACTACATCGCAATTTTATATATGACAAAATGGGTCAATTTTCTGTTTAAATCGATTCATTGCTATGCTTAAACTCATTTTTAGGTTTTTATTTGGCCCTACTTGAAGTCACGACTTACCGAAAGTATTGAATACTGTAATCTCTGCTGTCAATACATCAAATGCTTCAACCCCTGGCTTCGTGCCGATACTTAATAATTCAACGGAAATTTAACCAAAATGAAATATTCAAATAAATTCCCCCCATTGGTACATAAAAATTGCCAAAATGAAGTCCATTTCTTATTTAATTGACCTCAGGTCATTGATAAAGCATAAAATTACCATAACACGGTCAGAACCACAACAAATATTCAAAGTAACCAATTAATAGTACAGTAGTCTGCATATTGTACGTATGGTATACAATACAAAGTAACAATGTTTGTAAATTTTGATCGGTGATATCGATAACATTAGGCGTTATTTGTATATCGACTACATTGCGGTGACCCTTTGCGTGTTCAACTCATACCAAGAGTATGACCGGCCGATCACCCTTAATAATTCAAAGCAAATATAACATACCACCCCGAATCATACAGAATTACTATTAACTTCACGTTCGATTCGATTTAAAAGTAAAAAAAAAAGTTTTTCGTTTCAACCCTCATTCCACAACGAAATTCAGTTTACACCGTCCAAGGCATCATCTGCATTTATGTTAGGTATCGACGATTGCTTCTCACAAATGGAGAGAGTGATTTGATAGATGTTACTTGATTAATAATGACAATGATTGTAGTAAATAAGTATGACAGATGTAATCTCTGAGTATCTGTTATCGACAACAATGACAAAAACAAACGATGAGGTCTAGCTTGTGCGACTTTATATAGCAAAAAAAATGTTAAAATTGATGAAGTAAAACATCTTAAACAATAGAAGTAATAGATTCAAAAATGTGTGATACATTTCCCGTTGATAAAACGACATTTCGTCTTGATCTTATTTGCTTTTTGCTTTCCTCCAGTGAAACTACTCACTCTAGATTTTTTTTTGTGGTTAAACAAGCTCACGAAGCCAATGTTGCTACAGTATTCAATAGTTGGCAAGTGCTGCCATTCATTTATTACATTTCCACTAGTCTCGATAACTAAGGCACGCAAATTTTCTGGAAACAAAAACCAACCACACACAAGGATTACTTTTCTCTACATACCCTTATTGATTGTTCGGTTTGAATTCGAAGCAATTTAATGTATGCGACCACGAACATTGCAGAGGAAAAGGTGATATAAATTGCTGATAAATCGACGAATTGTTTGAATTTAAACTAAGTTAGTGTGTATGACGGCTTCAAATGGATTGTTAGCGTATGTCGTTATAGGTTTTTTTTGCGAGAATGGTTTATAATCAGATTTACTTGTGGATATATACAGTTTAATATACGATATAGCGTTAACTTAACGTGTGCTATTGCATGTGATTGTTTTATTGATTCGCGTTATCGGTTTCGATCAAGGACAACAAAATAAATTAAACAAACATTAGTCACTTGTTAATATTGGAATTTCAGCGTTGCAAAAAGAAAAGGGATTTTAGAATTTATTGCATACAAAGTAGAAAATTACCCACCTTTCTTACCCTTCTGCAGTTAAAAAAAAAATCACTGAATTGCTCAAGAACTGACGTTGAAGGATTTGTTTCTGCAGAAGAAAAAGGAAAACTCAAAATTCTTTGTGGATTGCATTGATTCGTGGAGACATATTGGAATTAAGCACATTTTATATAATTATTGTATGAGAAGATCACACACAAAATATCCAACACTTTTGTTATACGAAAAAGACTTGAGATGGTAAAATATTTTCTCTAAAAAATGAGTGGTTGCCCTTGGGATAGAAATTACAGAACACTACCAGTTCATTCTAAACGATTATCCTTTTAGAAACTACAAGCATATCTCAACAAAAAATAGGCTACCTCATTTGTGTGAAGCATATCTGAAACAAAATCTATTACTTAACGATTTTTATTATTCATTTATCTCATCGCTTATGCCTGTTGTCGTTGTTGATATCAGACAACTAACGTTATAAAAGGCCGTTTATTCAAGGTCCAGCCAATATTAAGGAACCATACATTCTAGGTCATGCTAATTTTATTACTCTCTCCTTTCCTCCGGGGCTTCCGCCAAAGATGGATACACAGAACAATCTCCCCATCAACAATTTAACCAAACCAATAACCGGTACCCACAAACAATATCGTTCGAAAATTTCTTCCGGAAACTAAGTCATAAAATTAGAATATTTATCGACACCCATAATTCATTGAGCCAAGAAAGAAAGAAAAAAAGTCTTAAAAGAGATATTTTAATTTTCTAAAGGGGGACCGCGCGCGGTAAAACACCCGTGAAACGATCCATTTCTTTATTCCATTTTCTCGTCGTTTTTTTTGCCTTCCTGTAGCATCGAGAACCATTAATGTTTTATTTATGGGCAATACACTCCACATCTCAAGGCTGTAATAGTACTATGGTGAGCCAATATTTTATGGAATAGTGTATTATCATGAATATGAAATTTTTATTTTTTAATTTATATGTTCCTTGTTGGCTGATCGATGTAAATAATAATAAAAAAAATCTATATTAATATCGCAGTCGCCGTGTTGGAAGTATTACACCAGAATATTTTACGTAATGATATTTTCTTGCAAAAGATAAAGGGATGTTTTGTGTGTAGCAATGGAATATGGGGGTAAATATGTACGATGACGCTTTTTATAATATCCAAAAAATTATACAACATCACAACGATGATGGCTTTGGAGTATTGCTCAACCAAATTTTGTTATACTGTGAACGCTAAAACGTATTTTATTATCATCTTTCATTTATATTTATGATGTGTATAACAACACAAATTAGAACAGTCAGAATGTTGGCTTCAAGATATGTTGTCCATTGCAGGGAAATGCGGTTTGAAAGTTTGGTGGACACAGTCAACGCAAATTGAGTCTTAAAAGTTTCCTGACGTTATACAGCTTTCGGGTGAGTGATGGGAGATCCATCTTTCATTCTAAAAGGTCACTTTTATCATAAAGATATCTTCCATTGATTACAGCACTGATTGTGAGGCTTTCAGTTAATTTGACTATGGTTATTCAAAGTTGCCTCTTCAGCTTTTTACTGGTACAGTATTTCGAAGAAAAATATAGGCGATGTGATATATGTGTACGATGTACATGCTACAGAATTAATGAGAGTTACATAAATAAAATGCTCATTATTTTCGATGTAACTTTCCCCGTACACTTTCCGTACGTATGGTTCGAAAAAGGATGGTATTTTAGTATTATGCATTCGTACAAGAGATTGTCCTTTTTAATGTGACTGGGTTTTTTTTCGTTTGGTGAGTGTGTAAAACATTGTGTCTCCACTGAGGTATCCATCATTTAATAATATATTTTATATGAATTATAACATTTTTATGTATGCGGCTGGACATTATTAGCATAATTACATTTGGAAAAAATGCTTATCCAGCAGAAACAAGGATATGGTGGTTGGACTATACACAATTTTTTTCTTTCTTTTTGGGGGAAAAATGGGATAATAAAAATAAAATATAATTTTGTTTACAATGCTCGACATGAACCTTGCATAAATTTTAAAATATGTTTATGGTCAAGTGAACGCCATAATATAGAAGAGTCAAAAGGATTGCTGTATCAAATAATATATTTCTGCTGGTTTATGGTTTGTCCTTAGAGCAAAATCTGTAAATTTTTGAAAAGATTTGCTGAGTCAGATTGGTTATGTTAGTAGAGCGTTTGATCAACATGCGATGGAAATTGAGTTTTTACATTGGAGATAATAGTACGAACGTCAGTCATATGAAAAGTAACATTTTGTATAATGGGACAAAAGATGGTTCCTAATGTACCGAAACAAAGCACAGTGCTATGACCAAAATCAGAGCGGCCAAATGCTGTATGGACGATTTTTTCATCATTTAAGGAACCGTACACCTTTCCATATGAAGAACTTTTACTCGGCCGCTTTTCCGATGAGTGTGTTGCTTGAATTGAGGCTATTTGGTGTTTAGTAAACGTGAATTCCGGACATGTAGAATGTAGACGGTGTATCGTATGAACAACGTAGACAAATAAAAAGCTAACCTAAGTTCGTCTAAGGTTAAGGTGAACGAAAATCATGAACAGGATTGTATGAAAATGAAAAAAATTGTAGTTTTTACTGATTCGCCCATGTAAAAAATCCCACTTTCGTAACTAGGCTGTTACTGCTTGTTCATCTCGTTATCTATGTTATTTCCAATGGAAAATGGATGAAATCAGGTAAAACAAGAAAAACAGCTTTGATACGAATGTGGGATTTTTTGCGTGTGCAAAACAGTAGAGAGAATAACAGTCTCTATAACTACCTTCAATTCTTGCCGATTGCACTGCAATCATTGCAGAATGTTAAAATGTAATCCTCGTAACACACACACAGACACATAATGGTCACTTAAATCTCTGCCTGAAAACAGTCTCTTCTTACTCTCAACTGCAAGAAAAACAAAATATTGTGATGGTATTAGGAAGTTGCGGTAACGCTAAATAAAGTTCACAGACGACTATTCGCCGATGATTGTTACCCGGCACAGACAGATATCCTGAGTGTTTCCATAAAGTAGCTACCTCTACTTAATATGCGACGTAGTCTAACACTAAATACCAGTTCCATGATGGTGCCAGACGTACACTGAAGCAAATGAACTATTTTTATCGAACACTAAACAAAAGATTTCAAATGACTGCATCACAAATGATCACTCACCTTCGGCTCTCGATCGTGAGTAACAGGTACGTAACATACTATTATATTAATTAGATTTTGTTTTGATTGTCTCAAAGGCACATTTACCGGCGCTGTAGTTTCTGTCGCAAAATTGAGCAATTTAATTTATAATTTGGAGTTCTAAATGAAAACAGACAAATCTAATATAATAAAGTAGTTGATAAAACAGTAAAATCGGTCTTGGTGTATTCGCAGTATATAAACGAATACAAAATATGGATTGAGAACGAAAATTTGCAGAGTTTTAAGCGAATTCATACATTACATACGTATATTTGCCATCAAAATATTAAATAATAACTTCCATGATATATTTTCATCATCTAATATTGCTTTTCACATTATTAATTTTCTACGCAAAAGTTCCGTCTATATCAACAAGTTAAATTTCAATTTCTCTAAATATGTGTTTTGCTTCTCGAATAATGTGTATTATATGTGGAGAAATGTATAATATTTTCAGTCAGTCGGGGAGCTTTGGTATTTTACATTTACAAACTGTATGCATAGTACATAGTACCATCCAACATCCATGCATATTTGCTATTTTGATGTTCGGGAGAAAATAAATTCTATAAATTGAGAAAATAGCTGAAAGCTTAGCAATGGAATTACAATCCATGCTTTACCTCACACATCCTCCCAGCATCGTATGCAACGAATCGTGATCATTACTTTTCCAGGAAAATCTCATACAAACTAATAATTCGTTTCGTATAGACTTCTGACGCATCCGAAACATCTTTTCACGGTCTAATATTTTACTTCATCATAACTAGGTACAAGAAAATGCTTTTGTACAAAATCTTTAGTTTAATTCGCCGTTATGTATCTATTCACTATAAATTTCATCCATTTTCAAATTTCGTGTGTCTATTTGAATGGCATACATGGTACGGTAAATATGTGATGTGTGCCGAACTAAAAACTAACAGAGAACTTTACTGTTTAACTTCTCGGAATTTGAAGAAATGTTTTATTCCGCGAATCTTACTGTACACTTAATGGAACACTAGGATCACAATGTAATAACCAGGATATGGGTGTAGCAGAGTGATGAAATATAAAATTTCCGAGAAGTGCTCGGTTTGATGAAGTTATCTAAGAGGAAATTTGTCACACAGCATAGCTATTCAATTTTGAGAATACTCTTAAGGGTAGTCATACGTGTAAACAGTGTTGTTTGGTTTGTCGTCCGTACAAACTGCAATATCATGGCGTGTGAACATCACAAAATCTGGTTACAATACAAAGCAAACGGAATCGAAAATGTGCACATCTTATGAATTTATCATAAACTTACCACGAGCTTGCTCGAATTCCGTACACCTACCAAGAGGCAACAGATTTAGACTCGGCAAATAGTGTTAAGTATCCATTGAGAAAGTTTAACCGAAATTCCTGCTATGAAAATGTACGAATAACCGAGTCAAGTCATCGATAAGCTAGAGAGAGATTAATATCAAACTGTACTAAAGCCATTGTGAGTACCCAATATTCAATTCCCCGAACAGGAGTTCCAATTAATTCTGTTCACATAAATTCCCACACAACATAAGTTTTATGTTTGTGTATTGTGTCTAATCCAAAATCAGCACTTAATCTATGTCTAGTAATCATTTCTTATTAAAGAAGGCAACTTTCTTGGATCTTCTTATTCCTGTAATATATACACACTACACACCCCTGCCACATACTTTCGTTACTGTTTCTGTGTCTGAAATACAAAACAAAATGCTTTTCTATTTAACACGATACGTCGTGTATTAGATTCTATTTGTAAGGTAAGAAGAAAACTACACCAAACTCTATATTGCATCTATAAATTCCAAACACAATCTTCATATCGTGTATACTGTACATTGTACAACAACGATATATATTCGAATTTCAAAATCATCTTCGCCCACACCCTCTCTACCCCTCATGCAACTTATACTAACCATGTTTATATAAAATAACACCACACTATAATTCTCCAACCGAACTTTATACTTAATAGGAACACATCCTATCAACACCTCGAAATGTATCAGATTTTAATAATTCAACCCCTCAACTGGTTGTTCGGTATTCGAAAATCAAATGGTTTGAGAATGGCGGGGTGAACTTTCTAAGAATATGGCTCGAATTCTGTATATGTTTATATCCATCGCCATAAAAGGAAGGCAATGAGGAGGTTGTATTCGAGTTTTCTTCGAGGAAAATTTCTGCTTCGTTGAAGAGAAACTTTAAGAGATGTTGTAACCCGATCATATAAATCGCTGTGGGGTATGTGAAACCTATATTTCAGAATCGTTTCCAGCAATGAACAAATGCTTGAAGTTCGTTAATTTTTTACTACTTTTTTTTGTTTCGAAAGCATGTAATGCATTTTTCCGGCATTAGAGAAGTGGATGTGACGAAGTTTTTATTCATTTTCAATTAGCTGAGAATATTAAAAAATTGATATGCAAAATAGAATAACTCTACAAAAATCTACAACAATTCGATTATTCAACAAGTTACCTGATGGTTTGTAGAACCCGTAGTTAACCCGTAGAATACGTTTGGTACAATCCATTTTTATAAAAAAATTACAATCGAATTTATGGACTGTTTCCATTCGATCTAGAGAAATGATAAACGGCTAACATTGTATCATAGGAATGATAGCGGTGGCTCCCGAACCGACTCTACCTGCATCACTTTTCAAAAAGTAGGAAAAACAGATCCAACTGTCGATAAAGGAGGCCCATCGCCTAAAGTAGATAAAGTAGGATGATAAATAAGGGAAATTATAGGAAAATTGGCCATCAACTTCTGAACTATAGATTATAACAAATTTCAATATGTGAGAGACGATTGTCTAGTTGTTCTAATCAGACCTTCTGCCTAAATTAAAAATTTTGCAAAAAGGTTCACATCACAGTCTTAACTGCATGGAAAACCATTTTAGATCTGGAACATTAATTTCAAACTGAAAGTAAATTCTTCCTGTTAAATGTACCGTTTACATGATGACAAAAACCGATAATTGCTGATAATGTATTCATGGCAAACTCTATATTATATAATGCAACAACTCGAAGTCCATTAAGTTTTCGATCAGGTGTTTTTCCGGATAAAACTATTATAACATAAAGTGGTTTCGAAAAGATATTTCAAGGGAGACTTTTCCAAGCCGTAGCAATTTTTAGAAATATTTATTTCTACGATAATAGTATACAGCGTATGTGTGTAACATCGTCAATCATTCGATTCATTTATCGTTCACCTTTAATCATTTATCCAGCAATAAATTGAATTTCTACGTTGCACAAAGCAGAAAAAAATAAACAATTTATTTGATGACCCTTGTTGAATACGTAATAAAGTAGTGAGTTATCCAGTACCATAAAACACAGTCAAACCCTTAAAGCAACAATCCCATTCATACATAAAATATGGCCCATATGTCTATATTATCTCTTTTTTATATATCAATCGGACAATTGGCCCCATAACTCAAATGATCAATCATCAATCATACACAATGGCAATCACAATCGTCTTCGAATGAAATAAAATAATAAAAAAAAAATATTAAGAACGAAAATGCGTACAGTTATAGAATCGTAATAAAATAGCTGCCCTTTGTTTGACGTGCTAAGGAAATTGGTTTCGGATGCAAGGAATAATGATGTTGGCGGAAAAGTAATAAATAAAGATTTGTTTCGTTCGAAACTGGAATGCGTGATAAGTTTGACGAAAGAAACAACCGCTAAATAAAAGTTATATCTAGGCATTCACATGCGGGTAAGATATCAGCAGTACAGCTATCGAATCTACTACTTCGTTTGAATTAAAAGTTTCGATGCAACACTTTTTTCGACTAATTTAATGACAAATCGTTTACTTCATTTAGTACTTTATTAAGTAAAATCCGAGCATTTGTGCAACATTGGCTTGTCTCTACTGATACAGGTCAACCTGAATATATCAGGCCAGTGAAACATTTTGACCTGAAATCTGATATATGAACTAATTACTTGGTTCATATATCAGGTTTCAGGTCAAAATGACTCACTGGCCCGATGTTTTCAGGTTGACTTGAGCTGACAGTAGGCCTTAATCAGAATATTGTTGAAGTCTCTGTCAACAGTAGTAAATGATCATACCATTTACTAAAGCTCTTTGTGTACATGGAAAACAATTTTTCACATTTTTCGTACACACTGCTAAATCCAGATCTATTACTTAAAATGTTAAACGAAATTAACGTAATTTTGATCATCATTTTATTGCTGAACCAATAAATGAAGTAGAACGATAAAAGAACAATTCTAAATGCTAATCACAAACCAAAGTTCCTGACATTGTACACTTTCCATTGGTGGTCAACAACTGATAAAAAAACTTTAAAGTTCTTCAGTAAATGTTCCAAAGAAAATTCGGTCAGATACTTAATATAAAGTCCCACAGTTCCACTCCAAAATATTTATTTCTTTATGTACGTACACTACACATCGACTGATGGCGACAACAAATCCAACAGTCAATCTACAGCCACCCATCCCGAATACTGGTATGTGTCGTATGTTCACTATATGCACATCATATAGATGAAATAGATATATTGAGGTGGCATTATGGTGTCAAACAATTAAATACAACCCCTTTGATCAGAAACCGACAGTTTAGTTTAAACTCCACAGATTAGTTTCGTTTTCTATAACATTTACTTGAAGTTATCCATTATTGGTATATGCATGCGCATATTCACATATATAGAACACACACTCATACGTATGTATGGATGTTGCATGGAAAGCATAGTGATGGAATAGAGCTATTCGAAATATTGTTGATAATCAATGGCTGTGTTTGCATAATTAGTGGGTTTTGGCTGGCTTGATTTGGATTCCATTTCGGTCGAGAAGATATCGGTTTAGGTAATCACATTTGTCAAACCAATATTTGAATTTGGTTTAATTCGAGCACACATTCGGATTAAACGACAAGATAAATTCGACTATTGAATGCTGTGTGTCACACATAAATTACCCGTATTTTCAATTGATTGCACACTTTCAGCTATTGGTTGATTTTATGGAAGAAATTGGAACTGCAAGGATACTTGAATCATTCGATCGTAACTGCTTTGATATGTTTCTCTTAGATCGTATTGCACTAATGTCCGGAAGAGGTCAGGTCAACACGAAACCTGGCCTGAAACACCTGGAACCTGAGTCAGATCAGGTCAACGATAAATCTGGTCAGATCACGTTCCGGTCATTTTCTGAACTTTAGATGATTTCAGGTTCCTACCTCTTCAATGCTATTATTTCGCACCTCATCGTCAAAAAATATTTACACCACGGAATCAGTACTCGATTCCAACAACACCCTTCAATATAATAAAATCAAGGAAGTTTTTTTTCCTCCATACATGTCACTTCCCATAGTAATCTCGAGTGACATTATATCCCATTTGTTTGAAAATTTCCACATTAAATGATAAAAAAAAAAGTTGAACAGCGACAAGGAATCTTCAATTTGATGTCTAACTTAGTTGTGTCATCATCATACACAAGAGCTCTCTCCCCTTTGTGGTTATGTTCCTTATAACCATGGAATAGTATCGATGACTGTTGGTGTACGTATTGTATAAGGCTTAAGTAAACATACAAAATGTGTGTTCAACATACACGAATTACACCTCAAATTGATTTGATTTTGGATTTTCCTTTTCGGGAGTGAAGTGTCGCTTATATACACACTCATAATACACCGTATCTCCTGAACGGATCTAACACGTTTTGTGTAATAGACGCGTGTATTTTTTGTCGTCGATGCAATGTATATACACGTTTGCGAATTGGATTATATTCATTTGATGAAATCCAACAAAAAAAGTTGGCTTTTTATCTTTGCTTCTTCAGAGATTTTTTTTTCTTTTATTTTACTTTTTGGGAACGGTTTCTCTTTCATTTAATTTCAAATTTTCGTTGATTTTAATAAAGCGTCAACTTTTCAGTAGACTCTAACCTAGAAGTCAGAATCCCAATTAATGTGGTCATTATCGACGAGTTTAATGAAGGGATTCGTTGAAGCTTGTTTTATTAATCTGACTATTTCTGGTGACTGATAATATGCTATTGTTTACGTCAATAGTGTATTATAGCAGCCGTTTATTCACCAACACACACTGCGCTCCAGTTAAATTTAACGAGTACATTCCCAAGTTTGAGCTTCAAATCATCGATTGCAGCGCGACGTTTTGAAATCATAAAATGTCATCGATGTTCCCTGTCAATTATTCAATGAAAACAGTCGAAGCGTTGAGAATCTGTTTCGATCAAATTTTTCATTTTTTAACTTTCGTTAAGCGTCGAAAGTAGCATTAGAACAATGAAAAATTTGATCAAAACAAATTCTCAACGCTTCGTCAAAGTGTTTCCAGGTTATGATATTTCGCAGGAGCCTCAGCGAATTCAAATTTTTGCGCCAAAATATCATACACTGAAAATCACGGGGTATTTTTTTGAAAAACAGCCTTCCGAAATCGTACGCATTTTCCAGTAGAATTTTTTATATATGCCTTGTGCCTAGAGAGGTCTGGAAGCCGAAACCACTTTCAAAAAAAAATCTTCGAAGCTTGTGTGGCTGGTGAAAGGTGATGAGAAACCGAAAACTTGCACTTTTCTTACTTTATTTACCGTACAGTGTGGATTTATTAGAAAGGTAATCACATGTACTATTGAGCCGAATAGGGATTGGGTTTAAATATGTGCAGTTGAAGTTTTCAAGCGAAAAAGACCAAGAACTTACACTGTTCTTACAGGAGTTTCTCGAGGTAAACGAAACGTATATGGTCGTGTGGGTGTGTGTCATTGGAAAGGTAATTTTATGTACTTTCTGGTCTTATGGGGGGCGCTTGGATGCATATGCAATGAAATATGGGCACTTAAACAACTTCTATTTCATCGTAGAGGTAAAATTACCTTTCAAATGATACCCTGTACGGCTCGTGTAACTGGAGAAATTTTTGTAAGAAAAGTGCAAGTTTTCGTTTTTTGATGACCTCTCGCTAGCCACACAAGCTTCGAAGAACTTTTTTGAAAGTGGTTTTGGTTTCTAGGGTCGAAGTCCTTTCTAGGTTTCGGTAGGCTCTTTTTCAAAAGGATCCCTCATTTATATACTGGAAACACCTCTGATACACTCTGACAAATCTAAAATTGTGTTTTCTTAAGGTGTGTAATTGTGTTAACGTTGTTTCTAGCATAAAATAAAATTAGTTAGTGACCATAGCAGGGAAGATTTTTGGGAAAACGTTTCCTAAATTTTCGGATATTTTCCCGAATTGTTACAGAAGTATTTTTTGGAAAAATTACCGAAAATATGAAGAAAAAAAAACAGGAAAATGTAGGAAAATACAAGAAAATATGGAAAACGTTTTCCAATGTAGTTCTTGGATCATAGTGTCGTCAGATCCTGAATTTTAGTCGAATCTTATCGTTTATTTTCGCTGCCATTGTCTTGTATCGACGGCTGTTTCTTGTAATTGTTTCAGTTTCCATCACTCTTACAACGTACAGTTTAAGTTTTATGACTTATCGCCTAACAACAAACTTTCATTTACTTTCCACTAACTGCCAGAATTTCTTCGCAAGAATTCAAACATCGAATTCGCCCATCTGAATTTGTAAAAAAAAAATTAATATTTTAAAATGCCCGACCGAAATCTGTTCAAATATTTACAAAAGATTTGCTCTATTCAATTGAATGCTTCAATGAGTTTAACAGCCATAGCAGCAATGAGGAACTCAAGTTGCTGTATTCCATATAATAATATAAAATTATCCATTTTTGTATCGTGGAATGAGAGGTTTATTTTGTAACCATTATGCGATATTCAACATATTAAAAGATAGAAAATTCTACCAAATATATATAACAGACAGTTTTCGAGAAAATTTTAAATTCATTGGGCTGGGATACATGATGCATATCAAAATTTACTATGGCGGATTGGAGTTTGATGGTTGATGGTTTATGTATATACATATACACATATATTGTATGCCCTACATCAAAAATGCGGTTAACATTTTATTTGATTTTCCCCGTTCGAAACGTGAATAAAGCTAAAAGAAAAACTGCGGAAAATTATTAAGCGAAAAGAATAATATTTGTATTGGAAGTGGATACAATGTTGTTATTTGAAGTGATTATCCAATTTTGATGAGACTCTGGGGAATTTGTGTAATTCATATAATTGATCATCATTTGGCTCGTATACGTACCTATTGAAAAATGTAGATAGGGTTGGTGGCGTTGATAGACTGGAAATATAAAAAATCGTTGAATCGGGAGAACTAGGAAAGTTTTATGACTGATGATGCGCTCTCAAAATATTTTAAGTTCAGAAAGTACGTTAACCTTCCTTGATATTATATCTGCTACTTATTTTGTACAAAGAATCACCTGTTTGATATTCAATCTTTTACTTCATTTGTTTCAACATAGAAAAGAGAGGACGAGCTGCAGTTTTACATTGTCAGCATGTTTTACGTTGTCAGCTGGTTTTACATTGAAGGGATGTTTTACATTGATAGCATGAATCACATTGTCAGCATGTGTTATATTTTGCATTATGAGCAAGTTTCATATTACCAGCATGTTTTGCATTGACTTTTTCAGATTTAACCGTGATGTTCAGAGAATTGATAATAGATGGCGTTACTTCTGCCGGTAGTGCTAAAGCAACGTCATCTATTATCATCTATCTGTTGATGTTAAGTTGCTTCTTTACATCCACAAGCAAGTCAAGAAACAATAAAATAAAAAATTCCCTAACAAATGTCCAACTATCAATTTATACTCTTTACAATATCAATTTGCTACACTTCCAATTTCCCTTTATTAATAAAAAAAAAACCCGAATAATTTTCCGAATTCATGATTTTATGCATAATGCAGTGGTCATGATGATGCGGTTATATATAATGGTATACAAAAAAGTGGTTGGAAATTCATAGGATTTGTATACGCACCACTTATATGCCTTCTTTATACCACAAGAGAACAGGAGAAGTCAACCATTTGAAAAGGAAATCAATTGAATATAAAATTGGTTGATCTAATAAATCTGGCTTGCTTATATTTGGATTGTATTATACGGTCTTAATAGAATTTAAGTTTATTTTTTCTGTTGGGGGGTGCATTTTATATAAAGGTGGAGGGTCTACAATATTTGTGTGGTGACCCCCAAAATTTTTGAGAAATTTTGGTGCATCCCTGAGGGATCTTTAATTTCTAACCGGGATCCCGGATTTTTTCTTGAAACGGATGTTTTAAGGATCCCATGAAAGATCCCATACAAAAGTCTTAAAGACCTACCTCCTTTGGAAATTATATTTTCCTTGATTCACAAAACATTTTTTTTGTAAGTTATTACAAGTGATTTTTTATCCGCAAATAGATAATTTTTCATGTTGAAAATAATGTTTATATGTGAGCGAGAGAGAGGAATTTTTTTTCGTATGTAGCTGGGTTATCCATTAAAATAAATCAGCAGTAAAGTTAGGATATTCTTTATGTGTTAAAGAGAATCGTTTATTTAAAAGAACTCCCAAAGTCACATAAATTTACATTCAAAAGAATTTAAGTGACACTGTGTATGGTCATATAATTTTTAATTTAAAAATGCACTAAATCTTGATAATTTTTTAATGTTCGAGTTATGTTCTTAACCAAAAAAAAAGAAATTAGAAGAGTCACCCAGCAAAGGAATCCCCATTTTGTCCTAACTCAGTGAATGGAACCGAGATTTTTTTTCGCCATAATTTTCTTTTGTGCAAACATCTCACTTAAATTAACTTGATTTTCATTTTAGCGGCACTCTCGTTGACTTCCTGAAGCGGGAGATACATGGCCTGATGTATACTACATACATAGATATATCTGCAGACCGTATCTGCGGGACACGACTAAAAAAAACGTTTTTCCTATTCGGTTTCTGTTATAATCTTCATTAAAAAAATTACACCCCTTTTTCCCATTCGTACAAAGAGTCTAACGATGCCAGTTTCCTCATCATATAAACCATAATTAGACGGAAAGTGATAATTGTAAGTTATTACTGTGTGTTATGTCGTCTGTTTTATATTCCAGCGATGAGTTTTTTTATTCGGGGGTTTTCTTAGAATTTCTCTTTTTTTCATTCAAGGGTTGGTGTTTTCTTGTTCAAAACAATAAAAAACATTTTCCAACTACTCATTTCATTGCCTTGTTCTTCACATTGTATTAAATTTTTATGGTCGAACTTACGAATGATGACTTCGAAAATTATAAACAAAATCTACATTTTCCAGCGAGACATTTTTTCCTCATTTATTCGACATAATCGTAAAATAGGAAAAAAAGCCAAGTCATAAAATTTTCTTCCACATGGTTCGTAAAACTCCTCCTTCCCAAACGAATGGAGGACGAAAAGAAAGCTGTCACACAATTTATTTTGCTTCAATAAAAATCCATCAGAAGTCAAAGAATCAAGTAATATACAAATCTCCGGAACATGTAATGTAAATACATAAAAATGACTACAATAAATCTGAATAGAGAGTTTACAAATGATGGACACACTTTGACAATACAAAATAGCATATAATGTTCAAATCTCATACCACACCATGTACCGTGGTGACATATATAAGAGAAACATCCCAGCATCTAGTGTGTAGGATAAATACGAGGAATGGAACAAATTTTTTTTAGTTGAAAATGGGTAATGTTTAAAATATTTTCTTATGGCACTTTATGTGGGGAGCATTTTTAAAATGTAGATTTCATTTTTTCCAAAAAAAAAATGAACATAATATTGATAAATATGGGTTGTTATTACTTATGCTTATGCGGTTATGTGACATGTATATGGTATTATGAAAAGTTTCGACGAAATTTTATTTAATAAAAAAAAACCAAACCGGAAACAAAATTAACTTTTCTGTATTATTGCTATGTCGTACTCGTACGAAAGAGAGCAAAGTATACGCCACACTTTTGTGTTTGTTCAAACGATGTTGGGTTGACGACGATTAGGGATAGCAAATGACTTTTTTGATCCCATCAGAGATTGGTCGAAAAAAATCCTTTGAAAATCGAATTGGATGTAAAAATGTAGTCTACCGCCTTAACAGACTTCTTCATCTTCTTCTCTTTTTTTACAGCGCTTTATATCTACTGCTGGATGTAGGCATCTCAAGGTCTTTTTTTGGTAAAATCATTTTTCACATTTTCCTAAATTTTCCGATTTTTTCATAATTTTCCGATTTTTCCATAATTTTCCGATTTTTCCATAATTTTCCGATTTTTCCATAATTTTCCGATTTTTCCATAATTTTCATATTTTTCAATAATTTTCAGATTTTTCGAAAATTTTCAGACTTTTCCATAATTTTTCTATCATTTTCCGAAATTTTATTTTCGGAAAAATGTGTGAAAATACGAGAAAATTTGGTAAAAAAAAGGTCAAGGTTGTGTTGGATCGCTAGTATTTTCCACTAACATCGCTAATATAGATCAGCTTTCCGCCCTGTTATGCAACTAATAAAAAAAAACTTAGTGTAAACGAAATGCAAGATTTTGAGAGGGATGTATAGAGAGAGAGAGAGAGAGAGAGAGAGAGAGAGAGAGAGAGAGAGAGAGAGAGAGAGAGAGAGAGAGAGAGAGAGAGAGAGAGAGAGAGAGAGAGAGAGAGAGAGAGAGAGAGTAAACGTATAAAATTCTCACACAAAATCGTACATCTCGTTGACACTAAGTTGTTTATGTAGGGCAGTTTTCGTCAACATTGTCTATCATCTCGGAAAATATTTTTTTTTATAAACGGCTAATCATCTGTTGTTGTCAGTAACGATAAAAATAATCGATGAACTCCGGTTAATGTAACCTTATATTGGAAAATGTATGATAAAACGAATGAAGGAAAAGACTTTGCGTCGATTATGAATAGATACTTTAAACAAGATGTAGCAGATTCAATGAAATTAGATGGTTTTAGGTATGTCGATTCTAAATCGTTAATTTAATTCATACCTGAAACGATATATCGTTGACCTGACCTGACCCGACTTTATCTAATTCATTTTTGACCTGAGTATACCTGACCCGATCAAAGAGTATCGGTAGATTAGTTGAACTGAAACAATATGAGTACCAGAAGACACGAGACCATATGTTTTGGTCAAGACAGTCATTTCCGGTTGCCGTCACCGGTTCCAAGCTTTATTTGTGACTGAAGTAATTGAAAAAGAATTTTGTAAAATACGCGGCCAACAAACAGAACATACCATTGCATCGCAGGTTATTCCATACGTATCTAGACCTAGATGCATTCCATGCAGAAGCTGGCCTTAGCTTATACACTTTCGCAGATTATTTTGCGATATCGTTCTACAAATATGTTTGCTGTTTCATCCTCCAACACATTCAGCTTATATTCTCTTATTCAGAGAAGTTGTTTCTGCTTAATTAAATTCTAATCGGCCATTTTAGATGATCCTACAGTACAATTTAATCCTATTTAATATTATGTAAGGCATGTGTTGTTGCCTAATTAACAATACAATTACCATACCATATTCAGAATTGGTTTCACCTCACAATATTAAAATGTCCCACCTTCCATGCATGGCATTCATTGAAAATGAACAGCCATAATCACGACTAATGGTAATTGAAAATAAATGTAGCTTCAAATTTCATTCAGAGTCCTTGGCCGCTTACATTCAAAATGATATTCGTCTCATACTTACATTTTACACACTTCCGTTGGACATTACGATTACGGTAGCTTGGCCATTGAATGGAAAACGACCGAATCTCTTGTATATATTTTGTATGGAACATTCGGTTAAATGTGAATGGAAATTCAAGCTCAATCGAATCCAAAATTGTTTATCGCATACAATCAGACCGAAACAATCGATGTCATTCAATGGTACGTTTTATATCAATTTCCGAAAATTCAATTAAATCGTTAGCCAAGTCGTCATTCTGCCAAGCATAAATTGACAAATTGGAAGCCGATAACATAAATCTATTTTCCTAATAAATAACATATCACACATCCAATGCCCATTGATATGCAATGTAATTTAAACTCACAAAGTCTTTGCATTGCAATGCCATTTCCCAGTGTGTTTCCAAGCCGATATTATTATGTGAATAACACGGATATGTGGCACATCACAATATGCCTAGGAATGATACGTATGCAAATACACCAACCCGCATCGTATGTGCATTGTATAATATTTGTCCAGAGAGTGAGAGGAGACCAGAAATGCATCAGAATATTTACCAAAAGTCAAGATTTTGATCATTGTCGTTCGTAATTCATTTTATAATGAATGCAATATTATGCAATATTACACACAACTTCAGTTCAGTTTGGTGCGTTGGCTAATAGGTAATATCGTAACGAAGTTGCACATATCAAAATATTGTTGATGATAAGTTACAAAACAAGCAATTGGACAAACAGGACAATGGAATAACCATATTTCGGATGTAGGAGAATTTATAGTAGTAGTTGGTCGTCGTGTACAAGGCATTGTGTAATGACGAGTGGATATCAGCATTTTTTTTAAAACTTGAACTAATGGTTACGGTGGCGAGACATTTCGAAAGACAATTATGTTTGCTTTTGTATTATTCGGTTGGACGATGGTGAGTAAGTTCTGCCATTTACATGTCACCCTTGTGTGATTTGCTCAAATTATGTGCTTTGGACAATTATTCTGGAAACGGAATGTGAGTGGACGTTTCATGGAAATTTTTTTTCTCTAAAAATATGTTTTTGTGACGAAGATTAGAACACAGAGGTGGGTCGAAATTTTGGGGCAGACCCACTATTTTGACCTATTTTTAAAGTAAAAATTTAAAAGTCTTCGCGGTGTCCCTCAATCGAAATGAAACTTTAATGAAGGATCTGACCGGATTCAACTTATTGTTTGAACTCCTTGTGGATTCCTCTTTTCATTGCTATAGTAATTTCAATCTACGTTTTTAAGCTATATAGAGTAAGGAATTTTTTCTCACATTATTCGTTCATCAAGCGAGGCGCCACCTGTCAGCTGTGGGTTTTTATTTTACAATTTGTCAATTGATTATTTTGAAAAACAGCCTACCAAAATCGGACCGATTTTTTTAGAGGAAAAATTGTTTGTGCCTAGACACGAATTAAACTCTAGAATTCCAAAACCACTTTCAAAAAAAAATTTTACGGCCACTGTGTCGCAAGTGGGTGGTGTCCGAAATCGGAAAATTGCAATTCTCTTAACTGTTTCACACAGGTGATGAGTCACATAACAGACCATGGTATCATTGGATAACTGAGGTCATGTAGTTACGGGTCAACATAGGTTATGTGGGTTGTCGGTGCCATCTACAGTCAGCAACATCACTTTGATAAAATGAAGATTTCATACTGAAATAGGTGAACTCTAGAGGGTGCTGTAGCTTTGCTAAAAAACCTTTCAATATAAAAAAAACGTCAGCTCACACAGCACTCTGTCTCAGCTTTCTACTGATACCACACATGCGTGAGTAGTATCAGTTCCTGTTTCTTGTCAGTGGATCGGGACAGAAGTGTTCGTCCCACCTTAACTGAATCTTATGCTTACTTTAGCAGTGGTGTTCTGACTCAGGTCAAAGTTTTAGCTGTCTCCATACCTTCCATGTTCAACTGCGAGCCCTTAGCTTAGAATTTTTACTTCAAACATTGTCATCCCTTTTGCTTTCAACGACTGACTTCCATAAGGCAATGAAATCGGCACATGATTTTAGTAAAAAGTAATGATTCTGAAATGACGATGTGATGCAGGGTTGAGAAAAATTAGCTCAACCCAACCCTGATGCAGAATGAAAAACTCGAATACTTGTAAAGTCTTCAGAGGAATTTCATCTTCCGTAAATGACCTCATCCGTTTCTATTCTTCGTCCAATTAAAACCTTGTCGCAAAACCAACGACCTAAACTAGTTTCCTCTCAAAATGACTGTAACAATCCAAAGGTTTTTGTACGATAATACCACGGATAATATTAACCATATTCCAGATCCTGTCAGAGAGAATTATTGCAATAATTTTCAATTCGTTTTGTACCAAAGTTATAGATTGTTTGCATTTAGCTTTACACCCGAATATTTCAAATATGGAAATCGGGTTGCATATGCACACATGAAGCATTGTTACACACGAGAGTAATCTTTATGCCCATTATATAGAACTGCATTCGGTTGGTGTTCGATATGTCTCTTGTAGTAATGTAATTCACCTCAATATGGAGTATTTGAGCAGGCTATAATTCAGTGTTTTAGGCACGTGCTACAATTGGTTAGGACAATTGGAATCATTAATTGCTTTGATTGATATGATTTATAAACAACACTGTTGTTGGATAAATTGTATTATATATCTAATTTTATGTGTATAAGTTAAATGATATGATGGATGGTAATTTAGAAACATTTCGCAGAGAATACTTGAGAGACCTAGACCATATATCATAGGATTTTCGGTCTTAAAACAATGAAAATACGAGATGTATGAGATACATAGTAGATAAACGGAAGTCTAAGCCGAATTGTAGGATTCAGATTATTGGGACAGTGAATGTAGGCCTTTGTTTTGATGAGGACAGTTGACACACTATAGACTTTGGATAATGTTGTGACCTAGAGGATTTCCCCCGTTGATCTGTAGAGGCGCCACAGTTCATGGCTGTAGTAGTTTCATGACGAAATGTACTAAAAATGTATTTTACAAAATCTATTACATTTTTGCATTTATTTCCAAACGACATTTTCATATAGTAAACACAATCTATTACTTCATTGGTTTTAAAATTGGATTTCGTTTGACTTACTACATACATGAGAAAAACCTAGTCATGGTTTATCGCTTACTCGCATTTCACATTACAATTTAAGAATCTATTACTACTATCGGTAAAATTATTTTCCGACACACAATCTATTACTTCATTGGTTTGAACATTTGATTTACTACACAAGAAAACCCTAGTCATGGTTTATCGCTTACACATATTTCACATTACAATTCAAGAATCTACTTCATCTGTCAGCAATAGTACATTAATGCTATAAGACATGTACGTATACGAGCGCTTGCGCGAGTATTAGTACGAGTCTCTTATATACAGCCGTAGGTATCTTATCGCAGTATGCGATAAAATTATTTTTGACACTCAATCTATTACTTCATTGGTTTCAACATTCGACTTATTACATAAGAAAACCCTAACCTCACCATGGCATAGGTTTCACATTACAATTTACTTAATATGTCAGCGAAATTATTTTCTGACACTCAATCTATTACTTCGTTTGTTTGAACATTTGACTTCGTTCGACTTACTACATAGGAAAACCCTGGCTTATTCCTGTCGTCGATAGCAATGTCATATGAATAGCTGTTACTATAAAAACCCAGCGCTTCATCGTATACGTTCATCGGTTACCTCAGATATGTACAAGACTTGTACAGTTTGTACTTGATAGTATATCATCATAGATCACTGATTTATTGCGCTCTAAACATATCGAGTATGAACATATTTATAACGTATTGATATTGCATAATAAAACTGGAAAATAACAGCTGACGCTTAAATTACACAAATCATTTCGCACACGACGGATGTTTTTTGTTTCAATATGAACCGATGTAAAATACGCCGCTGCAGCTTTTACATAATAGTAATATCAAAATTTGAAAATTGTATCGAATCTATTGATTGATGGATGTTTTATGACAACATATTGGGAGGTAGAATATTATTTATTTAATCCATATCAATATTTTGATGTGGTGGTTTACACGCTCCGTTCTCCGCACATTCGCGTACATATGAGTACATATATTTACGTAACTTTCGCGTTATCCTCTCAACTGTACCATTGTGATATCCTCCATTTGACAGTTGAAAAACCAATTTTTCATTTGGTAGATATGTATATGTACAAGTGGAAACACTTTTTTTCCTTCTACCAAATTTATAGACATCTATCTTAACGTAAGCATACAATATACATATTACGTGTGCATAAGACATGTAAAATACAAATAAATCAAATATAAGACGTGTAAAGACGTTATATTTTCTTTTCACCCCCTGACACCAACCACGACGTTCGCGTTGGAAGTATTTTATTCTGCATGTACATTTCTTTTTTTGTGTGGAAATCTTTATGAGGTAGCAATGTTAGGTGTATCGTCTTGTATACCCAGTTCTACTGCTTCTGCTACCGCACATCGCTACTATAATTTCCAAATATTTCTTCGTCTCAAAGCTCATCTTGAACAAAATATGATACATTTCCAGTGTATGGTGTATAATAGCGGTGTGGTATAACGTAAATAATATTACAAAGTAATAGATAAATTGGGGTATTTCAAATCACACATATCGCATACCGCATTCCTCGCCATTGAATGGATGTGTGTGTGTTGTATTTGTAGAAGGAATTTTTATCATCGGCTACAAGGAAGAAGAAAATGATATTTTATATGCATAAATCGCTTATGAATAATGCTTCCTTGAATTTACAATGTCTCATTGTTGATTTCATCCGATTTCATTTGACAAATGACTCTTTTAGAGGATTTTTTTTTTTCATTCCAGAAAAATATATTTTTATTTCGAGTGATATGTTGAAAAAGGAAACTTTCATGTTGATATAAATTTAGGAATGATTTATATGACTTTTTCGTTTGATTTAATGATCGTGACATTATTCGAGTATGAAAGACTTTTCATGTTGATTGCAATATACCAATTTCAGTTACAAATTTTTATTTCGAAGTGACTATTCGCAGTCAACTGCCTATAGTCAATTTTGATGCTATTCGCAGTCAACTGCCAATAGTCAATATTTATGCTATTCGCAGTCAACTGCCAATAGTCAATATTGATGCTATTCTCAGTTACTTATTTGAAAAAATGTAAATAACTAAAAGTATCTTCTAAAATAAGAGTAGAACAAGTTGAGAAGATTGTTGGTTTGGATTAAAACAAAGAAAATTCGTTCAGTCAAAAAATTAGAAACTGATTATCCATTGTTTAAGCTTTGGAGGCTGTTGGTCACATGTACAAACTGTAAAACTAGGGATTGATCATCCCTTTTACCAAGTATCATTACGGATTGTTGATCCCTTTGAAAAACTGTGACATTACAAAGCGCTGCTCCTTAAAAGGAACGGTAACATTACAGATTTTCGCTCCCTTTTACAAACTGTAACATTACAGAGTGCAGATACCTTTCACAAACTTTGCCATAACAGAGTGTCGCTCCTATTTACAAACTGTAACATTGCAGACTGTTGATCCCTTTTACAAACTGTGACAGTACATACTGTCACTCCCTTTTACGAACTATATTATTACAGAGTGTTGATCCCTTTTACAAACTGTGACATTACAGATTGTCGCTCTCTTTTACAAACTGTAACATTAGAGACTATTGCTCTACTTTATAAACTGTAACACAGAGTGTCACTCCCTTTTACAAACTGTAACATTACAGAGTGCAGATACCTTTCACAAACTTTGCCATAACAGAGTGTCGCTCCTATTTACAAACTGTAACATTGCAGACTGTTGATCTCTTTTACAAACTGTGACAGTACATACTGTCACTCCCTTTTACGAACTATATTATTATTACAGAGTGTTGATCCCTTTTACAAACTGTGACATTACACACTGTTGATCCCTTTTACAAACTGTGACATTACAGATTGTCGCTCTCTTTTACAAACTGTAACATTAGAGACTATTGCTCTACTTTATAAACTGTAAAACAGAGTGTCACTCCCTTTTACAAACTGTAACATTACAGAGTGCAGATACCTTTCACAAACTTTGCCATAACAGAGTGTCGCTCCTATTTACAAACTATAACATTGCAGACTGTTGATCCCTTTTACAAACTGTGACAGTACAGACTGTCACTCCCTTTTATGAACTGTATTATTACAGAGTGTTGATCCCTTTTACAAACTGTAACATTACACACTGTTGATCACTTTTACAAACTGTGACATTACAGATTTTTGCTGCCTGTTACAAACTGCGATTGTACAGACTTTTGCGCCCCTTTACAAAACTTTAATCACAAATTCTAAAAACAGTCAATATTAATGCTATTCGCAGACTAATTGTGCCGTCACATTGATGAGAAATGATTTTACGTTGCACAAATCAATATTGACTATTAGGAATCAACTGCGAATAGTATTAATATTGACTATTGGCAGATGGCAGTTGACTGCGAATAGCAACAATATTGACTATTGGCAGTTGACTGCGAATAGCATGTGCCTTTTTATTTTCCGCTCCGATTCGAAAGAATTCCAATCACGAGAAAAATTCCAAAATTCCCTCACTATGATGAAGCATGTAAAGGTGTTTTTATGACACATACTGCGAAAGTTTGTTTTTTCACTCCTCAAATGATGACAGAGAAAGTAAAAAAAATTGGTAGCCCAAAGGCCGAAGGTGTAATAAGTACCAAATAGTTATTTACGTAAATGTTGTGTATGGTAGATTTTAGATACTTTCGTGAGTTGAAGCGAAGTTCTTTAAATCAACCGAGATATTTCAGAACTGTCATCTGTTATCGATAAGGACTTCAATAATAAACTAAAAGGCCCGACTAATGCGGTCTTTTCTTATAGCAAAAAGCGTGTTCAAGAAATTTGAAGTAAAATATTTGAAATCAATTGAAAATATTTAGATCAAATGAAGTAGTAGATCCAATAATAAAATTGCAGATATGCTTACCGTATGTGAAAGGTTAATTTACTTCGTTATCACATCCGTTTTCCCAAATCAATAACTTCTACATCCGTCACTAACTTTCGGTTACCTGAAAAACGTCAAATATCACAGTCTGATTTAAGATTTAAACAATTGTTTGAGCTATCAAAGGTATCAAAGTCACAGGACGGTGAATCTTAATTCCTTTTTTCCTACCGATTCATCAGCTCTCGTCGCATATGCAGTGAGATGAAAATTCTGGAGTCAATTCTGCTAATGAGGTAAATTACAAACAGTCACTTCAACTGAATGAAAAAGTCTAAATTATCATTACTATTCCCTTGAACCAGGGATCTTCTGTCGATAATGTTAAATACCGTTTCAATTTCAAACGCAGACGAAATTTTTTCAAACAGAATCATATTGCCACTTATCCATACAATTTACTAGCATTTTTAATTATTTCCAGTCACAAGTGAGGATATAAGGGGAAAATGAATTACCTCGATACATTTCTATAAAGCCTCTATACATCTCCCATTACATAGCCTAAATAAATTTTTCTACACTTCTTGACTGGTCTTGGAATCGTATAGCGACACAGAATTCGAGAAAAATGTTCTGTGCCTAGAGATATTGTGTCTTTGCATTTTAATACAAAAAAATCCATCCACAAACCATACACATAAACAACCCATCAGCTAGATGAGTGAAAAATCATACAGAAAGTAAATATAAAAAAAAAATTGACGACGGAAACATGGGTGGATGTGGGGAGTTGTCATTTTGGGTGTGTAAATAACAAAGATAAAGTGGAGATATCATGGTGGTTAGGCGGGGATGAGAAATGAAAAAATGCGATTTTTTAATTGCGAAAAACCTTAAGAGCTTTCCCGGAGAGTGTCAATCTGTTTGTATATAATTACATATAATTGAATTTATCCATTTATGGGTTCTGGCTAATTGGAATTTTTCGCTTTTTTTCTCTCTCTCGGAATATTTTTTAATTAAGGTATATTGCAAATGACTTTATTATTCATCGAATGTCGCTGGGTAGTGAATTAAGTCTTCTTCTCTTTTCTGCGTTTTCAAATTTGACACATTCTTTAGAATATCTCAAAATGTTTGGCAGATTGAAGTCAGTCTTAAGTGGTTGTTTTGAAAATTGAATTTTAATTAGAATGTGAGACAGTCGCTACAATATATACGAAGCCAGCCCAGGTCGACGTGTTAATTGGAATTAAAAATTATTTTCCATATTTGAAATGGCACTTTGTGTGTTGTTTGCAAACGATTTTTCTATCTCCTTTTCACAGTGTCCCTTAATCGAAATAAAATTTTGATGAGGATCGGAATACCTGGTATCAATTCCTTGTCGATAACTCTCATTTCTGTAATAACTTTATGGATACCGTCTCAAATGTCTCTATTTTAGACCAATGACTGTAATCGTCAAAACTTGTCTGCAAATTTCCAGGAAATTTTCACAAATTTTCGCAAATTTTCACAACTTGTGTGAATCGCAAAAAATCGTGAAACATTCATGCAAATTCACAAAACTTTTTTCACGATCACAGGCTCTGATTTAGACCGTAAAATGGAACCTATTTCACGAATACATGGGAAATTCCTTATAGTATTGGGATCTGGTCGGATTCAATTAAAGCCTGTTTCAAGCTAGTTGAGCGTCCCTCTATTCACTGTTCTAATAACTTTGTGGGCACATAAAACTTGATTTTGATTGAGGGACACCCCGACTTTTCCAACTGCTTGAGTATATTACTTTCGGAAGTACCGGAGACAATTCCTTCATCATTCCTAATTTTCCTTACTTTATGATTCTTCGATTTTCTCTAAGAACATGTACACAGTAGGTGTAGCAGCCTAGTGTCTGCATGCAACTCAACCGAAACATTTCTGCTCAACAGTTTTGCCATTGAACATTTCGTAATTTAGCATTAATACGCTGTGCTAAATATCCATTCCATGCTGTTCCATAATCATCTCTACACGCCACATGAACGCAGAGATGATACAGAAAAAACAATTTATGGATTTCATTTAAACAGAACAACAACTGCAGTATATTGGCACATATATCAATTAACTCAAAATACTGATAGAAGTCATAAAAATGTATTGCTTTCGTTTCGTGTGTAATGTTTCCCGTCGATAGTTTGTCCATGTCCTCTCACAAAATGCAATTCACATCCACATGGCAGATATTAGATTAGATGGGAGGGTGTAAGCCCAGCACCTAAGCCTCAGATGGGCCTGTTGTGCTATTGTACAAGTCTCTTGATCATATGGACTGTGATTTTACATCATATCTCTCCCGACTTAGATTGTTCACAAATCGACCGTGTGTTAACGTCCCATACGTTGTGAATTCTCCAAGCCGTGGGTGGTATGCGAATACCACAACCATCACTAATTGACCTGTACATTTTCCCAAAGATGGCGCTATCAACATTGTCATGTTGTAGCTCTTTCTACTATTGACATTATGTCGATATGGTTTCTTTTATGGAGAAAGCGAATGTTGGGTTTTTTGATATTTCCGACTTTGTTACGGTTACGGCTATTAGTTTTAGGTAATAGCAAGTGTCTAATCACCATAGGCCATGAGTTGCCTCTTCGTATGAATCGCCATGCCACCATGTGACTGAACTCGTTCTGGCGTTGCAGGTTGTAGCGTTTGAATGATTCGTATTTCGTCATATCCCTTGACATCCATACAACGTATCAATCAATAGATCTGTTAAACCTCGCGGTCATTTTGGAGTACAAGATAGTTTCTGTATCTTGGGATTGTACCACAGCAAATTTGTAAAAATTTGCTATGTGGTTTTGGGGTGTCAAATGAGAACCCGAAGCGTTTGTACCTTACCTGCACTAAAATTGACTGCCAGATGCCATACGGCAATGTGTCATTTTCGTACATTAATCGAGCACGTAATTTAGCATTAGCTTCTGGTAGAGTCGATTGTTAATCCGTAAACCGACGCCACGAAGCACATGTTAAATAACAAAGGAAATAACACAATTGTTGATATCGCACAATGAGGCGAGAACGACTTTATTGATCAAAGAGAAAATGACCTACGAGAACAACACTTTGACTTCGTTAATAAAACCTTTAAAATAATTTCACCATTTAAACATTACAGCAAAATAAAAACACCAAAGCCGTAAAAGTTGGCACAGAAATTAGACAAAATCGAAAATGAATTCACACACAGCCACACAAAAGAAACACTTTTAGAGAGCAACGCATAAACACGTCCGTTCTCTGTGACTGCCGTTGTCCAACTCACACACATGGCAGATATAATACCGAAAAGAACTATAAAGAAAGTATAAAACCCTATTTATGTCATTCCTTGGTTTATACAATACCCTCGGTTTCGTTTTTAGTATACACACCAAATCTTAAATGTTTACCATGTATAGAAAACCCAATATTATAGTTACGTATACGGTACATTTTGTGTACATCTAATACATAAATGGACCGTGGTCACTTTTACACCGTACATATACTATTGGTACTTAGGGGTTAAGCAATACAATATTATAGCCTTCCGTAAAATGTCGGTCCTATATAATATGTGTATCTGGTATTGTAACGAGAAAGTGGAAAACTACAAAAATTACAAGTCGTAAAATACGTGCATAAAAATCGAATTGGTATAATCACAGAAAAACAATTATACAAGGGCCATAAACTGGGTTTTGCGAAGTATATCAAATTGCGTGTTATCAACATCTTCTGGGAAATTTATGACGAAAAAGGTTGGTTTATTTGTTGGGAATAGGACCAATTCACTACACATCTATATTATATAGTTGTTAGATTGCAAATAAAAAAGAAACTAGCTGTACATCGTTTATGTACAGTTTCGATGGTGCATCTTCATTACAATAAGGCTAAAGTATAGCTTGCGAGCGGAAAAAAAGTATGGCTATAAATCAAATCGAATGTCTACCAATTTTGTGAGGGAAACGAAACAAATTCGAACGTCTGGATGGAGAGTTTGTTTATCAATTCACATGATTATCAGTAGTCTTGTTAAACAGACCATTATCAATTCAGTTAATCTGTTACAAACTGTAAACATTTCGCCTATATTCGTTAAGTCTATTACTTCATTAAGTTACACAGTTTAACATTCTAGATACATCAAACAAACAAAATAATTAAATCTGTTACGTTATTCGCGTTAAGTGTATCCTAGCGTTTGATTAGAAAATCTATGACTTCAATATTTTTATGATACATTGCGCTACATAACAGAATGCTAGCCATGGATCACTGCTGATTTTTTTATCGTTTTTGTCGAAAACAGATGACTAGTTCTTTTCAGTGATATCCTTTTGAGAAAATAACGTAGAACGTATTGGTACTTAGAAGCCAAAACTACAGTCAAAAAAATTCTTTGATGCTCAAGTGGCTGTAGGGGATGATGAAAAACCGAAAACATACACTTTTCTTATGTAGTCCTTTCCAGATACTAGTCAACAAAGTAGTCGTGCGGGTTGTCGTTGGATAGGTAATTGAGAGTACTTTTGAGACAGATTGGATCGTATTGGATAAACATTTGTCCGTGTTTGTAAATATTCGAGAAGAGAAACCTACTCTCAGATTTACACGTCAAAGGAACATTCAACGTGTGCCCATCCATGTTTGGTGTCGTTGGAAAACTGAGACCAGCAGCATAATCAGGTTCTTCTGGTGTTTCTGTTGTTTAGGTTACAGGGGAATCGTTACCAATCCACCGATGTAGAAAATTTTTTCCCCTATTTTCAACTGATCATATCTCAATGTAGTTGAATTTTAAACCCAAAAAGACTCTATCAGTCCCAAAAGTACTCACATTACCTTTCCCACGACACCCTGCACGACAACGTAGCTTTCATGTATCTAGAACTAGGAAGAACTTTTTACTATTTGCCCTGAAAGGTATTGAATCTATCGTCAAAATTCCTCGATACTTGTATGGCTAAAGCATCGACAAAATTTTGACGATAGTCTTTCTTCTATGGACAAATACCAATCAGGGTAAATAGTAAAAAGTCCGCTAGAAAATGCAACCGATTCCGGTGGGTGGGTTTTCAAAAGAATCCATCTCATCTATCAGTCGACTTTCGATCTACAAATTCCTACATTATCCGACTCGTCAACGTAATATATGTCAATGGTCACAGCACTGCTCCTAGCATGAAAATAGAACATATTCGGAGACAGTATGCATTAAATTCTCCACATTTGACACTTGCTAATTCAGTGTTCATGCTTGGAGCAGTACTGTGCTATGGTAGAGTTTTTTATTGAACAGACCTTCATTAAGCATGGAAATAACACGAAAATGATCAAATTATACGTTGTTTGATTATAAATTGGTGTGCAACGATTTAAAAAAAATCTAGAAGCATCCATCGTACATAATGTTACAATGACAAAAATGTACAGAATTTTCTTTGGCATTTCTAGTTAAAATGACGAATTATTCAATAAGGAAAATAATTTTCATGAAAAATGTGTCCAGTCCAACAAGTAATAAAATGGTATGCAAACAACAAAACATTCCGAAAATTCATCTTCAAACATTGAATAACTTGTTGTTTTCGATGTATATCAGTCTATACCACGTATATTATATGTCCAAGCAATTCCGTCTCTATTCCCAAAAATGTTTAATAATGTTTTCTGCTGAAACGATACAGTATTACTGTGAAGGTATTCCACAATACTCTGTTCAGTGTAAATAAAACGTTCTTGACGGATATATATATATATATATGAAAGGGGAACATGGCTCTCAATGTTTGATAGAATTACTCGGAATGTTTGATTTTAGATTTTGAAATCAGTCAGCGTTACCTTTACGTTTACGCTAAGGAATTGTTTACACGAAAATTCACCATAAATGAGACACCAAAAATGGTATTTTTCTTATACCCGGAATGAATATATACCCATACTGCAGCACAAACACCCCAAATATACACGCCGTCTAATCTAATTCAATATTATTGTTTTACAAAAGTGGAAGAGGGAAAACGTTCGTCATTATTACATACCTAAATGATTGTTAATGTTGTATAGAGGTATACGCTCTCTAATATTATTCCGTTTGTTTTGAATTATTCTATAACATTCCATTTATGTATGCACAATAGGAAAATGGGAAAAGTCAGACAGAAGACACGAAGACGCTACACAAGATCGACAGAGGAATATGTTTGGAATTCATCAATCAAGTCTTGCTATAATGCTTTTGTAATATTGAATCTGGCGAAGATATATCCAGGCATTTATACGTATTGTACGTGTATATGTACGTAGCGTACACACTTCTTCGGGTGTAATAACAAAGGCTTTTGGCTTTCGGATGTATGGTTTTTGGTTTGTTTACTTTTGCTTTGGTTGATTTATAATATCCAAAGGAATTTCATGTTTGGTTTGTCGGTTCTGTTTACAAGTAATTTTTAATTGTAAGAATTGCGGTAATAATATAGCGTTTCGACTTGAGGTGCGTTAAGATCGAATCGTAAATCTTTTTGGAACTGTCAATGGATTGTGGAATGTGGATCGTCAATGTTTTTCAGTTTTGTTAAGTGGAATGGATGTGTTGCAAAGACTACATAAGGGCGTACTGTATTTTCGCTGATATATTTTTACAAAAAAATAAAAACTTTTAGAAAATGTAAGGCTATAATAACCACCACAATGTGTTGGCTTTTGATAAGAATTTGTTCGTGACCATTTTAGACCATCTCTTAGAAAACTCTGCAGTTCATGCAAACTGTTGGATTTTGTACAATATTGAGCTTTGCCACTCTTATTATTGAATTTCGTTGTTTATTAAAATCAAGTTAATATTAACATAACATGTCAGCTGTTAGCAATGGTCTGAAGTATCTGTATGCTAGTCTTGTAATAATTTTATTAAAATTTTAACCTCTTATAAGACTGCGCTGAGCTTAAATAAATGTTCGTTCAAATTTCACACTTATTTTGTAAGCTAAGAAGACTTCGCTAAGTCTAATTATACCATCTCTTTGAGTAAAAATATCTCCGCCGAGCTTTAATAATTCTTCGCTGAACTTTCACAAACCTTCGCTGAGTTCTAATAATTCTCCGCTTGGCTTTGGGAAGTGTCCGTTAGGTAGAAGCAAGTTGTAGTAAGGCTTAGTGTAGCAGCGGAGATCTACCACAGCTAAATGGAGTTTTATTAAATCATAAAGAACCTTTATTAGGTATCCGCTGGTGCTTATTAAGTGTTTGCTTAGCTTCATTGCTTTACTAAAACGTGCTAAGGCCTGACAGACTCTTACTGAAGCCTAGCGGAGAATTATTATAGCTCATTAGAGGTTTGTCAAAGCTCAGCTGAGAATTATTTGAGCTCAGCGGAGGTTTGTTAAAGCTCAGCGGAGAATTATTCGACCTCAGCCGATATTTTTATTCAAAGAGGTGGCATAATTTTACTCAGCGAAGTCTTGTTAGCTTACTAAAGCAGTGGGAGAGGTTACAATTTTAATAAATGTCTACCATCGTTGAAATGTCCGACACTTTTTTGAATGAAGATATTTTACCTCCGAAGTGAAAACAGCAAACATTCATTCTAGTACTTATAATAGCGGAGTGTCACAGTTGTGTCGAAATATTTTTTGTGTTTTTGTCGCGACAAAACAAAAAAAAACTTTTTGTTTTTGCATCGAATACAATGGAAAGCATAAGAGGTGAGTTTCCTTGAATTTTTTCGGTGAATTTTTGTGATAAAATTTTCCATACATTTTCGGGAAACTGTGCTGTCATTTTCCTATGACGGGCCTTAAGGGCATATTTTTTTGAATTGGTACTTTAGAGCCTCGGCAATTCTCCGCTATCAAATTTTTTTCTCTGCCAATAACGGATTTGTTCCACAGTTTTTCCGGCTCTTTCCATCCCCGAAAGTTTTGGATGTCCTCCCACATAACTCGGCGGTTCGCTGATGGTAAATTTTCAAAATATGTAAAATCGTCTATCAGCGGACGCCTGAGTTTCTATGGTGAACGAAAAAAAATTTGCTGGAGACGATAGAGCGTGAAAAACTACGGAACAAATCCGTTATTGGCGGAGAAAAAATTTTGATAGCGGAGATAACCAACTATAGAAGAAAAACTAGTCGAACTACAAAATCTATTTTTTTATTGAAAGTTAACATATTTGCGATGGTAATTGTCAACTCACATTTTTTCAAAAGGAATACGCCCAGATGTGTAGACTCTCAATTTCAGCAAAATAACCATGCCTCAAGCCATGCCTCAGTTGGAGGATTTCTCTGTGACTCTAAATGACAGCGAGTATTGAAGTATTGATGTAATCTATTCCTTCGAATTGAAAATTAAATCTGTTCTGCTGACTTTCAAATCATTTCATGCACGAGACATTTTCGTATACATTTTTCGAATTGCGCATTTACTGTTTTGCCTATATACAACCGACGTAATTCGACACAAAAAAATATTACGATAAATGGAATAATAGGCAAAAATTTTAATTAAATCATAAAATTCACTTAATAGGAAAAGGTGGTCGTGATACTTTAGAGTATAAGCAAACAAAGTCGTAAAATAACACAAAAACCATTCCCCCGAAAAAAAAACAAGAACGAACGAGCGAACGTATCCACATGATTATGAAATGAGTTAATATTCTTCTAATTAATGATTGTCACGCTCCCTTAACCTATAATAAAATTACGTGGCAAAAAATAGTATAGCTCGCATTCGAAATATTCTTTATACCGGCCATATAATAATATTTATTCCGAAGCGAAAAAATAATTTTTATTTTCTTGATGTGATTTACTTTACAAATTACATTAATGACAAGAACAAAACTATGTTTAAACGTAATATTGTACTCCGTTCATGGTCAACCAAATAAAATTACTAAAAAAAAATCGAGTCGTGTGTATCGTCCACACCTTTTACATCAAAATCATGCCTTTCTTCGTCCGCCTGTTTGTGTATAAATGTACAAAATGTCCATGCTTTTCATTTGCAAGAAAATATAATTAATCAATGAATTTTATATTTTCCGTTACCATTGTGTTGGAGACTTTATATCTCTATCTCTCTTTCGAATTTATATATATTTTTCCGCATATAAATAAAATGAAATTAACTTTATTAATATATTAACTTATAATAATAATTGTACGTACACGGGAGATGATATGGTTCGGTATACTTGCCCACAGTGGTAGAATATTTAGAGTATTTTGAACGAAGCACGTTTGTCACGGTATGTCATAAATCTGGGATTTAATCTAAAATCTTATGTGGTCAGGTCCAACCCTAGTTAAATAAATAGAACCAAATTTTTTGTTGTGTCCGTTCTATTATTTTATTGTCACATAAATTATTATGTTATTTAGCGCTAATTAGTAATTTCTAATTAGATAATTGAATTTAATTTCCTTTTTGAACATTTACTTACATTCGTATTTGTTTTACTTGTTTTCCTATTTTTATGACAATGTCCACGATATTTTCTGAAAAGAAATGATAGAACCAATGCATCTCTCTCCCCGTGTAGAGCTTTCTTGCAAAATTAGATAGCGGAAAATTTGACAGTGTAGCTCGATATTGAGACAAATTTAACATAACGTAGCATGTGATTACTTGAAAATAATTAGAAGTGTATGACTTTTCAACGACATGCCAAGGTACACTGTACGATTTTTCACTCTCTAATTTTATAAAGAAAAAGTCTACGAGGTTGCTAGAAAGTTCGATAATAAAATTTGTTTACGTCACTTCCTTCGTAAAATTTTCCATAAACACGCTTGTTGTTCAATCATTCTTTTTATCAAGTACACACTCACTCGTAAAACAAACTTAGGACCGGTGCTAAAAAATCCATTTTTCATAACTTTGTGCAAAAACTACTATCGTTGATTGATGTTACCCATAGAATTGATAACAGATGCCGTTGCTGTCGCCTCACCGTCACACGCATTGTATCCGGCTGGGCCGGCGCAGCACCATCCGTTATCATTTCTCTAATACTAGCGATACTAATATTTGTATATACTAGAAAATCCGAACACCTGCAACAGGTGATGACGATAGACATAGAAGTGATGTTGTTGACGTTAAGCTCGTTCAACTTTTATTCGTATATCTCAGGGTGATCTGGTGGAGAAAAATATTTGGCAATTAAATTGTTAGTTACATATATGTCTTAGACGATTGATTTTAGGCAATTTCGCGAATTGTAATTGCAGCCCGTACGAATTCGTACGAATAAGCAAAAGTACCAAAAATCAATCGTCCAAGACAGATACGTTATGTAATTTTTCGTGGAAAGAGTCGAAAACTCGAGAAAAATAATCCAAAATTGACCTCATTTTCGTCACCAACGCATTAAAAAGTAATTTAATTGAGCTACATCGTTTTTAGAAACTAAATTAAGAAACTGTCGGTGGCGCGTTCACTAATAAACCACCAAACGACTGATCATCTGTTATCGACAGAAACGACATATATAAGCGATGTTCTCCAGTTAATGTGGTCTTATATAGTAAAATGTATGTCTAAACTGATGAAGTAAAAGATTTTATAAAAAAAATTGAACAAAAGCAGTAATAGATTCGACCGTTATATTGTGAAACTCTATTCATGTATTAAGAAATGTTATTTTCAGGATTCTAAGGAATTCTAATTTTTTACGTCTAACAGCGACCTTGAAGAACTTTTTACAATAAAATTTAATTCTTCAAAGATTAAGTTTCAACTTTGCTTGTTCCCAACCCATCGGTACTATTACATTTTATCTGTTAAATACACTGTATAACAGTCATTTGCATCAGAAAATCCACACTCAACCATTAAGTTAATTTCTCTGTCGACTTTTCTGTCCAATATTTTAAATTCCATAGCAATTCCTAATCAAACAATTCCTATCCAATGTTTACTCTAAAATAACATAAATTTAATCAAACATTCCCATTCGTCAGGGAAATATTATTTTATACACAGTGGCACCCATCGCGGCAACGCCAAGCAAACACTCAAACCATTCGCAAATTCTCATTCTTCTTATTTGAGAGCGGGAAATCATAATTAAATTATAACCAAACACTCGAAGACAATAGATTCTCAATATGCATATGACTGAAAATCCTTTTCGCATACAACATCGTTCATACACCAATCCATATTCACCTTTCTTCAAACATTGAGAATTTGCCGTACGATGATGAAGATGGCATTTAATAAACGGTTCTGTTCGTTCATATTCAATATATTAAAGTTTTGCCTTTAGTGGATGTTGCTTTATGTGCGGAATAATTTTAATTCGAATATGAGTTGCGGAACCGTATCTACCACCTATACTTAAAATAAACGTAACATCAATCAATATAATTAAATTCAATCAAAACAATGCTGTTGAAATGTTGATAAACGACTCACATATTCATATTTTCTATATTGTGTTTATGAATGCGGTGGCGGTTTATATAAATTGTTTGTATTATATCTCGTATGAAATGTCGGTTTTCCAGCTATAAAGGTGATGCTAGATGTGTGCATACACATATATGTTGAATGTCTATATCTATATACGTACAAGCGTTCAGACGATGTTTGAATAGAAGAAAATCCTTGGTTTGGTTACACCCAATTCAATCCAAAACTATTTGCCGGCTTATACATCCACTCATTCCATATTTATCCACTTGGCATCAATAAATACTCGCAGCCAAACATAAATTATATTCAATTCCCAAATATTCTAAATCTTAAGATGACACCATACAAAACCAGAATCTTTGGTATGGTAATTTATGGTAGGAGTAGGTAAACTGAAATGCTAAACAGCATACAAGCATACAAATATCTAGGTATAGATTTGTCGACGCTTTTACAATTCGAATTGGAGTGTGAAAGGCATTGAGGAAGGATGCTTTTGATTGGAATATTGTTTTATTAATAACCGAAGAAAACGTTACGAATAATGTTTCGATCGCAAGTTTATAGCTCTATGTGCGGTCGCATGAAAATGGTATGGTGAATGATTTATTTGTCTGCCGAATTACATCATATTTATGATTAGAAATGATATTCCTTAAATTAAAAAAAAATTAGCCGGGCAGGGGCAAACTAGAAACACTTCGAACGTATCAGGATCACAAAGATTGTAGTTCCTCATGAGGAGGACCTTTTATTGGGAATATAATTTACCGAAATGACTGGAATTTGCCTAAATTTAGGTAGGTCTACCCAAGTCTATAAATAATTTAATGAAATTTACCGTCAATATTTTTCGGTAAATTTTGGTAAATTCTGCCAATTTTTGGTAAATTTCGGTAACTTTCAGTAATTTCGGTAAATTAAATTCTCAATAAAGTGGTAGCAAATTAAAATGATCGACTCTGAGTGTATCCAGAAAGCCAGTATAGTCTTACCCATTTAAACGGTTTATATTGCATTTGTAAGGTTTATTATCTGTAAACAGTTCCAATGCACACCTATAAGCTCGACTTCGAAGCATAAACGATCGTTCGCAAGCTCAATACACCGAAAAAACATTGTGAATGTTATACAAATCGACCGAAAGCTTCTTATTTAATTCTATACTCGTTTTCAAATCACGATACGCTAAAATATCTTCATAATCGATCATTTCAATTTACCCTGCCTTCAATAGGGATTTCTTTCTTCAAGCGATAATGACGAGCGTATCATCAAATTTGTCAAAACTATTCCATATACAAATATAATACGTAAAGCTTGTGCAGAATCAGCAACAGCTGAACATCTCCAGCTGGTCGACAAAGACAATACCATTGTATCGAAAACAATCCAAAGGCAAGCAACATACATAGAGCTTTAAAAGACATCGATAGTCCCAGTCAATTAAGTGTTTCCAGGTTATGTTACTTTGGCGCTAAATTTTAAAATCTCTTGGCGGATAAACCTAAAATTGTGATTTCCTAAGGTGAATAAACTGTAATACCAAATATGCATTTCTCACACATTTTTCTATGTAAAGCGAACAACGGGAAGCTTATTTTTGTCACTGTCTAGTATGACTAGTCTTTTCTAAATGTCTAACTCGGTGTTAAACATCAAGGATTCTAAACAAATAAAAATGGAAAGCTCGAACTTTGTTATAGCATTTTTCCCTGTCACATTGTCGGCATAATTTCATCCTGATCAAACTGTATTATGATCTTAATAAATAAACAGGAACTTATAAAATAAGATGTTGAATTGCAGGAACAACCAGAAAACAAAACTTTTGCCAAAGTTAAATACTCCGTATGAGCAACGCAAACTTTCGTATAATATAAATCTATTGACTCCCGTTCAAACTCGAACAAGAATAATTTTTTTCTGTCCTCGTGTATACACTTAACTTTTCACATGTGATTTATGGATTATTTTAACAGTGTCATACTGAGTTTTCCCAACAATATCAACATTGTGATTTATGCGGCTTTCAAATACTTTAGGGATGATTAAGTTGGAACAATTGTGACATTGCTTCTATTATCTTTCATTAGGCGTAGCACAGTTGACCAACATCTCTGGGATTTATAATCAGAATTTCGGATGGGTTTATGAGCATTCTTGAGAGTCGGAAATGCTTACCGACAAAATCTTTACTTTGATTTACTTATGCATTATACACGGCACATAACATAAGCTAATGTAATGATTTAGCAACATTGCAATACATGAGCAAAATGCGTTCCGAATTCATGATTTTCAATCAGAATAAATCATCTGCTCTAGTAGAAACCATATAACTTCAGAAATTTCAACATATTTTAAACGTCAAACTAAAATTGAAATATGTTCGTTGAATCTGTTACTTCTTTTGCTAAGATCACTTCCGTAAAGAACACACAACCAACTTCACTCCCTCAAGCCATTTTCTTGTCTGTTAATAGTTTGTACCACTTGTACCAACAACCGAGAGGTGATCTATATGAAACAACACAAGGTGGTGATTATTGTTTATTTTTGTCGCCGCTGTTGATAGCCGATGATTAGCCTAGAGGTTTCCAAAATACCGTAATGAAAGCATAACAATTTTCGTTTCGAAAAAGATTAGTTGCATAACTGCAGCGCACCGTAATCGTTTCTAATTTTGCCAATATAATGTAGTCAAATTCTGTATTAATCGCATAATCAGCGCCGAGTGGTATGAACTAACACACATCCAATACCCAATTTAAAAGGCTAAAGCAAACTGATTTAAAATACATGTCTAATGTAACGTGTACATCACAAACACCTAGGCAGCATAACATCCCTAAATAGTCCGCATGACTATGAAGGATTTATGTTCACGCTTCTTCAACAAAAATATCTCGTCATTTTACGCAGGCAAACAAACCTCCCTTTTTGCATACACTGAATATAAAGCTTGTTCGATGTGCTCGGAGAAGGCAATTATTTTATTATTTATTCTCTTTGTAATGAAGGAATTTTTGATTACGTTGAAATTAGTTTGATTGATTCAAAAGATTTCTTGTAATTAGCCCCTTTCTATATGCATTATATACATGGAGCGAGAGTGACTGTTTGTTACATCATGGCATAGTACCTTTTTCAAAGGTTAATAATATGACGAGAATGGAAACGTACTATAACGTAGCGCATTTTGGATTGGGTGAGAGTAACGTCGGGATTTTTGGATTTATAGACGATGAGATATGGAAATATTTTCTAAATTAGTTGCGTTCATCGTATGAATTTGAAATCAAACGAACCGAATGTATTCGGAGGATCATTATTTGAATTGACGCAATCAAAGCTTAATAATGTTGCGAAAGATGTTATTGAATTAGATGTAGATTTGTGGGTAGGAGATGTTTTTTCTTGTCCACATTTGAAGAAGGAATCTGAAACGGGAAATTGTAATTTTATAGACATACAACAGTTCAATAGACTGTTAGACAGAAAATGTTTTTGATTTAATACAGCATTCACCTCTGACACCTCTCCCCAACAAAAAAGAAGTATTTCCGAATAACAGAATAGACGACAAGCTCTGACTAATGACATCTGTTGTAGAAAATCGCATCATTAAAAATATGAAGTAATAGATTTTAAATCAGATAGTAAAACTGCTGATTATGATTGCCGTTTGGGATATTATCACACAAAAAAGGGCTCAGTGGTTTTACTAATCCGATTTATTACTTGATCTAAGTGTTTTTGATAGATTAATTTCAAATCTTGTACTTCATTTTTTTAGAACATGCATTTTGATAAAAAAAAGGTCGCATTAGAGCTTGTCGACCATTTCTAAATCCGTTATCGATAACAGTTGACTGCTTGACTAGTTCCAAGATCAACATTGTGGATATTTGTATTTAAGTGATAAAGTCAGCAGTCTACTTTCTAATTATTCTTATTAGATGTTAATCCATGGTTAAGACAGTTTGAAATTTTGTGACAAACCACACACATATCCCAGTCGCATTTCCAATTTGAAAGTTCCAGTATAACACTCCCAGCTCCGCACAAGTTAAACTATAAATTCTTCAACCCCTCCGTACCATTAGCATTTTGTTTATTTTAGTGATAAAATTTCCGATGCTCTAAGTTTTGGAAAACAAAATTATAAATACCAAAACACAACTCACGATAAAATTACACCGTTATATTAGGCATTAAGCAACATAAAATATACAAAATGGATTGTGACGGCGGGTGAAAATAGTTTCTTAAGTTTAAGCTCATTTAGGCGCATACGGAGAACAGTGAGTGTGTGTGCTGTATGTACAGTACATCCAGTAATTTGGTGTGTGCTTTATCAAAACATTCAGTACTTAGAAGGTTTTAGTTTGAAGATTGGAATATATTTTAGAATGTTTTGTTTGTCTGCAGGATTAAAAATATTCCATAAGATTAATGCACCTGTAATGCCATTAAAAGATAAAACATTCCGTTACCGTTACACATTCTGATAAATTCAATTTTCGCAAAAGAATTCCCTTAGATTGTATAAACAACAAAAAATAGACAAATCGACTTGGATCCTTCGGGGACATTCATTTGGCTGAACTCCCTGGATCTCTATCTTTCCCTAAAATGATTTTTCATCAACGTCCATACCATCCATTTCAATTGATAGCTTCAAATATTTTATGTTGTTGATTTTGTGAAATTCACTTTGACATGTTCATACACATCGCACATCGTTCACCCGAAAACTATCCAACAAACACTATATTTATATCCCGACACACAGCAGCACCCTTCCACCGAATATGTGTCTCTTCGTTGGCTATGCCAATTTAACTCCATTCCGTTCCATATTGTTTCGTACAGATATACGTATAATGTGCTGCCATTCTATTTTCCCATTTTATGTTACCATTTTGATGACCGAAATGTATCATTTTGATATTCTATATTTGTTTCTTGAATTCGTGAACTGAATCGACAAGTGAAATTGTTGGTATTTTAAGTCATAAATCGGATAGAGGGTGAGTTATGGCGTTATAATCCGGAGGGATGGGGGTTTGGAGATGTGTGTATTTTCCGTATATGTGTTACTTTTCGTACATGGTCGATGTTCGAGGGGTTTAGTCTTCTGCATATCCTGTCTCTTCGGATTATGAACAAATATTTTATTCTGATGACGAATGTCTTTATTCAAATTTTGCCGAAAATTGATTTGACATTTATACGGTGCGACTGAGACGAGAGAGATTGAAGGCTGAGTCACATTCCATCAATTACAATCGGTAAATGAATTTATTGTGCAGAATTATCCACCAGCTGATTGATGCACAACCACATAAGTAGTTTGTTTACAAATAATAATGGATAGCGTATATGGACTGCATAAAGTAGAAATAAAAAAGGAACGGGTCGAAAATATCTTTGCTTTTTTGATAAAGACGACTCTTAAAAGTCGTTTTTCAGGGACCATTAAATAATTTTGTGGACCTGTCTCCTACTTCGCGCTTCGCAGCATCGAGCACATCTAAAAATTAATAACAAGAAGCGCAGCCTGAACAAAATTTCAATAATTTTTTTACATTTGAATTTTGGCACACAAATCACCCACGTGTGTGGTTGTGCACCAGATGGTGCATAGACAGCTGTTGCTGAAAGTCTGGTCAGTAAATTCATTTATTTATTGTATACAGCTTCGTGCTCCAATGAAAGCCTTGTCAATGCATTAGAAAATCGTTTTATTGCGTTAGACATCTCCTCAAATGCTTTGTGTTGAGAAACTAACCTGTCATGTCCAATAGTCGGTTCCAATCTAAGAGCAAATTTTTTCTCATTTATTTTTCGATCAACGTAACGAAATGCGTGCCGGTAAAGTGATGCAAATATCTGGTGTGAGTATTCAACAAACCGTGTGTATACAATAATAAACTAACGCAGTCCCAACAAATCGAATTAGCAATACCTCGTTAATTCAAATTAGTCTACCACTGCCGTATAAGGTAGACGAAAAATAATGGGATGTTCGGTCATTTCGACATTTTCCCATTTCAATTTCATTCATAAATAATTTGTTATTCAACCGAACACCAAAAATTATTACCATTAAAAGCTCTAGTGTATCTATACATATAAATCTGAACATCGGCGCACCACGACGCCCCTTGGCGCACCTCGGAGCACCTCGGAGCACCACGGAGCACCTCGGAGCACCTCGGAGCACCTCGGAGCACCACGGAGCACCTCGGAGCACCTGGGGGCACCCAGCCTCCGAGAAGTCGGCCGGTCAGTCCTGCGAGGCCATTTTTTGAAATCGACCTCTGAGGGGTCGGCCGGTTAGCCCTCCGAGGTCGTTTTTCAAAATCGACCTCCGACGGATCAGCCGGTCAGCCCTACGAGGTCGTTTTTCAAAATAGACGTCCGACGGATCAGCCGGTCAGCCTTCCGAGGCCGTTTTTTAAAATCGACCTCCGACGGACCAACCGGAGAGTCCTACGATGCCGTTTTGCAAAATAGACGTCCGACGGATCAGCCGGTCAGCCTTCCGAGGCCGTTTTTTAAAATCGACATCCGACAGACCAGCCGGACAGCCCTACGAGGGTGTTTTGCAAAATAGACGTCCGACAGATCAGCCGCTCAGCCTTCCAAGGCCGTTTTTTTAAATTGAACTCCGATGTATCACCGATCAGCCCTCCGAGACCGTTTTCCAAAATCAGAGAATTTAACCGGTCAGCCCTCCGTAGCCGTTTTTTAAAAACGGTCTCCGACGGCACACCTTTTTACGCCGCCGAGGACGATTTTGAAAAATGCTTTTCAATGGCATTTTTCGAAAACAGTATCTGGACCTCATTCGGATTGTCAAAATTTAGCTCAAATAAATTAGCTGGCAGGACCTCAGAGTGCGTTTTTCAAAAAGTTTTCAGGACATAAATTTCTTTTCTCCAAAGTGTGCTTCATACAGGGATAAATTACTAAAACTCTATCAAACATTAAAATTCAATTCAAAGTAACTGAATAAAACAAGGAAGTCGTCTTTTCGTGAGAAATTTCTTGACCCGAGGATTAGTCGAAGTAAAAAATCAAACAATAACTTACGATGAGTTTTATAACAGATTTATATGCTTCGCCTCGGTACGTAAAGTTCGAAAAGCAGCATACGTAATTCTCGCACGCGTCAAAACAAAATCTGAAATTATTCCTAAATGTTTGTCCAATGTCAGATATTACTATAAGTAATAAAAATATCTAAGCATCTTAAGGGGTCATTCAAATAGTGCGCAAACTGTAAAGGCCCCTTATGTAATGATTGTCTTGAATTGAACGTTGTGTTTGGTTAAGCTTTGACACATTTAGCTATGAATATTTAAATGAAATTATGGCGCTTATTTGTAGCGCCCGATTAAAGGATTTAAATCATGTCAAAGATACCTTCAAAGATACACGTCCCGTCTTAAAAAATCTTTGTTTAAAACTTTTATTGAAGCAACATCTTATGCAAAAAACCAACAATCTCTGCAAATTATTACATAAGAAAAAATAACTTAAAAACGAAAAAGTAAACTAAATCAGTTTTCAGAAAAAGTGTACAATTTTTTGAACAATTTCATGTAGACATGATTTTGGTATCAGTAAAATTACGAATAACAGAACGATTACTGGTAATTACAGGAATCGGAATGTTAACACTACCTAAAGTATTAGTACTATTTTAAATACCAGTTCAGTTATATCAAAATAAATACGGTTGAAACAGTGCATATCCCAAGCGAGAAAACAGTGCAGTACGACCCGGCCGAAGGCCGGGAAACTAGAGGATGAAGTGCGGATAACTGTCAGATATAAGAGGTGAAAAGGAAAGCCGATGTGAGGGAATTTTTTTTTTTTTATTTTATGGCAAATGCTATAGCTAAGTGCAAAATCAAACATGGCGTCCTTGTACATTTTAATCGATGAAACTTTGTTTAATCTAGAATTTACTTAAAGAAACGATTGTTGATAATTTTCGTTTGTGTGATTAAAAAGAGCAAAAAAGAAAGTAAGAGAGAGATAATTAATGAAAATTATGATTTTGAAAGGGAAACGAAATTAAGGATTGAGATTATGATTACATTAAAAATGTAGAATTAAAATTCGAAGTTTGGAAAACTGGAAGCGTAGAGTTGAATCTCTGAATGCAAGAACTTTGAGTTGAATCCCGGAAAGCTAGAAGTGTAGAGTTAAAAATCGAAACACGATAAGCGTAGAATTAAATTTCGGAACGCGAAGCCAGAATTGTAATGATAATTTTTAAATACCACATGTAGGGTTGATAACCAAGTAAGGAAACTTTATTTTGATAAATAACCCTGGGAACAGTACGACCCGGCCGAAGGCCGGGAAACAGTGCTAGTGTATAGCATACAGAGCGGTTCGGTGGGTGCAATAACAACCGAAATATTTGACACACGAATTTTTAATATCAAAGTTCTGTGTATATCTATTTCATCTGTTTCGAGTCATTTATTTGATTCAATGAAATATTTCCATTAACTAAGAAAAATGGAAAGTAACCGAAAAGGAAAACCACTCACACCATTTCCTACACAAATAAATCAGTTCGCGAAATTTTTTTAATATCATCGAGGGGTGAAAAAAAATTTCGCTTTTTGAAAAATCGGTTTCTTTTGTGTAATCAAACGATATTTTTTTTTTGGTATATCTGGCCTTGGATGTGAATAATTACGCTCATGATGATAAAATATCACCAAACATTTATGTGTAATCCCTGACTGGTAACGCTGTGGCGTAATGAAATTTTTCGGTGTATAATTGATGAGGATAAATTTATTATTGACTGAACACTAAGTTAAGATATTAGTTTCGCTCGCTCTTTTTATTTCTTTTTCCTTAGAGGTGGGTGCTCTGGCAAAGTCGCTAATGTAACATATTTAAGGGGTCGGCGGTTTGTAGCAGTTAGGGCTGGCTGAACAGAGAGTTCAAGAAAAAATCATTTTTTATCTGATTGGTAACGAGCAAAGGTAAAGTTCAGAAAAATAATTCTAATGACAGTAGTTAGAGGGATAAATGAACCCGGAGAATCATCCGAGAAATCAAGGATCCGAAATATTCATGGGAATCATGTGGTAAATACTGAAGTCCTGGAATCATTTAGAAAATCTTGAGCAGTATAAGATGTTTCGTCCTTATTATGAATAGAGCTACCTGAAAAGTTACGATATTTTTACTTGTAAATGTGACAGGTTTGTACAGGCAGATTCTATTTATGTTCAAATATCTTTACAGAAATTTTATTTGACGACAAGTAAGGATCTTAAAAATCATTAGTCAATCATTCGAAATCACCCAGAGACTCATGACCACTAGCTTAAAGCACTAGGTACACAAATGAAATCAAAAATAAAAACGAAAAATCAATTCAGTAGCCCTCCCTACCTCACAGAATGTCTACATTCTAAAGCTTTGCCTTAAAGCAATCCCTCCATTGAAACGTGAAAATCATAAATATTTTGCATTGCCTTAAACAGCCTGCACATACTCGTGATGGGTTCATGTTCTCCGTACGGCGTCTCGCGTCTCGTATTTTTTAGCACAAGCAAATCTTTCGATCCTGAGACATCACTCCTTCCGAATAGGACGTCGAAAACGAAAAGGGTCCTTACACTCTTTGACCCCACTGCTAATGGGTTTATTAATTTCCTCCTCTCCACATATGAGAGCAATTCATGCTTATTCCTCCACAGTCCCTCCCTCAGTGCGTCGACTGGAAGTTTTTCTGAATTGATTCCGATACTAAAAGCACTAAAAGAATCGAATCGAGTGATTTTTTGACAAAGATACCAAAAATAAAATATCGAGATCGAATGGATGTGGATTTAAAATGGTCCGATGGTACAAACTATGATTCAACTCTCATGCAAAAAATCCATAATTTTTCTTAAAAAAAGCAACAAGATTTTTCTGTTCATTCAAATGCTTTCATTTGAATGGATAAATGCGAAACCTCAAACCGTTGATACCGTATATATGTATCCTCTAATGTACATTCGTTATTTATCCCAAATCCATACAACAAAAATCAATTATTTATATAAATTACATATGCAAATGTTCATAAACTTTTGATTTACGTCTTTTCATTTCATCCCATTTGAAATATGCAAATGCATTGATATGAAATAATATGCCAGTGAAGCTCACTCTGCTTCCCTTTCTCTCACTGTGTGGTATCCATTTTCCCAAACCGATATTCGCTGATGCCAATGTAAATGATGGCACACATATCTTGTATTATAATACAAATGAAATATGTTAGACTATATGTATCGTTGTCGTTCGAAAACCTTTTTTTCAGAATATCCACCCCTTCTTGAGTTCCGTTAGCATATTACTAATGTTATTGAGTTTTGTTGGATGAAAACTTTATAATATTCATTGTTTATGTTTGAAGAAATTGTTATGCATTTGATTCTGGCTGGCATGATCTGATTCGGTACAATGGGAAAGAACATTTTCAAATATATTAAAGATGTGTCGTTGTTCAATTCAAGTTTAGGAAAGTTTCTCATGCATGAAGCCTACATTCGATACAAGTTTCTATGCAAGAAGAAAACTATTGCAATGGTGATCGGTGGTAGAGACAAACCATTTTTATATCTAAAAACCAGGGACTATTTTTCAGAATACATTTTCCTGGAATTTTTAAAATTTTTCCCACATTTTTCTATTATCTCACAAATTTTTCCTAAAATAAAATTTTTTGAAATTTCCTGACTCTTTTTCAAAGTTTGAATGATACCAATTTCTTGGGACCTATGGACTTATAGTCGGAAATGGTTGAAACTGATCCCGAAAAAAATTTGGGTCGCTACAATACCCCTTCAGTCTAGAGTTCCACGCAATAAAATAATCCAATGAATCACAATATCTGTTGAGAAACCCCAAGAAATTCGACAAAAAATCGAAATTCAAAAAATGTTGTATGATAAGGGATCAGCTCAGACCATGCGGTGTGTTTTTTTGTAGGGTTCCTTTTCTACCAGCAATGCTCATTTTTTGGTTACCCTTCCATAAAACATTTTCTTGCTTTCAGAACTCTGATAACCAGGTTGGGTCTGACTCTGACAGTCTGACTGCTCCTACATAATTTTTGGTTTAAAATTAAGTTCTAACGCAAATAACAAACCTTGTTATCTGAGATGCCAATTTCATTTGGAAAATATTTTTGAAGAAATTGTAAACTTTTTAGTGAAATTACCATCAGCTAGAACATGAAATTCTCTAGCCAACAAAATAAAAAAGTTTTTATCGAAATTATGGAGGGATAATATTCCTGCGATATGACGATAGCGATATTTTTATATGTCGACATTTGTACACGTTTGCAAGTGATACTTGAATACATCTACGTACGCTGGAAGATGCGGGAATTTGAAAGAAGATTAGGTTTTAATAAAGAGACTTGAACATTCGTATTGTATTACTAGCTCTGTCATATTAACGATACTACAAAAAAATTACTTTCTGTTGCGACAAATCATGTTGTAATGGAACACATTAATAATAAAATTGCTCAATGTTTCCGATTGCAGTTCCGTGATGTAATCTTATTGAGCCATTGAATTTGACGTCTTCATACCATTCTTCCAAAAAATTAAAATTTCGCAAAAATACGTGATAGTCATAACGAACAAATAAATACAAATCTAGCCAAACCTTATTAATCGCTGAAAAAACGTAATATCAAAAGATTCTGCAACCAATTTTTGAACCGCTCCAAATTTTAGAAATTATCTGCATTTTCTTCTTTCAATTGAGTTTACAATCACCATTACCAAGAAAAGGACAATATTAGAAAACCAACAATACAATTAAAGTTGTTGAAAACCAAAAATAATGAAAGAACCACAACCGAAAATAAACGGCACATTATGTCAAACATGCAATAATATTACACCAAACTGTAACAATATTACAGAAGTTGCAATAGTATTCGTTTGTAACGCAATAAGATAACAAACGAATATTATTGCATCACAAAAACGCGGATTCGATTTCTAAGGCTATGGAGCGATATTAAATTTTTTGACTTGCGTACTTTGAAAGAGCTCATGAAAGTTCACGAAACTAGGTTTTTGAACCCAAAAAAAATTTGGTCCAAGTCCTTAGGTTCACTCACTGAACCCTCCGAATTCCGTAATAATATTGCAAGATTACAGGGTTCAGTGAGAGAGTGCACACACCTGGACGAAACTTTTTTTGGGTTCATTGGTGTACTTTGGTGAACTTTCACGAGCTCTATCAAAGTACACAAGTCGCATAATTTTGGAATTCAATTTGGCCTTAGAAATCAAAGGTGCGTGACTGTAATAATATAGTTCCGGGAAAATCTTATTACAGTAACATTACACATATTGCAATCTTATTGTATTTTTATGTTTGCAATGTTGGCACTGTAAGAAAGTTCGTTCGTTTTGTTTTTAATTTTTGCAAAATGCGAAGAGCGCCACAGTTTAAAATTGTGTGTTCTACATAATGTACTTATTTCAGAATTTGATCGGTGTAGGGCAGTGTTCAAATTTAATGTTATGGTGCGAATATGTGTACGTAACTCAAAGTAAAACATTTTTAGGCTGTCAGCTATAATATTTCTGATTATATGAACTATCTTAGTCATTGTTGTCACACGTTTTAAATTCTTTATTTAACTCAAATTTTTATTAATTTTATAATCTTCGCAAAGAAGTATACAAAATGAAATCTAAAATTGGAATTGAATTTAGGCTACGATAAAATTACAATCATTGCAATGTTAATTGCATTTTTATGAATTTTGTTGACATTTTTGCAAATTATTGACTTAAAACCGATTCACAAACGTTTTTGAATTGAACTTTTTCGTCGGTTTCCACCTCGCTTCTTTAAAAAGGAAATCGTAAAGTCACCAGAGAAATTTATTTAATTCTCTTTTTTTGTAAATTCCCGCATCTTCATTCACATCAGATAGCTATAAAGCTTCTTTCTGGTCTTTTTAACGTTGCGCTTTAGCAACGAACTAAACGAACAACGATGAAGACCAACCTATTACCACCTACAGCACGAGGCTAATAGGTTAATAATGCCTACAAATTGAAATAGCTTAAAGCTGAAATGCCTACAAATTGAAGCAGCTTAAAGCTGCTTCAATTTGTAGGCATTTCAGCTTTAAGCTATTTCAATTTGTAGGCATTATTAACCTATTAGCCTCGTGCTGTAGGTGGTAATAGGTTGGTCTTCATCGTTGTTCGTTTAGTTCGTTGCTAAAGCGCAACGTTAAAAAGACCAGAAAGAAGCTTTATAGCTATCTGATGTGAATGAGTTCGTTGCTAAAGCGCAACGTTAAAAAGACCAGAAAGAAGCTTTATAGCTATCTGATGTGAATGTGACCACCATCGTATTCGGAGGTCGAAACAGCTTCTCTTTCATTGATTCAATCACTTAACGTGAACCGTGGGTAAGGGAAGAGCATAAAAGCTCTGTTCGTTCTTACAATCAAGCTTTGACGATTCGTTGGCTGAAATCCCGAACGAATTTCAGTTGTTTAGTTAAACTTATGAGGCATTTCAGTTATTTAGCTAAATTCGTAGGCATTTCAGCGTTTAGTTATTTGAATTTGTAGGCATTTCAGTTATTTAGCTAAATTCGTAGGCATTTCAGCGTTTAGTTATTTGAATTTGCAGGCATTTCAGCTTTAAGCTGCTTCAATTTGTAGGCATTTCAGCTTTAAGCTATTTCAATTTGTAGGCATTATTAACCTATTAGCCTCGTGCTGTAGGTGGTAATAGGTTGGTCTTCATCGTTGTTCGTTTAGTTCGTTGCTAAAGCGCAACGTTAAAAAGACCAGAAAGAAGCTTTATAGCTATCTGATGTGAATGAAATTTACGCTGTCTTGTGAACGAATACGATGGAAGCAACTGATGATGGACAGTTCTATACTGTCCTGTGACCACCATCGTATTCGGAGGTCGAAACAGCTTCTCCTTCATTGATTCAATCACTTAACGTGAACCGTGGGTAAGGGAAGAGCATAAAAGCTCTGTTCGTTCTTACAATCAAGCTTTGACGATTCGTTGGCTGAAATCCCGAACGAATTTCAGTTGTTTAGTTAAACTTATGAGGCATTTCAGTTATTTAGCTAAATTCGTAGGCATTTCAGCGTTTAGTTATTTGAATTTGTAGGCATTTCAGTTATTTAGCTAAATTCGTAGGCATTTCAGCGTTTAGTTATTTGAATTTGCAGGCATTTCAGCTTTAAGCTGCTTCAATTTGTAGGCATTTCAGCTTTAAGCTATTTCAATTTGTAGGCATTATTAACCTATTAGCCTCGTGCTGTAGGTGGTAATAGGTTGGTCTTCATCGTTGTTCGTTTAGTTCGTTGCTAAAGCGCAACGTTAAAAAGACCAGAAAGAAGCTTTATAGCTATCTGATGTGAATATGAGGCATTTCAGTTATTTAGCTAAATTCGTAGGCATTTCAGCGTTTAGTTATTTGAATTTGTAGGCATTTCAGTTATTTAGCTAAATTCGTAGGCATTTCAGCGTTTAGTTATTTGAATTTGCAGGCATTTCAGCTTTAAGCTGCTTCAATTTGTAGGCATTTCAGCTTTAAGCTATTTCAATTTGTAGGCATTATTAACCTATTAGCCTCGTGCTGTAGGTGGTAATAGGTTGGTCTTCATCGTTGTTCGTTTAGTTCGTTGCTAAAGCGCAACGTTAAAAAGACCAGAAAGAAGCTTTATAGCTATCTGATGTGAATGCTTTGTAGGCATTATTAACCTATTAGCCTCGTGCTGTAGGTGGTAATAGGTTGGTCTTCATCGTTGTTCGTTTAGTTCGTTGCTAAAGCGCAACGTTAAAAAGACCAGAAAGAAGCTTTATAGCTATCTGATGTGAATTCAATTTGTAGGCATTATTAACCTATTAGCCTCGTGCTGTAGGTGGTAATAGGTTGGTCTTCATCGTTGTTCGTTTAGTTCGTTGCTAAAGCGCAACGTTAAAAAGACCAGAAAGAAGCTTTATAGCTATCTGATGTGAATGCAGGCATTTCAGCTTTAAGCTGCTTCAATTTGTAGGCATTTCAGCTTTAAGCTATTTCAATTTGTAGGCATTATTAACCTATTAGCCTCGTGCTGTAGGTGGTAATAGGTTGGTCTTCATCGTTGTTCGTTTAGTTCGTTGCTAAAGCGCAACGTTAAAAAGACCAGAAAGAAGCTTTATAGCTATCTGATGTGAATGCGATTCAATCACTTAACGTGAACCGTGGGTAAGGGAAGAGCATAAAAGCTCTGTTCGTTCTTACAATCAAGCTTTGACGATTCGTTGGCTGAAATCCCGAACGAATTTCAGTTGTTTAGTTAAACTTATGAGGCATTTCAGTTATTTAGCTAAATTCGTAGGCATTTCAGCGTTTAGTTATTTGAATTTGTAGGCATTTCAGTTATTTAGCTAAATTCGTAGGCATTTCAGCGTTTAGTTATTTGAATTTGCAGGCATTTCAGCTTTAAGCTGCTTCAATTTGTAGGCATTTCAGCTTTAAGCTATTTCAATTTGTAGGCATTATTAACCTATTAGCCTCGTGCTGTAGGTGGTAATAGGTTGGTCTTCATCGTTGTTCGTTTAGTTCGTTGCTAAAGCGCAACGTTAAAAAGACCAGAAAGAAGCTTTATAGCTATCTGATGTGAAAGTGTTTTTTGCTACATGTTGGGTTTTCAAAGTAGCCATCCATTAGTATCCGAACATTCCATCGACGATGGCAATTTTTCTATGTAAATTTTCAAAACTTGTTCAATCGAAAATTTACGCTGTCTTGTGAACGAATACGATGGAAGCAACTGATGATGGACAGTTCTATACTGTCCTGTGACCACCATCGTATTCGGAGGTCGAAACAGCTTCTCTTTCATTGATTCAATCACTTAACGTGAACCGTGGGTAAGGGAAGAGCATAAAAGCTCTGTTCGTTCTTACAATCAAGCTTTGACGATTCGTTGGCTGAAATCCCGAACGAATTTCAGTTGTTTAGTTAAACTTATGAGGCATTTCAGTTATTTAGCTAAATTCGTAGGCATTTCAGCGTTTAGTTATTTGAATTTGTAGGCATTTCAGTTATTTAGCTAAATTCGTAGGCATTTCAGCGTTTAGTTATTTGAATTTGCAGGCATTTCAGCTTTAAGCTGCTTCAATTTGTAGGCATTTCAGCTTTAAGCTATTTCAATTTGTAGGCATTATTAACCTATTAGCCTCGTGCTGTAGGTGGTAATAGGTTGGTCTTCATCGTTGTTCGTTTAGTTCGTTGCTAAAGCGCAACGTTAAAAAGACCAGAAAGAAGCTTTATAGCTATCTGATGTGAATGCGATGTAAAACTTGTAACGTGTATTACCGACTAAACTTACAATGATGTTGACCATTTCACGAGTCTTTACGGACGTTATGACTCGATGGAGAATTTGGATGGTGGGCAGCTACGAAACCACTTGGACGCTTGTATGGCAGTTAAATAACGAAATCGGAGTTGCCTGCAATAGAATATTGTCTTGAGGCTGATTCATTCGGTGTGCTGTTTTCATTTTGTTGATTGAAATTCGTTGAATTTCCTTGGTGTTTCATGGATTCTGGCGTGGTTTTCGTGTTTAAGTGTGCGTTTGCGACCCAGGAGATCAATTTGGTGATTCATTATGAAAGAATTTGGTTGAAATTGTGTGATCGTGAGTACGATGTCGCTGACTTTGTGTTTTGTTTGTTGTTCAAATGTGATGAATTTTCGCTCGTGTTTTTTGCTACATGTTGGGTTTTCAAAGTAGCCATCCATTAGTATCCGAACATTCCATCGACGATGGCAATTTTTCTATGTAAATTTTCAAAACTTGTTCAATCGAAAATTTACGCTGTCTTGTGAACGAATACGATGGAAGCAACTGATGATGGACAGTTCTATACTGTCCTGTGACCACCATCGTATTCGGAGGTCGAAACAGCTTCTCTTTCATTGATTCAATCACTTAACGTGAACCGTGGGTAAGGGAAGAGCATAAAAGCTCTGTTCGTTCTTACAATCAAGCTTTGACGATTCGTTGGCTGAAATCCCGAACGAATTTCAGTTGTTTAGTTAAACTTATGAGGCATTTCAGTTATTTAGCTAAATTCGTAGGCATTTCAGCGTTTAGTTATTTGAATTTGTAGGCATTTCAGTTATTTAGCTAAATTCGTAGGCATTTCAGCGTTTAGTTATTTGAATTTGCAGGCATTTCAGCTTTAAGCTGCTTCAATTTGTAGGCATTTCAGCTTTAAGCTATTTCAATTTGTAGGCATTATTAACCTATTAGCCTCGTGCTGTAGGTGGTAATAGGTTGGTCTTCATCGTTGTTCGTTTAGTTCGTTGCTAAAGCGCAACGTTAAAAAGACCAGAAAGAAGCTTTATAGCTATCTGATGTGAATGCGATGTAAAACTTGTAACGTGTATTACCGACTAAACTTACAATGATGTTGACCATTTCACGAGTCTTTACGGACGTTATGACTCGATGGAGAATTTGGATGGTGGGCAGCTACGAAACCACTTGGACGCTTGTATGGCAGTTAAATAACGAAATCGGAGTTGCCTGCAATAGAATATTGTCTTGAGGCTGATTCATTCGGTGTGCTGTTTTCATTTTGTTGATTGAAATTCGTTGAATTTCCTTGGTGTTTCATGGATTCTGGCGTGGTTTTCGTGTTTAAGTGTGCGTTTGCGACCCAGGAGATCAATTTGGTGATTCATTATGAAAGAATTTGGTTGAAATTGTGTGATCGTGAGTACGATGTCGCTGACTTTGTGTTTTGTTTGTTGTTCAAATGTGATGAATTTTCGCTCGTGTTTTTTGCTACATGTTGGGTTTTCAAAGTAGCCATCCATTAGTATCCGAACATTCCATCGACGATGGCAATTTTTCTATGTAAATTTTCAAAACTTGTTCAATCGAAAATTTACGCTGTCTTGTGAACGAATACGATGGAAGCAACTGATGATGGACAGTTCTATACTGTCCTGTGACCACCATCGTATTCGGAGGTCGAAACAGCTTCTCTTTCATTGATTCAATCACTTAACGTGAACCGTGGGTAAGGGAAGAGCATAAAAGCTCTGTTCGTTCTTACAATCAAGCTTTGACGATTCGTTGGCTGAAATCCCGAACGAATTTCAGTTGTTTAGTTAAACTTATGAGGCATTTCAGTTATTTAGCTAAATTCGTAGGCATTTCAGCGTTTAGTTATTTGAATTTGTAGGCATTTCAGTTATTTAGCTAAATTCGTAGGCATTTCAGCGTTTAGTTATTTGAATTTGCAGGCATTTCAGCTTTAAGCTGCTTCAATTTGTAGGCATTTCAGCTTTAAGCTATTTCAATTTGTAGGCATTATTAACCTATTAGCCTCGTGCTGTAGGTGGTAATAGGTTGGTCTTCATCGTTGTTCGTTTAGTTCGTTGCTAAAGCGCAACGTTAAAAAGACCAGAAAGAAGCTTTATAGCTATCTGATGTGAATGCGAAGTAGAATTTATATCTACCCACTGTTGTGGTTATGAAAACATTACAGTCATTTACTTTAATTTGTTTAGCTTTGGTTTAGCGCGGCCGTAAACAACCCTTATCAATAGTTGAAAATAAAAACAAATTCACACCTTCACATCAGTGCATGTCTATGGATAACTTTTCAAAATTAATTAACGAGTGAAAATGATTACTTTCATTTGCACACCTTATAGCAAAAAAAGAGAGTCCTGGATCAATTTGTAATACGCTTTTTTTAGAGAAAAGGTGTTGACGCGAAAATTATGGTTATAATTTTCTGAGGGCAATCCATCGAGTAAAACAATTTATCCTTTTCCATTCAAACGTATGAATTTGATGCGATAAAATTATTCATTTTTAACACACCGATGTGCAATTATTTTCCCTGCATGGATACTGTTTTCATTTTCACATGGAAAATGGAAATGAAAGGTTTTTTTTTGGTTTGAACGTATTTTTATGACATCGATTCAATTATAGGAAAAAACGTCTGAGTATTTTCGATGAACCACTGTCTAACTTTGACTATTTTTTTCCGAGAAAATCTAGATTAACAATGGAAATGACTGAATTTCGAGATAGTCAAGAAAATTCTAAGAAGATTCGCTCAGATCTAAAACGTTGAAGGGTTTCTCTAATTTTCTTGATTTCGAGATAAGACTCGGAACAGGTCAACTTTGAAAAGTTTCAAGACCTGTTCCCTGTTCAGGTGTCTCTATAAAATTGCCTAACTGAACCTGACCTGATTTATCGTTGATCTGACGTGACCTGATCTAACTTGGCCTGAGTTAAGGTAAATTTTAATCAGAAATAAATATTGAAACTGGAAAAAATGAGGTAACTTTAAAACGTCAAAACAGGTCAGGTCAGATTAAAATTAAATCAATCAGGTTTAGGCAACCTGGCTTCAAGTTGAAAACAACCTGACCTGATTCCAAACCTTATTTCGAGAAAATTAACAAAATCTTGAAAAAATGTTCTTGTCTGTGCGATTAATAACAGAAACTGATTTAGAAACTAGGATATTAATCGTTGACCAGTAGTATTGACAACGAACAAGGCTGAGAAGATATCAGAAAAAATCTATATTCAATTACATACAGTTAAATGCAGTGAAATTTCAGCATGAATTTGCTACAGCTGATTCACACAAACATTCAAAACGATTTATATGGTTTTATTATGACGTACAACAGCTTCAAATGTTTTTAAAAAAATGATTGTATGTGTGGATCGGTTGAAAAACAGCTGAAATGAATTCATGCTGAAATTTCACTGCCTCTAACTGTAATGTCATCTTAGTAGATAAAATCTTTATCGTTAAAAATCAGTTCACTGAATGCAATAAAACCGAACGACAATAATTTTCAATTTCCATTCTTAATAATTTTCAATTAAATTTACCATGATCCGCAATACATCTTAAGTGCCTATCATGCCTATATACGCGTACAAAGCGGTATGTAAAAAATGAAATCGTACTTGCAAACTCTCCTGCGACATTGTAACAGAAAATCTATTTAAAATACTCTATACCTTCTATCAAAGAAATAAAAATGAAAAATAAAAACACAGTCCCGTATGCAATCTATCGTAATTAAATATTTATTAAAAATCGAGGGGAGTATCGGTTGAATGATACCCATGCTTTATTTCGTCATTCTGTGTGTTCATGGAATATATGTGCACAATGTTATTATATAGATGTGCAAAGGACTAAGAGAATGGCATGCTGTTATGAAGTGCGCGCACTTTCCATTTATATTTATGGTTTGAAAATACTCAATATGCAAATGAGTTTGTATACCCAGAGGTGTATTTGCAAACTTCGAGAGGGTTGTTTACGTTCATCTATCGATTTCGGCATGTTATAATAACTATCTTGATAATAATGATTTTAATGCAATCACATTTTTCATCAGTTCGGTGTTTCATTTTTGATGTTATTGATACACTTAGCGGTACTTAGCGAATGTAAATTTGCGTCGGCTGGTTTTCCTAAGTACGTAGTTACAGACTTACTAATCAATTACTTGATTAAATTTGACTAGAACAGAATAGAACAGATAATCTTAGCCACAATCATGTTAAACTACACAGCTCCATCTATATTTCATTGCATAAAATCAATATTCCGTTGATGTTTTGTGATGATCCATAGCACCGCCCCTAGCATTAACACTAGTATGTCAGACGTCAAAAACTCTCTAAATTTTGATACATGTAGGAGCCGTGTACACCTGCTTCTTTAACTCACACGGACAAAGCATGACTCCTGTGTGACCGATATTCTGATTCTTCAGCCTTCATAATGTTTTCTATGCTAAAAGCAGCGTTATGCATCATTTTTTCCGTGAAATTAGACTAGTTCATGTTCATTTAACACAGAGGGCACATGATATCAAAGTGAATTTTACATCTTTAAAATTATCATCTGACTGTTCAATGTACTGACTACTAGTGACTAGCAGTCTAACTACATTCAATAAGGTGGTAAAATTCAACGTAGCCTTTGCATTTTACATGTAAAATTAGAAATGAGTCAGCAGTGCAGGATTTTACAAACCAAGAAAAGAAGTAGAACTTTGACAGCGTCAAAAAAGAATTTTGTTTGCTAGAGAGAGTATATTGGCCGGTTGATACTTCCTACATATTTGGAACAGAGAGTTGATAATATGACGACTGGGTCGTTTCGACGGATACAGGGAATATGTCGAATGATTTTGAAATTGGTTGAGAGAAAATGTATTGAATTCTCTCTCAAAAACCCACCTGTCATTCGACATATTCTCTTCTCAAAAACCCACCTGTCATTCGACATATTCTCTTCTCAAAAACCCACCTGTCATTCGACATATTCCCTCTATCCGTCGAAACCAAAGTATATAAACATACTGAAGGTAATGCAAATGCTGAGCGGATCACAAATTTTACGGAACCCAAGTTTTGGTTGAATATAAGAGTTGTTATGTTGCTTGCTGGACGTTTGGCATTTTAATGTTGGTAGAAATGTGTTGTTCTGCATACAATTTCTTGTGTTGAGTATAAAGATGCAACCTAACAAAGTGAATTTAACTAGTTGCCAACATTGTAAAAATTATATTCACCCGAAAGTAGGGTTCCGTGAGTTTTTGTGGATTTGCATTACCTTCAGTATGTTTATATACTTTGGTCGAAACGACCCAGTCGTCATATTAGCATCTCTCTGATTTGGAAGGTTTTTCAATGTTTTGTCAAAAGTATCCATTTGGATGAAACGGTCACGTGACGTGTTTTAACCAATTCTAATCATTTTTGGAGTGCTCAACGGTGCAAAACTTTTGACGTCGCTTATTGCTTAAAAGTTGCAATATTTGAAACTGGCGAGATTGTCCACGATATATTGGTCAACATGCATGTTGTTACAGACCTACGTAAGATTATTATGGTGGCCTCCAAAATTTTGTTTTTTTTTTTACCAAAGGTACATCAAATTTTTGAAAATCTGTTATACTCTTAGACGATTAAAATCTCTCCACTCCCATCACTGAATTGTCGAACGACATATGATGTCGTATTTACGAGAGAGTGGCATTTTTTTAAAGAAATTTTCGCATAATTTCGAAAAATTTTAAGAATTTTGAGGATTTTCCAAAATTTCAAGAATCAATTTCTTTAAAATAGGCCCTGTTTCGAGAAGGTAAAAAGTCTTCAAAGAAGTGAGAACTCCGACCTGCATTTATTTAATTTTCGCTTCTCATTCTGGATGGAAAAATTACAATTTTCGTAGTACGGGTAAAAAACCGAATTGTTTTGTTCCAAATTATATTCTATTCCACACAACGGAAACAGCCAAATTTTCTCCGCTTCTGCCTCGTTTTATATCCATACAAAGTGTGTTGTGGCTTACTCACCTCTCGTCACCTTATACATATTTATCCTTAATAAGAATTTATTATGTAATAAATTTATTTAATCATATATGCCTAATTATCACGCATCCCCTCTGACATGTTCTCTTATAACTTTCATTATCACGTCAAAATATTATAATCTACCAACACCCATCGAAATGTGTGCCGCCTGATTCTCTTTCTGTGTCTACACACATATATGTATATATAATATGCATAATTGGCGGTATTAATCCACCATTCCATCATCTTCACCGAATTCATAACATATAAATATATAAAATAATACAAAATTTTTGGTGTGTATAAATATATACGCACAAATATTGTATGTATATCGTCAAACGTATACGCACCTCTCTCTGCCAAAAACCATTCCATCTTGGAACGGGAGATCATACTTTTATTATATACATGGCAAATAAATATGTAGATGCTTCAAAAAGTGGTGGCAAAAATATGGATGGTTGGAGTGAAGTTGGCTGGTTTTCACCAACGGGTGAACGGGTGGGGTGTGAGAACGATAATACACAAAACACGGATGATATAACGAGTATAGCAGATTATTAATATAATTAAATAAAACCCTCAACCTTTTGAGTTTTAGTCATCGTTTTGTATATATATATATCACCAGCACGCGAAAATGTTCAATGCTCAGCAAAATGTATGTCAAGGGGTAGGAATGGTTGCGCTGCGTTGTATTACTTACGCCCGTGTATCACAACACATTAAAATGCTTTGCCAACATAAGCATACGAAGAAATGAATTTTGAATCTGCCGCAGAAAGATGCATGCCAGGGGAGTCATTTCATAAAAGCACGTGGGACACTCTTTAAATCCTTTTGGATACTAATAATCATAACGCATAATATTACCGCCATTTTAACCGAATTTTCATAATACCTTTCCATTTACGCAACGCGGACGGGTATATATGGATGGCTTCGGTGTTTAAAGCATAACTGTTCGCAAAACAAAACAAAAATACAGAAAAACCATTCGGGTGATACATAAAATAGCATACACAATTTTTGGAGGGTCTTGTATGTATATTGTATACACAACGAACATAATTTTTCAACTTTGCTCCTTAAAACTAATTTCATTTTCCATAAGCTTATAAATTTTCATTTGTTACGATATAGATACACCATCGAGATCGATTTGGAGATGTGCAAATGGAACAAAGGGGAAATATTAATGCATACACTTTTCTTCATTGACATTAAAGTAAACGAGGTGTAATAAAACTGCATAATTAATTTATTTCGCTTTCTGTGTTGTACACAACTTTTACGGTTCAACGACGAAACACGAAGAGCTATTTTTGTGGAGTTCATTCTATTTCAGAAGTGAAAGTAGAGCAAACATCATGCGGATGGTTTGATAATCTGGATTTGTTTCGAATCGCATAGATAATTATGGGTCACATATTTAGTACAGGTCAGACAGGTCAGATGTGGTTTACAGAGGAAGTTCAAAAGTGGTAAGAAAAAGCCGTCAAGTATAGCCAAAAAAAATCGTCAACAAATTCATTTACCAGTCGGAAAGTCTTGAATTTAAACTTTTTATGTTAGATTTTGACCTTACATAAAAAGCTGGATGTAAATCTATTTTTAACACTAATTCTTAAGGCCACGAAGTTTTTTGAAAATTTTCTTTGGCCTGATCTCCGACAAAAAACAACATAAAAAGCACAAAAAGTCCTCAAAGTATGAAAATCTATAATAACTAAACTCTAAGTTGTCAAATTATATTTTAATAAAGAAATGCAATACAAAGCCACTGCCTTCGATGTGGTTAATCCCGCTCAAACGGATCCCAAAACAATCTTTCCTCTCTCGATGTCCTTCACCTACTTTATCAAAAAATAAAAAAAGAGCAGGCTTTCTTGCCACTTAAACAATAAACTGTAAATATATGATCAACTGACTTGACAATATCAGGATTTTTTACCTGTCGTCTTCAGAAAGACGCACAGGGGTTTAGGGGGTCTAGAGGGTTTTAAAGGTCTCAGAATCGTTTTAGTTGCCATTGCCATTCCCATCCTGGGTACGAGCAGCTGGCGATAGGTGCAGCCTGACAATCCATTCGCTTCAATTGCTTCTGGGAACACACATAACTGAAATGTCTAGCAAAGTTAAAACTAAAATTAAAACGGAATGAGAATCCAGTAGACTAACAGAGTATCGTTACTCTTCCCTTTCCCACATAAGTCACGTTAAGTAAAGAGAGAATTGCCGTTTCGACCTCCGAATGTGATGATGGTCACAGGACAGTGTAGGACTGTCCATCGTCAGTTGCTTTTATCACATTCGTTCACAAGACAGCTGTAAGACTTCAAGGTTGAACGAGTGGTTTGAAATTTACTGAAGAACTGCCATTTTTCAATGGAAAAGGAAAGACAGCGATTGTCAGGCTGCACCTATCGCCAGCTGCTCATACCCAGGATGGCAATGACAATGGCAACTAAAACGATTCTGAGACCTTTAAGACCCTCTAGACCCCCTAAACCCCTGTGCGTCTTTCTGAAGACGACAGGTAAAAAATCCTGATATTGATTTAAATATGGGACATGATTTTGTCGAGTTGTTTCCTCTGAACAAAATTTCTTTGAAGAATTTTGGTCGATCTGAAAACATATGCCTACGTCAAAAGTCACATCGTCTTTATGTTTCTTATCTACAGTCAAGGCAACAAGACACACATCATTTTAGAACGTCTTAGTAAGACGATATTACCGAGATCGATCGTCACTCGTTTCCTATTTTCACCTTACAGCACCACTGTATTATTCAACATTAGTTAATTATCAACACCGATCCTGTAAGTCTGTTCCGTCCACAAATCTCTATTCCTTTAAATACAATAATATATTAGCCACCATCCACAAGATACAATCCTCTTCTCCTATTAGATGACAACATGAGAACATAAGCTTCAAGATTCTTTAATACACATTTGCCAACACAAGTGGATGGGAGGGCGGACGTTACTCTTTTAGTTATCTGTAAATAACAAGCTTATAACCGCTGTCAATTAAATTATCGAATTTTCTACTTCCAATGTTTAAACTATTTCGAGTGATTCATCCTAAATCTTTTACTTCAATACATTTAACAGATATGTTACCATAAAATAACGCATTCTCGTCTATTTTTTCAGTCATCACTGTCAATAACAGATGACATTGCCATCGGTAAAGGGCGATAATGGTTCTCTTCTTGTAAGTCGCCTATTTAATAAATGGATATTTTGGATGAAAATGCTTTCGGTGTATCCTTCCAAGTCTGAACAACCATATCATCGTTCAATCACATCCATTAAACATATAATTACATCACAATAATAATAAAACGTATTTGTCCCACTCTTCAATTGAACATTCTCCGAACCAAGCAGCGACACCAATAAAAATAATTCAAATACATCCGAACATTGTAAAACAGGCAATTCATTCCATTTTTATTTTCGCATAAATGTCATAATCGGAAATCGACGATGAAACATTGGTTGAATGTGTCTTACATGATTTAAGACATTTCCCTCTGGTTTTTCCCACTACATTTCGAACAAAACAACAATTTTATATTGCCAATATATCACTTATTACAACAAGGATGGTAATCAAAAAACGAACAAAAAAAAATTCATGACCCAATCTGATTTCATACTCAAACTTTGGTTATAAGTATGAAGTGAACGGTAGAATCACACACACAAAAAAAAGGTTTTTATGGAAGCTCGTAAATTATTATATGGTTTTGCCATTGCCTTCTATTCAAAAACCATATTAAACATTGAAGAAAATCGGTTCATTCGACTGTTTTCCTTTTTGCAAACTTCCAGCGTATTATGGAACGATAGAAATCTTCGCCGCTAAGAAGTACACATATTCAATATTCACTGTTTGTAATAATTGTCGGTACATTATCGAGAAAGGCAATAAATATAACATGGTGAATATGTCGTTTAGGCCATTAACAGAAAGCGTATATACAAAAACTGTTATTACAACGGTAGAATTTGTTACACAATACTAAAATAGCATCCCTTAACGATCATCGTCTCATCCCCATGTATGCTTACACATTCATAATAATGTGCAATATTTGATTCGGCTGTATATATACGTATGTAAGCTTCCCTAACTTGCTTGTTTAATGAGAAATCGAAATGAAAAAAGGAAAATTTCGATAATAGGTCTGCTTCTTTAATGGCCCGAATGAAATAAAAGAAAATTGCTTTAGCTATTGCTCTGGCTGGCTATAATGTTAATTGGTTAAAGGTAGAAAAATAGTTAAATTAAAGAAATGGAAATGGAAATGGCAAAGGGTAAAATAGCATTGTTAGGGTGTGTCTTTTGTGGAATTGACGCTAAACAAATCAATTCTGCAGAACACAAACGCTTTCTAAATTTGCCAAACGGCACAACAAAAAAAACTTACGATGAAAAAAAATCCTTTCAAAAAGAAAACTCTTTTCCAATTAAAAATTGTTTCTGTTCTTTTTAATTCTTTGTGTTCGTATTTGATGTAGTTAACGTAAGTATTTCATTAATTTAACCTTTTTTTCTTAGATTTATATACGTACATGGTATTTAAAAGGTATAATTTGCAACCCTTTGTGGCTCATTTGTAGAAGTGCTCAATAGAAAGCCACAATAAACTTTTTTTTGTTCGGTTCAGTCAGAAAAGTTTCAAACGAAAAAAGAGGGAAGTCTGATATTTATTTGAAAATTTTGTGCCATTTTTCTGTCTATGGGCGGAGGAAGTGGGTGAGTTAGAAAAAAAAAAGTTTCGTGTCGTAACTAGCCGTTTACATCAGAGTTACTCTTACTTTCCAGTTGTTTTACCATACCTGTTACCATCTGCGATTTAAGGTTTATTTTAAGCGACTAACAATTCGAATTTCATTTCATAAAATTAGCAGACTGTCTGCCGAATTAATTTTATATCAAATCGTCATTTCAATTCGCCAAAAATTACGTTTTTCGCTTGTAAACATTTTCATCTTGGAAAATGTTGCATACTTATCGCCGAGTCAATCTTAAACCAGACAAAATTAATTTATTTTACATTTCAACCTCCCATCCCGTTCATCTTCGTCGAACACATCCCATAACACCATATAATATAATACCCGAATTGTCCAACCGTAGTCAATATATACTTCCTTTGAGACGTCAACTTATGTTTAGTGGTCATTCAATTAAATGTACAAAACAAAACATTTGAAAGTTTTCTCCCCTCATCCAAAATTACAATACAATATTGAGACACTACAAACAGTGTTTTATGTGGCAGACTATAAGTTCACCGTATTGGATGTTATCCACTCAACTACTCGACACATTGAAAACAATATATCGCTTTTCTCCCAAACAATATATGTAAAACCCATATCAAAGTATGTGGAAGTGGGAAAATGGAAATAGGATTTGAAAGACTTGGTCAGTTTGATGATTTTCGATGTTTGCGAGAAAGAACTATTATGTTGCCATCGGTACGACGATGGAATTAATTGAAGGTTTGTGCTTACAAGCACATTTTCGACAGGTTTGAGCAGAGAATCATTGAATGCTGTTCAAGCTGCCATTGACATAACCTTGTTCAGGCCTTTTTCAAACCACCCATAGTTTTCCAATTTTGTTTTGGCCAGCCGCCAAAGACTCGGCATGCTTTTAACTGCCCTCATGTCAAATCGTTGATTTTGGCTGTAATCGTTTTGAAGCGGCCAGCGTATCACAACAAAATTTCAAAATCTGTTACTTTATTTGTAAATTATTTGAAAATCAGGAAACTGCAGGAAAAAGACCGAATTCGACTTTTTCGAAGAATTACATTCATTTATTTATTTTAATGTCATTCAAAAACAATAGATGTGTCTTCGTCTTCGATAATTTGTTGCTTTTGGCAAGATTAGAACCCAGACATGACAACTAATCGACAGTCTTCACTCCAGGCTTCTGATACGTGTATGCCTCGCGTTGTACTTCTCCAGATTCAAACTTTGAAATAAACGTCCCAAAGTGTGATGCGTTTATAAGTGATTAGTAAACTTACGACTTATAAACTTTTGACACATAAACTTATGACAGGCCTCTCACTCTAAATTTGGACTCCTTATTAAGGAATTAAGGAGGTTTTAGCACAAAAATAAGGAGAAATAAGGAAATTGTTTATTGGAATTAAGGAAAAATGAGGAGAAATTTTTCGATAAAAATCGAAATTATTCTAAGATACAGCAATTAACATCGGAAGTCCGCCTCAACTTTATTTTGACGTATCGTTTTTGTAAAGTTGTATCGTAAAATTCACTTTTATCACGATGAAAATTTGAATGTTTTGGACGAGCTTAAGGCTTGAATTAGATTCTTAGCAAAGCTTAGCTTAGCTTTACCAATTTACACTGTAAGTGCGCTTCAAAATTCAAAATAAAACGAATCACTGTTTATTTTGACGTACCTATCGTTTTTGTAGGGTGGCAGTTTTCAATCAGTTTTCGATGCGACAAAATTTTTGAAATTTAAGACGTACTTACAGCGGAAATTCTAACTTGACTCCACCCTCAAGTTTAAAAACTTGCTGGATTAGATTTTGATCTCGTTAACTGCAAAAGCTGTTCTTTCCCGTTCGAATTTCGAAATAATAAATTGGTGAAAGTATAAACGTATAAATTTGAAAGAAGTAAGTGTAAATGAGGCTAAAACCTTGAATTGTTTGTAATAAGGAGACAATGTTAAGGGTGATTTATATGTTAAATCAAATAGTTCAACTCGAGACTCTCGAGTAGGGAGGTGGCGTGGAACCACACAAATATAATGTTAAACCAGTCGTATTGTAACAATCATGAGCTACGACACCACCTTTTTATTAGAGTTCTTTTTGTTAAATAATAAAAATTGTTATTTTTGCCGCGCAAAATAAGTAAAAATAAGGAAATAAGGAGGTGTAAGAGGCCTGACTTATGAACTTATAACTTTTACCTTATAAGTAGTCGACTTATAACCACGTGACTTATAACCACGTGACTTATAACCACGTGACTTATAACTTATAAGTGACCGACTTATAACTTATAAATTCGGATTTATATGTCGACTTATAATTATATGTCATTTGCGCAAACTCTCTAGTAAATAGAACCGGTACCGTTAGATCTTGTAAATATTATTTAGCATTGCTCAGTTTGTTTAAAATGTAAAAAAAAAATCTGGAAACAATCTTCGGTGACGAGTTTTTTTGTTTTTGGTAATCCGCAAAAATTTAGTTTTCGCTTTTATGGGAAATATTTAAAATAGCACCGTTGCATCTAATTCTATGCACATATCGTTTGCGAATTGCAAACAAAAATCTGTTATTAAATGTGTGTTGAGATTCCGGATTTAGTAGACAACAACCGACAACGGTACAGAAATTAATTTATAAAATGAAAATTCTTCGGTTTTTCCAGACGAATATTTAATGATTCCAGTAATTTTTCTGTATGCATCTTTGGGCGAAAATGAAAAGCACACTCCTAGCATGGCATATTACCTACGTAACCATCATCAAAAAACTAAAAAAAAGTAAAAATTACTTATGTGGAAAAATCCTAAGCGCTTGTGTGAAGCAAAAGAAAATTTTCATTTTATGATATATCCCTCATCCTACCATTATACACATAATGTTTGGTGTTTGGATTTTTACTCGTCGTGTTTTTGTTGTGCTTTTATATTGCGATATTCTATATCGTTGCGCATATTTTATATCGTTCGCGGTTTTTTTTTCAACTTTTAAGGTGGATAAAATGCTTTATGTTCAAAGCAAAAATTTTTACTTGAAATTTTTGTGAACCATAAATAAAAATATCCTTGATGAATGCATACGATATTTATTTTCTCACTGGTATTATACAAGGGAATATTTTATAAATGTGAGCAAATATGCTACCCTCTTTAATCTATTGTATACACACGTCGGAAATCTTAAAATCGTTTGAACTCACTTCGTTTTCCTCGCCTTAACAAAACGCACAATCGCTGCCTGTATATAATACGTATTAATCAATTTGAACGACATTTGACAGTCGGTTTTTTTATGCTGTTATTTTAATTAAACTAATTATTTGCCGATAATCGTGCAGTGATCGATTTCGCAAAAGGGAAAAATATGCTTTGATCTTCCATATTAAAGCAATTTATGAGCGCCAAATACCAATACTAAAAAGTCAATTTAAATAACTCAAAGAGTCTGCATACGTATGCGTTTAGATTGATTGCGGTCTGTCTTTGATGTACACTTTTTTTGATGATTAATTGAAGAAATTTTTGTGTCTAAGCGGGAATCAGACGAGCAATCAGAGTGTAAATATTCCGAAAATAAATTTGCAAAAATTGAACCGATCTGATAATAAATTTTTGTTTGTTTCTGATCTGATTACTGTCTGAAATGGCTTCTGTTGATTATTTTTACATTCGATGATTTGTTTTATTCAGCAATGACGAATTTATAAAAGATTTTCTTATCTATGACATTACCACAAATAGATCACGCACAGGAAGATGCGGGAAAAGGCAATAAAAACGCATATGATTCAATTCGGTACAATTAGGCCGTGTCACCGCATATTCTTCAAAAGAATTAAAAATTCTCAAATAAGTTGACATTTTTAGTCCGAACATTTCTAACAACAAACTTGATGTAAGCCTATACGTTAAATTTTCCAGTAGTTCAACAAACTAATCCGCGCCGAGTTAATACTACAAAATACGAATACAATACACTATTTTTGACTTGGACTTTGCCAAACAAAAACAAATTGTCAATATAATAGCAATACTGTTGATCGCTAACAAAAATTGAATAAACACAACACTGTCCTACAAGTTCACCACACTAATTTTAACTGAAAGCCAGGCTTTCACTTCCGAGGTCTTTAGGCAATATACCTTGCGATTTGCGTATTTTTAGGGAACATCCAGAAGTTTGTCACAGCAGGCTATTGAACCCACTAAAATCTAATTTTAAGTCGCTAAAATAACTCCATAAATCTTAATGTGATACTAAGAATCCACGTGTTTCACTGAGTCCTGGGAGCGATCCTGAAGACATGGATGTAATATTTTTTGCACTTTCGTACACTTTTCCGAACCCTTTCAAGAAATAACACTAAATAACTAAAGAAATCCAACATTACATCTACATTACACATTACATTACATCTAAAGGAAGTGTCTGAAAGAATCTGTCCTATTTTCACTGTTAAATTGTTCCCTTAATTTTGTCGGCGATGCAGAATCGGAAGGAGCAGAATCGGAAGCAGGATGGAAATCATGGGATGAAGAACCGAGAAGCGGAGGTGAGAAATTCGGAGGAATGCGTAGAAAAAAGTTTTTTATTGGAACTTTTTAATGTTTTTTGTTTGCACTGTGCGGCGGTGATTTTGTTTGTGATGCTACGACAGGGTTTTCTTCGCAGTAGCTTTCTAAACGAATCCTGTTTCCATCAGTAGATGGCAAGTGTTTTATGCAAACTTTTAAATGCTAGTCCGAAGAAAACGTTTGCTGCTGTCTCGGGAAGGGCATCAACTGAGGATGATTGATACCCGAGGTCGAAACTGCGTTTGTCTTTTCTGTACCCTCACTTAACGTGAACCCTTGGGTAAGGGAAGAGCCCGACGCTCTGTTTGTTGTTGTACGTTATTCTGTTTTCTGTGCAATCGAGCGCGGCAGACGGCAGACGACGTTTGTCTTATTGTCTGTTGATACAGATAAGAGGAAGAAGAAAGAGTATAGTCATTGAATCTGTTACTTCTTCTGTTCAAATTACCCGCCTGTATAAGAAAAAATCTTTTACTATGGCTGTTTAAACATAATATATATAAGACCACATTAACCGTAGCTCATCGCTTAATTTGGTCGTTGCTGTCGATATCAGATGTTTTGCCTTTTCTAAAAGGTTAGGGCGTTCTTTGAAAAGCTGTAGTAAACGTTACCTATAATATTTTTCAAAATGTGGCATTGCACTAAAATCACAAAACAAATTTAACTTCAGGAAAATCAGGACCCCTTCGATCTACTATACAAACATCTAGCGATATCCGGAGCATTATTCGAATCACGAACATTTATCATTATCACTAGTAGAGAAGAAAGTAAATAGGCTAGTGGAATTCTGGCTAGTTTTTTTTATAGAATGTTACAATTAATGATTCATAAAGTAAAAGATATTGATTTCTAATGCTGCAGTATGTTTTCAGAGAAAGACGAAATAGTGTTTTATATAGCTAGAACTGTAAAAAGTAAAGGGGTAGTTTACGACACCGAGAACTAAGCTACTACTTCGCATTTCTAGCCTTGTAAATAGTTGTATATATATTAAGCGGCTGAAAGTTCACTTGCCTTACTGTAAATTGATGCACCTTACAGTAGATAGATATATAAAAGGATACATAATCGAGATCATGTCGCTATATATGTTTTTCTCCAGCCTCCGGCCGCTGACTAATTTACGATCGGCTGAGATTTCTGTTTGCAATTCCATGTCGATTTTTAATAAATTCCATTTGTCATAATAAATTTCATTTTCAACTTTCAACAAATGAGACAATGAACTTTTGCTTCAGTTTATCGTTCGTTTTGCATAAACTTATGAACAACATTCATCCATCACTGCTGATTAGCGAATGCGCGTTTAGGATAGTTTGCATAAATTATTTTCGGTGCTTAATACAAACACTTATAATACAATAAACGATCGGCCAGCCGGTATGGCATGATGTTCCAATATGACCTGAGATCTGGTTTTTTTCTACTTATTGTTCAAGTTCAAAGAAATTAAGATCAAGACGATGATGAGGAAGCTTCTTGTTATTATAGTTATTTATGGAACACATAAAAATTGCATAAATCATCTAATATTAAACGAACTGTTCGGAAGAATTGCACGGAATTTAGCACAAATTGGAAATGAATAAATTATCACTCAGGTCCATTGTCTGCTCTACACATTGCATTGAATTGAGATTTTTTATTGAGCAACGCAGAGTATAATACGCTGGGAGAATCGATTTCCCTTTACTATTTACTTTTATGAACAAAACGAAAGCATCTCAAGTCAATTAGCCCTCATTTATATTCATAGATTGATTCTCTTCGTCTTGGCACTTTAACCACTGGTTATTGATTAATATCAACAAAAACCAAAAGAATGGAAATCGAAACATCTTTCGATCCATAAGGTCATTTCCATGAGAAATCGGTATTTCGTTTGGCATTGATGTAGTGCAAATCTGGTTTTTAATTCGGAATCAGTTTCTTTCTGTTCTCGTTATCAATTTATTTGTATAAATAGAATTAGAAGACGGTCTAATATCAGCAGTTGCAACTGATCCATTCGCGTTGAATTAAGTGTCAGATCAAACCGAAATTTTAAAATGTTCAAATTGGTAATACAAATTCATTTTTGATTGATTTTCAATTGTTTTAACTCCAATTGCCTTCAATGTAGGTCGTTGTACTTTCAGCCCTATTCGGAGCAATTTATTCCCAAACAAGTGATACAGATGCAAACGTTGTTAATTTCGAGAGTGTAAGTGTATTGAAATCCTACACTCAATTCAACCTTAACAGCCTCGTATAATTCCACACAAAATAGAACAACAATCCAGACGGTACATATCAATACTCATACGAAACCAGCAACGGAATTTACGCTAGAGCATCAGGTGTTGGTGGCGAATCAGAAGAAGGTGAAGTGAGATATGTTGCTGCTGATGGTACTCCTATTAACTACAAGTACACCGTTGATGATGGCGGTTTTAAGCCGGTTGGTAACCATATTCCTCAAGAGCCAGCACACATTGCCAGATTGATCGAATGGTTGGAATCACATGGGTCAGAATCTTCAGACGATGGTTCCTATAGAAGTGTTGGCGATGATGGTTCGTACAGAGAATAAGTGAGTTCGGAGTTGTTAATATAACTTATTAAAGACGTTTTTGTTGTGAATATTAAAATTTGTTTTACAAAGAAACGGACTTTAGGTGAAATGTAGTTTGGAACGGAACTGGCCGAAAGTAAAGTGAAAATGACTGAAAAAGTTGTCTGAAATGTTCATATGACTAAACTGTAACTGCTTGCCAATGTGCGGCCACTGTCATATAAATTTCTTGTTTCAATTTTGTTGAAAAACGTTTCTCGTCCAGTAGATGTAAATCCCTCGGTTAATCCACTCAAAGAACTTTTCTTCATTATCGCTTGGTGCATTTCGTTATCTAAAAAGTAGACACTTCCTCAAGGCATCTGTTATCGACAACGACGACCAAGAATAAACGACGAGCTCTGAATAGCGTGACCTTATATGGAAAAAGCATTAGCTAAAACAAATGAAGTAGGAGACTTTGCATGTCAATATCTTTCAAATGTTTAGATCAAAAGAAGTAGTAGAACCAATATTTGTACGGATGAAAGGTATTTGTGGGTTCCATTACATCCATGCCTTCAATTTTTGGAAAACCTTCAATTTATCGAGCTGTTTATAAAGTAACATTAGTAAAATGTTCTATTAAATCTTACAGAAATCATTCGAGAATTTCCACCAGTCACCGGCGTAGCAAGAGTTGTTAGCACTGATTATTGTATCGCCGAATCAAAGGATCATAATCGAGAAACGGACATCCCCGATTCAGATTCTGATCGATACTCGCCCGACACAATGAGAAAACAGTATTCCCTCTCATTTTTTCTATTCGGACAGGTTGGTATTGGCGAGATGTTACTCGATGATAAATTTATAGGCTTATTCCTCACAACTGTGGCAGCCGCATGTTTTTCGTATCAGGTAACATCTCCAGTGTAGTAAGTAGGAAGTAGTAGTTTTCCTTTGTTTGAGGTAATTTTGAGTTTGGAGTTTTTGTTATTAGTTTGGAGCAGGGTTGGGCGACGCTAGTCGTCCGCTACTTTTTGTTTTTTTAAATTCGATTTTAGAGCCAAAATTTCGAATGGGGTTAAAAGACAAAGTTGTTTCGTGCACCTTCCCAGACATTTTTTCCTGAGACGTCGACATCGAAAAATTGTGAAACAGAAATTTTGGTTAAGCCTGCACTATGAACTTTACCGTTACCTCGGGTTCAATAGAAATTCCTGATTCACAGAAGGATTTTTAGATGTCGACATCTTAGAAAAAAAGGTTCGTGCAAGGATCAGCTTTTGTCTTTGAAAGCCATAATAAATTGTAGCTTTAAGTAACGAAAGTTTACAAAACTTAGCATACAACTAGCGCAGCCCAACCCTGGTTTGAAGTAGGCTTTCGAAAATCTATTACTTCAAAAAACCTTCAACTATGCAAAGAATTATATTCTCTGAGTGACAAATCGACTTGAATTATTTTCCTTCGCCAATACCAATAACCACAGATCCGTAATCTGAAATACGTAAGCATTCACAATGATTAAAATATGGCAGAATTATTTCCATTGTATTGAATTATTCAAACATGAAAAACAAAATTAAAATCACACCCTTGAGATGTTAACAGATTACCGAAATCATAGATGTGGAAAATTATTTCCTTATACACCGCAAGAAGAAAACTTGTGTGCTCTGTTACAAGTTTCTCCGTTTCTTTTCCGAAAAGCTTCTCTTCTCAATGAACGGTATGTTAGTCACTCATGTACGGTTATATATAAAGCATACAATGTTCTACATGCTTCGGGAAATTTTACATTGTATTTCTCTGACACACCAGCTTTATTACATTCACCTTTTCATTGCCACCAATAAATGAATTATGTAATAATTGAGTGATTTTGTGATGTATTGTTTGCTTCGGGGGTTGTTTTTTTTTCGGAGGTTCTATGTGCATTGATGAGTGGAATAAGACTTTGGTATTTCTTTGAATGTGATATTCAGTTGAGATACAATAATTTGTGGAACTCAATTATTAATCGAATTTTATACCATAATCAGTCATCCAATTTTGGTAATAGTTGAAAAGGTAATCGGAGATGGTAAGGAAAAAGTTTGTGTGGATGCAAGTTCTGTAGCATGCGCGAAAGACAGTTCTGTAGCATACGACAAAGACATTAAGGTTAGACAAAAGTTAGACAGATTTGGGTCGATGAATTTCAGTTAATCGTCACAATAAACTAACCGGGAATTGCGGGAAATGGTGAAATTTGAAAATTTACTAAAAACAATCGAGCAAGAATCATTTCCACGGTGATTTATTTGTTTTGAAATTGTATCGAAAGTTGTAAAAAGTTATGAAAACTTTAATTTTTCTAAAATCATCAACCGATTTTAAGATTTTACTCTTTTCAGTTTAGCTCCAGAATTTTATGTAAAAAAATCCAATGTCCACTTATTGAACGAATGAAACGTGAAATACTTACACTGAAGAGTATAACAATTTTCAAAAAAATACTCAACACATTTATTATTTTTGATTAAACTCTAAACTTCTTAGAAACATATTTTAAACAACAGCTCTTATGAGTTTAGAATTAATACGGTTGAAAATTCACACTTTCAGTGCTACTTGTATAAAATTCAAAAACATTTCCTGCGAAATTCGTTCTCCATTGAATTTGGACGTAAAATTTCACAAATAAAAAAAAGTGCAGAAAATTGGAATCAGTTGATACGCACATTCCATTCTACAAACAACGATACACTTCGATGACAACGATAAGATTTGCACAAAAATGAACTCAATTGCTGATTTGCACAAAAATATTGAACTCAATCACTGAACTCAATCAAACCTTAACAGAGTATTAGCTCTTCCCTCCTCAACCGACCATCACGTACAGTGAATTTGATAGAGACTTCTATCGAAACGGAAGTACTGTTTCGGCCTCAGAGTCCGGTGTTGGCCCTAGGACAGTATAGGACTGTCCATCATCAGTTGTTCCACCGGCTCCTTTACAAGACAGCATAAATTTACAACGTTGAACAGGTTGTTGACTATTTTATAAACTTGGATACTTTTTCATCAGATGATGAAGGTGATAGAAATTGAGAGTGCTTAGAAAAATCCCCAATACAGCACGGAGTAAACGCTAACTTTGAACAAACTCAAATAAACTCAAAATAAACGAAATCTGAGATAAATTCACACAAATGAAATCCGAACTCTCCTCACGACGATACGAACTCTCTTATTGACAATATACAGGAACTCAAAATTCGTAATCAATATCAGCGTCCTGATCCATCTTATCAGAGTCCTTGATATTCTCTCTTTCAAACGCTCCGATTGTTTTCTCTTTCAAACGCTCCGATTTAACAGTCCAACATTTATTCACTCATTCAGTGGTTCACAAATTCTTTTCGAAGTGTATCGTTGTTTGTAGAATGGAATGTACGTTATGAACCTTTTTGCTGAGATTTAATTTTTATTAAAATACCAAATATAAACATTTCCCGCAACTCCCCGCTTGTTTTTTGCTTGGAGCGTGTTTATATGACTTTAACCAATCACAACATAATACAGATTGTTTGGAGAGTTCTTTTCTTTACACCGAATCTCAAGTGCTGTCGCCCTATTCAGCTTAGCTGAATACGGTTAGTGACAGAAACTTTTGTAGGTGACAGCGTCAGTTTCTATGTATATACGCAGTGGAAGATAGAATAAACGGCATGTCTTATAGTTGTTGCATCGTGATGACAGAGATGTTAGCCTTCCTTTATGACATTGAGATACTTCAAAATTTTCATTTGTGATAACTTTCGACCTAACGTTTCAGAATCGGCAAGCGAATCTCGATAAATGCGTTAAATCTGATACTTCTTTAGCAATATTACCTAGTGCTCGACACAAAATCTTTTACTTCGCTTGTTTCAACGAACATTTTTTTTATGAAAGAACACATTAACTGAAGCGATCATTGTTGTCGTTAATATCGAAAAGAAAAAACTAGCCGTTTGTTTCAGCTCTTAAAAATCTGTTGTCTGTTTCAGTCACATACAAAAATTTATTCTTTTAAAATCCTCCGAAATTTTACGAAGGAAAATCCTTAAATTATTAGAAAATCCATAGAAAACCCTCAAATTCACATAATCAAAGAAAATCTCTTAAATGGCCATCCAGAATAAGCAAAAATCCCCTGAAAATCTTTGGAAAACGATAGGACAATCCTTAATAATCATCGAAATCCTCAGAGGACTGCCTTTGTCGACGAAATTTACAAATATTAATAATATTTACGAATAATAGCCCCTCGCTAGAAAATGCGTTTCCGAGCGGGCAGTTAATAAAAATATTTAAAATTAGACTCGACGAGACACATAGAACCGAGTCACTCAACTTACTTAGTTGCACACATTCAGTGCGAGAGATACTTTTGACGAAGAGCCTACCGATTTTTTTTATCTCGAAAGTTGTTTTTGCAGAGCTACAGCACCCTCCAAAACTCACCCCTTTAGTCTAATTTTTTGAAATTGGTTTTGGATTCAAGGGTTCAAATCGTGTCTACGCACATAAAAATGATTCCACTACAAAAACGGTCCGATTTCGGTAGGGTGTTTTGTAAAAGAAACCTTCTGCAGCATCTAGCACTCAGCGCCCTGAACCATTCAAACCATTCAGCTCTCTAGCGCCCCTTTGTCTTGACGAGCAATTTTTATTGTGTGTCAAAAATTGTCTTTTTAATTTAACCTCGATCATATTCCCAGCGCCCTGGACCGTTCAATTGGTCTCTATGAAGATGCGGCACTGCACATATTTTTCCATTTTTTTGTATCCCTTTTATCAATGCAACATTCATTTAAAAAATATAAATTTTGATGTGTCGCACTGAATAAACGAACCATTTATTAGCAGGTTTTACTACCACACCATGCCTTAAATAAATTTAATTAAAAACCGAAAAAAAATGGAAAATATTTTTATTAAACAACATGAATATGGTCTATAAAATTTATTTTATCGTCAATTCATAGAGTGTGACATTATTGTGTATACTACATCAAGTTTTAATGCTATGAAAATAAATATTTTGATTTGATAACGCATCTCTTTTTCGTTAATAAAATTAGGCGCCAAATAACAAACAAAACATATTTTCCAACGCATTCTTCAAATGACTTATAATTTTCGTTTTTTTTTATCCGTCTTTGATTGTCTTTTGAGACATTTGAAATATTTACAGAAGAGTATGTTGTTGGTGTTATCATTGAAGTGTTTAGTGTAGTGTCTACGTACAGATATAATATGCGCGGTTGTTTCAATTCCTTTTTTTCGTTGTTCGGAACAAACACAATGTCAATAAAGTTTATTTATTCCATTTTTTATCGTCAATAAATCATCTTCTCAAGAGACAAATTCTTTCCCTAATCCACAAAGAGCATTAAACATCTTTTCCTCTAATAAATCACCCTTCAACTATCCCAACAATATTTTTTTTTACTGTGTGTATATATAACTCATATATGTGCGTTGTGTATCCTTTGAGCCTTTTACTCCACACATCGCCCACATCCGTATTGGTAACAATAAAAAAACGATTTTCCAATATCCGTGATGTGATCTCTTTCGTTCAATTGCCCATTCAACCCCAACAAAGGGCTAAATGTTGTTGTTTTTGGGGATAAAAAACATATTGTTATGTGGTACCAAGAAAAGCGAATGGATGAAAAAAAAAATCACCAAAACGAGTAAAACTTGCCAAAAAAAAAGAAACCCTTACAGCATACCCATACGGAATAAATCTAATATCGTTGGGAAGGGGGATGGATTTGGATATGTTGATGGTGAGTTTATTTATTTTATATTGGTTTTTGTCATAACGAAATGTGATGGGCGTTTTGATGTGCTGGTTTTTTGTCTACTGATTAGCGATATTATATTCATCCACTCGCTCTGTCCAAATTCGAGCAAATAATTATAGGAAAATTTTGTAAAATTTCGTAAAATTTGCTCGATATTGTTATCTGAACATCAGCAGTAGTGCCTGTCGAATCTTTATAAGTCTTTTGATGGATAACGACGCTTAATAAGCAAAAAATTTAAACTTTGAATTTAATCAGAACCAATCAAATAACGGATCTTTGGCTCAGTGACCAAGGTAGACTAGTAGCAAAATTTGTGGTACAGCTGAGTCACTTTTATACAAATTGATTTTAATTGAACTTTGTGGAATTATTGGTAAAAATTCTTTTGACTAACCGAGGGACTCACCAACCGTCTATTCCAGTTAAACGTTCCTAAAATCTGCACTGAGTTGCGTCTTCGAATCAGTATACTCATTCTTTGGTTGCGGAAAAACGTAGAACGAACATCTACATAAAGTACGTTTTAAAATTTCCTCAGTTCATCCACCGACCGGACCGGCGTAACCTCACAGGATGGTCCAACTGTTTCCATTGCATGGTTAACCATTATGGTTTGCAATATCCAAATGAATATAAATTACCAGGTATGGTCTAATGTCACCGCGAAAGACGAAACAATTTAAAAAACGGATTCAAACGCACTCATTTTCATATTATTTTGACATGAATAATGAATGCGTTCAAGATAAAACGATTTTGAAGATTTGGTATTTCCTGGATTTAAATCGTACGGCGTACCTCGTTAGTGCACCAGTCTCTTTTGATGAGAGACTGTTTCCATAGGAAAATCGTCATTTCATTGGCTCATTCCATTTAGATTTTGATTTAAAATAGCTTGCTGATCAACTTCCCGGCGTGACAAGACTGACTATACATACAATTTAACCTCTGACCATTTACTTAATTTGGACTTTGTGGAGACGAAAGAAAAGTTTAAATTTTATTTACTTTAAATCGAATTACATGCGACATTATGTACCATTTTTTTATTACATAGTATCACAGTCAGCATTGTTCTTCCAAACCACGATATTAAAAACGTTGTATAGAAATCGCAGCATGAAACCTTCAATTTGATCGTCAAAAATGTATAGAAGAAATCAGTTTCTTTAAAAAAAGGAAGACTCATAGTGATTTGGAGTGTACATGTATTTGGTTGCGGTGGCGGTTGAAGGAAAAATATATTAAGGATTCCAACTACAATACATCATCTTGTGAATGAAATGTATTTTATGAGATTTATATTTACCATTCTATGGCATAATATCTGATGAATGTTACAAATGCATTGAAATATTTAAAAGAAAAAAAATAACATTCTCTTGAGTTACGTGAATATTTCACCCTATCGTCGTTGTAAATATTCCAATGTAATAAATTACGTTATTCTTTCGATTGTCACCAATATACGGATGTTAGTAAATCGTCGTCTTCGAATGTAAAACGCTCAAGTTAGAAGGGTTGTAGATGTACAGTAAATTTACATCTCGTCAAATATATGTTTCAACTTTCAGACGACAAGCATATCAGCAAATTTTTTTTGTCGGATCTATTACTTCATTTGATCTAAGTATTTTCAGTAGATTGATTTCAAATCGTTTACTTCACGAAAGTGAATAAAACTTGGCAAAACCTTTCTATAATAACGTAGCTGGGAGCTTGGTGCTGACATTATCTTATTCAAATAGCATAAGAAAAATTTCCCTTATAAGCTCTACTAGCTTATGATCATGAATAATACAGCGATATCAGACCGTGTGGAATGAAACAATGATATCGCTGACTATACTGCAATATGAATCAACATTTTCATTTAGCAACAAACTTAAATAAAATAAGAAAAACTTTGGAGCATCAGTAGTGGTAAGAGAAGAAATAATGACGAGTTCTGATATTGGTTTTGTGATTGTCAACAGAAACTTTATTATCATTCCCTCTACTTGCAACCACATAATACGAAATTGACGAAATTGCAATGCTAACCATCTGGTTTTCATTATGCTCTGCGAACAAACGGATCATTATTTGTTGATTAAATATTGGCATATACACAAAAGTAACAAATAATTTGCTGAGAAAAGACCCTTGGCAAAACACATAAAAGACATCCTTAACACTTGTGCCTATCAAATATTATTTTGACGCTCTCTTCGAAATTGTAGCGTGTCAGCTCATACATTTCCGTCATATATAGGATACCTATATGCACAACCGAAATTACAGATCAGAATCTATTTGAATTTTCTCACATCGAAAACCTCAATAACTTAACAGGAAATTATTGTACAAACAAAACACCCAAAATTTCCAAATGTAATATGCGGTTACATGACAAACATTTGGTTTCAAATAATCGGTTTCTGATTAAACTGCTTCTTCAAGGAGTAACCAATTCATAATTAATTAGCAAAGTTTTCGTCTAAGTGAGTGTGGATTTTGTTTCCAGGCGAAAAGGTAAATAATGTTATCGCTTCCACGCTGTATGTATTGTACACCGTAGTATTTGATTATATCATTATTTCATTGTTCAAATATCGGTTTAAATGCTGCAATTTAATGGTTATCGAGATCTGAATATTGATAATTTTGTAATTTTGTCTGTTTAATTTTTTTTATAAAGTTTACTCGAAAAGATTGGGAATAATTTGTAGCATTTGACAAGTCACAAATAATACCCTTACATTCACTTAGCGTTTCGTTTCAATGGTACAATACGACCGTTTGTCATTATCATCCTCAAATTATGAAATAAGAGCAGAACTAAATAAGAACGTTGTCCAGTCCATTGTCTGGTGCATACAGAGGCGTTGAAGACAAGATTTACCGTCTTGAGAATGTGTATTGAATCGAAGGCCACGATAAATTTGGGATTCCACTTGTTCTGTATAATGCTGACAGCGTCATGACTTCTGGCATTACCGTCCGCAGTGACCAAGTTTTTATTGAATCTTTAATTTCTTTTGGTTAAAATATCTTGAAGTATCTTGCTAATGTGTGATTACAAAATCTATTACTTCAATAGTTTTAACATACACTCTACTATATAAGACCACATAACTCAGAGCTTATCGATTATTTTTAACATGGCTATCGATAACAGATGATGACTTTAAATTATGTTTATAGTGCGTAGATAGCCAAGGGTAGAAAACAGTGTTTGCAACGTTTCATGATAATGCCCATGTCCTGTCCGTGGAAACCCAAACCCATGGGCATGTTACATCGGCTGCAGGTGGAGGAATCAAATCAAAAGATTTCAGATTGCCTCATTTTCTTTCATCCTAGACTACATTATACGAATCAAAACAATCAACACGAAATTCAGTGGGTCTTGAATGATTGGTTTTTCACTTTAGCCGCGTTCGTCAAAGTTAAACATGATTAATTGATTATTTGTTACTTTTTGGGCTGGTTTTTCGATTTGTTCGATATTTCCTCTAAATGGAAGTTTATGTATTCAGTGTATCAACACCCCCGTATTTTTTTGTCATTGTCATTATACGAAATGCATCACAGAAAGTGTTGTATACCAGACAACAAACATTTTCGGATGTATCTCCTTTTGAACAACCCACCACAAATCAATAGTCTTCTTTAACTAATACGAAAAACAGAAACAAAACATTTGAAGACTGGAAATGGATGAAAACATTTTTAATATTTGAAATGGATGCATAGCATTTACAAACCAGCGCAAGTGCATCACATATATATAATACTTTATCAAAAGTCAATGCTTTACATATAAAACCTCTGCGGGCGATTTTAATACATCACTCTCTATTTTTGATATCACTGGAGAAGAACTCATTCAGTCGTTCCCTTTGTTATTATAATTAAATCGACCGGTTATAATCAAATTCTTTTTCAAACTTGTGGCAGTTTGACAGCTTCGACTTACGCATATTGTGTTCTTTTTTCTTTTCCTTTAAATGAAAAAAAAGGGAAAATCAAAGGTATCGTTTAAACGTTGATTTTGTATGGGGAATTCGGTTCGGATTCTTATTCCTATACGTTCTACACGTACATATAATAAATGTGTTAGCATACACGGTTTTGTAGTTAGTTATGTTTAAATATGTTCAAAAGCGAAATAAAAAATCAACAATTTCTTATAAGAAAATTATATGCGTTGAACTTGTAAATACATTTCAAATTGACAAGGAACTAAATTCATTTTGAAACACCCTTTGAATCAAATTATATGGTTTTGTAATCAATTCGAAAATGGTATTATTGACTGCTGCAACTATAAAGGTACCCAGTCAATGTGTCAGAAGTGGAGGAATATTTCATGCGCTTTTATGTAGATCCTCCAGGTCAGTTGAGGTTACTTACAAATCTTCGAATTAAAATGTCAGATTGACCGTCTCTTGTCAGGCCATGACAACAAAGGTTTTGGTTACAAAGGTTGCATTTTGATACAATGCTCTAACTATCCCATTTTGCACACAAACAAGTCTAGCGAATCATAATGAAAATGAAATTTCAATTCATATCTAACCTTGTCGAAGCTGGTTAGTAAGCTACGACAGCTGAGGCTAAACGTAAACATGTTGTTTTAATTCTTCTGTAGAAACGAAGGGATATGACTATTTCAGGTCAGCCAACGATGTTCAGGTATCGGGTTAAGTTAAAAGAAAAAATCAGTTTCGGGTCAAATCAGTCTCCAGGAAATTTCAGATCTGTCTCGTGTTGACTCTACCCGTTACTACCTTCGAAAATCGGTTTAAAGAATTTCCTCAAATTGTCAAATTGTCCATAACTTACTTAACAAAATTATAAAAGCCTTCAATTTTCTATAAAATGTTCGATGACTGTTTCTCACTCAGGGACGGCTTATGACGAAAATTATTTACAGAAATGTTGACAGTTAGTGTGAAATTAAGTCTCGAATCTAGTACAATTATTGGTCCTGATGCGATGATTAAGGATCGATGGAACTAAATAAGAATACGTCTAGTTCAATGCTGTGCAAGAAAGGAAGTGAATTTTTTAACTTGTAAAATGTCATACAGAGTTGAGTACACTTATTGCTACTGAGTATTCACAGTATTGTCATATGAGAGACTTACATCCCCAACAATGTAAAAATAAAGTTTGCGAAAGAAAATACTATTCACTGGGGCTTGCGTACCTTCTTCGGTCCAGTTTTCGTTGCAAACAAATGGGAACGCCTAACTCATTATCCCATTGCCTAACCCTTTCGTCCCGCGTACACGAGTACATAATCGAATATGTCCATTTGATCGTTTTTATTATTATTTTTTTCCCTGATATTCTCCAATCTTTGAGAAAGATATCTTTACCATACACTTGAGCTAAATATTAAGCACCAATGTATATATTTAATAAATAACATTGATTGACATTTTTCAATTTTTGTTTGAATGGAAACTCCCGCAGAGAACATATCAAACTTCAATTATGATTGAAAATAATTAAAATAATTTTTGATTTTTATGTGATCGTACAAATATGCTAGATGTGTGTAATTATGATCGAAATTACTGTTTATGGTTGAACATTGATTTGGCTTGTCTCTTTCTCGTGCTTAAAGCGATACAAATATATTTATCGTGGTAGTAATTAGATATTCTTTAGCAATGTTTTACTTTTCGAATGATGGTATATCAAATGTCGAACGTACTTTTTTGTGTTGCCTTACATGGTACAGTAGTTCAAATAAGAAACAATTATTAACGAGAAATGAACACTAAAAATGTGAACTATTTTGAGGCCGACGGTCACAAAATTCATCAAATTCGACCGGCACAAACAGTTTAATTTTGGATGTATCAGATTTACCTTAAAAATCTCATTACGGCTCTCTTCAGCCACTTTAGTGTACTGAAATGTAACCGAATTTCCCGAAGTGATTAGCCGCCAAATCGCAGACAATCCACACTCCAACAATTAACTTTTTTACAATTTAGGGTCTATTACTTCATTTGATAAAAGTACATATTTTCAAGAGATTTTTCAAATCTTTTACTTCATTTTTTCAAAAATTCTTTTCGCTATATAAGATCACATGAATCACAGATTGTGTGGTAGTTTACTTCTGTAAACTTTATCGATAACAGACTATTGTCTTGTTTACTTCTGATAATTATGATCTCTGAGGTCAGACGTTGTTCATCAGCCTTTCCACACGATCTCGGGAATCTCAATCGAACCAATATGTGCTTGGAAAATATTGACCTGATTGTGAAAACAATAAGTTTACCAGATTCCTGAGATCATGCGCTACACAATGGCATTATGTTTAATTAAAATCCTTGCAGACAGAATTTAATTATTTTTCTATGAATCTGTCAAACTTGCCATTTCCGTCTGCGTTTCCGTTTGTGTTTTCGTTTGGATTTTCTGTTCAGATAACGTGACGTTCCTTAATTAGTTGTATGGCCATGTGATAGTAGCACAGTTTACGATTGTCATGCATTGAAATAATTTATTTATCGCATACGGTGTGTGTATTGTGCGCTATAATTATATCACAAGAAAAAGAGATGTTTGCCTACTGCGATAAAATACCTCACTGATATAAGGCTGTATAAGAGACTCGTACTAATACTCGCGCAAGCGCTTGTATACGTACACGTCTCTTATATACAGCCTTATAGCAGTAATGTACTATTATTGTTATAATCCGTTCTTACACAGCACTGCTCCTAGCATAAACACTGAACTGATAAGTGTCAAAATTGGAGGCTTTGGTGATGTGATGTTTTAAGTCATTTATCTTTACAAAAGAAACGCAGTGCATCCTGTGATTTCATCAGCCTCCGAATATTGTCCATGTTCATACGAGAAGCAGTGATGTGATTCATACATTTTTGTATCTAATAAACTCGGCTATTTTTCCAGAAATATCTCACTTCGCAATCCATCTGATGAATTCCATCAACAGTCTCTCTAGCAAACAAACTTCATTTTGACGCTGTCAAAATACCTCTTTAATTGTTTGTTTGTTTGCACTGTTGATTCATCTCTAATTTTATATGTAAAATACAAAGGCTACCTTCCAGTTTTACTACCTTAATAAACGTAGTTAGGTTGCTAGAGGGGTATTGATTCCATAATTTACAATTTTTAAATGTGAATCGGATTATTGATTAAATCTATTTCTAAAAGGTTATTCGAATGAGTCTTTAATTTTTCCTTGTCACACACACTCTCAAACGAGTAATTTTCTTTATTTTTTGTTGTCAAAAGTTATGTGTTATCAAAATTCAATCGAACGGACGGCTCTCAAGCCCATTATTTGAAGAAGAAAAAGCAGAATCAATTTTTCCCCTAGAGCTTTTCAATAAATTTCTCAATTTATATTAACTTTTCCTTTATTATGTACCTCTATATCCCTCGGTTGCTTTCGCATAAAATCATTCTTTTTCCAACTAATCAAATTTTATTCTTCATATCCTTAATTTTTATATTGCCGCGAAAACAAAGTCCCAAGTGTCTCGTAAAAAAACAACTTCACACAAAGTAAATTTAGATCAATATTTTACACAGTCATCAGATTGTAAAGGAATTTTTTTTTGCTATACTAAAACACCCAATAAATACTGAAATTGCTCATAAATAAAAATAAGAATTTTCAAGGGGGTGTGAGTGCAAAGCGAACATCAGAGCACGATTACAAACTTTTATTCAGCTGTTTCGATTTAGAGCCTAGTAACATAGACAACGTCGGTTTTATGGTTACTTTAAAATTTTCAATAAATTTTTGTTGTTGAAATTTATGCCTCTAAATAGTACATTTTCCGTGGAGTAACGTGTGTCTCGTTGAGGCATAAAAAGCTTTTAATGTGCAGTCAGACCATACTAAGTCGATCAATTTTATGACTCATCTCTATTTGAAAGAATGGATGTGTACCATCACATAATGCTCATTCAGATTAACAACTGAAACAGAAATATAAAATTCTCTGTTCCCATTCGAATTGTTACATATTTCGAACAAAGACCCATGCTGGTCTTGTCCCTTCAAAATTGTTGATATCGAATTAATCACTTTTCTGTGAAATCAGTAGCCGATACAAATAAAAATAAAAAACCAACAGAGAGAATACTTAATCCTCGACAACAATTTATAATATTATCGGGGATCGAAGGTGGTATGTATGCATATAAATAATACGCGGAAAACGAGAGAGAGATATATAAATAAACTTGCATTAAGACAAAATCAACCGTGCAAAATCAATGTGAAGTTTTGTGTTTTGCTAAACTAATTCGCGATGCGGTACTTTGATCTTAACAACCATATTAAATCACTGATCTTTGCCGCTATCACTTTTTATCGACATTTTCCAAGACATTCTTGTATCACCACCTCTCTTATTTGTTTCCAACTTTTTTTTTCGTTCGTCTTGCTGTTTGTTTGTAGGAAAAAAAAGTTTTTTTTTCTGTAACTTTTATTTTTCCGTACAATTAAGTGCACAATGACTTCGAAGGATATTATTGATTTTCATAATCTTTTGTAAAGTGTCACGTTGCGTAAAGCAAATTGATTCCGACTGTTTTATACGTTGCAGGGAGTCTGGACGTAAGATAACAGTCAAATGGAACTTCAGTAAAAAATCTGATATGGTCGAAAAATCACTCATAACCGCTCATATCACAAAACAATTATAAATTGTAAAAACGAGTAGCGATTCAATCAAGCCGATATGTAGTCATATCTCATTTCGTCAGACAACAATCGGATTTAGTTCGCGAGTCTTAACTTAACGATTTAATGTCTACCATTCGATTCGACTTACAGTGTTGTTGTTTTTTTTTCAACCTTTAATATCACAATTATCATTGTTATTGAAACACTGTTAGCGGTGTACAATAGCGCAACGAAACATCAGTTCAAATCAGAAGATTGAACGATTTTAATTTGTTTTGGTAGCCGGTGATGCTTTTTTCTTCTTCTTCTGTTCATCTCACATATTTGTAGTTTATTTATTGATTATTATTGAATTGCTAATGTAAATTGATTCGCTTTAATGGATTTATAAATCGTGCGTTTCAATCAGATTAAATGTGTGATCGCGCACGGTATTAAATACACAGTCAGAGGAATTTAAAAGTCTTTTTTATGGTCTCGTTCCATGCCACTGTTGGTAAATGGTGTTACAAAAAAAAAGAAGAAAGAAAGACATACCAACGTCCAGAAATTATTTTAAAATTAAAGTCAATAAATATCAAATGAATGATAAATTAAATACAATTTAAGCCATGTATATAATCCAATCACCCATTGAATTTCATACATTCATAATCTATGCCCATTTGAAAATTGAAATCAACCAACAACAATAATAATTCGATAATATTTATTGGTATTACAATCAAATAACGACTTATTAAATATGGGCAAGTAAACGAAGTCCTATGGAAAATGTACCTACTTACTTAAGCTTCTTCTTTGTACAAAAAAATCATGTGTTACATTGCCATTACCGCGGTACAATCATAATAAACTTCTTTCGCATATTCGGAATGGAATTCGTTCGATACGATTTTTTTGCGCTTTTCTCCTCTGTTACAACAACCGAAATGGTGCAATTTGAATGTTTTATATTCGTTCGATAAGTGTGTACATAGGGTAAAACTACCAAATACGGACCACTACTGTAACACGAGTCCTCCATTTCCTTTTATTCGTTCGAACGATAGTGGACTTTCAGAGTATTTGTTGGATTAGACAAGATACACTTTGATTAAGGAGCGTCGTCGCTCTTTCCTTGTCTCTAGGTATTCTGCTATGATTTTTCAGTAGCACATTTTTTCTCAGAAAACCTGGAGAGGGATTACGGCGTCAGTTCTTTTTTCTCTATTCTCTTCTGATAGAGAACGATTCACTCTTTCACTGAAAGATGTCGCTGCGACAAAACCATTGTCAACAGAAAAATAATTAATTTTTTACTCGACGGATTTCGGTCAAATAAAATGCCATCGTATAGCACATGATCTTAGGACTCATCTTAGGACAAATTTGGTGTGATTTCATCTTCTATCAGAAATAAACGATGCAATCATCTGTTATCAATAACAATTCTAGAAATAAACGTAAACGTTCTGACTAGCATGATGTTATATAGCGAAAAGTTGCGTGAACAAATGAAGTAAAAGATTTGAAAACAATCTCTTGAAAATTCTTATATCAAATGAAGTAATAGACCCGATTTTTTCAGTGTTTTTCTGATTTTGCGTTACTGAGTATCTGATACGGCTGCTAAAGTGACTGAACTGAGCTGTAAATAGATCTTTAATTTGAATCGTAAACTTGCATAGACAAATTGTTTGTGCCTGTCGAACGAAACAAAGGAAAGATAATACTTGGCTTATAATACAGTAGTGACTCGTATTTGATAGTTTTACCCTATACAAGTATATTGAAACCGTTAATCATATTTAGTTGATTATTTTCATAAATTTCATTGTTAAGTTCCGTACAATGCGTAATTTACATTATTGCATTTGCATTTATCATGCCACTATATATCCTTCTGATTCTTCGCTAATTTCGTATAAATATTTTCGAATTTACAAATCCAATATTATAGGACGCCGGTTACTGTTATTAAATTATATTGATTTAGAAAATGCGTGTGTGGTAACAATAATATTTCATATTTATAAACATTGAGAAGATTGAACTCGGATATATACGTAGATACAATTTCTGCATTAACTGTGGAGAGCGGTTGGTTTAATATTTACTTTGCTCCTTTACCATAGTGGATAAATTATCGCTGAACAATTGTGTCAACTTTAATTACGGTATAAATATTAATTACTGTTTCATATATTGCATTTAGCTTAAGTTGAGGGATTTTCTACTTAAAATGTGCTGGGATCGTTTCTTTACAGTAAACAAAATAATCTTGGAAACAGATTTTTGATTTTTTTAAATTTACAGTTGACATCACTCAAATTTTTGCCTCAACCGAGGCCTCAACAGTTTTACCAGCTGATCGACTTATACAATAACTGCTTGTGCTTGCTTACATTGTCTTTTTATACTACCACGCGCTAGTCATAAAATCGTATCAGCAGTGTCTTTTTTGAGTGGTTTAAATGACACAAATTTGGTTGACGTTCACTGTATTTATAAAAAAAAGTAAAATTAAAAGCTGCTTGGAGAGAAGGTACAAAGTTTCTTCAAGGGAATTTGGTAATAGCAACTTTTTGAGCATAGAAATTGAAGTGTCACTTTAGATGGCTATACGGACTCGCCGTTGGAACATTCCAGTTCGTGATGTGTGCTTTACTGTTTGTTGCGTTAGCATCACCACATTTAGCGTCCTATAACTAACTAACATTTTTCATTAAATCAAGACCATCAGTACGTTTGTCATATTATTTCACAGTCATCGTCGGTTCTAAGAACTACTGGTATACCAGCAGAGACAAAGGACGAATTGTTTGATTCACCTTATGATTCGCTGGATAACGACCAGAACTTTTATAGCCACTTAGATCCACAAGTATTAATACCGGCGATACCAGTATTAATACGGCTGAACGGGGTCAATCTAGAATTTAATGATTCAGATTCTGAGAAACATTAGGTGGGTGAAATTTGGGGAATTTGTTTAAAATAGAGAAACGTTTCTGGGTACTTGCAACTTATTTCTGCATTAGATGCTTTTTAACCTGGAAACATTCCTGTGCTGTAATTGTAGGATATTGACGCCAAGCGCAATTGCGATCTGAAATTTTCATTTACTAATTCTCAAAGTCCGTACAAATTATGTCAACTTTCCATTTTCTAATTCCTCTCTCTAATACACCCAGCCAATTATCCAATTCGTATTTGATTAATTTTCAATTTATTCGCAGTTATTTACAAAATAATTTCATTTTCATTTAATTAAAAACGAAACGGATTCAGCCAATCGAAATGTCTACTAAAACAAATAAATCGCTCTCTTGATAGCTGACGCGTTTGGGGGATTCTTTTTTTGACGATGGATGGTAACGAGAAACAAAAAAAGTCTAAATTTTCCATGAATAATGTTCGGGCAGAGTCTATATCTACTTATAACAAGTTTCAATTTGGAATTGGAATAAAGGACTCGAATTCTTTTTTATAGACTGATTGAGAAAAAAAGGGGTGACTTAATTAAAGACAGTTGTCGATTTTTAAGTGTGGTATTATGGCTGGAAGGGTTTTTTTTTCTTCAATTTCAGAAGAAGAAAAAATCCTGTATCTACAATGCATTGCGTTGAAGATGACACGGTATATAAATTCACGATTCTAAATTAAGAAAAGGGTTAAATTTTTTATTTATGGTATAGATAATAGATAATTACGTCGCGAAATGAAATCAAGTGGAGAGATATAGGCAATTTATTTTCCCGTTTTTTTCTTCGTTTTTTCTTTCCTTTTGTTTGGATAAATAAATCATTGGAAAATTTTAATTAGAAGAGATGAAAAGTGATCAAGATAATTCTGTCCGCGTCATTGAAAAAGTCTTTTAATTGGAAACAGAATACATTTTATGAACATTTCTCGATTAAGGACACTGTTTATTGCGTAAAAAAGTTCAACATTTTCACTCACTAAAGAACTATCAAAATTTCGACACACAATAAAAGGGTTCCAGATGTCCCACAGACTGCATTATTGACAGCAAGGAATATACATCGAACAATGATGATTCGATATTACTTCAGACGCTGGTTTTGACAAATTTTTGTATTAAATCATTCATATGTAAGACGTGGGAGATTTACAATTTCGACAAAAAAAAGGATTTGTTTTTTCCAACAATTTTTTTCTGTTCCTTTTACTCTCTGTGCTATTGCTCGTCGAACAATAGAATCGTTAAAGTGATATCGATATTATTACCTGGAATGATTATTTTTTTGTTGATGGATTTAGTTCATTGTTGATATGATGCATGAGACTTTTGTGACGACTGTTTGTAAGTGCAAAGGCAATCTAACTTATTAAATTGATCTCATTCTTACTTTCTATTATGAACCTATGAACCATGGACTCAAACTCAATAAGTAATTTTTTTTTGTAAGCAATCGAAGAATTTTTAACTGGTATGCACGACAACCCATAATAATTTTCGAACGTTTTTTTTTCTCTTTATTTTTTTCTATTTTATGGTCATCATATTCTTAGGTTTGTCCTCTTATATTGACTACCTTACCAGAGCTATTGATTTAACGAACCTGTGTGCACTCACATTTTATTGATTTACTATATCTCTATGAGTTGTGTGTTTGATAAACAATCAAAGTTTTAAACGGTTTTCGATGGCTTCAATATTATTTTTTTCGAGGTAAAGTGTTCTTGACAGTAATTTGTCGGTTTATTTGTAAATATTTGTATTTTTTAGCTGTCTTCCAATTGTTATTATGTAAATATCAATGTCAATGTTATTGGTTTTCAGACAAGTGGTTGTGAGAGTTAATGATTTATTACTTATTCGAAAGAAGTAAGAATTTTAAGGGAATCTACAATAGGTCTAGGATCTTATGATTTATTTGCCTTTTCGATGATTCTCACTAGACATAATTTACTGGTCTTTTTATCAGCTGAACTTAATTTTTTCTTGACTCTGTAGCCAAGTAATTAAAAAAAAATAATGTAAGCAAATGTAGTAGTAAATTTGAACTATTTTTACTGGGTAATTCTAAGTCACTAGCCATTTTTCTGTAAGATTCAATACAAATTTCTTTACAAAGCTCTGACTACCTTTCTATCTAAACATAAACTCTGGTACTTCTTTTGTTTAACCCACGAAATTCCATCTTCGCATTTGAGATGATTAGCTGATATTAATACGAATAAAACCTTCTCCTGACGTCTCTTAGCATCTGGGTACCATTATTACCCATGGTCCATGTCCCATGGAAAGTACCACCTAGGGATTGAAACAAAATCTGTTACTTCACTAGTTTTAATCACTTTAGTGACTAAAGTTTAGTCGTCGTTTTTGATTACAGATGAATAGCGGTATCAAAGAGTCATGTTTCTGATTTCATGAACCTCTTAACTATTTTTGGTATAGAGAAATTGAAATCAGTGAAAACACTTTTAAGTTCAGATTTTAAACGAGTCGCAAATACAGGTCCTATGTATTTAGATTTCAACAAAAAAAAAATTAATCAAAACGATTAGGTACATGCATTTTTCACTTTCATACCTCAGATGTACTTCTTGGCTTCTCAGATTTCTCAGATTTACCATTTGAAATAGCATACGAAATGTGAGAAATCGGAGAAACGGAGATAAACAGTAGTAGCCTCTTAGGGACAGTTCCTAAATGACGTCCGCTGTTAGAGGAGGATTCAAGAAAACGTGATAGCCTTAACAAAATTGGTTCAATTTTGACCATTTTTGCGTGACGATAGTCTAAAACCGACCAAAAGAAGTGGACGTAATTTATAAACTTCCCCTTAGATACGAAAGTGGGATTTTTCGCAAATCATGCAGGGAATCGTCGAGCTACTTGCATTGTAAACCTTTTACGTATCGTAATAAAATAATTAAATCTGTTACTTCAATAGTGTATCACAGTGACTATTACAATAGTACATTGAATGACAAGGGGCGAAAGTAAAAAAATTCAACCGTGTGCGAGAGTTGATGCCCGCGCCGAAGGCAAGGGCCTCAATCGCACAGGTTGAATTTTTTTACTTTCGCCCCTTGTCATTCATTGGTTATTTTTTTGATACCAACATCGAAAGTTGATACTTTCGCCCTCGAAATCCGGGGCGAAAGTAAAAAAATGCAAGTTATGTGTTTGAGCGGGGAGAAAGAAAGAATACATAAAGCGAAAGTCAATATACATAATGCGAAAGTCGACTACATAATGTAATAGTCGACTCTTGTCAATAAGTGTACTGCGATCAAAATTGAAATAAAGCGTGCGCCAGTGCTCTTATTGAAATCAACATATGAAGTTGATACTTTTTGTTGCTGAATGATTTGTTAGTAATTTGTTAATTTTTGTGTGTGTTGTTGTTCTGATGGCTAAATAATTAAATTTTTGATATACCAGGGGGCTGCCGCCCCCTGAACCCCCGCATTTTCTGCCTAAATGCCTTCATATTTCAACATTTTGTTCTGCTGTTTGCGATACGTATCAACTTTCGATGTTGGTATCAAAAAAAATCTTTTTCATGCTTCGGGGCCGAAAATGAGGGCAATTTTTCGAATTTTCTCGGGTTTCCGGCCCTCTGCATGAAATGGTTATTTGTGTACCTGTTTTGGACGATTGATTTTAGGCAATTTCGCGGATTGTAGGCCGAACGAAGTGAGGCTTACAAGCGAAAGTGCCTTAAATCAACCGTCCCAAACAGGTGCACATGTAAGTTTTCATGCAGAGGGCCGGAAACCCGAGAAAATTCGAAAAATTGCCCTCATTTTCGGCCCCGAAGCATGAAAACTCACATGTGCACCTGTTTGGGACGGTTGATTTAAGGCACTTTCGCTTGTAAGCCTCACTTCGTTCGGCCTACAATCCGCGAAATTGCCTAAAATCAATCGTCCAAAACAGGTACACAAATGACTATTTCATGTGTCGGGGCCGAAAATGAGGGAGTTTCGAGATTTTTCTCGGGTTTTCGACCCCTTACATGAAAAATTTTTTGAGTATCTGTTTTGGACGATTGATTTTAGGCACTTTCGCATGTAGGTACAACAAGCGAAATTGCCTAAAAACAATCTTCCAAAACAGATACACAAATAACTATTACTTCAGTCGCCCTAACTTACATTTCACGATATAAGACCATTTAACCGAAGGTCATCGCTTTTTTTGTCATTGATGCCTATAACAGATGATTTCAGAACAGTTTCTCGTTTACATGTATTTTTTTCTGGCAAGTAGGCACCCAACTGACCCTAACGGAACATTCTATGTTTAAAATCAAAATAAAAACGACTAATAAAATAAAAAAAAAAAATTATTGGTTCATGGTGTGATGTAATCGATAGTTTTCGATAAAAGATGGTCTAATAAATAACGAAAACAAATTGTTTTCGATCGCATTAAATCAAAAAACGAAAAATAAATCAACCAGAGAGGAACAGCAACAACAACAACGGTCGTATTTTAATCAAAAAAATGTACAATCGAGATCCATTATATTACATATATGACCAATAAAGCAATAAAAATACCTTTTTTCCGAATCATTTAAAACAAATAAATCCCATAAATTAAACAAAGTAATAAATTTATAATTAATTTTAATGAATATTTAATTTCATTTTATTTTGTACAAATGCATAAGACATTGTGTACCATCCGTTGGTTCGTTGAGGTTGTTTTATTAGTGTTGGTGTTTGGCTTTTTTCCGCGCCATTTGATTTATAAACGACCGTTTAAATTATTATTATTTATATCGCCCGAGTAATCGAATATTTCTTTCGATATAAATCTCCTTTGAATTCAAATTAGAATTAATTTTTTGTTAATTTTTCATCTTTAGTTACATTTAATAATATCAAAATGAACATACTGTGATTCGATGGCACTTTACATATTAACAAATGGCTACTGAAGTTGCGCACGCATTCGAAAGAGATATGGATAAAAATGTTGCGCTTAAATATACATCGTTTTATGGGGTTTTATACATAATTATCCATTTTTTTTACTTCTCTCTTCGATCTTTCTTGTATTATGTTTTTTTTTTATTACTTTTTGTATCGTGGAAACCCCCCACGTGGTATAAATAGACTCAGGTTTTGTCGGTGCAATGGTGATGCTTTTGGGATACATACATTTTCGATGTTAAATATATGCGTTTTGTACCGGTGTGGTACAGTGACGGAATGAGAAGCGTAAATTTATCGGTAAAATATTTTATTTATTACTTTCACAAATCGTCTGCACCCGACTCTGGTCCACATTATACACCATCATATCAACAAAAGACTATATTTGTAAAAGTCATATTAATACTTGTATCATGCGGTTATATCAGACACTTCGATTAATCAACAATTATTAACAGCATTTAAGGATATGCTTCTTTCGTTTGTGGATATGAAGATTTTGTTGTTGTTGTTGTTGTTGTTGTGGTGTTGTACAGCAAAGTAATAAGGTGGGCATATAAAACACACAATATTCTATGAATGAAATGGATTTCAAAACACTTTTTTTTCGCTTTGGAAGTAATGGGCTAAACGTTTTTTTAACGCTTCAATGCAATGTGTATTACGGTTGCATGTTACAAATTATGCATTTTACTTAAACCATTTAATGGTAAATAATATTTTATTTAATAATAATAGAAGAGAATTTTTTGTTTGTTTATTTTTCCTGGTTTCGAAAAGGCATGGGTGGAATAATGAGCTTATTGTTGCCATATTGACATTTATTAATATTTAGAGTCATCGTATCGATCTTATTATTGTATAAAGTTCTTCGTTTATTCGTATACAATATCATTTTTGCACACGAAGATAATTTCAATGAACAACACAATTGTTAGCTTATAATATTCAATTGGTGAGGTGGGATATCACAATGGAGATGATGCTAGCAAAATATTTATTTGGATTTTGTAATTTATTTAAATTTTATATGGATTGAAAAGAACCTTCGAGTGGGAGTTTATACCTTTGTGTTAACCCTTTACAGACGGAAAGCATTAGGAAGTAGATTGTCGAACATAAGCAAAGTATTTTCAGCAAATTGAAGCAACAGTCTCTTCGAAAATCATTTTCTACGTAAGTCCCGGAAACACGTCAAATGCTCTGAGGGTATCAAGAAATCAAATGGCAAACATTTTTTTCAACGTTTACAACAGTTCCACTATTAGATCTGCTACTTCTTTTGAGAATGATTTCAACAGAATGATTTTTCATATCTTGTACTTCATTTTTTTAAACATGTGTTTTGTTATATTAGACCGAATAAGCGCGGGTTGTTTATTTCTGAATTGGATTGATATGGCTCGAGTGACTTATTCGAATAAAACTTTACAATGTTAGACAGTGTTATATAGTTACTAAACGTACAGCATTATAACTTTGTGCCACCGAGAATTGAAATACGACGGATTTCAATATCGATAACTAGATTGAAATGTCCAAAATTACAACACCCGTTTTCATGGCTTATTACAACACTCAAACCAGTGTTGAAATGAAATTCGTATGAGTTATTACAGCATTCGTTTTAAAAAAATGCAAAGCAACGTGATCGATCAAATTCGAAGAGTGATTGTTTACAATGAAAATTCTGAATTTTTGTGCATTTGTCTATTTCAATTCTCGGTTGGCACAAAGCATGATGTGTTACACGTATTGTAATGAGATTTTTTCAGCACACGACCCAATTTTCCTTACTCGCTCCGCTCGTAAGGAAAACTTGGGTCTAGTGCTGAAAAAATCAACATTACAATACTTGTAACACAACATACTATTGTGCCATCGAGAATTGAAATACGACGGATTTCCATATAGATTGAAATGTCCAATATTTCCACACCAGTTTGATGAGATATTTCAACACTCAAAGCAGTGTTGTTATGGAATTTGTAGGAGTATTTACAGCATTCGTTTTAGAAAATGCAAAGCAATCGATCAAATTTGAAGGACATACGATATTTTTAACGTTTCGAATAGGTAACGGACTATTAGAATATCTACGATTAAGTGTTACATAGAAAGCGAATGAAGGAAAAATCATCTTGCCCAGCCGCGGATTTGAACACGGGACCTCTTGATTGTGAGTCGAGAGCTCTAGCGCCAAAGCCACAGGTTCAGACAAAATGTTATATTCTTCGAACGCCTTTATGTTGTGTAGAGTGCTAGATTGAATGTGTAGTGTAGTGTATGTGTGGTGTGTGAACATAGATATTAAATTAGTCTTTGTGTATGAAGAGTGATTTCTTTTATGAAAATTATGATTTTTTGTGCTTTTTCAATTCTCGGTTAGCACAAAGCATGATGTGTTGCACGTATTGTAATGAGATTTTTTCAGCACACGATCCAATGTCTAGTGTTGAAAAAATCAACATTATAATACTTGTACCACAACATACTATTTTACGTTCGAAATATTTATTTGGTCCACATATTTAACACATAGAAATGCATATGGAACGAGTGGATCGAAGGAATAGAGTGAAACGATTGAGAACGTAAGAACTGAAAATGCGGTACGTTCACCAATTTAAAGTTAAATAAGATGAGATTTTAAGGGCATTTAAAGCGGAATCTTCGATCTTCGATCTTCTTTACGAAGAATTTAAGTTCTAAAAATTCTAAAAAATTTTAAAGAAAGAGAATCCGCTGAAATAAGTCTCGTTTATGGTCCTAATAAACCGCAGAGGAATAAATGAGAAACATTCAGAAATGAAAATGTTTGAATAACAAAAACTAATAGGAACTGATCCTAATGGTACTCACCAATAGTATTTATCACTTGAGGTTCTTCCCGTCTTTTACATTAATCTTTTTTGACTATGTGAAAACTAGAAGAAAATCTTGATTTGATGGTGACCTCCTAGTTATCGTTAGGCATAGGCTGAGCTCTTGGTTTGTTTTCATCATTTCATCATTTTATTTTTGTCGATAAGTGGTACGAGATAGCCGTCTCCAAAACATTGAATTTGATCGAAGAACACTGCACTCTTTCCCTAATCCGGCAAAAACGTATTCTTTTTAAAAACTTCGATAAAGATAAACAATTATCACCGTTTGAAAACTAACCCAACCTACTGACGACAATACGATTTTTTCTATTATTAAAAAAAGATTGCTGGATATATAGTTGCCGTTCAGCTTGATGCATTTTTAATTGTTATAAAGTAACTCTAGCGAAAAGAATTGATATAAAAGGTGTTCGCTTATAAAGATTATTTGAGGCGTAAAAACATTCGTTGGATCGTTGGCTAAATAAAATCGTAAATTCTTTGAACAGAACATTTTTACAGCATTCATCAGATTTATTATAGCGCTGTGTAACGCAGAGGATATAGATGCTACTTAAACCACAATTCATTGTTTAAGCAAGTGGATATAATATTTCCTTTCAATTATTTTATTTATTATTTGTCTAGTAAGTCACAGACATTTTCTGGTTTTAATTCTTTCTTTCTTTTTGGATTGATCTATACATTTAGCTTTTAGCAATTGTTGAGACTTTTAATAATGTTTGAGCTATGTATTCTTGCGAGTTACAACCTCTCAGACACCCGAAAATATTTTTTTTAATTCGCTGTAGGAATTCGAATGTTTTTTTCCACTGCTGGGTGCAGGCCTCGCTTAAAACACTACGAGTTGGTGGACCACATGCTTAATGTGAATTGCGAACCACACCTTAGCCTACAACTACTATAGCTACAACTCAATAGCGCAGTGTGTTGACCAAGGACTCGCATCGAATTGTTGAGTTGCCAGTTGGTAGGTTCGAATTCCAACCGCAAAACACTATGATATGTCAATCAGATATGTCCACAATAAGAACATCTGATTCAATCGGTTCATTAGTTGGAGATTAGATGAGATAGTATCTACGAGCGACACCTCTCGTTCTCCCGTTGTGCCAAGTGTTATATGGCTTCTGTATCGTTTATATTGTCATTTAGTCAGTTGTCATTGGAAGTGTGTGTTGTCTTATAATCCTGTCTGTGTCTGGAGCTAATTTTATCTCCGCCTAAAGCTAGACTCAGATGAAATTTGAGCACAGAATTTATAACATTGTGAATAGCTCTCGTCATTCTGGGTACGGTTCCTTGCGTACACCAAATACCCCAACAACCTAGATTATTAAGCTTGGGTATGACCAGAAACTATACTTTATATTAAAAATTCAAAAAAAATCGTTTTCAGAATTTACCCTCATCGGAATTGAACTCAAATTTTCGTAGAAGAAGACCAATTTGCTTCAACTGAGCCAACCCATTTTTGACTACATGTACGAATCCTCAAGTTATTGCTCATTCGGACGCTCAAACTAAGATAAAATCTGAAAATTTAATTAACCATTTCTTGAAGTGTCTTCTACCAGTACAATTGTTTATTGTATACGGCTTGGAGCATTTATTACATTTTCTACGAATTTGTTGCATTGCTTTGGTCCAAATTACATTTTCCATTTCTTCTTATGTTCGTGAAGATTATAACACCCTGCAGTTGGTTGTGTTGGACAGGTATATAGGAATAATATATTTTGAAAGCTCCAGTTGAAACTCAGCATAACTCGAACAACTTATTTGCAAACTTAATATGTCGATTCCGACCGACTAACTCTACTGAATTGGTTCCACACAGTTTCTTAAGTGGAAACGTATTGTTACATAAATTGTTGACTAATAAATTGTCATCGATACCTTTGTATGGTGCGGACAAAGAATAGTCCAACTAGAACGAAATAAATAAAATGAAAAACAACAATGACCCCCCCAAACCACACATAAAACAAAATAGCCAAACAAAAAGTGATATCCAAACAAGAAAATAATACTTTTCTCTTTCAGCACCAACGACCATGGCCACCGTGAAGTATCACAGCAGCAACATACAATGAGGAAAAATTATTAAAAAGAAAAACATTTTTACTTTTGTGTTTGGTGCGGTAATATTATCGAAAATTTATTATCCTTTGCTAAGTTGAAAAAAGCAACTCAATAATGGAATATAATTTATGTCTCAACGGGAAGAGAGAGGAGTAAGTATAAAAAAAAATCCAAACACATTTTTGCTATGGGGATATATAACATGAGAGGATGATGATGAAGAAGACAACGAAGAAGAAACGGAAAAGTTCTTGCAGACTGTAATATTGATAAATGTGTTTTTTTGGTATCAATAATTCTTTTGGCTATGAAGTGGCATTATATATTATTTTCTTATAGCGTGTCGAGCATATATATACGCTCGATATGTGTGTAACAAGAAGTGAATGTATGCCAGATGAAGGTATTTTATGAAATATTTGAGTACTTGAAGGAACACTTTGTGCGTTTGCCCCGTTTATAAGCTCACAGCTTCTGTATGTATATTTGGTTGTGTCTTGCAGCCCATATTATATAGATAAGTAGTTGCTCCGTACCAATTCCGAATATCGCTTATAAGAAGAGAATATCGCATCGCATAGACATTGCTTGGGATGGAATTATAGAGAGATGTGTACGAGATATGCGTATAAAATCAAATATTTTTTTTGCTGTTGTTGTTCGGATACGGAGACGTTACATTAAACATATTAGATACACAATTCGAAGGAACAGAGTTTGTATGTGGGAAGGATAATAAATCAGTCCCCGAACCAACAAAAAAAAAGACGCTGGAACGTGGAAAAGGTAGAGTTGTTTAGGATACTTTTTCAGTCCATAAATTACTCAACGTAGGAATAAATTTCTTTTAAATGCTTCGAAAATACACTCACGTATATCTCTGGCTCTTGAATAACGCATTGCTCGACATTCTTATTGTGTTATAAAAGTTTATTGAATCATCACAATTATTGGCACGGGTTATCGATTAAGCACGGCTATGATATTGAATGTTGTTTTTACGTATGTATCTTCGATAGCACATCGCTGATAAATCAATCAAATCGTGTAGAAATTCTGCCACCTAATCACATATGGAATTATCAACTGTTATGGATTCAATCGTCGACCAATCGAGGAAATATTTCGAAAATACTTGTACGTTTTTCTCAACAGATTATAAATATGCCAGCTACTTATGTCGTACATAAAAAAGAGCTGCCAGAATAAAAACCAACATGCAATCCATTCCAGTGCATATAAATATCTGATTTAATAACGAAAAAAACGCAATCATAATGATAATAATTGCTCAGTAAACACGTCGGTAATATTGAGTTAAATTAAAAAACGATCATTTGCGGCGTTCGACGGGGCTCATTCTCGTATGATTGCAATTAATATCGAAAAAATGTGCAACGAGATGTATCTGGATGAATGCTACAACAACACACCCGATGTCAATGTAATAGGTAATAATTAAACGAGCAACTTTTTTCTTATTTATTTGCTTTATTTATTACTGGATTGTTGTTGTTCATCTACATTCCTCATTTCTTTCATTATAATTTTTGCTTCATTTTCAAAGGAATTGAAATACTTAATTGGAAATGAAAATAATTCGATCGAAACGTAAGAGTCTAATTACTGAACACGTTTGAGTCTCAGTGTAAACGAGGAGACTGAAAACGTGTCCCAAAGATTTTACAATCATTTTTTTTTACCTCAAAAGTATTTAATGCCACTATTATCAGGTTTATTCTGCTGCTTCTGTGGTTTAGACTACTTTTTAAGGTGTTTGATGAAAACATCTTTTACTTCATTCGCTTTAACATTTTGATTAATAATTAAAGGAAAGTAAAAGTTTGTCGCTCATTGCGATAACATGATGGATTTATCAAAATCCATGAAGTCCAATTTCATCTTCTTATGATTCACTAACGCTAATTCTTCCTTAGCTTGTAAAACGAATTTTTCAGCATTATTGGGGTTGTAATTGCCATACAAAAAGATAATATTAAAAAGATTTGGGTGCCTGGTGTCACAAGTTAGAGAAACTTTAGTGAATTATAAGAAAAATGGAATTGGACCTAACGGTTTTCGATAAACTCTTCTATTGTGACATATGACGATTTTAAACAATTTTGTTTTCGGAGCGTTAAATTTTTTTGTGAAAACTACAGTTTCTGTTATCGGCGCAATTATTTTATACGACTCTACTTTTTTTGAGCCAAGTGCCATGAACCGATTGTGGGAGTAATTTTTTGCGGACCTTCTTCATGGAAACATTGGGGTTGTCTGTCTATCTCTTTTCGTCTGTCATGGTAACAAGTATATCACAAGTTTCCATAGCAACCGTTCTCACAAAAAATACTTTGAGAAGCGCGTTGGGACTTCCAGAGTAACTCCTCAGGATTTACGAGTCTTCGAGAATAATTTTTTTTTTAGAGCTACAAATCCCTAGCCTTTTAGAGATAGTAATCTTATAAAAACTTATAAATGCTCGCGATATATTTGACTCGAATACACAAGTTATTCCAGAGCTGTTATTACAATAAATTAGGACATTGTAGACTCGCAAAGAAATTTACATTACCATTGCTACTTTTATTGTACATGAGGTGAACAAGTACCGAGGGAAAAGCCCCTAATAATTGAATGAAGTTGACCACTTACTACCCGAGATGAGCGTCAAAAAGTAGTGATAATAAATTTTCCACCAGGAACCATCACTTTTTTAAACACGAAACAGCTATACCACTCAGACGATACTTCAAGCAAGGATTCGATCGGTACATACGATGTCTTTCAGAGTACCGCGTACCTCCGGCTCAAGGTTTAAACACGGCTAATCATCTGTTATCGAAAATTATGACAATAATAAGTAAAGGTCTATCCAGCTAACGTGCACTTATATAGCGAAATATATGCTGAACAATTGAAGTAAAAGAAATTGTACCAATTATTTGCCTTTTAACAAAAGAAGTAATAGATTTTCGCGATGCGTTTTACAAGACAATAAAACTCCACAAATTGAAAATATGAAAATTCAATTCCATAAATTATTGTTCAACCGAGAACTAACTGAAACAGAAATTTAACGCGATACCAATTGAGCTATTCACAAATTAATATTTGTTTTGTGTCGAAGTGTTAATAAGCAATCATTTGCTTATGGAGTGTCGATGCATATTATACACATCATTGCACACCATATGAATTTATATAGATATATATATAGAACATGCAGTTCATGACTCGACAAACACATTACACATCATTGCTATGATAAATGGATGGATGGTTATGGATATTAACACATAAAAGTTAATCTATACCCAATTGAAATGTTTTCATTTTGTTAAATTATGCAAATTTTATGGGAACAAAATATATAATATTGAGATGATGATGGTTTCAATTAATATTTAATTCAGTTTAATTGATCGCTTTTAGCTCACTTGTAACCGGATGGCGTTTTTTTATTGCTTGTTCGTCTGGTTACAAACTTCATATACGTAAAAATGAAGAAATGATTTTTCCACAGTCAATTAAAAACCTCAGAAAGATAACTTACATGTTGGATCGAATTAATAACGCAAACAATCCGTCTTTACGATGTCAATTCAGCTTCATTTGACTCAATTTATTGATATACAGATCCAAGTGAACATTTTGATGGATTGAAAATTCCTTTTTCACTTTTCGACAATCATCAAGGTCAATCTCTGTTATCAACAGTCCTTCCGTCTCCCCAGATAGCTGTGGCGTCGCATAACCATTAGGTGATGCTACATAGCTCGATCCAAAGTAACTGAAACTTCTCCCATCACGAAACGTCTCCGTTCCACTTCTGTTTACCATCACCGTGAAAAATCCGTTCGAAACGGCTGCATTTACACCTTCAGCGAACCAAAGTCTTTCGGACATTGAGTTAGCATCCTCTGCGGATGGATTGAACACAATATCAGCTTGTGACAGACCATGCATCATCCAGCACATTGGAAAATGTCGTTCGTAACAGATAACAATTCCAATTTTACCCACTTCAGTGTCGAAAATGGCATGATCGAATGATCCTCTTTGTAGAAATGGCTGTTCAATTGGTGGGATATGGATTTTTCTGTACTTTCCGACAATATTACCAGTTGTTGATAAGATCAATGTTGTGTTGAAAAACATGTCAGACTCTTTCTCAAGGATCGGGGACACAATAACCATCTTAAATTTGGCGGCTAACTGATCGATAAGAGAAAGTGACCATTATTTCATTGGTAAGAACCGTGCAGTTTAAAATTGTACACCTTTTTGATGAGTTCCGAAGAGGCTCCAGTTTCAACATCTTCCGCAAAATCTCTCCATGCCACACCGTCAGGTGTGTAGAACGGATATGGCATATCTAGATCACAGTCAGATGCAGATCTTGAGTGGCTATTGACACTTAGTGCAGTGAGTTGTATCACCTTCAATGTAGGCATCACTTATAATATCTGTTGTAATACTTTGTTCCGAGATTGTTCTCGGAATATATTGGTAAAGCACGTAAAATACTAATTTATGGAACAGGTAAGGAAACCTGCATGAGTGACACCTGCATTAAAGTAACAGACATTGAGCACTAACTGGGAGTTTGAATATTTAACTCACACCACATTTCCGGAAGGCATAAAACATTCACATTTTCAACAGCGGCAGCTTCAATAATTTTCTCCACTTTTTCGAAAACACCTTTCCTTACTTCATCCACACTGGCAGTAGCTGATGAGTCGATCGACGATTGAATCGATCCAATTTTTACGATTTTGGAATCGCTGGTGGTCTGACTACGAAAACAATAGGATTCAATAACGAATTTGTTTTCGTTTGCAATAATCTGGGCAGCATCGGAAACTCGCGAATGTTGCCTGGACAAATTTTCTGATTACTTTTGAGCAGCCAAAATCGAAATAAAAATTGTTTTACACAAAGCGGTCGTCCATGGTCGATGTACTTGAATCTACTAGTTTTGTCTTCCAATTTTCCTTATCTTATCAGATGACTCAAGTATTTCAGTTGAAAGTTACAGTTGATAATGGATTAACTACATTCAGGTCCGGACTGGTCATACTGGGATACCGAGCATCGCCAGGTATTCAATTCTTGTATAGAAGTTTCATTTTTTTTTTGGTCTTTTGAATTTTTTGGCAATGGACTTTTTGGTAGCCAGTCCGGCCATGTCTACACTGTAATATCTAGCACAATTTATAATAGTCGTTTTCAGCATTTCGGACGATATCGCCATTAAAAATATTAACTGGGACGTAAAAGGAGTGTCACAGAGTATTCAAGAGTTACAGCGTCATTAATAAAATGGATTATATTAAACCGGGAGATAAAAAAATCAAAAAGGGAAATATTTTTGGAGATAAAAAATTCACAGTTGGAGATATGAAATTCATAAAAGGAGTTAAAAACAATTAATATAGGAGATATAAAAATCAAATTTCGAGATAGAAAATACAATCTTGGAGATAATAATTTCGTTTTGGAGATAAATATTTAAATTTTGGAAATAATTAAAATAGTAAAAGAGATAAATTAATTGAAAATGAAGTTAAAAAACATAAAAGAGGAGATAAATATATATTAAAATGGAAATATTTAATTTAAAAAGGGAGATACCGAAATTAATAAAATGGAGATAAAATAAATTCAAAGTGGAGATATAAAATTCAAAAAATGGAGATAAAAAAATTAGAAATGGAAGTAAAAATCGAAGATAAAAAATTGCAGATAAATATTTAACGCGTTTACAATTGTGGAGCGGTTTGACAGATGGAAAGTTGGTTTCTTCGGCAAAGTTGTTGTCTGAAAGTGACCACACCACAGTGTACGCTTCTATGTAATAGTGACCACCCCCTCGATTTTTTTAACTTTTTGTGTGAAGCAGATGGAAAGTTGGTCTCTTCGGCAAAGTTGTTCGGTATTGAAACAGTGGTTGTGGTGTGGGGTGTAGAAGGGTACGGGTTTCACCAAATTGATGGTTTTCAACAAAGGGAAAATGTGTACGTGAAACGGAAAAATGTCTACGGGGAACGAGGTGTTTTTCGATAATAGGTGTTTAACACGCCGAGCGATCCGGCCCATTGCCCCGGAGCGAAGCGGAGGGCCGCAATGCGAGCCGGGCGCCGGAACGGTGTCGGTAACTTAGGTGTTAATTTTTTTTCTCTCGCTTCGTCTAATAATTAGTCTGTGTAACTCATTGCAAATAAAAAGCGTTTTAACACGCCGAGCGATCCGGCCCATTGCCCCGGAGCGTAGCGGAGGGCCGCAATGCGAGCCGGGCGCCGGAACGGTGTCGGTAACTTAGGTGTTAATTTTTTTTCTCTCGCTTCGTCTAATAATTTTTCCGGGGCAGAAATGTGCTGAAATTACTGCGACTGGCAGATGGAGTGTTTATTAGTCACAAACCCTTAAAGGGCCTTTTTACATAAAGCAAAGTCAGCTTTTAGTGACCATTCCCTCGAGCAGATGCAGAGTTAGTTTCTTCGGCAAAGAATTATTCTGTATTGAAAGAGTGGTTGTGTGGAAGGGACCAAAGTGTAAGCTATTGAGCTATTGTGTGTTACTGACCACCCCCTCGATTTTCGTATATCTCTTTTAAGCAAATGTAGAGTTGCTTTCGAACAGGTGTTTCTCAATAACAGGTGTCTGCCCGGTCTAGCTTGCTAGGATGCGACGTGGCACGAAGTGCCACGGGATGCAGACTAGTTATTGAAGAGTTGTAAGGTTGCAACTTCATTTCAGCTGCGGTCTGTTTTCTAGTTTTCGAACTCAAGGAAGATAAAATAGTTACAAATGTGAGTCGTTGTTCAAAATCCAGATACAAACCCTTGTGAATGGGTTAACACAATTCACCTTAATATCCATCTTAAGATATATAGTTCCACTGTTCTAACTCAAGTAAACAACTTGAAGCGCTGCAGGCTAATTTTTTAAGATTTTTCGATTTACCACTCATGTGTGCTAGATTCGTCTCTAATGATAACGATCTTCAACTTTTTTTTACAAAAACGAAAAAAGAAAAAAAAGTAAGATTTTGCAGTGAGGGTCAAACTTTAAAAGTTTAGGCTTTTTATAAAGTCGAACAACTATTACTAAAACCAATACTTTAAGGTATAGATTCTTAGAAATTTTATATTGTATCAATACAGTTAGAGACAATGCAATTTCAGGATGAATTTGCTTCAGCTGTTTATAAGCTAATCCAAATATAAAAACAAAACTGTTTATAGGTTTCTTTCATCGTACAGTAAAAACCCAATGAAAGTATACTCAATAGGTGGGTAAATCCACGTATTTTGTGACAGTGATTTTTCTCTTTCACTCTCACAACATCACCACTGTATTGTAGCGATAGCGCTCTACAATATCCATTTTCACATTTGGTAACATGACTTACGGTGTGTTTTTTCGCGTCTTCTTTGGTGCATATTCGTACATTGAAAAGAGACAAAATTCTGTTTTGGTAACATGACTTACGCTGGAATTTCCCAGGTATGGTCTAATGTCAAAATTTCTATGGAGTGTAGGAATTAGCAATTTCATATAAACAAACTCACCTTTCAATGATTTTAATTGAGAGGTGAATTTTTTTAGATAAAATCGCTATTTCCTCCGGATTGTATGTACATTGGAAAGACTGACTCGAAGGAGTGACGAGAGCAATTTCCTCAATCTATTTTACATCATGAAAACTAAAAAGGTGTTTCATAAAAAGAGGCCCTAGAAACCAAAATGGTCCCGGGCGCTGAATATGCTGGATGCGGCACTGTGCCTGCCACTACAATTTTGCACAATTAGAGCGCTTGCTATGAAAACTGACTCAAGTTTCAAAAATTTGTATGCACATTACATGACGTAATAAAATTCAAAAATTGAGATAATTTTCACTAAATTTTGGAATTAAAAAAAATAATTTTGGAAATAAATAAAATAAAAAAGATGATAAAAAACTAAATTCTGAAAATGAAAAATTTAGTTTTGGAGATAAATGAATATATTTTACAGATAAAAAATTTAATTTTGAAGATAAATATATATTAAAATGAAAATTTTAAATTAAAAATTGGAGATAACGATATTACAAAAATGGAGATAAAAAATAATTAAAATGAAGATATTAAATTCAAAAAAGGAGACGGTATGACTCCAAATTTAATTTTATTATCTCCTGTTTTTAATTATTTATCTGCAATTTCAAATATTTTATCTTCGACTTTTAATTTTATACCTCCATTTCTGTTTTTTATATCTCCTTTTTTGATTTTTATATCTCCTTTTTTGATTTTTATATCTCCCGTTTATTACTATCCTTAATAAAATTAGATCAGAAGAAAACGCTGCTTTTTACAATGGAAATTTACTTTCATGATTCAACAATTTCTTCTACTGAAATCTAGTCGCTCGAATGTTGAACACAAAAACCTTACCAAATTTTAACTACATTCTCCATGGAGACATCCACCATTCAGTCTCCTCTGTACTATTAAATTGTGCAACAAATTCAAACGGCCAATAAGGTTAAAAAAAATCAAATTACAGACACATGAACCAATCTGCGAATTTCAATTTTTTTTCCCATTTTATTATTTTACCCGAAACCAATTCTGTTTTCATTGCAATGAAAACCACAACTTGTGTGCAACAATATAATGAAATGTTATTTGTGTGAAATTTGGAAAATATCCGGCACCGAAATGAATACCTGAGGGTGTTATTTCTATTAATTGATTTACGTTTACATTAAATGCACAGAGCCGCTAGCCAATATAAATATATATTATACGGAATGCCAATAGATTCCGAACACACTGAATAAATTTGATATTTCACCGTGTGTGCAGGAGCATATGTGAAAATCCGTACACCTCTATAGTGTATACGGAAGTAATTGAGAGACTTTCTTATCTGGGTTACATTCATTAAATTTTCTTAATGAAGTGCTAACACATCATGGATGTACGGCTAAGCTTAACTAGAATTTGCATTGAGATATTTTAATTGAATTACAGCATATCGCAAGAATTAATAAACTGTAGACTGTAGCAGAGCTTATTATTCGGAATTTGTTCAAGAATTTTTAATAATTTTTGGAATTTTCAGACTTTTTTTAAAAGAATTTTAGAAATTGTTAAAAATTTTACAGTTAGAGGTAGTTAAATTTCGGCATAAATTCACTTCAGCTGTTTTTCAGCTGATCCGCACAAATAATAAAAACAGTTTGACAGTTTTAATGCTGAAATTTTACAGCCTCCGACTAAGGAATTTTTAGAAATTTGTGAGAATTTGTAAAGTTTTTAAGAATAAAAATTTCCGAATAATAAGCCCTGCATTGTAGACTGTAAAGTCATGCAACTCGGTTTGTGTAGTGTACGTATATAATTACGTGAAAAGCACCTCTTCTCAATACGACACACGAGATATAATCCCCAAAATTTCCGAGCATATAATTTCGTCTTGCCCTTTAATTACACGAAGTATTACAAATTGAATATCTTCAGAAATTAATGCAATACAAATCAGACATATAAATACAAAATAATACAAAATCAACTTGGCCCCTTAAAACGAAAGTCTTTTCTTCTCGTGAAAATTTCCTAAAAAGAATATCATTTGAGAGACTGAAAACTTGAATATTATAGCAGATTGCTAACAACCCTCTATTGATGTGATGACTGAGTAAAAAAGAAGGTAGAAAAAAAGAAGATAATCGTAGTTATGACATAGCATAACGAGTAAATAAAGATTGGAAAAAATACACCCACCCTTCAATCAGTCCATAAAAAGAGACGTTTTTTATGATACATATTGAGAAGAGCTTTTCATCTTCTATACGCCGATTGGAGTATAATATCGGCTGAAAAAGTCATGCAATTGTGTCGAGTCTCTTTCGGTCGGTGGAATTGAATTGCGGAAATTTTAACGACCTGTATACGATGCCTTTGCCTGCCTTGTTATTTTATTTCTGTAATTAAGGAAGATTATGGAAGAAAAAAAAACATGAATGAATTGTGTATGTGTTCTTGATGTACTCGTAATTATTCTACGCTTCTCTTTCTAGGCGTAAAATGATTGTACTACGAAACCCGAGTTAAATCAATTCAAACCTCGAATCGCTTTTCCAACCCATCATCGTCACACTAAATAAACATTTTCTGATAATTCATTGTCAATTTCGCACACACAAGTTTAATTCACCCCCCGCAACAATGCGACGCAGAGGAAAAGCCCAACAATTTTCACAATAATTCAGTAGATCCGTTCAATTATACAAATAGCTTTTCCATGCATTTTCCACATGTACACCAACAACAACAACGATCCAGTCTGCACACAGTCAACTGTATCGTTTTAATAATATTATTTACATGCTGTCCAAAAGTCCAATGTCAAATGCAATCGACATAGGGTCATATTTTGTTAATTTATTGAACCGTAGATGACAAATTCATAATTCAAACCGCATATGGAAATTGGATATATTGAGTTGGGTTGTTGAGTAACATTTGCTATAATTTGTTTTTGGTATCGTTTATGCATGTGTCAACTGTACAACCGTATTTTTTAGGATGTAAAAAATCTGATATGTTGGTTATGACACGGTGGTGAGTTTATCGAATCAATTACTCGATTAAAACCAGGAAAATATAATTCAAACTTACCATAGTCAAGTTATCTTCCAAAGTCTCTCATCGGTTTCTCATACCATTCACGCTCTTTCTGAAAATACTAAACCGATTACCGATACCAGTTCAATAAATATGCTCTCACCAATACACCATTCAAAACCACTTTTTGCTGTCTCGCTTTTGAATGGCATTCACACATTGATAGCTCTACGCAGTTGGGTCAGCACACAATCCATGGTCATGCTAAGTTTAATGGATACCGCCCCATTTCTTATACTTTCGATTGATTTTGATGTCTGGAAGCAACAGTACGAGTATGTGCAGTGAATTGATTTTAAGATCGATGTTATTGGACTATGAGGCTATTGGACGTTAAACACACCTGATCAGTGGAGAGTGGACGGCGAGCATGTGTATTGAACAGCAGTTATAACTTTTAGAAATGATTTTTTTAAAGAGGAAAATCAGTGAATGGAAAGTCGGTTGATGGTCAATAGAAATTGTGAGTTAGTTGGATGTAACTCATTGTTGTTCCAATAATTTAATATGAAGAAGTTGTTTCAAGCTTGAAAAAGTTAACGTCCTACCTATTGTTTATCAAACCGGAAATACTTCACTATAAGAATTGTGGGCTGTGACTGTCACTCATTTTGTTTAAAGTTTGAAGTATCACCGGTTAATCTAGTACTTCATTAATTGTAACATTTTGATGTATTATGGTTCCACTAGCCACAGATCAACGCTCATTGTTTTTTTCGTTGTCGGTAAGAGATGAACAAGGCATCGAAACACTGAGTCGAGGCAATATAATCCAACCAATTACAAATATATTTTTTTACATTAATCAAGTCAATTCTCGCAGTAAATAATTACAGACAGACCTACAGCATTAGCAAAACCGATAGTAAATGTGTGCCAAAGCATGAATGTAACAGCACACAAAAATCAAATTACTGAGTCAATATAAACAATTTGTAACATTTTTAACGTCCAAAAACAATCGAAATGGCGCTAAATAAAAATCGTTTTATTTTAATGGCACACGAACGATACAGCACACAGAGCACGCCGTTTAACTATAAACTATAAAAAAGAGATAATAAGTTACTGAAAAATATAAGTACTGCCGTTCAATAAACAAACAATCGAACTCTCTGTGTGCTGGATATTCTTCGTTTTTTTCCTCTTGCCACCCATGTGGATCTATCTAATTCAAATATAAATCTTAAATGCGTCCAAACACTGAATTAATATCGAAATGTTAAATAAAAAAAAAATCGTACAGACAACAAGAACCGAACACAGTAGCTCTGTGAGATCATCTTCATATGTATATTAGACTGTCGAAATTAAAAACATATAAAATACTAAGACAATGTAAACAAATTAATTTTAAATTTGTGTATTGAAAAAAATATAATTTTTATGTTCAAAACTAAAGATAATCTTAGAGGAGAAGTGATTCAATTTTCGTATTATTTTAAGAAAAACAATTTTTTTTCCTCAAGCATCTTACACACGAACGAAAATGAAATAAATAAAATCTTTGATGCCATATCATTATGCATCCATATCCAAACGTTGTTATAATATCGAGTTAGGGAATATCTTTGGGTGCAACCGAAAAAATTATGTCGACGATAATAAAAGTACAAAATTGTTTGAAAATAGATAAATTCTCTTAGACACTACATTATAGCCTATATGTATTACCATGTTAAAGGGTTTTTATTGCCTATAAAATTTGGAAAAATTTCTCGTGTTCTTAAAAGGATATCAAACGGTGGCATCATTGTCATCGGTACGTTTAATCTTGTTTCGAATGTCATATTTTTTAACCGTTTTTATGCTCTACAAATGGTAACGATGAATCTTCAGGTATTGTTGTTTAATTCTAGATGAAGTGTTGTGATTTTAATTTTCATCAAACATTTTTGAAACTTTTTCTTTTGACACAAAATGCAGTAATGTCGTCTTTTAATCACCAAATCTGGTACTTCGTTTAACGTAATCGAATAGTTTAGGTCCAAAACTATTATTCACTTGACTGTAAGTCAAGGTCTTATGCCGGAAAATATACCCTAAGAATGTTTGTCCCAATATTTTGCTTGTAAACACGTTAACTTGAGTAATTATCAACCAGTTACTAATTTTATTTTTTTAATCGACGCAGAATTGAATTCTTGAGGTTAAGTTCGAAGATGGGCTATGTGGGATTAAGGATCTGGATAGTCAGGTGAAAGTCAGCTATAACGCATGATAGTTTTCTATAACGCTGATAGTCAGCTATCACGGGCCTCGTCACGGGCAAAATTAGAAGATTTCACGCCTTGACATAAAATATTTATTAAATTTTATGAAAAATCAATTTCTGAATCGTTACTCAAATGTATGGAATGACACTAAAAAAAACAATCAAACAGGAAACTTTAAAACTCCCACGATTGCGAAGTTTGCGGCCAGAGCGAAGCGAGGGCCGTAATTCGCACGAATCGTGCTATTTTATTCATGATTAAAGGTTTTGTGAATGTAGTAAGTACCGGGGGGTTTTCTTTTTGTACATACGTGTAAGGGAAGAACGTCTACCGTACTATTCTATATTGTACCAAAGTGAAAGAAAAGAGTCCTCTATTCGTTCCACATTCGCATCTTTTACTTCTGATTAGCGTTAACAATAAGACTATTATATGAAACTGAACAATAGATAACTTATTCGAGTGGGAAGTTTGCGGGCAGAGCGGAGCGAGGGCTGTAATTTACACGAGTACTTGTCTATTTATGATTCATTTTTGATTAAAAATCTGGCCAAAAATTTACAAGAAAGTTGAGAACAGAAAAAGAACTTTACCAAAGAATTTGTACTCAAGCGAAGGTTTTTATATCAGTTATTTGTGATAACGGAAAATAAAATGAAATTGATTAAAAATAATAATAAGAATAAAATTGTCAGTCAAGGGACCTGACCCGCCCAAAAAGTGGGGTCTAGTTTTAATTGGTTTTAACATACGTTTTTCTATATATAGCATTATAGGATTGGATTAGCCAGAGCTTATCGCTTATTTTTTTGTCGTCGTTGTTTGTAACAAATGCAAGGCCGTTTAAAAAAAATATTTTCGAGCTGTATACATCAATGTTTTTCTTAAAAAAGCCACCGAAACTTATATTAAAATTTATGCAACTTAGCATCATAATGTTCGAAAATTGTGAGCTATGTTGCATCGTTGTATGAATCTCAGTGCAAAGTACTTCATTATGCTCACGATCTCCTAAAGTATCCAACATTAGAAATCTCATACCCAATATTCAAAGAACATTTTCGCTGCCATTTCTTCGTTACATTTGAACAAGGTCAACTTATAAACCCTCAACCGTAAGCTCCATCCTTAATAATGTACCTGCAATTCGTTGCCGAAACAAAATACAAAGAATTAACCTGCTACAGACGGCTGTCATCTGTTATCGACAGCGAAAGCAATAATAAACGGCAGGCTCTGACTAACGAGGTCTTATATAGCAAAAAGTGTGTTCAAAAGAAATAAAGTAAAAGATTTCTGAAATCAATCTCTGAAAATCTTCGGTCAAATGAAGTAAGGTCCCTGACCGTGATGTGCGGATGCGAAAACCTGATCGTGATTTGCTTATGCAAATTTACATGTAAAATAATCACGGTTATGTTGGATCTTGATTTGCGGTATAATTTGTATGACGCTTTAGATACCTCCAAATATCGGTCTCTATTGAATTTGATATAAAATACCACAAATTAAACTTAGTTAAAGAAATTCTTTAAATATCGATTAATTTCTGATTAATTGCGAAGCCAAATGTTCAATCTTCATAATAAAGTTTACCATTACTCCTGGATGTCAAAGGATTTCAAGAAAACGACGTACAAAGTTAAAAATTGTCACAATTTCACAAATCACGGTCAGGGACCTTAATAGATCAGATAGTAAAACTGTTAATATGTTTGCCGTCTCTGACAGATTAATGGAATGGTACGACCACAGTCGATATCAGTATGTTAAGAAAGCGATTCGAATCTAAACGTCCCAATTAATCGAAAAAGTATCAAATTAATTGAGGGTTGAAATAGTTCGTTGGTCGCAACAGAAAGCACCTTGCCAATACTGTCGCAGTCAATTATACTAAAGCAATGACAAATTGCAATACCGAGTCATTAATGCAAGAATTATAAAAGTTATCAACCGAGCTCGAAGAATACATGAAAGTGTGCACTAATACACCAGACTGTTATACGGACGAGATGATTATATCTCTTGAATGAAGCAAAAGATCGAAGGGGAAGATTGTGGGTTCGTGTCTCAGCTGTGCAACCTTTTTTTATTTCAAATTACATGTCCACGTTCACAAGCACACTACATTACATACGATAACACTTACTCATATGTCAAATGGCCTATTCAACAGACTCTGTTGCTAAATCGTAACGTTAAAAATATCGAATGCGTAAGCCCTTTTGTTTGTATATCCACTCATATAGAGCTGAAACAAAATGTGTCACTGCGCCACCTACTTCAAAGTCGGCGACTGTAGTTGCAAGCTTTATTTATATAAGAAATCCATTCTTGCATAAATACAAATTAACTGAAATGTTCCGGATAAGAAATCAATATGACCTGACCATTATTATTCAACCTCAACGATTGCATGATCGTTTGCACAATAAAAACGACTGTTTGTGGCAATGATACAATTTACACGTTTCGGGTAATTTTTTTTTTCCGCAAAATAAGATTTTTTTGCTCGCTAACACGAACTCTTCATTAAAACACAATTTGCATAAATAATTTTCATAATTCAATGAATCAGTTCAATTCGGACCGTTCCATGAACGAACAAACAAAATGCATTTCTCCACACTGTTCGTTGTGCATTTAATTTTTCTGATAAAATATCAACAGACTCGAGCCGATAGAGTGAGGTTCATGGAACACTTAAATTCGTCACGTTTCATTCGAAATTATTGCAGAGACCATACGACGTTGAAATCCGATCGTTTGAGCCAAATACTATGGGAACAGGAATATTCGAACCGAAAACACTGAGAGTAAACAGAAAAGGGCGGAATGAGTACGTTCTGACCGGGGATTTTACATTGAATATGAATCTTGGCGAAGATTCCATGGTAAGAAATACTGGCAATTGAATCAACACAGTCGACAAACTGAGTATACCAAAATTCCGTTTTTCCGTTTTTATTGAAGTTGGTGTACGAAATCTTCAAGAAATTAGATGTGAACAACAAGTACATGAGTGTACTGAAAGGCGGGGGAAACATTTGCAAATTTTGTGCAACAAATACCAACTTCTATCCGAGATTTCAGACTTTTACCAATTTTCCGGATGCTAACACTTGTCCGTTTCCAAAGGTTAGTCAACATGTTGGTAACGTTTCCTTTTCCAGTTGAACGATTCGCCTTCTAGGGAAACTACACTATAAAGGATTACACATTTGATGACCAACTTCTACCAGCGAACGTTCCCACTGGCACTTATGTCGTGAAAACTACATTTTCGAAGGATAATCAAAATATTTTCGGGGTTTCGACGGAACTATTTGTTTCCAAAGGTTAATGACGGTAAATCTGGGCCTATCGAGCATATCAATCAACAATGAAGAAAAAAGCGCTTGTGGAGGGAATGGATTTTACTCACACTCTTTGTGTCTTGTATCCCAATTTTCAGTTAATAAAAGCATACAAAATTGACGGTACATTGACTAGTCTGTCACAAACAAAAATACCCACAAAACCTATTTGATATTCAGACCGTGCTCCAGGAATCGTTTACACATCTGATTGAAACAAAAATGTTGTTACATATGCAAAAACAATAAGAAAAAAAAATTGGATAAAAGGAACCGAAAACATTTACATCTCGACCATACGACACACCAATATAAATAATGTAAAATTGCTTGCGATGACTGATGTCGACGAAATTAATATGCAATCGATGTTCGTTCGATTTATATTTGGTTTGTTTGGCAAAGAGAAAAACCAAATTGACGTTCCGTGGCAAATGTATCGTTTTATTATTCCCACGGAATTCCATCATCGAACAGTGGTACCATATTAATCGATCGATGACAACGAGGTAAGTGTGTATGGTTTGATTGTGATTTACTGTGTCCGCACAATTTGATTTAGCACAAACGATTATGATGGCGTCAGCTTAAGTCATTCCGAATTCAGAATGACTAATTAAAGAAAACGCAAACGTTGAATGTTAATCTCTTTTCTATGCGCCAATACAATGGCAGTTAATCGTAATTTCTGTCGCATTTATTGATTATATATACGTACATGGTCCAATACCATTCAAAGGGTTTCTTTCTGTTCTTTCTATTCTATTCTACTCCATTAAAACGTAATAAAGTCACCTAATTGATCATAATTGATCACAGTAAATATTTCATTTCACAGCCAATCGATCAATTCGATACCAGACACAAGCAATGTCCTGACAGCCAGCCCATGTAACGTATCGATTCATCAAATGTAATATAACATGAAAGTACAAGAAAATAATACAAAGGAGGCAAGTGAATCAAAAAGGGATTTACGTAGAAATATACGCTACACAGCCAATGGTGAATTCGTCGACTTTTGTTCTGTTATTGCGAGATTTATGTTAAAGAATAAAAACAAAAAAATGATTGACTAGCAGAAGGGATAGCGCATCAGTTGTAGGTAGGTGGTATAGGTACAATCAATATTAATGTACTGGTACATCTTTAAGGGAAAGGATTCAATTTGTTGATCTTGATTGATAACAATGTATATTTGGTCCAATGGAAGAGTCATGGGTATGGATATGGATATAACTAAGTCATCTGATATCGACTCTGACGACAAAAATAACGTCTGGATAACGAATTTTAGAGTAAAATGTATGCCAGAACTAGCGAAGTAGCAGATTTTGTGGCAATCTGTCGATAATACTTAAATCAAAAGAATTAATAGATTCGATAATAGTATTGGATTCAACTTCATTACAGATTGATTTTAATCCATTTTATTTGTTTATACATGTATCTTAGAGTCGATAGTGATTTAATGAATAATTTTCTTTGTAATTCAATACCCTCTTCAGCAACCTAGGGTGGTAAAAATGCAACAAAGCCTTATAAGAAATTAGTCAACAGTGATTATACAAACAAAGGAATAAGGTTGTATTTTGACAGTTTCAAAACGAAGCATGTTTGCTAGAGATGGTGAAATTGCATTCAGTCACGTATGGCTGCACTGATAAAAAAGATTTTGGCGGTGTACTTCGGATATGTATGATATACTTCTGTTATGCATAGTATGCGTCGGGTATGTATGGCAGACCTGTCGTATGTAAGTTTACGTACGATATGTGTGTCATACATCTCACGCGTGTAGTCGACGTAGGACATGTGTAAAATTTTGGTATGTGTAACTTCATCGCAAAATTACCTCATACGCCCAACATGTTTGAGAAAAGCACACGTTTAGGATGTTTGTATACGCATGGTAAGTATGATGTCAAAAGATCGTACTTGTTGTGCGTTGACATTCGTACACTGTGCATTTTATATTAATAGCAACTATGTCAAGTCCTTTACGTACATGAGATGAATGTATCTGTATCAGGATTTTAGGATTCACTTAAAAACAGAAATATTAAATTCAGTCATTTAAATTTCAATACGTTTTATTCCCTGAGTTCCAATCTCATACTGTTGAAATATCGAAATATTACGCAAAAAGAAGAAGAAGGAATTACGATTACGATTCTCGATATTAGGTCATTGTCATATACCATAGTTCTAATTAGAATAAAAAAAAATATTTTCAAAGTTTCATATGTGTCTCATGTAAGTAAACGTATAGCATGTATAAGTACTTTGTGTGCAAACGTGCTCCACGTTTACCTACTTCTACCAACGCTTCACAATACAACTATCAATGTAGTATGTCTTAATTGCAACATTGGTTGAAGCGCCGCTTTGAGATCAAGAGATCCCCAGTTCAAACCCAGCACCAAACATGGAGAAAATTTTTATCTAAGAAAAAGTTACGATATAAATGAAAAATGAAATGAAAAATAAAAAAATTAAAATTAAAAAGAACGAAATTTGACGAAATAATGTACATCAAAATTTCATTTTATTTCGGATACCAGAGCAAACGTACTGGACGTTTACTGACGCAGTGCACATGTACTAAACGTTCCCGAAGTTCGATCCAAAAATAGCTGTCTGCCAGCCAATTTACACGTCCACTACGTACAGTACACGTCCACTACGTACAGTACACGTCCAGCGCGTTAAATTTTCTATCAGTGTGTTCATCTGTTATCGATAACAACGAAAAAAATAATGACAAGCTCTGGGTAATATAGATCAGTGTCAAATAGCGGTACTTCTCTCTAAAATAGTGTCAAATAAGTTGTCAATTTCACAAAGCTAACCTCAAACAATGACAGCTTCATATAATTTTTTTTAATATTGTGGTTAGCTTTGTGAAAATGACAGCTTATTTGACGTCTCAAACGACATTGACAATAATCTATAGTGTTTTTAGTAAAATGCATGTTACAAAATTGAAGTACAAGATTTGAAATCAACAGATTAAAAATACGTTGATCGATTGAAGTAGTAGACTCGATAATAATACTGATTATATGCTTGCCGTCTGTAACAGGCTAAAGCCTTGATGAGCAGTTGGGTCTTCTCCAATGTCAATTCCTTCTTGTTATCTTTCCTGTTTATTGCTGATGTCTTCAATTTATCGTATCTGCTCAACATCCCCGATTTCCAAATAGATATTTATTTGGAAATTAGATCACACGAAGAGTTCAAAGCACCATTAACGTCCAAAACTTCAAGTTTCGGTTCGTTTTTTTGTTTTGTTTATTTATTTGTGATTTGCGAGTCGTTTCTTTGTTGCAAAATGCTATGCAAAGACTGAAATGAATTCTCAACAACACTTTTCAAATGTGTTCATATATTTACATGAATGCCTTTGAAAATGTTTGAAATTCAAGCCTTAAAGCATTTCTCCTCAAAGCACATTTGTCTATTTAATATGCAGAATAACATTTTGTATACATGGCCCCAGCGCGCGTTTATTTCATTTTGACGTTTTTGAATTGTGTTTCATTTGTTGGTTTTTCCACAATTTTTTCTTTCTTTTTTTTGGTAAACGAAAATATTTTCTTCTGTACTTTTGGCTCCATTCAAATATTCCGAGGATATGGTGTGTGTGTGTTATGTGTGTTTGCTTGATAGGTATGGCAAGAAATCATGGAGTCCTTTATTTTTATCGTACGTAGCCCAGGAGCTGAGTGTGAGCATCGGATTTTGTTTTGCTTCGTAGTTTCGGTTTGGGAGACGACCGAAAATATGTATTTTAAACGAATACTCTGAGAGCCCGTGTGTGGATGATAATATTTATGTACAGAAAAGTGGTTATTACTTTGCAAAAAAAAGCTTCGTTTGGTGTGAATGAATTTACCTTTTTTGTTGCTTCAATTTTTTATACGAAGTATCAGCTCAGCAAATGGAATTTTCAAACAGTTCGAGGTGGTTTTCCTAAAGGGTTACAATTTAATCGTAAATTTTTTCATACGAAGAAATTATTTCAATCAGTCAAAAACACTCGAAGAGTAAAAGTGACGCAAGTCCCTGGGCATACTTCCAAAACAACTGATATCGCTGTAGGTGACGCATTCTGCGCTTGTACGCAAAAATTGTCAAAATAAAAATTAGGCCAAAAAATTTCTAGAAGATAAAATTTTACCAAAAAAAATTTGAACTTTTAAAGCTAGGAGTCATTTGGATTTGAATTGTAGAACTTCAATATTTGCTGTATATGTGGTTCCGCAATCTACGACAAAACATTTGTTTTTAAATTTTTCCTAGTAATAGGACTTACGTCACGGGCGCTATGCTAACGCGCGCCCATGATACTGCAATGTTGTTTAAATGCTTCCTACAAAAACTGTATTTCGCTTAAATCGAAAATAATAGATCATTTTATTTTGACTTGATTTTACATTTTAGTCGCTGTATTTATTTAAATCTGGAGATAAATGTCAGTAACAGTGAAATCACCACATGTTTTTCCAATGTTCTTCATGTAAAAATACAGCGAAAGTTTTATTCGTTTAGAATAAAAAATTGGACCATGATCATGACCATCGACTTAAAGTTGTGTTTTCAGTAAATTTCCTAGTTTAATAATTACACGGAAACATGCTCCTGTTGGAATCATAGATTACGAGTTATTTTTGTTTAATGGAAATTCATAGTCGTCGAATCAAGTAGTCCAAACGATGTTAGTAAAAATTAATTTCCACTTCAAATAAACCGTTCAAACGAAACAGTCCATATTTTCAATTATCCCGATAAGATCTTTATTCCGAGATACGCTGTTCCTCCAATAGGTTATGGGCCTTCCACACTACTCGTGAATATTAAATATCGGATTCAGAAAAGCTATATTTGCTGCAGGTATTGGTGAAGGCTTTTTAAATTGTCCGAACGAAAAAGGCGAAATTCTACAAATCTTGATGAGAAATGTACTGTATGTTCCAGGGCTAGATGCAAATTTGCTGTCAGTACGAAAGTTGACGGAACTCGGTTTCAAGGTCAATTTCGACGGCAACGAATGTTATATCCGTGAGGACGGTACAATTATTGCTGTGGGATCAGTCGATCAGAACAATCTTTATCGATTACATATCAAAGAAAAATTGTGGAAGAACAAACGCGGGAATTGTGGAACAATTCAGACACAGACACAGATTAAGCACAGCAATGCTAATGGAATGAAGAAGAAAGCGGTGATTAAAAAGTCAAGCGAATTGAAAGAAAATCATAAATTACAGACGTGCTCGGTAAATATGAAGTATAAGAACCGAAACAGTAAAGAGATTGCAAACGGTCGTCAAGCTAAAATATCAGAACAACAAGCAACGAAAATTCAATTGGGAAATCACAATATCAAACTTCATGATTTCCAATACTTGAAACGGCCGATGAAAATAAATTGAAAGGGAAGACAAATGTAACCAATTACAGTAATACTGGCCGAGCAAAATCTAACAATGGTCGTCCATTCACAAGATCTTTGGAATCACTAAAGTAACGTAAATTTACTCATCTTATTGGACTTGATGATTTTAGAGTGTCGTAATCTTTGAGGAGGGATGTTGGAATCATAGATTACGAGTTATTTTTGTTTAATGGAAATTCATAGTAGTCGATTCAAGTAGTCCAAACGATGTTAGTAAAAATTAATTTTCACTTCAAATAAACCGTTCAAACGAAACAGTCCATATTTTCAATTATCCCGATAAGATCTTTATTCCGAGATACGCTGTTCCTCCAATAGCTCCCAGTTCTATAACTTATAGATTTTGAGGAATTCTGAGTTTTTTTTTTAGATTTTCTCCTGTAATTATTGAGTTAATGAAGTGGTAGGATGTCAGATCCTAAAATTATGCCACTGTACAAGGTCATCGCTCTCCCAGCCCTACAACTTAAGCATTTTGAGGATTTTTGAATAAATAAACCATTTTTGTGATTTGAAATGAACGTTTTCGTTACATATTGAAATTGCTATGAATGGTTTTCACGTTTTAATAATGATAAGCGAAGTAGGACATGTTAATTAACATACAATGCTTCTTTCGCTTCATTTTTTTCATTTCGATTACAATTTTAGTAGGTTAATTCGAACATGTTCCTATTTTTTTTTTCGACTATTATTGAATTTGACTGAATGATTAGCAATCATTGCAATTATAATTCGGCGTACATTATAGTTATTTGTGTATCTGTTTTGCGCGACGTATGCTGGTTCTGCTAGGTCTACAGCAAACAAAAATATGGTTTAACTACATCATCCTAAACAGCCTCGATGAAGCGGGTTCTGTCGTAAAATTTGGATTTTTTTAGCGCAACATTTTTGAATGTGAATTTTTAAGAATTCGATTTTATTTGATTGAACACAAGAAATAATCAAAATTGTCCTAATTAATGCTCGCAACAGTTCAAACCTGGCCTGAAAGGAGAAAGTCTAATTTAAATCAGGTTGAGGTTTCTAATTGATTGATCACAGGAACTGAATCAGAAAATCTCATCACATAAACTGACTCAGAAAAAATCTCAGGTCTAGAATCTAGACCGTTTAGATTACAGGAAATGAATCAGGTCGTTAGAGTGCTATCCTACCAATTATTAATAATAAAATCATAATTTTGAATTCTTTTTCACACAAAAAAAAACGAAAAATCATCACATCAAAACAAGAAATCTAATTTAGAATTTTCTCAACTGTCACTTTTTCGTTGTACCACTTTGTCGCAATATGACGCAACGACAAAACGACTCTGCCACTGTTACCCGCTTCATCGAGGCTGTTTACATCATCCAAAACTGATAGAGTCATCCCACTTTAGTGTTCCAAGTATAAAACAACTGAACAAATGTTTTAACAAAATTGGAAAATTTTAGCAAAAAAAAAAAATTACAAAATTATATTTGCGCAATTCGGGTGTAATGCGTCAATGCCAGCCAATGCACTTTTTAGCCCCGTAGGAAGTACTGGGGGCTTATAATAACACCATGCCGTTTGTAACATGTAGAATTCGAATTAGACGGTAAGGTCAAAGCATTTGTCTATGATTATAGATGACGAATCCACAATAAAAAAAAATGTCTGTCAGTCTGTCTGTCTATGTACACGATAACTTGAGTAAAGCTCAACCGATTTCAAAAAATCTTTTTTTCCCTGATAGGTAATGACAATGGCAAGACCCCATATGAAAATGGGCATATTTGGGTCGACCACTCCTGAGCTGGGGCCCAATAAGGGTTTTTCGAAGATGTCCACAGCATTTTAAACGCTACACTTGTAAATGATACGTCAAACGAAGGGTATTTACAATACCGATCGACCAAAAAAAAAGTTTATGGAAATTGGATGACCGACTCGTGAGTTAGAGCCCTTGATGTGAACTAGGTACAGTGCGCGAAGCAGTTTTTGCTTGCAGGTCGGCCAAATTTTAACGGATCTCGACTATTTTTGATTTATTAAATAGGTATTGAACGTACCAACCAGGGAAAAAAAGTTTATGAAATTTGGTTGAGCGTGAGCTAGGTCCCTTGGAGTGAGCTCATATCCGGCTGTACAGTGAACGTGGTGTATTTTGTCAATATCTCGAGTAAATTTTGACCGAATTTCATGATTTTTTTTTTTGTTTGAAAGGTATTAACGAATGTAAATTGTCAGAACTACTTCCGGTCTCCTAAAAAAAACGCCCATATTGGATTTTGGTAAAAGTGATGTATCTTGGGGAAAATGGTACAGAGAAAGTTTCTGTTAACAGAAAGTAATTATGTGTGTGGGGTGTTTTAGGCATTCCATATATCACGCATATGGACATGGTGATAGAAAAAGTTTCAAATTTGGGTTCCTTAAATTACTTCGTAAATTTTTGTTTTATTTGAGAGGTACTTCGTACGGGCTTTCGTAATTGTGCTATGTGCAATTTTTAAGATGAATATGAATACTTTCATTAAAATTGCACGTGCTGGACACATACGGGTTATAGCTGTATTAGGGTTGCGGACGTATTAGGGCTTCGGAAAAATTAGGATCACGGACAAATTAGGGCTTCGGATGCATAAGGGTCACGTACGTAATAGGTTTACGGGTCGTACGGGGCTCAGTCGCAGCAAACGCTCCGACTGTTCTGACGGCTTGTTTCAGTAAGTTTGATTATCAGCCAATAAATAAAATTTTATTTGATATTTACATTTGTGCAACATTTGTAATTCTCACTATTCAATTTGACTATAAATTGAAGCGTATTTAGCATTATTGATGCATTCTTACTGAGTCGAGCCTAAGAAGTGTATACCAATTAAATATTTAAACGACATCCGTTTGAATAAAGAAAAAGTTTGTAGTTATGAAGTGGTACATCGTTTCTTGGGTTTTGCTTTTTGCACAAATCCTAACGCAATTGTCAACAGTGGAAAGTGCCAGACAACGACATCGTCACCGTCACCGAGTCTACAAGCAACGGTTTGATTTGAACGATGTGGGCTTTGACTTGAATTATCGAAACAACATTTTACTCGGTAAACATTGAAATATTACAATTTGATTGTTGAATTGTACATAATCCTCTTAACCTCTTAACGTAGAGTTTGAGAAAGATCTGAACACTCTTACGGACGGACTTACAATTAAGAAAGATGTTTTAGAAACGACTACAAACAATGTTACTTTTCCAAAAGTTCAGGATTTCGCTTCAGTTTTAAAAACACAGCAACATGTAAGGTCATGTGTGTGAAATACTGATGCTGACTAATCCTGAATATTATTTTATTTCAAGCTATTAACTGAAATCCCAAACAACAGTAATGAATACAAAAATTTGGAAATCAAAGTGGTGGACTCCATATCACGAACGCTAAACTTTTACTATTCTCAGTTGGATGATATTAAAGAAGGAGATTCCTCACTTTCACTGGAAATTCTAAAAGGTTGCCCAAATAAAATAATATATTCAAACGGCGAACCGATACTTATTCTATCAATTTTTAGATATTGACGCTAAGCATGGAAAATTTTTCCAGCAAAACTTTCCGTTGAAGCAAATGATTCAAAGTGCTAGCAATTCTGGACAAGAATTGGACAAGTTGATGGTACGCCAATGGAAAATTCGAACAGCCAAAGCGAACACGAATTATTGGAAACCTGCGTTGGTTTTGCAAAACTATCTGAATCAAATTGACGATGCGACTCTGGACAATATTGGTAACGAGAAAGAAGGACTGTGGGGAAAAGTGAATAGTGAATGTCAGGATGCTATTGTAAGCAGATGTGAAATTCCGTACATCTGTGAACGAACACTGCTGGATCGTACGCCGAGATCACAGTATCTTCTTACGCATCAGATATTTCAACGACTATTGATTGACAATGCAAATTGCCCGAATTTACAACCATTTATTTCTGACGATGATATCTACGCAAAACTGTGTACCAAAGCATATTTGGAAGCCCAATATTTGGATTTACTGGACGTGCCTATAAATCAACGTGATTTGTTTGCGGAGTTGGGTAACTTCAACGTTCCAGTTAATACGATTAACTAAGCAGATAAAATTGTGATTTTTTTGCTTTTAGTTGGCCTTTGTGGCTACTTAGGATACACAAACTTTTTACGAGTGGATTGGCTCCATCGAATTCTATCGTGGCAGAGTGAATCTGATTCGGGTTGCTACATTGTAGATCCGGATACACCTGTCGGATTGATCAGCACTGACATGCCATTCAAACGAACAGCTACGAAGAAAGAATTGCAAAATGGTATTGTGGATACAAACGAAGAATGTTTACCACATTTGACTGCAGTTGCTTTGACGGCCATTACAACGTTTTGGGACTACTTACAAAGTAATCAAGTACGATATGGCGACCATTTGGAATTGTAAAAAAAATAAAAATTTTTGGATCGGATTGGGATTGATTGACAAATAATTATTTTATAATTTAATCGTTGCAAGAAAAAAAATTTTTTGTCCTAAAAAGTCAATTTGCTAAGTTTTCATTTGAATTCATACTGTACAATCAGAAACCGAGAACGATTCGAATTTTGTGGCCCATGATACGAAAATTTCCTTTTTATTGTTTTGAAAACGTTAGTTGCAAATCCGGGTCTGTCGAAAGTAGAGTTGAAAAAATTAATCTAAAAAAACCATCAGAATTCCTCCATAATCCATAAGTTCTAGAACTGGGAGCATGTTTCCGTGTAATTATTAAACTACGGCTCGAGTTGCTGAAATTTACAGACAACACAACTTTAAGTCGATGGTCATGACCATGGTTAATTATTTATTCTAAACGAATAAAACTTTCAATGTATTTTTACATGAAGAACATTGGAAACACATGTGGTGACTTCGCTGTTACTGACATATCTCCAGAACGAGGTCATCGATTTAAATAAATAAAGCGACTAAAATGTAGCTCGTTTAATTCTCTATAAAACTTCAGAAAAAAGTTTTTGACAATTCGATCGGTTTCAACCATTTTCCTTTGAGAAAATACTACATTTTTTTACGAGTGCTTACGACGTGTACCGAAAAATTCAGCTTTCCCCACAACCTACAAACGATGATTTGGCCCAAAATCCGCGGAAACGCGAAAACGTCGAAATTTCGCGAACACAATTTTTCCCAAAAAGTGTTTTCTCGACGTTTCAGAATGTCCTCTATCCGAATCTGCAATAAACATTTTTGACCCAAAAACCGCGGAAACGCGAAAACCGCGAAATTTCGCGAACACACTTTTTCTCAAAAAGTGTTTTCTCGACGTTTCAGAATGTTCTCTATACGAATCTGCAATAAAAAAATCTGACCCAAAATCCGCGGAAACGCAAAAACCGCGAAATTTCGCGAACACACTTTTTCCCAAAAAGTGTTTTCTCGACGTTTCAGAATGTTTTCTATCCGAACCTGCAATAAAAATATTTGACCCAAAATCCGCGGAAACGCGAAAACCGCGAAATTTAGCGAACACACTTTTTCCCAAAAAGTGTCTTCTCGACGTTTCAGAATGTCCTCTATTCGAATCTGCAATAAATAAAATTGACTCAAAAACCGCGGAAACGCGAAAATCGCGAAAAATTTACCCAACTTACATTTGCGAAAGGGATCTCCAAAACTTTCTCTACAACACACACACTTAAAGGTGTTCTTATATGGGAACTTCGAGGAGCCCTAGCTCCCAAACGAGGCCCGTTCCCCCCAATTTTTTTTTCTGGAATGTTTCAAGAAATTTTAAAGAAGACTTTAGAAGATAGGAAACACGGACAGACGGACGGAACCACAAAGAAACGTAGGATTTTTTCATTTCGTTTAAAGTACTGAAATTGACCAAAATGTATGGAAATGGGGCTTCTTGGAAGATTTATTGCGTGGCCAAATTTTAAGCTACAAGAACGTGTGATAGCTCGTTGAACTCGTACGGCTGCCTAGCTTTTTTTAACACATTCAAAATATTTGCGGCTTGTCAACTTTCGGCACCCTGGACTTTACTTAAATAGTCGTTGATTACCTCCAAATAAATTTCTAAGAATCTAGAATTCAGTTTTGGATTTTTAGAAATTTATTTGGAGGCATTCCTCGACTATTTAAGTAAAGTCCAGGGCGCCGAAAGTTGGCAAGCCGCAATTAATTTCAATGTGTTAAAGCTCATTTGGAGTCATTTGGATTTGAATTGTAGAACTTCAATATTTGCTGTATATATGGTTACGCAGTCTACGACAAAAATTTGTTTTTGAAATTTTTTATAGTAATAGGACTTGCGTCACGGGCGCTATGCTAACGCGCGCCCATGATAAAAAGACTGGGTGAATGAGACGAGAACGTACGTCGTTTGTTGATTGAATGGTCGTAGAAATATTTGTAGATCGCAAGATGTATGTTAAAACTAATGAAGTAATAGAGTTTGTGTAAATAATCTAATACAAATTCTAAGTTATCAGAAGAAATAGATTATGAATGTCAGACGAAGTCTCACTGAGCCACCTGGGCAACGCATATTGAGTCATATGTCGAAATTAATTCAAAATTGGTGTCGAAATGCAAGTATTGGTGTGAAATGACGAATGAAATTTAAAAGTAAAAATTTTATTGAATGGTCTGTTGTGCCAGAAAACTGAACTTTTCGAATTTTCAACTTGTCTGGCACGATAAAAGGTTTTTTTGAAATTTCGTTTGTTTTTTAGCACTAATACCTTCACTTTGTCTCAAATTTGGATTTTCTCCGATGTGTGACGACGGCATGGTATGGGATAGATTGCATTATGGGAGACTAAATCATGTCTACCAAGAGGATGTTCAGCTCAGATCTGTCCAAAACTAACTAACTGTTATAACACCCATGGTCTTACATTTGGACACGGATAAGCGGTGAGCTCCAGTTACTCTTGCTTTTTATTAGAGAGTGTCTGTTAAAACATATGAAGTAAAATATTTTACTCACTAAGCATCCGAGAAATGGGTTTTAGCCTTGGCCTTAGCATTCATGTCAATGATGCATTTCCCGGGAGCTTAGTGAGTAAGACTTTGAATACTTTTTAAACAATAGAAGTAACAGATTTAACAATTACCTCTCGGTGTGTGAGTTTTATAATAGGTTAAATACATACTAAACATTTGCTTCAAGTTTTCTTTCATGTTTCCGTCCACCTGGTAATATTTGAAGAGATTTGTTTAAATTCTAATCTATGTAAGAGCCGAATGTGAATTTCATATAAATTATCCCGACTCAATAGCAAACATAAATTTAATTATCAACGAATACAGTAAAACTTGACGATACCACCCCACCACGTAGGGACGCAAATGCCAAACAGCGAAATAATTTCGAGAGAAAAAATTTGTCAATTGCAATTTGAATCAACAGAAAATATTTTAATTTAAAAATAATAAATTTTTCAAATCACTGTCAATAGTCGTCCCTAATTTCGCTGAACATACTTCAGATTGTCTCCTATATTTTTTTTAACTTGAAAATTCCATTTTATTTGATTATCCACTTGAAAATAATATTTCCCATTGAAAATTCCTCTTTTTTATTTTCATTTAAAATATCTGCATGTCTTGAAAAGGTATATAATGTATGGATGTTGCCGTGTACACCTTTAATGTTTACATTTAATACACGAAATGTAATTTCTACTTCACCCTCTGTCGAATCCTCTATATATCCATTTTCAATATTCCGAATTAATTTTCTCCCCCACCTACCCGAAACCGTACTATATACATTATGTCTGCGTACACCGACATAGTATTCTGTGTTGATCAATTTTGCCATATTAAGCGACATTAAAATGTTGTCTCCTAATGTATAATCTCCATCCCTCTGTATCGGTTCGGTTTATTATTTTGTTGTGATGTGATGCTGTTTTCTGTTCAAACATAATATAGAAGTATCTCTTCTACTTCGTAGTTAGATTCAAAATAATGGTGTATTATGCATTAGGCATATTTACGCCAATGCAGACAATGTGAATTTCGGTTGGCAAGATGACAAAAAGGAATAAACATCGATTGCTTATTGTCGTGTGTTATTTTCGACAAAATTTTACTTAGATATTTGCTTCAGGCTATGTGTGTCTTATGGGAAAATACACCATTAGTCTTGGCATACGATGTATACTGAGTATTTGTTATTTGTGAAGAACAACAGAATCTTCGATGGTTTCGTCGAATTGTTTTCGATTTATAGGAAAAACTAAATTTCGATTAGCGAATGGATGAGAAAACAAATGTCGTACTTCTTGGTCTGGCTTTGATGATTACCATATTGAATCAATCTCTCTGTTCCATGTATGTGGTATATCACTCGAAGCGAATCATGTTACATTAATCAAATATACTGTAAATTGAAATCTGTAGCTTCCCATCAGTTCGTTTTTCAGGTTGATAATATTCCGAATCTTTCAAAATTATCTCCAAGTCTGCATGTCGCTCACTCATTTTGTTTTCGACATTTGACTAAATATTCAAACAGTTAATAATACATGGAAAAGTTTGAAAATCTTTAAATTTAATAGTAGAATGTAGAATTGACTCAATTTACATTGTCATGCCGTTCATAAAGTTCAACAGCACACGCGAAAATGTTCTTTGTGTGCATTCAAAAGAAAATAGAAAATGCACAAAATACTTCTACTATTTTACGTTTACACAAAACTCTGTTGACAGAATAAATTTTCGAATAAAATTAATGCGATAACGAAACGCACGAATTGGTTTCGAAAATTTTCCAGAGTTGTGATAATTCGACGAATTGTTGGAAAATTATTTTAGCTTTAGTTGGATGTACCAGACGTAGCACGAATTTCCGAAAGTATATAGTTGAAGGCTCCATTTGACAGTCATTGGAAAGCAGTGATAGATATTTTTCATGAATCAAAACTGTTATCTGTTATTGACATCGACGTCAAAAATACAAGCGATTAGCTCTGGTTGTATATAGCAAAATGAATGTTCAAAATATTGAAGTAGTAGATTTTGTAACATTGTGTTAAGAATCGAAAGAAGTAATAGATTTCGTAATTATGGTGGGGGTAGTTGTTGTTTCTAGATTCTAAAAGTAAGATTAAGACATTCACGAAGGCAGCTGGTAGCAAAGTCTGAAAGATGTGTGACTTCGCTGAGTTGATCAGGCAGACAGTGCCACCAAAATCTTCCAATCCAAATATCGTCTTCATTACGTTTCGCAAACAGGAGACAAATTAGTTTTGGCACTTATGTAGGAACAGGGTATTCAGCCAACACGGTGGAATAAGAAAAAATCTGGTACCTATGTTACACCTGACTCGACAACTATGGTACTGCGCCATTACCCAGATGAAGACACGATGGTGGTCAGAATTTCTAGAACTGCGGTCTTCGGAGTAGACAATCTGGTAGGATTATATCAGAGACACGGGATGTACTAACAGAGACGGTAAATTTCTCTTTAGAAAAAGGCATCACAATCTTATCAAATCACCAAATGAACCTTAGGCACCTTAGGAAATTGAGACTATGGAAAACATCAAAGTACACCTGAGGTTGATATCCACGTCGTATGCGACTACTCTAAACTCTTCCCATTGTTACACAGGATTTTGGTTAATTTCACCATCTAAACTTTTGGAGCTAGAAACTATCAGACTGGAAAAGGTTCCTAGCGAAACCAGGAAGGTTCATGCCATTGTAATATTAAAATGTCGATGGTGTTATCTTAAGTTAAGCTGTACATCGCATATATTATTTTGATTCTATCTGACGAAGACGACTACAATTTTATAGGATAAATGTGTCTGTATCTCACCTTTATAATCATGATAGTAACAACAGATGTTAATTTGAAATAAGTTTCTTATCAATTAAAGGTGTTTTTCGAAGAATGTAAATAATTTTGCAATGCACAAGTAAAAGGGACAGAGAGAGATAGAGAGACGACATGTATATGTTGTCTTAAAATAGAATTTTTGTTGTAACATCATCTCTCACCTGAAACTTGAAGCTATACTAGAAAATCAAAATTATATTAAACCTCGATATTTTCCCTGTTCCAAGTGATATAAACCGGGAGCATACCAAATATTTCTTAGTTCGAATCAAATAATTTTCCACATACACATAAAGTTAATGAAACTTGAAAATGAAAATTGTAAGAGGCAACAAATACAAAAGATGTTGCAGGTTGTCTCGAACAGAGAATGGAATTATAGAAGGGTTAATAAATTGTAAAATGGTAAAGTTGTCAGAGAAAGCTTATATATATTTTTCGGGTGGGGTACGAGTTTTTGTGTAGCAAAAATTTTTGCCAAAGAATTATTTAAGACAAAATGGGTGTACGTATAATATTCCGTATATGTTGCCTGATATACTATGTACACACTGTGATTCTTCCATTTGATGACACATATAATTTCTACTGCATGTTACGACGTTATAGGCAAAACGTAGACATTATCTGCTAATGTAAAATAAGAAATACGAAAATGCTACATTTAATAAACTGAATGAACGGGGTGAGACAGATACGTTTGGTTTGGTGTTTCTGAATGAACGGGTACGACTTGTGCTTTCTCCTCAGCCACCCATATTTTATAGACTCTGGGTTTATTGGGGGATAGGGAACGACGATTTTACGCATCGATGCGCTGAAATTATAGAATATTTAATTCGAGCAATTATCAATACAAGTGTTGTAAGGATATTAAGTTTCGTTTATCGTCTGTATGTATAGAAAGCTTATGGCAGTTATATATGAAAACGGCAGAGAGTAATAAAATTAAACACAAATTCTTATCGTTCTTTCAGTTCTTATACAAACGATATGGTATGTTGTATATATTGTAATATCGTAGCATCGAAGACAATATTTCGTTTATTAGACAGTATTTTTCCTCCGAAATAGAATTTATTGAGCCGAACGTTTTAAATTTATAGGAAAAGACAAAAAATACACAAAACTGGTATAAAACCATAGTGTAAAAGCGAATGAGTTTCATTGGGAAATGGATTAATCTTGTAATTCCGCACCAATGACTTTTGATTTTAACTTAATTTCTAAGTAAACATTCGCATCGCATTACCATACAATATATTAAGAATTGTATAAACAAATGTATAATATATACATGGAGAGAGAGACAGAGAGGAATAAAACGAAGGAGGATATGGAATCACTTTAACGGCAAACGGCACAATAGCTTGTTCCATATAGAAAAGATAATAAAATTTATCTTTGATTTGTTTCAAATGTTATGTGTGAAAATCGGTTGGCTTAAGTTTTAAATAGGTGCTGCATAATGCATGAGTTTTGTGTTTCGTTTCAAAGAGCATATCACATAGAACTACAACTTTGCAATTAATTACTTTATGAACAAAACCCATTCAAAGAAATAAAAATCTAACCAAGTGTGGTAATGTAATGTGCCGTACATATATAGGGAACTTCGAATGATTATTAAGTAAAGCGTGGATTTTCATTTACATACCGACATACAGACACTTGTGGAATAGATTTTATTAGATGATCAAGATCATGACGATATTTTTTATTATTTTTTCGCTTCTTTCGCTTGTAACGGAAAAATTCACATACGACAGTTGCATACACGTTAAATGTTTATTTTGTGCGAAATAGCCAGTTTTTATAGGTTTTGTTGGAACATGAATAAATATGAGATGCACAATCGAAATTGCCATATTCCGTTACTATTTACATAATCTGTAAATTAAATTAGTCGCTTTGGGAAGTATCTTGCTGCATAGCCTTTGACAGTCGGCAAAGATATCGTCATTGTAATATAATATCTGATTTGTTGCTTCTCTTCATACAAATATTATTAGAGTTCGTTCAGAAACTGCGCAACGATAATTAACTGCATTTTACACATTTCCCTCCCACTTAGTCACTTAAGAAGAGTCGAAGAATCGAAAAAATTGTTCCGTACGTCTTAACCTTTTAAATATTTTTTTTTGTTAAGTTGTTTGTCTTAAACATTCTAGGAAATTTATTTTTCCGGAAAATGGAAGCAATGTATATGAAAATCCTAACACTCAACCCCAGTACCATTTTCCTTTGACATATCCTACACATTTCTGATTCGAAAGATACATTTGAGTACTTTTCATACCAGTCGGCCAGATATGAATATTTAACCATCCACAATAGCCAACTAAACAACCTGGAAGAGCCAGGGATGTATTTCCACGGATTTTCGAATTTCGGCTCGAATTTTAGCTATATATCATGGCTGTACTTTTGAACTCGTTTTCAATTTTTTGTGGGACAGGCCACTACTTCCTACATCTTTCCCTTGTAATTCAGGATTTGGGAGTTTCCAATGTTTTCGAAAAGGCAAGACATAGGTTCCTAAAAATAAGTTTCGTGTTTGATGTCTACCATCTTACGGGTCCTAGAACTTTATAACTCCAGAATTACAGAATTACGGGTGATACTTGTTATGCAACGTTTTTCTTCTGGAACAAGCAAAGTTAGTAAACCTCAAAACAGAAAATGTGTCGGTTTTCGAAATTTCGTGTGTGTAATTTTTAAATATTTTAATGCTTTTTCGAAGAGTTTTAACTTTGAGGGTTTTCAGCGAAACTTCTATTTTCCGGAAAAAATACTTTTGTTCGACAACGGTGGCTTATTGCAAACAACATGAAACAAAAAGAAAAATCTTAAAAAGTTTTGGGCACACTAGTACCTGCATTACTTGTCAAAACTGGTTCAAATTCTATGAAATCACAGCACTTTCAGAATCACTCCACTTTCTTCCTATGGTGTGATATTACTTGAAAACCATCTCTTATCAGCTTGACAAAAGATCATTAAAATATACAATAGGTCAATGACAATATGATCCATACTGACTACTAAAAGTGCATTCAACCTATCCATCCACATCCTCAATAATACCTTGACTGTATCTGTGATAGTTTCACAATAGTTAATGAAAAATCATCGTCTGTCCTTCTAATTCCATAATTTATTGCATCACAAAAATGAGTCTCATATCGCAGTAATAAGTTTACTTCACCATATTTGCGACAAAGAAAAAAATCAGAGATTTGTAACGTATTGATCCATTACCCCAACCCCAGAAACCAAAGATAGCAAAAACTCCTACATTATCATCACCAAACAACATCGACAAAAAAAAAAATCCATATTATTAGATAATGTATCATCTTTATTGAACCGCCATAAGTAATCGTTAAAATGTTCTTATGGGGATGAAACACACCATAGAAATGGATCTAATAAACATCCCTTTAATGGGTTCTTCACATTGCAAAGACGTCTAACAGCAAAAACCGGCAAAACACACTGCGTCAGAATAATTTTCGGTTTTGTGTTTTGAATTACGTTTGATTATGCTTAGGTGTGTGGTGTTTGTGTGCTGTTGTTGTTTCCTGTTTTTTTTTTCATCTCGTTTCGAAGTAAGATTGGACTGGAGTGCACAGAAGAAAAAGCATCGCGATGGTATGGAATTATAGATGATGCAAAATGAAATATGTTTTCCTTTTTGTTCTGATAATGGCATGTTATTTGATAAATTTTTGCCGGTTGAATAATATAATTAGGTCGGGAAATACTATTGGAAAATTGTATCAGCTCAGCGCTGATGGAAATAATAAGCATTACTCCAAGTGTATGTGGTGTTGAATTGATTCTGATGACGAGTTGAAATAGATCCATTTTTTTTGGGAAAGAAGGTGAAAGACACCCAGATGTCATATGAATTATATGAAGATATGAATTATTGGGATTGCACACACACCATTCTTACCAGTCATCTCACACAAGTGGATCATTTGAAGTACTACAGGCTTAAGCTGGGATTGACTTTTCCGTTTAATCTAAATATACTGGGAATTCTTAAAGAATATAAACTTGTGTCAGTGTCTTTACCACTACTTAACTTTCTTTTAACTCAAGATATATGTGTGAAACAAGCTACATGCAACATCTAAAGAAAAACCTATTTTTATTTTTTTTATTTATTAAACAGGGCATCTGTTCAATTGCTTAAACAGATATGCACGTAGGCCTCTTGTGGACCCATTGTGCCATCTTTACCTTGAAAGAAAAACCTAAGTTCCTAACACACTCTAAAGTCATACCTCTTGCTTGTCTGTGCTTGCCAGTCAAAAATAATCATTGTAACCAACAAAGCAAAAGTAATCTACTGCAGAAAGTCCTCTATTTTACTTGACAATACTTTTACAGTGTTTTACAGATGTCTATGTTTCAGTACCATATTTAGAGTACACATTCTAGTACTTCAATTATTCAGGAAATAAAACACAAAATTCAATTTTTACATGGTGGCGAAAAAATTCCCCTTGCTCCTAAGCTATTGATCGTAAAGTACCGTTTCTTCGGCAGGTATAAAGGTAATTTAAAGAAAATAGTAACTGCAAAACAAAGTTTTTGCACAAAAAATTAACTTCAATAGTTATAAGTTTCAAAAGTTAACTGTAAAAAACGACTTAGAGGAAAACTCGGAACATGTGCGTGAAAATGGAAAAATTGAGAAACTTCGAATCACCCAAAAAACCGTGACCCGTCTACTTTCATTTAGGCTACATATGACTATGATAGCTGCAACAGCCACATCACAATAATTCATCAAACGTCTGCATAGAAAACTTTGAAAGAGAGTGAGGGGAGAGGTTTTAGAAGTGCTAGTAATCAATTTAGAACCTACTTATCAGTACCAGTCGCTGGTCTGAAATACACCATTCTACTATTCTCTGAAATATTGTTATCCACTTTACTCTGTATAGGACCCAACTATTCAGCGAGCTGCGGGAACCCTGTAAAAATTCAATTTTTTTACCGAATTCCAGAGACTTCAAGACGTCCAGTCACGATTTGTGAACTCTGTTATAGAATATTATCCGAGAACGTAGTATAGTATGGCTGCGTATATGGTCGAATATGCTTGAATCTAGTAAAATGTGATATCTGCTGCAATAAACAACATGTTAATGACATAAAATTGATTCAATTCCCCAGTTTTATTCATCATATTCCCCAAGTTCACCTTTTAAACAAAATAGATAATTTAAGATCATCGGTATGAGATCGCCATGAATTCAAACATTTATAATTCCATAGTTTGAGAAGAAAGAACAAAACGAAGAAGAAGAAGAAAAAAAAATTATTAATTCCGTGTCTGCATTTCAAAACTGAAAAACCTCAAACCATTTCAATGCATGTAAAAATCATTTAAAACATAAAATAAAATAATATTTCCTCGCCATCATTTCATAAAATCGTTTTGACGGATTGGTCTGTGCGGCGTTGATGTCTTTTTAATTATTGGCCTTTTGAATGATATGCGGTAATTATATAGATTCCGTTCGATTTTTCTACAAACACACACAAAAAAATGAACAAGAAAAGAATTTAAATCCCCTCTGACTGACAATGAATAATTTTTTTGTTGTTGTTGTTAACTTCAAACCATTTTAAAAGGCGATTTGTTATTCACGGTTTTTCAAATAACAATTTGAATTCGAGAAAAAAAAAATATTTCCAAAAAAAAACAATTCATCGAAAGACAATCATAATATGGATGCATGTGTTGCATGTGTTCCTTTCGAATATCTAACCATATCTCGAACGATATATAAATGTTATAACGATACAATATAAAAAGAGACCGAGGAATATGACGTATCGGATATGTGTTTTTGATTGGCGTTCTCATGTGTGTACGAATTGTATCGAAAAGAATGATATATTCCAAAGAGAAAACCAAACGAAAATATTAATTTGAATAAATTGTGGTTAATACCCAAAGATAACTTTTTTTCTTCTCATCTTTGGATCGTAGATTCCGTTTCATTTTTTTATTAATTTAATATTGAATACCGACTACATTATTACCATTCGTATGGAGTGTAATTTGGTTTAATTGACACGATGCACGAATATGCTAAGAAATTTCAAAATTTATTATTTTCATTGAATGAAAGGAAGCGGACAATTACTTGAGGTCTCATTGATAGCAATAATTTTCTTCGTTCTCTGTCTCTACGATTATTTTATTGCCAGTGACTTACTGACATTGTCATGCCATTATAACGTTGTTATTAATGTTGATTTAGTGAATTTTTTTTTATATTTATTCTTCTCGGAAATATTATACACTCAAGAGCATAAATTATTTATGAATGTAAAGCGCTACTGCCGAGACTATTTTCAGATGCATACAGCGTGTTTAATTGAAAATAATAATTTTGAGTTATACCTTCACTTAAGCATAATTTATATAGATGTCGGTTTCGAATGCAACGAAATGCAATCAAGGAAATATTATTGATCATTTCACTTTAATGCAAAACGCATCGACAGAATGCGGCGCGCCAATAATAACATTCCGTCTGGTCCACCGTGCACCTGCATCTTAAAAGTTTTGTGTTTAATCGACTCGGGATGGAAACCATACTCTTTCCCATTATCAATGGTAATGCTAAACAAACAACACGTTTTCTGATTAATTTAATAGTTTAATGTTGTAATTATGCTGCAAAAGTAGTTTCGTGAAACTAGCTTCGAATTGGATGCGAACCAATGGTTAGTGTAAGTCTTACGATCTTATTCAAACAAATAAACTTTGGCAATAATTGTAATCGAAGTTGAAATAATGTTGTAATCTCTGAATGCGGAGAGAACTTTGAAATTTTCCAATTCATTCTGGTGTTGAAATTCAAACAGTGCCTGGGGAGTTATTAAAAGGACTAGCAGGTGAATGAACCAATATTAATATTTATGGTATTTACATAGACTTTCTACCAGAGTTATTCCTTTAAAAACGGTATTGAAACCGAAACTATCTTTACTTCTCAACTAATAGTCGAGTGATTAAAAATTAACAGCCACAGCACCAATGAAGCAAATGATGGAAATCAAATGATGGATTCTTGTGTGAAATTTGCCGATCGAGGCGTAGCCGAGGTCGGTAAACATACAAGAATTACCATTTCCATCATTTATCCCATTATGGTGAGTAAGACATTTTATTCAAAAACTTGAGGCACACGCAGTTTCTATGTTATTAAAATACATGCAAAAGGCACAAAAAGCCAGTAAATCACCAAACACAAACTGTGTCGATTTTCAAAATTCCGTGCTGTTAAGTTTTGGATCCGTGCATAAAAAGTTATCTTTACCTAATGTTTTTGAATAAAACAATTGTGAGATCAACGAAAATGTTCCATTCTGCTAACACCTCAGCTTAACCTTTCACAAATGACATAAAATATTAAGTGTCGTGAAATCTACTACTTCCTTTGGTTTCAGTATTACAAAGGATTGTCGCCGCTCACTGACTAAACAAAAAACATATTTATTCGAAAAGTCCAAAAAAAACAAGTAAAGTCAGGAAATGTCAAGAAAAGTCACGAAAACATGAAAATTCGGTGTTGTGATTCAAAAAGTCAAGATAATAAAAAAGGTCACGAAAAGTCGAAGTACTTTCCAACTGGACAAAATCTTTTACTTCGTTCAGTTTGACATACATTTTGCTGTATAAAGCCAAATAAAGTAGAACACGTCGCTCATATTTGTCGTAGCTGTCGACAACAGATGACAAAACTATTTTAGAAATTCTTTCCGAGTATTGGACGAATCCTACATAGTTACATCGAAGAACAAGATTGCAAATCATAAAAGAGTCGAAGAAATAGAGGAAGAAGAGGAATGTCTGTTACAGTTTGTTTACCTTTAGAAACCCAATTTTAGATTTTTTAGAGTTTTAAAAGTTTTAAAAAACGTTCCCAGTCAATTAAGTTATTCCCAGTATATGACATTTTGGCACTAAGGAATTCACTTTGCAGGCTATGATATTCTTAACCTAGAAACTTTTTATTGACTGGAAAGATCGATGACTTTCAAAACTCTAAAAAATCTCAAATATGTTCCGAACTCACTGTAGCCTGGAACACCTTTCAGAACCGGCTTTTCATCTGTTATAAACAGCAACAAAAAATGTTGGCAATGGCAAACGATATCACTTTTCGAAAATGGCTCATCTGTTATAAACAGCAGTGAAATAAATAGATGACCAATAGTTAATATAGTTTTCAGTAAAATTAATGTTAACAAATGAAGTACAAGATCAAACATGGGTAACATTTTGAATAACAGAATTAAAAGACTAATCAAGTAGTGTTATACGCTAAATGTTCCTTAAAAGTGAGGATTAGGGTAATTTGAGCGTGGTATCTTAAAAGGCATGAGTGAATCATGTAATTTTCAAATATGGATGGCAACAACTTCCAAATCAGAATCTTTGCTGAAAATGTCTTGTACTGAAAAGCAAGGTGAAATATTCCAATTCTTCAAAGATGCGACACCTTACCACATTAGCGCAGCTAAACGCTGTATTCGTTTTCAAAATTATTATCCAAAAAAGAAACGAACCCTTGGAAATGGAGCACACCATATCCATCAAATGTCAATGATGAAAATATTCATTTCGATTCCATAATCGTAAAAAATATATATAAATTTTCGTGCAGCATTTTATTGACACATCTCAGAGGTACATTACTCGCTACATACTCTCTGCCATCATTCCATCACACGGCGACATTTTCCAAAGACAGTTCAAAAGATATATTTTCGTTTATATTGTTCTCGAATAGTCGGAAAACGAATAAAATATATTATTTATAAAAATCGTATACATGTTTTTCGTTTCCAGCGGTTAGATGGATATGATATGTCAGTAATTTTCAGCTGCCGATGACTAAAATGAATCTTCTCTTTTGACGACAATAAAAAAATCGTAAAACTTTTGTGTTTTTTTATGCTACTAGTTGTGTGTATGCTTTTGTTTTTGTTATTTTTTTTTCGTCTCGTTATGACTAACCCCAAACAACCTACATAAACAGCACATTCATGAACAGTGGATGTGTGTACTTGCGTTGAGCATTTACATGGCTCTCTATACCCACCCACCAATAGAGCAGGCTGGGTACAATGAAAGTTATGGGGTATGATAAGGTGTAGAGAGTCGGTTGGTTTATAAGTTGTAACGCTACATGGAAAAAGCTAACATGAGGAAAACGCGTAAAAATCGCTAAGTGAAAACAAACGGGGCACTTACTTTTACCACACATACAATCCTAAAAAAACCCAACATATATGTGCCTGCTAGTGGGTATTGTTATATTAACTCAAAGCTCGTGTGCACATTATTATATGCTTGGCGCTGGGTGAATGATACTTGACTAACAGAGAGAAGCAAAAGAAAAAAAAAGAATTTACTTCGAAAAACCGAAGAAAATATAATTTTACTGTGTAATTCAAGGTTTACGGTCTTGCAATTTCTATGAACATTGAACGTAAAACTGGGATTGTGGTATATTACAGGTGCTTGACGTGGGTAACTTCCGTTTTATTGCAAACATAAACGCTGCCTGTTTTTGTTGGGACTTATATCTTGGGATTATGATTTTGCGATTTTGTTGAATATTTTCCATGGTTAATCTACAAGATACGCACGGAATTTTCACTTGCCCTCCACTTTCGATGTAGATTAACTGCCCACAAAATTTAGTCTGAGAATACTAAACATCCTGTAGCTTTTATCATAAAAAGCCATAAATATTAAAAACCAAGATTTTTGTCAGGCAACAGGAAAAAATGAGTCTTTTACCATGGCAAGACATACAGAACATATCTAATTACAACAAACAATTCATTCAACTACAGCACAACTTAAAATTTCTTGAGCACAAAGATAATGACTTTATTATTTTCGAAAAAATAAAAATCAGTTTGTCTTGTGTGCCTTGTTTGTACAACCAATATTTTTATTTGTTTACCATAAACGTTCTCTTATCCTAAACAAATATGGCGAAGAGGAAAAAAAACGTTTTATTTGAATGTTTGTTATTGTATTTATGGGTAGTGAAGATTCTTTTTAGTGCATTTCGAAAGGTAAATTATTTTAAACAATATTGGGTGCAATAACATGATTATAAACAAATTTATTGTTTGTTGAAAATGTTGGAACAACAGCGCAGCGCTCTTTATACAAGGAAAAACAGAAATTTCTTGATTATTTATATGAACATGCGACAGGTGAAGAGATTGGTTTGTTGATATTAATATTAGTTATGGTAGGTGTACCGCAAACGAATAGATTGTGTCGTGTTATGACCATAGAAGCGAAAGTGTTTGCTATTGACTATTATGAACTATGCCGGAAATTGTGATTCTTAATTGGAATTCGATGAAAAAAAATGTCAATCGATCAAAAAACGGAGTACACATACTTAGTCTACCGGAAGGGATATACCGACTGTTCGACGTAAAAACAGTTCTTGCCTTCACTTTCAGAAAGTATTCATAAAAATAAAGGATGAACTGAGGCTAGTGCTCTAGTGTATATTGAAATGTGTAGTAAAAAAAAGAAGTACAAGATTTGATATATAACGCGCGAGTGAAGTAGCAGAGTTTATTGTTACTTGGCGATACGGTTAACAATTACCAAATGTTAAAAATGGTTAACTAAACTATGCAGCAACATTGTTATAAACTCAACGATACATTAATCAAATGAAGTAACAGACTTCAAAATAAAAAATAATAAAATAAAATAAAATATATAAAAGTAAAAAATAAAAATAAAATAAAATAAACAGACTTTGTCGTCTTATATAGCCAGATTGCCATTTACAAAAGTTAAAGTTAATTAGATTACCAGATAGTTAAAGCAACAATAACATATTCTTATATCAATAGATTTCTCAGAAGTCAAAGTTCTAATTATCAGCGGCGAAATGAAATATCAAATGGGTCTCACCGTATTTATACAACATCAGCGAAAGCATAAAAAAGCAATGTACCGCCTATATACCACATGATCCTCAGTAAATAGTGAAAAAAAAATCAAATCAAAAAACGCCTCCATATCAAAATCCTTATCCAAACATTTACACGTTAGAAAAATCAAAGTGAAAAATATGCTCAACACGTTTATTATACAAAGGTAAATATTTGCAGCGGAAATAACATCCTTGGAAAACAGCTTTCATTCAGATGACTTCTTCCAATAATTTTTTTTTTATTTTCAGAATTCATCATGAATGAAATTCTATGTGAAATTTTCCTTCAATTGCCGCCGAGATCATAGCATTTGATAAAATCTTATATGAAATGGAAAAAAATGGGATATCAAAGAAAGATGCCGATTAAAGCGCAAAATGTGACGGAAAAAAAACTCTCAAAAGAAAAATGGAAAATAATCAATTTGAATTACTTTGCATTAATTCGAAGGTAAAGAAGTTAAAAATGTCTTTATTCACTTTGCCAGTGGTTGTATATTTAGGGTGAAATCACTGAAAAATTGTTGGACGTGACTCGCTTGCTGAACACGTTTTGATCTCGTTTTCGGCAATTTTATAATTGAAATCAATCGACGGTAATTTGTTTCGAAATATCAGCAGTTTAAGTGATTGCTGATAAAATAGATGTTCGTGTGGGGGAGATGTCTTTAAAAGTTGTCTGAAACATTACATAAAACATAGCTAACGCCGACCCGTACGAAACACCTATTCGTATCAAAAGCCTTTAATGTGAAACTCTTCACGGTGAGCTTGAAAAAACTTTTAGTCGAAAGTATTTACACATGGGATTTTTTTCCTGAAATGAGTCTATCGAGGTCCCAGCATTCTATTTATGTGGAAATTAAAATCGCCGAACTGTATCTTTTCTGATGAAGTGCTATTTTTCTGATGAAAATGTACCCCGGCGAACTTTGGCGACTTTTGCCGCCTGTGAATTAAATGTTTTTCGATACAATCAATCATTTTTAGTTAGTCCGAGGCCAGAGCTCTCCAACCATACCATGTACGACACATACCGAGTGGAAAAGGTTGATCTGATACCTCTTTAAATGTGTTGAATACGCCCTACTCGAAAGTACGAGAAAACCATCAAAATTCTAGTGTTTTCTCGGGTTAATTGTTAATTTTATTATTTTAAAACTTACACAAGTAACTTCGTACGGGTCTAAAAAACGTTAAGACTTTGTTGTTGTATTGAACAATTTTGTTTTTTCAAACAACGCTTTTTCAGACTTCGTCTTCTTGGCTTCTTAATATTTCACAAAAATACCATTGACTCTATTACTTCTGTTGTTTAAACATACTCACAATATTTGATGAAAAGTCTTTTACTTCATTAGTTTTGCCATACGTTTTGCCATATAACAATAGGAAGAATTCATCATTTGGTTTTGTCGTCGTTGTCGATAACAGATGAATATGTCCATATTTTCTACTTGCTGACCGGTAGCAATGTTAAGCAGTGATACTCTTAAATACAACTTCTATACCATGACTTCCAAAACCGATCAAACTTATGCTGCATCCAAATGATATCCTACATTCTCATCTGTAATCCTCACTCTCACTCCTGTAGGCAATATTTTCCCATCATTTAATAAACATCACTGACACGATTTTTTTTTGCATGTATCATGTCAGCTCTAATATACATACATGCCAAACATAATCTGCATTTTCATCAAACCTCCCTTCGTAAACTTTGACAATAACATCGCATCAGCAAACAATGCAATTTTCAATTTTACATCTGGCCAGGTGTTTTATAAAGCGTAATCGGTTCCCATTTTCCCCCCCAGAAAACCCGATTGTTCGTTAAATACTTCAACAGGTGTCAAACACAGTTACCCGAACGTTGTAGGGGGTGTGTGTGTGTTTGTCCAATGTTATATGTATAATCCAATATAGATGTGAGGGCGCTGTGTATATATTTTCAACCATTGAATGGAGATAGGGTGGTGATTGAACGGATTGTACTCTAAAACGAAGAGCAATGGAATTTTGGAATGGTAACCGATGGTGTGAGACATATCCGAAATCTATATGAAAACCGAACTGCTATCGGTGGAATGGGAAATGTATCTGTATATGGTGTGGTTGGACAATAGATGAGTGGATAAAATGAGTTAGCCAAAATGTGGATTACGGATATCGGTTTCAAAACGTTGAAATGGTGTTTCCATTATCTTTTATTGTACATAATTGTGCTGAATGGGTTTTCTGTTGTTTATACCGCCTGTATAAAGAGCAGCAAAATAAATGAAGTCGATGAATGCGTTTTGTGGAGGAATTACGGCATTGTGTACCAATTTTTGTTTTGTCGAAGTTGTTTATTGTTGTGCAGGATAAATTGGTTCTTAATTTACTTTTAAAATCGATTTTCCGTTTAAATAGACTTAACTCATTTTTGCCAGACGGATAAAGCAATACATTCAATTCGGTCGGTCATCAATCATTCATGTATAACATTCGGAAACATCGTTCGTCGATCGTTAAACAAAAATCTGCATTAATAACCCATAAGCGTATCAATCATATTAAGTCATTTATTTTTTTCCTCTCTGCTCTTGAACATAAATTAGTGGAGTAGACTTTTTTGTATATAGTCAATTCGTCGATCACTTAGCTTGTACGTATCGACGGTAATATTGATCAATGTTAAAGTTTTCTCGTCAACTTGAGTGTCAACTCGAAGAAGTAGTTCGGTTACAGGCTAACAGGCTAAAAGACTATAACGAGACAAATAAGCAATAAACTCCGAGTTCAGAGATTTTATATAACAAAATGTATCGTTTAACAAATGAAGTAAAAGATTTTGTATAAAGTAATGAGCGCGTGATACTTTCAACAAAAGAAGTCACAGATTTATTGGATATGAAACGCTACGTTCGTAATTTTTAATAGATTAAACGAACCTAAATAGCTTACCATAAGACTGATAATAACAAATTAACTCTTTACGCTGTTTGTCTGTATTTAAACGGTCAAACGTGAAGAAAAAACGACCATTTCAAATCAATTTTTTTTGCATACAAAATATATCTTCAAACAATAAACTATTTAGACGATCATCAAGCCATATCAAACATAACATTGTACTGTGCCCGGTGTACGGTTTTAACATTGGTTCTATTCGATTCATTATTTCCAAATACACACAACACACAAATATCTGTCAAAAATTATCCCAAATCAATCAAACAGATCGTGCCCTCCAGCGAATTTGAGAAGGAAGAAAAAAACAGATAATGAAAAAACAAATCTGTATACAACCAACCAACCACGCCTTGCATCACCAACATATGATATTGTACATGGAAACGATAGATTTCTTGTCGGCGAACATTAAGAAAAACGTTTCAAATCAAGAATAAACGCACAATGTAGAGAAGGTAGTAATAAAAGTATAAATGATTTCTGTAACGATATAAACAAATTTGATCAGCCAGAGAGACCACTAACGGGAAAGAGGATGCAATCAATCTTTGGATTGAGGAATATTATACAGAAAGAAAAAAATAAAATACATTTTTTCGTCTTAAGCTTTTACCGGCGAAGGGAGGAGGAGGAAGATTTTTCTTAAATAATTGTTACTTACCAAAGGAACAAATTTGTTAAGAGTAATGCACCAATCGTTATAAATATACGAAAAAATAAATAAATAAAAAACAAATCAGCAAAATTTTATAAATAAATGTTTAGACATGTTAAATTATGTGTTCTGTCCGCATCAATCATTTTGGTATCATTGAAAAATTGTAGCAAAATTATAACTTTCTGATAGTATAAGTGCTAAGACCGAGTTTAGCCAACTATAATGGTTGTCCATATAGAGAGGCGAAAGTCAAACAGATTGTGTAACTGTTATAAGTTGATAAATGGTCATAAAGAATGGACGTGATCGGAGAGAGATGCATTTTGACTAGTAACTTACGTGTGTAAGTAAACTATATATATCGGCTGAAGGCAATGCAATTACACAAAAACAGACGAGACCCAAGTTTCGGGTGAATTCAAGTGAAGCGTAACTTCATCTCGTTAGAGTACTGAAATACTTTTGTTGTCTTGCGATCAGAAAATGGGTCAGTAACGAGTATAGTCCAGACGCTTGTGTCATCCTGTGGGATTCGAGACATAAATGTACTATTGCCACATTCATACTGACATTATTCGCCATATTCCATCAATTCTTCATTAATGGTTAGCGCAACACCACACGAAAACTTGGGTTCCGTTCTATGTATGATTTAAACTTCTTAGTAACGACATTGTTTCAACTATGCGCTTTTTGTCAATTTGTACCTCATATTGACCATATTCTTTACGCTACGAATCACATTCTGTGTCATTACCTTTATCTTAAATCGTTCTATAGTAGTAATCTGTTATCAACGGCGACGACAAAAATAAGCAACGGGCCTAGCTGTTGTGGTTCCTTTATAGTAAAATGAATGTTTAAACAAATGAAGTAAAAGATTTTGTTAGCATCGATAAAAAAAGAAACAGATTCGATAATAATACTGATTTATTACTTCAAGTGCGTCCGACAATCGTTTAGATCTTATCTGTCATACTTAAACTTAAATAATATTACGGGACCTACCCTTGCCTTGTGCATTTCCTATCAATTTTGATCAGCACTTTCTTGCCATTATGAGAATGCAAATAATTATCAGCGAAGAACTCTTTCTCACTGAACGTAATTTAATAAAAAGACGACAAAATAGAAATTAAATTTCCATAAATAGAAATGAGAAAATATTCTATTTTCCTGATAAAAAAAAATCACACAACACATAAAACCATTCAGCTTCCTGTGGTGGCTTCTATTGTATATCTTTCCCACGATGTGTCTCTCAGAATAAAAAAAAAATGAATGAAAGAAAATATAACGAAACGAAAATGCGACTATCATCGCACATATAAAAAACTCATTGACAATAAGGATATTTGAATTTCTTTTCCATATTTTTATGAGCAATATAAAAGGCGGGTAAATTTCCTTTTTGCTTAAATTTCTTCTTCGTTTCTTTCTTTTTTTTTTTCACTTGTGCTTTTGTAACCACCCTACCAAACATTCAAAAGTTGCATATTTATTTCAGTGAATAAAGTAAAATAAAATTGTGGCAGTTTAAGATGTCGCTAAAAAGACAGAAAGTTTGTTTGACATTTTATAGGTATATATGGAAGTGGAGAAGATGTAACCACGTATATTATGGGGGTATCGTGTATGTGTATATTGGCGTGGCATATTGACGCATTATGTTTAAATTTGCAATTTCTGGGTTAAATTGTGTATATATATTCGCACACACAGTGGAAAAAGTAATGTATCGTTTCAAGCCAAACGCCAGACTTGGTTGAGATGTTTCAATTTAGGTATTGGTATGCAAAATAAACATAGAAAAATGAAAGGCAAAATTTCGCAAATGGGAAAGTGAAAATCAGTCTATTTTGAATTTAAAATTAAGTGCTTTTATGAAAAAATATTGTATGCCATTCGTTTGTGTGTGCTTCTTTTATGATATGAAATTCCTGGATTGTGTTTTTTGGAATATTTATACGATAAAATATTTAAAATGATGTGGTTAGGATAAAAGCATATTCAAATTCGCGTTGAATACAAACATTGTGTACGGCATTGTGTTTCATAAATTTTTACAACAAAAAAAATATTTAGAAATTGAAAAGTTATCGACGTTTTCTTCTTAACTCTACCTACAGAAACAAGCCTAGCCCGTCGCTATAGGGCGAAACAGTTTTCCGGAGAGCATTTGGCCTCAGAGAGCATCAGGAATAAGAAATTAGTACCGACTTACCTTAGTACCTTATCCCAACTCGTCCTTTGACTTATTTCCTTCTTATCAATTCCGGAGCTCTAAAATTTAGAGGATGTTAAAGTGATCTCTATTGACCTCAATAATCCCAGAAGAAAAAACCAAAAATTTCAGGGAATCCCTCAGAATCTTGGAATTCTAGGAGAGGGAACACGAGCCTGTGATGGACTAGGAACCTTCAGTCACTTTAGGGATTCCAAAAGATTTGTTTTGGCATATTTTCTCAGGAATTCGAACATTCTTCCTCAGGAATACAGTTTCTACCAAAGATCCCTGGAAAACAAACTATTGTAGCACTTCTAATCATATTCCCGGCTCTAAATCCTAAAGATGATGAGCTAGGAAAAACTTTCATCGGCAAGTTTGTTCCAAAATTGAATCATCACGACTGCCTGAGTAGAGCAGGCCTCTATCTCAGAGCAGATATCTGGGATGTTATCGAGATATGAACAATGTTCAGCCTTCAAACCCTGAAATGTAATTTCTCCTCGTGTCAGAAGGCTCGGTACAACATATCAAAAGTTTTTATTGACACCAGAAGACACTTGTTGACTTATAACGGCCATCTTGTATCAAACCCATCGCAGAGTCTAGCTACACAATCTTCTACTTCATTTGTTTTTACATATCTTCGGCTATAAAAGAGTACAATACCAGAGCTCAGCGCTTATTTCTGCTGCCGCTGTCGATAATAGAAGACTATCTAAGATTGACCTCTTGCACTGTCTGTCTTCCAAATCAATAGTTACGACAATTTTTGCTTTTATTACATTCAACGTCACAAAAATCCTACTTTATGGTTATTGGTTTTTTAGGGGGGTGTGAAGTCCAAATGTAGAATCTTTTCGTAAACACCTCACTTCCAATAGACACAAACATCACCCATCATTACCATTATGTGTATACATAACCTTTTACACTAACAGATATATGTGTGTCATATATCGCCTCGCCGAAATTACAGCCGACAAAGTGGCAATATTAAATGTTTTTATTGTTTTGTATTTACGGGATGCGTTGTGTGACTGGTTTTCCATTAGACAACGCACAACATCGCGCCCCATGTCTCGTATTAGAGCTGCAATTTTGCTTCCATTAAATCGGAAAAAAATCCATTTTCCAATCATTATATTTTACTTGTATTTATGTATGGGACTATATAAAACTCATTTTATGGTCACTAACTAATCCTCTATAACCATACATTACGGCCAGCCAACGACCACCTCATAGGGAAAATATAAAAACTCATAAAATCTAATACTTGGAAAATAAATGTCTGTGAATGTTATTGGTCCTTCTTATATGCGATACGATACTTTCAGTTTTTGTTGATATCTCGTTGATTGTGATATGGTGGTTTTATATATATATGTGTGTACGCGATATCGCCTTGGTTATATTGTAAGTTATATGAACTGAACGTTATTTGCTGTATAACAATTTAGATAGAAGCCCCTAACATTTGTTATGAGTTTTTACTGCTCTGTCTTCGGCTGAGAAGAAGTAGTTTCTTTTCATCTGGAATTCATAATTTCACTTGAGGAAAGGGTTTGATGGATTAGGCTATTGTTACCACTATACAGTGTGTTAATCTATGATATAGATTTTCTGCAGAAGTCATTAAAAAAAACCAAACTATTTGAACCAAACGCTCACATGCACTTGTGTGAGCTAATGAATATTTCGTTCTTCATTCGTTCCTCTACAACACTCGTACGTGATTTTGTTGGTATGTACCAGTTTGGGGTGGCTTGACAAAATGTCCCGCAAGTGACTGTTTGGCTAGTGATGAAGCGGAATGACAATTTACTTTTATATCACTTATGATTCGCTAGACTTGTACATGCAACAGGGTACTTCTAGCCACTTGTGGTTAGTTGTTTCGATGCCTGATTAGATGTTTTGCAAAACTGATTCTTTAAAGCTTTGAGGAGAAATGAAATTGCGTCATACTGTCTCTATGATCGAAACAATAGCGGAAACCATATCGCTAACTTCGAGATCATCCAAAATTCGACTTTGATATAGATCCTGTTGATCTTTTTGGTTAATTTTTTTCCCGCATGTTGAACCAACAAACGAATTTTAATTTTTTAATAATTTTCCATTCTTTGTGAGCTTTATTTACCATATTACTCCCATAATTCGAAGACACAGAAAAAAAGGCATTAACCCCATGCACCAAATTTCATAACTTTTCCACAATATTTAATCACCCGAAATCAAAGCCTAAAGGAAAATTAATTTTCCATTCAATATTATTATGCGCTCGAACGAAATTTTTTACCAATCTTCTTTCATCTTTTGCCGTTAACTTTTTATCTTTTTGCCAATGTAATTTGTGTAATATCGCTTTTTCCATAATAAATATCTTGTCAATTCATTTCATGTTCCACGCGAAAATCTTGTCTGCAAACACAAATTTATATTGAACTTGATTTCCTTTGAGCTTTTCATAAATAATACAACAAACGAAACGACAATAAGGAAGAGTATTAGCAAAGTTTTACACAATCATGACAAAGATGAATTTTTTTTTCTTCCATTTGACAATTTTCTATCGTGTTCATATCAATGCCTGCGAGTTCGGTTGTATTACATTCTGTACTATCTGTTTTTTGGGTTTTATCTTGTGTTATACGGTTTTAAGCCGAGCCGTCTTATTCGATAACTCACACCGCTTTGTCGTACATTCTTTAACGATAAAATCTAACCGAATTTTCCACCCACTCAAGCGTTTCCGATGACTTAATTTCATCTTAAACAGAACACATCGATGGTGAATTTTTTTCTTATTTTTTTTTCAATCACTTCAAAGTAATCGCAGCGTCAAAGATTTTGTTTTTGTTTTTTTCTTCCTTTCTGGTTTTTAAACGTGCATTGAAAATAAAACCGCCAAATCACCCCTTAATATCCATGCTTGTAGTAATATGGGTGGCTTTTTTATTTATTTTAAAGAAAAGAAAATGGATTTTGGATAATCTCGTTTTTTTGGTTTTGTTTTCAGTGAATATATATTGTATGTAAGTTCACGACTTAAAGGAAAACAAATCTCATTGTAACCGCTATAGAGCACGTGTGTTAAAGATCAAATAAAATCAATTTGGTTAAATTGAACGAAATTGAATCCCCTGAAAATACATCTATGACTGTTTTATGTCAGTTGGCTTCTATCGCCTGAATAATATCATTAAATCAATCTTTTACTAATTGAATGTGGACCGTAACAATAGGCTAATCATGAAAATATTCTGAAACGAAGCAGATGTGATGAAGACGTAACTATTGTAACAAAAGACAACTTACATCTACCACATTTTATTCATTTTCAAAGATTCCACCCATATTATCATACATTTGTTAATGAAATGAGAAGTACTAGATTTGCCATACACCTAAAGCAGCACATATATGGGACACCACATCCACATTCATCTGACAATGAGATGACAATACTTAAGTCCAGTCCAGATATTTAATTTTTAATTTTATTTTTCAAGTGAGGGTCTTAACCAGATCTGTGGGTTCGAGGAACAGAAAAAAACAATCAAATCAAAGAAACGTTTGGTCTGGGTATATCAAAAAATTAAAATCTTAAATCGCCCAGCCATCTTACGCCAAAATCAAAGATCAGTTTTTCCGATATCTTCTTTAAAATTAAAATCGCTTGAAGCTGAAAGTATGTTCGCTGTACAACAAACTGTGAGTACGTTATTCTGAAAGAGAGTATAGCTCGCATAGGTAACGGTGAATTATTTGCGTTATGTACGGTGGGTTTGCATTTTTGTTAGACTTACTATATTATATAGGTGAAAATACCCTACTTTGATATAATTCCGAAAAAAAAGTTACATAAAATACGAAACCAAAAACACAATACCTAACGAAAGTCGACATGTAAAAAGAAAACGTATTTGTTTAAGGTATAACGAAAATAATCATTTTTTACTCTTCGAACATGCGGGTGTATGTATATATATACCATACCATACCCACAAACCAAAAGGATGATACGGCAACTCATTTTTCCATTTTCCATATTATTAGCGATGAAAAGGTATATAATAAATGTCCTATATTATACCGAGAGCAGTGGCTGCATTATATATTTTGTTAAGGAATGGTTAATACCGCTGAAAAAAAAAATTATATAGAACTCTCGCATATACACCTGAATAAAAGAACATTGCGCCAACGGTACTAATTTAAAGTAAACAGTCTACAGATTATCTTTTGAATAAGCTCGACAGAAATTGGAAACATAAAATTGGGTTGAACATCATCGTTTTCTTCTCTCTTTTTTTCCATCTTCGGGTTTAATGGAAAAATTCTGAATAATTATGCAAATGGTGAGGGTGAGAGACATGTTTGCTTGCTATTATTTTGTCCGCGGACTATATATATATTTCGAGTCAGTCGGTCTAAAGGTTGATAAATGTCGACTGGCTTTTTTTTAATTAAAATGTTATTCTGATACGTTATCATTCGGATCCACAATTCCAAACTTATGTGACTGAACGAAATTTTGTGATTTCACAGTACACATGCTCGATGCGGTATAAGGTGCAAAAAATGTCTATTAAACATTTTTGTGGAGGAAATTATGTCTACACTTCACAGAAGTCTAGCTTATCATCAAAACATATAATCTATTACTTCGTTTGATCTAAATTTTTTCAATCATCATTGATTTTAACTAAATCACGAAACAGTCCAAATGCAGGTCGTGCAAATTTATTGAAAGCTGAGCAATAACTCGTAGCTAGTAGGATTTATAGGGTATTTACTTTTTATAAGTCGTTGGAACAACAGAGAATTCAAACTTAAATCTTAAACAGTTAATCTATGCTCAATCTGACAGGTCAACCTTAAGTTGACCAGCTCGGGAATTTAACCTTAGACAGTTCACTACAGCAGAAGATATATATGTGCCATGCGAAGCTATTGATATGGACAATAAATCAAACTATTTGATCTGCTGCCAAATCTTTTTCTATGAGGCGATTAAATTATTTTACAATGCCCGAACTAAGTCTGTTTCGAGTCCCATTTTAAACATAATACTAGCCCTTGACCGAGCAGGTGTTAGCCCTTCGCTCGTTTTTGTTGATATATCCAATTACGTGAACTATTGGATGGTAATATAAATTTTGAAAATTACAGAAATTACAGAAAAACGATGAAGATTCTCACTATTCAACGAATTGTTTACCACATTAAAATATCTGCAAAGGTAGTTTAAAGTAGGCAGATGTTATAGAAAATTATCTCGTATTTAACATTTAAATCACACAACGCCGTACATATATTAAACAACATATAATATATAGGAAAATGTCTGTGTTAAACAAAACCACACACATATCTAAAACTTCCTAAGCAAAATTTACACAAAACCACATTAATTTGATTCATATCTTGATTAATTCTCTACTCCTGACTTGTTCTCACCGAATGCAATAAATACGAGCAATAAATATACAATTAAAATGTCCATATCATTAAAAGAAAATACAACAAAATATATAAATGAAATGAATTACAGAAGTAAGAAAAAAGCATATACAGGAAAGACGTCGTCGTGTTGTTAGAGGCCAAATACTTTGTGTGTTAATACCCGAACGATGTAAATTCTGGAACAATTATCTAGAGATTCCATTTGTTTTTAGCTGTTATCGGCAATGACGGCAACAATAAACGTGAAGATCAGTCTGATCTTATCTTCAATAGCAAAATTTATGTTAAAACAAATGATTTGTTTGCTGAAGCAAGGGAAGTAGTAGACCCGATGATAAATATACTGTCAAGACAAAAACAAACTGGAAGATCTGTCTGATCTTAAATAGAAAATATATGTTAAAACAAATGAAGTAGAAGATTTTCCCTGAATATTCTGACCTAAAGTTTGCAAATTTTGCACAATATTATGTTTTGCATAAATATACCAAACGTAGAGAACTGCGTTGCACCTGTTTTCTATACCATATCGGCTTGGTAGTCCGATCATTCGAAAGTCAGTTACAATTGCAAGAAACTTTCATTCAATCCCGAAATGTTTTTATTGTTTTGCACAATATATATACTCATCGGCACCGGATACGAAACGGTACAATCAAAATCTTGTTATAATTTTTACCAAAATAATAATTTCTACACTCAAGAGACATGAGTAATTACTTAGTGATCGTTAATTATAATATTTTCGTCTGGTTAAATTTAATCCATATCTTGAAGGTGCCAAGAAGAGTTCATCAAATCAAAAACCGAACAAAGAAATTTTTTTATTATTTATTCATTTCTAGTGAATATAACAAGAAATGGAAATTTTATTTTAACGAAATCTTCACAATTTCGCGCATAAAATTAAATTTATTGTTTATTGTATTTAATTTAAAATATTATTTTTTTCGGTACTTAGTTGAATTATGAATTTTATCGTATTAATGCCTTTTTTCGGCGATATTGTTGGCATACTAACTAGGCATGGTGATGATGAGATAATGACCGCATTATGATCTAAAAAAGAGTTCACTCAATTATCTTTATAACCGAAGCGATGTGGCACATTACTAGAAAAATACAAATTTCGTTGGCTGTGTTAAAACCAATGTTAATTATTGTTATTTTTATGTGTATACGGATGAATTGGAAATTTTTGCATAATTTAGAGATTAGACGGAAGTTATTCTGGTTAACGTCGTACGAGCGTCTTTTCAATCTCTTATTAAACTCAAAAAATCTTTGGTTCAGATAATTAATACAATGGTTATGGCAGCTTATTACAGAGTGTATACTTGGTGGAAGTACATCCAATAAAATCTTTTTTTGTAACACCATTTGATGTGTGAAGAAAACCAATTAGAAATGAGACCTATGACCACCTGGATTTCTTACGAAATGGGATTGTTTTGAACTTACAACACCGACAGATGTACCTGCGAGTCAGGGCCTATTTTAATTTAATTAAATTAAATTATAAATTAAATCACTAATGTGTCGATCAATTTTTGCTTTAAAAAGGCGATACATCGAAGTTCGGTCGTTGTCGGTCGATGAAGTAAATAAATTAATTTTTTCAAAAATTTAAAACCCGATTTTTGATATCTCCGAATGATAACAATTTTTTGTGGACTAGGCCAGTCTCGATCCTGTATCCCCTTCTGTTTGGGGATCATTTAAATACCAAAATATATATGTAAACTAGTGAAGTAAAAGATTTTGTAGACAACATAAACAATTGACAAAGTAGATTCCAGTATATTTTTGCACAGTCTATTTTTGGAACTAAATTCTACTTCAGGAATTTTCAATAAGTGTTTGGAGAATGTCTACGCGGAGTATGGTCGATTGGAGAAGGGGGGGACCAAAATAAATAATAGTGACTAGAACGGTATTCTTATGCATGCATGAAGTGCCTAGTATTTCCACTATTACAAGAAAATTCTCTCATAATGAAAAGCGAAAGCCCTTTTCTATATCTTTGACGAAATAGAAAAATTTCCATCTTTCCTCAGCCACCTAATTCGGCCAAACAAAATTCGCTCATATCAGCGAAATCAAAATTGCTAACCCGGTACTTACAAATTCACCAAAATGTAATTAAATTCCTGGAAAACATCAACACGAAAGCGATTAAAAACAAACCACAAAACCAATAAATTTCAATAGGTCCATTCAATGAGTACACATAAATTTCAGCTGTCTACACTAAATAACCCTGGGAGAATTTTTTTTCCTGTTCACATTCAATTAACACCATCATCAATTAAATTGAATAGTAAACCATACGATGAACCATACACACATATATGCAATTATTCTCCCTCCATATTATTCCGATCTCCACAATATCCGACCAATTCATTGCATATATCGCTTTAGCAGAAATTATCCCAAACAAAACCTGGTCGAACCAAACTCTTTAAAATCAATTAACGTTGTGTTATCCTGAGTTGTGCTTACCGTTTATACAACGAAATTGCATTGTGAAAGTGGGATTTTCTATACAAACCATCCAAATTGTACCAGAAAAAAAAAGAGAGTGGATGTGCACCACACACATCCCCTCTGGTTTCGTATTAAACCTATTCCGAAAAATCGTTCATAGGTAAACGACGGTTTGTGTATATTTTGGTGTATATTTCGATAATTAAGTGAATACTAAACTCTCCAATTTATTTGCATCTCTCAAACCAGCATATGTTTCGGCATTTAATTTTTTTTTTCCAGCGCTGAATATTCTTCGGCTGTAAATTATTTACCCAGTGTCTAGGGGGCCATGTATTTATACTAATTTGAGAAAAATTGATATGAATAGTCCGCACAAAAACTGTATTTTATGAAAAACGGGAACCATTCGAATAGGTTAGGTAAATTATATGCCGGCTGTGCACTGTATATTTTTGGCGGTGGAATTTATTTTGATAATGTTATGCTTAAATTGCACTTAAAACGCGGCTAGTTGTGGTTCGATGGTCTATCCACATTTTCAGTTTCATGTACCCAATTAGCAATAATATCCATAGGTTATCGTCCATTTCTGTATAAAGCTTTTTAAATTAACATAATATCCATTGCAGCATATTGGAAGTTACAATAAGCCGCAAAAAAAAAATGAAACCTGTGAAAAGGTCAGTCCTTCAACCGATTTACTTTCAAACTGAATGAAGATCATTTTAGTTAAGACTGTGCAAAAAGACCAACATCATAATCTCAACACTTTTGATGTGGTTTAAGTGCGACATATTAATTTCATGAACGCAGCCGATTCGCGGTCCACAGAATTCAATTTAATTCGAAAATAATTAATTAAAATAACTGCAAATCATTTGAAAAACGGAAACACGTCCGACCAATTTAAAATGAACTAGTGCGGATTCGATTCATTAAATTTTAAACTGAACGGGTATATGGAGTGTCGTCGTTGCCGCGCAAATAAAATCTATAATCGTCAAACCTAATCCATATGTGATAATGTAACCATCAGTCTCTCTCCTCTGATGTCTATAAATAAAATCGAATTTGAAACGTTAAATTTGATTTATTAGTTTGTCGTTTGTTAGTAATATGCGAAATAATTTAGTTGAATATGAAATGTTGACGTGAATGTAAATTGAAGATGACAAGCACCAGGCTGTCGATCAAGTTAGATGTTTCATATTAAACATTATAAAATGTGTGTGTGGAGCGTGTAGGTAAGTAGAATTACTTTTCTTGCAATAGAAGTCGGTATTATGTGATGTATATGCAAGGATTCATGCTTCTGAGAAGAATTATATATAATCACATTGTGGCTCTAGAATCTTTCTTTGAGGTAACAAGACTTCTGCAGTAGTCATTTACAAACGGTTAATGATCTGTTATCGACAGCAACGACAAAAATAGGCTATGACCCCGGGTAATGTGGTTTCATTAACATGCGTGCTAAAACAATTGAAGTACCAGATTGAATAAATGATTCTATGGCACTGCGCTTGGCGTCTTTAAATGAAAATACGAATAAAGTGAAATATGATAGCGGAAAAATGTGTCGCTTTCCTCCACACACACACCGAGTCCCACATTAAGCCATGGCGGAACAATGCCAAACGAACTAACATCTTGACAAACTTTGAAAATAAATACAAATTGGCGTATATGTTTTTCAAGAAAATCATAAACTGTTCAGGAAATTATATTTTCTGTTACATTAAAATACTCCTTGGGGTATGGGCTGATGTATTTTTCCATATTCATATTTTCAGGGTTACATGCTACTCGCAGATCATTATTATATGAATAGCTCGAAGATGGCTTATATAACAAGTTATATTTTTGATTGCTGTCTACTCCATCCACAAACAGCAGCAGCAACAACAACAACGACCTAAGCTGCACATGGTATAGACTAGTATACGTGTACACAGGAAATTTTCTAAATGGGTGGATGATGTGTGTGCTCGAATTATTATTCTTGAAATTAAATAATTTTACATATTAGTAAGCAGCATTATATATACCATACACGGATTTCTATATATACCAATTTTGACAGACTTTCCATATTTACGATTTTTTTATATTTCTTCCTCGAAACTTTGCTTATTAAACGACAACGAATTGCGTAGTCAAGTAATTTGGTGGAAAAACGAAAGTTGTTTTGATATCTGTCAAAAGTTTTGAAATTGATAATATAGAAGGGAATGCTCGTAGGATTAACAAATTAAAAAAACAAAATAAATCCAAACGTTTCGTGGTTTCGTGGAATAAATTTGTAGCAAGGAGAATACGTTCGAATGTTTGAGAAAATTAAGTTTTCCGAAATTCATTTACGGGAGTAGAGAGGGTTGCTTGTCGTGAAAAAAAAAACAATTCTATCAGGTTCGAAAAACGTGCACTCACGTCTCAAAATCTGTATTGTCTTTTGATTGTACTTTTTTATTCACCATGTTGAGATATTTTTATAAATAAAAGAATTGTCGACTCATTAGATAGGATAGAACTTGTAAGGGAAGCAATCTTTACTTGATATCCATCAATGGGCATGTTGTGCATTACCAGGTTACCAACGTTCCCTTTCATTAGAAAGATATTTTTGGCTATTTGAATTTAGATGTCGCACTTGTTCACCGGGAATCGCACTAGCTTTAGAGTAAGACGATGCCAAAAGGTATTTCATTTGACTTTGTGAGACTTTGTTGTGAGCCATTAGAGCTAACGAGAAACATTGAAGGAAGCATGCATTTTCAGTACTTACTTTAAGTACAACTTGTTCTCACCGTTTACGTCCTACAACAATGGAAAGAGATTTCATTGTTTTCTCCGTTTTGAAAACGGTGAGTAAACGAAGTGACGTTAGAATTAAGCTTTTTGTCGTTATATATGTCTGAATGTGATACCGATAACAAAGTGGTAACACGAAAAGGATAGTAACTTTAGAGGAATCATAAATCTCGAGGATCTGTGAACCGATGCTACGAAAACGGTGTACAGATAGATATGCCCTTCGTTTCCTTAAAGTAATTACTGCTAATGCTAATAAGCAGTGACCTGAACTGTTATGTATAAGTGTCTTCCATGCAGCAAATTGTTTGTTTACTAATGTAACAAAAGATTTTGTATCAAATTGACTGTAATCAGAGGCAGTAAAATGTCAGCATGAATTTGCTTCAGCTGATCCACAAATACAATCAAAACTGTTTATCCGTCTTTATATGCGTGGAGCAGATCCGTTTAAACAATTTTGATTGTATATGTGGATCAGATGAAGCAAATCCATGCTGGAATTTCACTGACTCTGACTGTAGGCGATATTTAAATCGTAAGACGTAACCGATGGTGAATCATTTGCTATTTTGAAAAGGTTAAATAAAACAAAATCCAATAAAGATGTTTAACTGCTCCATCATTTCTATAAATCCGGTAATATAGCATCCTGCCTATGGTATTAACAACTTAAAATTCAATTGCAGACAATACACTCATCCAAAGACATTGTGTAATATTTTTTTACCTTAAATATTCAATTATTTTATCCCATGAAACCATCAATAACTTAAACTAAACAAACAAACAAAAATAACACTTAAAATTCAACAAAATCCATACAATCGAATCGAGTCGAATAAACGGTCGTCTCTTTTATATGTTAAATTAATATCGAAAACCAATTCAAAAGAAAGAATTGATTATTTTTGTCCGATCAACTTGATGATGAGATTTATTTGACTGATTAAATATTAAGGCGAGGTGAAGAGAGAGAAAAAAAAAGTGTTAAGTCAATATCAATTTTGAATAAATTTTATTTGTATTGTGTAGATGATGCATCAATTTTTGAACAACAATCACCGATATTAAGTGATTCGAGATTTGATTAATTGTTTATTGAGATTTTTTCTCTTCCATTTGATTGAAATATGACTTGATATTTGTGCGGTGACGAACTACTGTATTTGAATTGTATTCGTTTTTACGGTGAGCTGTTCGAATTGAGGAGTCCAAACGCTACCTATTGCGATGGAATCGTCGAATTATTAAAAAAATGTATATTTTATCTCTTAAGATTTACGGTCCTTACCGACCTTAAGACTACGTGGAACAAATTTCTAGATTGATAGTTTGTGGAACTTACATTTCAGAAGAGTCCGAGCTCATCGACAGACAGTACACGTTAATGATATTTATATATGAATTTTCTTCAGCTCTTTTCCAGCTAATCCACTCATGCAAACAAAACTACCGTCTGTTTCTATGAGTGGATTAGCTGGAAAATTGATGAAAAAAAATTCATGTATAACCATTTTGTAATAACCAAGTTTCTACCATTTCAAAATGTCTTTAAACATGGTCATTGCAAAATGCTGCTGAAATATCACTTATTTAAGTATAAGCACTTTTTTGTGTAACTGAACCAGCTGAAGCAAATCCATGTTAAAATTTCTCTGACTTCTCCTGTAATTTTACTTTTATTTGAGATGATGTAGAGTACAGAATAGTCTGGGACTATTGTTTAGAAAATATTTTTTTAAAGAAAATTTTGAGAAATCTTTGAAAATTCGATAAAATGTCGGAAAATAGGTTTTCTCGAAAATAGTCCCTGGTAAACTGACTACGTTGAGTAAAATCGAAAGGTAAAATTTTCAAAATTTCCTAGAAACTTTTAAGAATTAAGTTCTAAAAAATCTTGAAAATTCCTAAAAATTCCGGAAATTTCTAAAAATACCTGGGTTTTTCACATAAAAGTCACCAATTTCTGAGAACTAAAAGATCTAAAAAGAACAATGAGTCCAAAGTCCACTTGTAACTTTTATATGCAAAACAAAGGCCCTTTTGTAGAATGTACATTTCAAGAGAATCCTAGGACTGCGGCAAACAATATCAAGAATCATAAGACCGAGCAGTGTTCAACTTCTACATTACTTTTATTTGATAAATAAACAACGCTCACGAACTCTAACTTGTGTTATTATTTACAACAGAAATACAAATCATTTCACAAAAATTACTTACAACATTTACTGTCCTCATCCCACCTTCGTTGCCGTATCAATATTTTTCAAATTGAGACAACTCTCAACTGGACCATCATTTTCAATGCCAATTGGATCGTCTCGCTTAAAGTTTTTCCGATTCGGCCATAATAACGTTCGCATGAACGGTGCCAACAATGTCGGATGAATTTTTCTCGGATCATTAGCTCCGATGATAAACGATGCTATCAGCGATACAATGATTGTGATGGTAGCTCCCAGTAACGTATACCACAAATACGAAATATGATAAATTTCGAAATCGGATTCAGTCGACGTTTCTGGAATAAAAGCTGCGGTTGTATTGATGGCGAGCATATTCAATGGCTCGGATGCGATAAATGTGTAACTGCAACCCAGCGTATTAACTGGTTTTGTAACGAATTTCAATTCACCAGTTGCGATTGCTGCTTGAGCCTTTGCGCAAATCCATGCCATAATTCCGAGACCTGTCGAACCTCCGATCAATGCACCGGTGCCGTGAACCCATGGAAACATTACACCCATGGTAAAGATACCGAGCAACGGACCATTCGTCACTGCTCCGAGACTCATGGACAATTGTAGTACAGATCCTAGCTTCTCTACGACTATCACCAAAACGACACATATCGCACCAAAGATTGCCACGACGCCACGCATTATGTAGGCAGTTTGCCTATCCGTCAGCGGTACTTTCGAAAATGTTTTGAAAAAGTCTTCGAGCATAACGGCTGACATGGAGTTGAGACCAGTTGATAAGGAACTGTTGATTAAATTTCAATGATTCTAAGACTGAGGAGGACTTAATTAATTAGAATAACCTTAAAGCGGCACTAAATACTCCTGCAACAAATAATCCAGGTAAACCTGGAAAATTTCCTAAAATATCCATGACTAGCAACGGCAACAACTGATCTTTTGCTTTGGCTAACTGTAAACAACAACAATGTTTGAAGTGAAACAACAGGTGTGCTGGTAAATATTTTACCTTGGTCGTTAGTGGATCACACTCGTAATATGTGGCATAGATAAGAAGTCCACAGTAGCAGCACATTGCCAACAAGATTAGAACACCAGTAATGAACATCCACAAAGCTCTGAAAAATTTAATTGTTAAAATTTTCACGGAATTTGTCCATCAACTTAATTACTTTCTCGCTGAAGCCAATGTCGGTAGCGACAAATAGCGTTGAATCATATTTTGACTAACAGCATTACTCTTCAACCAAAATGCAAATCCTCCAAAAAGTAAAGACCAAATCGTATGTCTCGATTTAAGATCAAAGTTTAGGCTGGAAAACATCCAATTAGAATCGGTCAAACCTGACACCATGAAAATGTAATTACTCTGGTCCCTCAATTCTATCTCCTTTTACAGCACGATCCCACACCACATCAACTCCTCCGACATCTAGAGTACCTTTGATCATCACCAGAAAAATGGCACCGAACATCATTATAGTTTGTACAACATCAGTCCACACAACTGCCTTTAGACCTCCGACACACGTATAGAATATACAGACAATACACACAACTGGTGTAATCTGATGTACGTTTATTCCAGTAACTGTGAGGATGTGAGGAGTTTTTAATTGAAAAAAATCCTTCTGAAAGCATTATCTCACCTTGATTGAAAGCCAATGCAGGTACATATATCACAATAGGTAACCAGGCCATCTAAACGATTAGATTTGAATATTTGGCTGAAAACGTGAAGTTAATAAAATGTACATACAGTGCCGAACGTAAACATGATCGAACCGAAGAGACGCATTTTCCTGTCAAATCGCGTTTCCAGATATTCATACGTAGATGTTAGCTGAAGATCGTGGAACACTGGCAGAAAGACAAACGTCATGACTACGCCCATGAGCAGCACACCGAAAACGATAAACATGTATTGCACTCCATAAACGTAGATTTCTGTTGGCGTTCCAAGAAGTGATATCCCCGAAATGAAACTAAAGGTAGAAAGTTTCTGAATTTAGTATATTGGTTGGACCGAGGTGCTGGGTAAATTTTATAAATTAGCTAAGTCAACGGTATAAGGCAAACCCTTTGCAGACAGGTCAGCTGTTATAGATATCGACAAAAAAATAAGCAAAGCGGGTTATGAAATTTTAGTTGTAAATATCAATTTTCGAGTTAAACCTAGTGAAGTAGTAGATTCTGTGAACATCATGTTGGAAATATATTGATCGAAAGAGATAATAGACTCGACAGTGATATTTCGATTTCCTTCTCTGAAAGATTTAATGGAATCGAGAATACTAAGTTCTCTGGTCAAAATTTTGACTTCGAATCCTCGGGTCATTTTGTTGCACCTCAAAGTCTCTAGCTTTAAAATCTGTGACATTCACCTTGCAATCAACGACATTGTAACTGGAAAAACGGCCATCGTCCGTCCACCAACTAAATAATCTGCTGCTTGTTCGGATGTTTTCTTGGGTTTCTTTTTAATAAAACCGAAATAAATTCCAATCATAACACAGCTAAGTAACATCACCAAAAACACTAAATAGTCTGGCCAGCCAAACCTTTGTAGTGAGATTTTAACGTCTTCCACGCCCGGACCAATCATTTTGCAATTTTTTTTTAATGGACAAAGCACAGATTTTTGTAAATTAAAATATTCAATAAATCTACTTAACAACTTAACACTGCAAGTATTTTTTACGCTTCATTTATAATTTAAGGTATAGAAATTCAGGCACTTAGTAACTGGGACAAAGCTGATTGTTCTATTAAGAAATCGACACGAAAATCGAGAAACTGGCTTAGTACTAAGTATATAATATTATCTTGGCGGCGGCCGAGTGTACAGTAAAGATCCGCATATAAATCGCAACTACCAAATACTGATCTAACTGACTGATAAACCACTTGCTACTAATATTTCAATCTGTGCCAAAGTTAACTTTTAAGTAGAAAATTACTGTCATTTAAATACTTGTGTATATGCTGGTTTTGGATATGAAATTTCATCTGTGCACAAAAGTTTATATTTAAACTTTACACATATATGTCCATGTGCGAACATACATTTATGTTCAATATAACAATGTGTGCTTTAAGTACTTACGCACTTGCCTTTTATTATTTTAAATCGCTGAAAGTATATAGTTTTGGGTAACATAATTTTGTTTTATGTCCATAAGCAAGCAGTTTATATTTTTTATTTTTCGGTGGTCTCCCTTTCGTTTCATTCGACAATATACACATACTATGGACTCTGGCTCTGTTATCAATGTTAAGTACGCAACATTTTTGTAACCCGTCTAGAAGAGTGTGAATTTACGGTTTAAATTGAATTATTTATTGTTTTGAAAGGGGAATTCAATCGAAATGTTTAAATGGAAGTAATAAGATGGTTCAAAAAGCTTGTGTGTTGCAAGTTACATTTTTCAATCAATTTTTATATAGTCAACTAAATGGTAAGTTTTTTTTTTACCCGAAGTGCTCTTCCTTTTCCATCCTTTATCTAGTGCTTACAATGACGTAATCTTGGGATCCGGCTAAACAAAAAAGTTGCAATTAGCGAAGGTGTGCATTTCAGTCAGTAATATATTCCTCCAACGGAAATATTCTTTTTACAAAATTTTTAAACACTTTACCGTTATCACCTCAATTTCGACCAATATCTACCAATATAAGGAAAATATAACGGTAATTCGATTGAATATAATGGTAAACCCATTTAAACCAACGCTTTACGCATACGTTCTTTACATAACAACATCCTGCGTATATGAGCTATCCCTAAAACAGTCTAGATGTATCAGTGGCGTTAAGTTGAAAATAATTCTCAGAACTTACATATGAAAAAAGGGCTACATTAAACCTCAAGCAAAGGCTAAGCATTGACGTTCAACGAGGAAACGCGAAATCAGTTCTCAATACATTGCCATCAACGAGTTCTCTGGAAGAAGTTTTTTATTTGATTTCGAAAAAAAAGACTCATTTTTTGTAATATTTCTTTTTGAAAAGATCGTTTTTTTACTGACTGCGCCCGAGTGAGCAGTCTTTTTTTGCATTTTATAATAAAAATATCAAAAATCCAAAAATTCTCAGATAAGTTGCCAACTGGCCTCACTTCACCGAAATCAGTTTTTCCCTTATGATAAAAAAACCTAGTTTAGAATAGTAAACTACTGCGGCGGTCATGAGTACACTAACTTTTAGAAATTAAGGGGAGCTGTTCTAATAATTCGCAAAAACTGTGTACTTCTTTGAACTAATAAAAAAATTGATAAAAAATATGGTCAAAAAAATGGTTCAACCCAACCATTGGACCATTACATACCCATGAATATTTACGTCCATAAAATATGACTAATCCTAATCTTTCGAACACAATTCATTCTCGACTCAAACATTAATTTTATTCGCAGTCATTAAACAAATTATTCATCGCGACAACCGCTTTTTATGTTGGTTTTTTTTTTGCATGTTTTCCGAATCAAACAGCTTACGTGTGACACTATTTAAAATGGCAATGTCAAACTAATGGAAATGAGATAATGATGTTTTATGGATTACTTTTCACTGTTTTACAACATTACAATCTGATTGATTGTACATAACCATTCGGTTCATGGTGGCGTAATGGAATTAGAAATTTATTATGGTCTGATTTCTGTGTCGGTTGTCGGTATACAAGGAAGTGTAATCTTTGGAGCGGTACTATCAACATAGGAAGTTTTCTCTCGACTTTCATTTGTCATACAAACATTTTATTCGGCATTTCAATAAAAATAGAAGCAGGGTTTGGTTGCAATAGACACCGTTATAATATTTTTTGTCTAAATGGAAACAATTAAATTAAACGAAAATAATTCAAATATCATTTGTCTTAGGAATTACCTAAACACCAGTTTTTAAACCACATCTTCCTATAATTCTATTACCTTTCTTCATCCCATCATGGTTGGTTTTAAACAACAGCGGCTAGAATCACTTTGAACTGGCTGACGTGGTCACTTTGTCAAGGACACGTTGTCACTCTTCGAAAATGGTGAAATTTTGACTTTCAACTGTTATTGCTAAGAGAGCAGATGATAAGAAGCAATAGTTTTTGCACAGTAGATCTTAGAATTGTTCCATCTACCGATCCCCATTAAAATATGTGCTTGGGCTGGACCTGACTGCTTCCGGTAGGCACATCAACTGGTTCTCAGAAACCAGTTAGAGAATACCTTTTTCATCTGTTATAAACGATCACAACAAAAATGAGCGATGATCTCTGGCTAATGTGGCTTTATATACCATAACTTTATAACAAATGAAGTAATAGATTTTCTATTAATCTGATAAAAATACTTCGATCGAAAGAGCTTGAAAATTCAAAAATTATACTTTTTATATTGGGGTCATATGAAAATGTACCTGATAAAAAAATGAAGTAATAGATTTTATATCAATCTGATGAAAATACCTTGATTGAAAGAGATAAATAATTCAACAATACCTTTGCCCTCTTAGGTTGTTCACGATAAATCAAATCTCATAACAAATGATATCGTCTCTATCCTGGTAGCACCGATTATATTGTGAAGATGATCGTTATATTCACAAATAAGTTCGACGAAATCCGTAATCTTTGAACTTTGCATCCATTTGTTTTACCCAAAACACTGAATCAGATATATCGAACTACTCACGTCCACATCCTGTATACATTGAATGCACGTGTCATAAACAGAAATAGGTTTAACATGATCATGATCAAGCATTATGTTTCAAAGAATCATTCATAGAATCTCCACTAAAATATTGGACAGAGGAACGTGATCCTGAGGTAGTACAAACGCAATAAAAATCATATCAAAATACGTTTATTATAATGTAACGCAATACCAATAAAACTTACGCGTTCACATCTTTTAATGCACAACATCAAAGTGTACGATCAAGCGTAAAGAACATTTTAAATATTGTCTTTATAAGAGATTGAAATGGAAGATGATATAACACTTAATGCACCATTGGAAATTGTTTCGAAAAGTCAGTAAAATTTTATTTAAAACAAAGACGAACCTGCGTTCTTTCCTGAGTTCGTTTCGTATGTTGTTTTTATATGGCAAGAATATTGTAAGTGTTATATGGAAAAATGCTACCAAATAAAATTAAAAGACGCAGTGACAACTTAACTCGATGATGTTTATTTGAAAGAAATTTATTGTCATTCAAAGCTACCAGTTTTTGTGCCTTTTTGATTTTTTTTCTGGGATACCATTGTCGTAGATTAACTTTTGTTTGAACTGAAGGTGCGAAGGTCTCGTTGAAAATACAGGGAAAATGTCGTGAGATGCATTATACAAGATTGAAATTTATGACAACTGTGAGGTAAGTTAAGCTGGATTAACTGATGCGCTAATTTTTCTATATTTGTTTCTCAGAATTAAATTTTTTCTCTAACTCATTAGAACGTAAGAAACCCAATTATCACAAACAACAAACCAAACTGTAAATTAACCACTTTACCCTTGAACGAGATAGGATATTTTGACATTCTAATCGATTAAAGACTACGCACTGGTTGGTTATATGTCATAGCTCTTGAGACTCCCAGCTCAGGATCGATACAAATCAGGTTGAACCTGTCTTAGTTTACATTTAGTTGTTCGAGTTCGGGTGCTGGTTTGTTTTCTAGTGAGCTTGTCAGGTCATGCAGAACCTGGACATGGACCTGGACCTGCTCTTATACTTTTGTTTTCGTTGAATTTTTCACATATGGCATTGTTAATATACATGCGCAGGAATAACAAAATGTGTAAAAACATGGGAAAATTTGAGAAAATATGGGAAAACGTTCCCCAAAAATTGTGCCAGATCAAGGGACCTACTATTTTTAATACTATTATACTATTGGTACCATTGACGGTATTGTGATTGATACCACTCATTCCACCAATGACATTTTGATTGGTAACACATCTCAAATATTCGATTACTATGCTAGGTGCGTTGGTGTGCACAATACAAGTGCAATAAGCCCGACATGATGACGTTTCAAAAAATCATCACTTGTTCAAGGATCTCAATCGCCTATGATTTGTTATATGATTGACTCAGAACATTTTACTTCAATCAATTTATTTCTGTTGATTTGGTACTTTAGGCCGTCGTTCTTCGGTTTCCAATTCGAATTTTTTTCCAATTCCACGAAATCATATTCATATTTGGAAATTAATATTTTTTCGTGATTGGTCAACCACATAAAAAGTATAATTTTGTTTAAAATAAAATAATTTATATTAAACAAACACGAGCATAAATTCGTTTGATATTCAAAAGGTAAAGAGAAACAAAAGCTAAAAAATTAATTTAATGTTCAAAAGAAGTAAATAAAAAACTTTGTTTTTATCTGATATAAAATATGATTCGCTAAGTCGAGTCGTATAATATCTTTCGTCAAAATCGTTAAAAAAACCGCTTTGACGATCCATGTAAAAATATAAAATCAAAATTTAGCGTCGTCGCTTCAATAGAAATTATTTAAATTCAAAGAAATGACGAACTGATAAGAATCTGACTTGTGTTTCAATGATACCAATTTGCTTCAATCATGTTTCACCTTATTGCAAACTTCCTACTTCAAAACGATTTTATTAACCTTGTCATATATGTTAAGAATCGCGCTCTGTAAAGCATCTATTTCTGTGTAACATTTTGCAATAAAAAGTTAGCTTTGTAATTTGACACAGAACGGTCGGTCGGTGGACAAAAATGGTTGTAAACTATTTTAAGCGCTTAATGCAAAACAATTCTTTAATCGCATCAATATAACAAACGATGGCGTTGTTGTGTCGTACATGGGTATGTGATAACCACACGGTATTGTATATAATGTTGAATTAGAATTTATAAATTTCATTGGAATCATAAATAATAATTTAATAAAATTTAATATGATGACTACTACTTGATTTACGCACATAGTGCCTTTGGCTTCGTATTTTGATTAATTGCATCTAAAGACATTAAATATGTTCGCTCTGGGAGTACGACAGGTTATTGCAGAAAACATTGTGCAAAGACATTTCGTATAATTAACTGAAAATTTTAGTAGTTTTTAGCTTAGTCGAATAAATATTCATCTCATAAATACAAAGGGTAAGTGGATGCTGTGTAACGTGAAAATGTTTCAATGCAGAGAGTCAGACTTTATGGATAGACTTGCGTGAGGAATAAATCTGTGGCACGGATGGGTAGGTATTATCATAGCACTGCTCCCAGCATATTGAAACAGAAAATATTTGAAGGTTAATTGAATCAAAGATGGCGCTGTATATCACGTGTTACGACGGGTAAGTTCGTATACATCTATTAAAAATAAGATACATTTCTACGTTCAACTTACGATGGTTCATGCCATGTTATTGCTATGTTATTATGTATTGTCACCTATGCGTACTTAGCATTGTCCAGATTTTAGATTATGATGGAGGTGCGAAAGGGTCACTATGTACTATGATCAGGAAACGCCATACAAAAGAGGAAGTGACAAGGAACATTCATGGAGAACACAGTGAAAACAGCTTTATATTGTTTTCATCGGTTATCGAAAGTAACGACAAAAAATAAGCGATGAGTCCTGATGTTGGTCTTTTATAGTGAAATGCATGTGCAGACCAATGAAGTAAAAGATTTGAACTCATTCTGTCGAAAATAATTCGATCAAAAGAAGTAGTAGAATCGATAGTAATTCTCTTGATGTGCTTGCTGTCTGTGAATAGTTATTTACGTACATGTTTTGGACGATTGATTTTAGATAATTGAGCCAAAATGTCTTGAATAAACCGTCCCAGACAAGTACGTATAATCCGATAATAATTTTAAAATGTTCTCATTTTCGGGCCCGTCGCATACAATACAACGGAAGTTACATACCTACCTTGACCAAAAATTATTTTTGACTTCTGTGGAAGTATGGGGCTGTTCATAAGATACGTAACACAAAATTTAGAATTTGCCAGACGACTTCCTCTACCTGAAGTGCTTCTTGGATAGTTTCAAAAACTGTAAAACGACATTAAAATTTTTAGTTGCTTTAATACCAGAGTACGAACAAAAAAATCATCAAAGTGGCACTAATACCGAACAACCTGTGTGACAAAAGTTTGTACCCGTGTATAGATTCGCATCGCGTCCTCCTTATTATGTTCCGTTTGTTTAGACAGCTTTCAGCATCATTATGAGCGAGATCAAATCTCGATATAGGAGGTAGCAGCGCTCTCTTATCAATGGCAGCGAATATATGGTCGAGAAAATTTCAATAGGGAGGTGGATTTATGAAAGAAGAATATATGTGTACACAAACACACATATTTGTTGAGCAATAAATATGTCAAATGCGTTAAAACAAAAGTCAAACAATTTAAATGAAACAAAACCCAAACCACCCATACTCTTATTTCGAAACCCTCATATGTGTGTAAGTAACTCCCATATATGGACGTATATTATGCATATACACACGATTAAATGCTACACTTTCGGTATATGAATATTTCTTCTAAATGTCTTAAAATTAATTAATCCAACCCTTTTGTAATAAAACTACATATATCAACAACAACACATTTTATGCGAAATATAGAATAAAACACATATTTATGGGGCAACATACACCCATAATAATACACAACAAAAACACATTACTGAAAATAATTTTGACTTTTACTTTGGTGTAGCTCAAGTAAATAAAATTTTACAAAAGGTAATTTTAAAAGGCTCTGTGGGTATATTTATTGTGTGTTTTATTTTCCTAACTTTTCATTGAATTTCACTGTAATCATGGACTTTTCTTTTGTGTAAAAGGTCATACATGAATGCGAGAGAGAGGAAAATTATGGTGGTGCTTCAAAAGAAAAGTTTAAATGCAAAAGAAATGTCGTAAGCTCGAATGGTAGGATATCGCGTATATACCTACTCTATCTGCACTTCAAGATCTCTTTTGACATACGTATTTTAATTTTGTATTTTGTGATCGCATGATGATATCTTAGACTGCAGACTCAGAAGATTTTTTTTTTAATACAACAAAATAAACATAAATGGAAGAGGAGATCTCGAACCGTTTATTGTAAGTCCATTAAATTACTCTGCATCATTGGAAAAATTAGCAAAAAAAAACTCAACAAAACCATCGCCGGATTATTCAGAGTAAATTAACAAAGATTTTCGTCGGCAGTAGTTTCATTGTTTGTTGAACTGCCTTCAGATTTACTTTAGAAGTACATAAGAACACGTGCGCTGCAATGCAATGCAAATCAAACAAATATTTTATTTTTCAATAATCAATAATTGCCAACCGCATACGAATCACGTTCACTATGGGCGGAAGAATAAAATGATTTTCAATTTGTAATCGTAATTTCAAGATGTTTCATTTTAAAATGAAACAAACCAACAACAATTGCAACGTTAATGTAGTGTATGGATTATGGACAGAGCATGTAAAATATAAAATATGAATATTTGAGTTGACGACCACCCATAACAAACAATAAATTTCGCGCTGGAAATTCAAAAGGTTCTCAATCCGCCGAAAACCGATAAAATTGCATCCATAAAATTATGAAAATTGTTGTAAAAACCATTGTTAGACCAGATGAAATAATTCCGTAAAAACCTATCGCATACAATTTTACATAAAATGCACCGAGCAATCAACAGCGAAAAATAATATTGTCTTTTGGTTTACTCATTCAAATCACATATTATGGTCATAAAAACCGCATCGTGTCATCGCCGAAAGATGAGAGAAGAGGCCACATAAACGTTAAATTATTTGGATTTTTATTTCCATTTCCTTCTATTTATGTACGATTTCGAGAAAAAAGAATCGCTTTTCGTTCGGAACGTTTTTGTAACTGATCCGATTCGCAATTCATCTGTGACAATCGATTGGTCAACGTTGAGAGTGATTGTGTTCTTGAAATTGTGGTATTTTTAATAAGAGGAGAAACTTAATGTTTATATTATATCGAAACGGCATGAGTCAAGTACGTACACAATATACTGGACATTTTATTCACAAGCATTCTGTGTCATCTGCCATCGACAAAGACGACAATATATAGCGAAACTAATGTTAAAACGAATGAAGTAAAAGATTTTGTATCAAGCTATCAGGCTATATATTCAACAATAAAAGTACCAGATTTGGTGAGATACGATCCTGGTCGTTTCCAACAAGATTCGAATAATAGATCACCTGAAACGCTTCAAATTAACAAAGTTTCGTTTTTCTACTTCCGTTTTCTGAAATTTGATTCGATGTTTCAAGCGAGAAATTTCATTACACTAAAAGAGCGTAAAGTGTAATGTAAAGCCTTTTTCATCAAAATTCTAGCACAACGATTTCATGAATCATCGAAATCCAGTGACATTCAACATGGAACCATTAGTAATATTAAATGAAATAAAGAGACAAATTGCTGGATATTAATAACACCTACCATGGTATTAACAACATATATCGCGTTGCATTAAAAATATCTATTATTTGTACACATCTACACACATAAACTATATACACGGCGTATAAGGTAAGTTAGAGTCCACTTATATGTTATAATACCCGAGTCTCATTCATTTTTATTAAACAAAAATTTTTGTTCCATTCACTAACTTCATTCATTGACTCATATTGATTAATGATTGCTGTCAGTCAATCTTCCATCACCCATAGAAATTTGATTCTCTGGTGTGTTTTTTTCCGTTCGTTCGTTCGTTCGTTTGTGATTTTTAGCGTAATGTCTTAACTCCCTAAGAACAGACAATGCATGCATACGGACTGTTGTAATGTCGTAATGATGACAGGTGCCGACAAATATATTCTGTTACCGAAAGTGTATTTTTTACAGATATAATTTTACTAAACAATTTACTTTTCAACGTGTTTTTTGTCAGTGGGTTTTCGTATCTTCAAAGTGGATTAGGGACTCTTTTGTTTACATCAAATCCGATAAATAAGAGGTCAACATTATGTGTTTTTGATCTTTTTTTTTCCGTCTTCTTTTTCTTCGGTGGAGTGATATATTTGTCAATGTTGACGGTGATGCTTTTCAGTAATTTATTGACGTCATGTGAATTTTCATGATTAATTATATTGACTCGATTCTGGAAGCTACAAGTGATGGATATGATGACTTTATAAAAATTAGTATATGCCAGGTATGGTGTGACTGATATCTGACACAACAATGGGATGACACAAATTTACGGAAATTGTTTGTTGGGCTGGTGTTTATACAATATGAGGAATGAGTAATGATCTTAAGGAAAGCTTTGATATCGTGGACAATTTAGTAACCATTCAAGCGGAATCTGGAGTACTGGAATAATTTTCCGTTAAAAATCCTAACGTGGAACAGTGCTTTCCACTTGCAAACAAGCAGTTCTTGAGTAGAGTCTTGATCCATGGGAAATGTCTGAACAAATTTCTATCAGTCTTAGTATATAGCGACGAAAGTTAAACCCTATGAAACCAACCTAGTTCTGCTGTAAGTCAAAAAATTTTACAGGTAAAACAATCGAAATACAATGAAACGATAAACGCATCGCCATATTAACGATTAAATCTGTTACTTTCCTTGTATACGTAATAGTATATTACTTCCGAGGTTCCAAATTGTGTATTTGATAAGTGGGGTCTTACAGCCCGACCCGAAGGGGAGGGCTGTATTCCCCACTTGTCAAATACACAACTTGAAACCTAGTAAGTACAATGCTTTACGTGATTAGGCAATGTAAATGAAACATGCCGTAACACGTAAAATCTATTACTTCATTGGTTTGAATGTCAATTTTACTACATAAGACCATGTTAACTGAAGATCATTGCTTATTATTGTCATTACTGTCTACATCAGATGTAACGGGCAATTTCTAAAATCTTCAACTATCTTGCACTCTTCGCATCAGCGCACCAGCATTTGAGTATCTGGATTTCAGGATTTCAGATACCACAATCGGTTGTATGTACACCTAACCAAGATCCTTTTCATGTTAACCATAAGTGCTGGTACCATTTTTGCAAACACCGGCAGACGATAGTACTGGAACAGAGCGTGAAGACAACAAGAAAGGGCTACACGCATAGTTAAAAATAGACTTTAATAGACTAGATCACGGTAGCAAACACGATGTCATACGAAACAGCGAAACGAAAATAAAATACAAAATGTGTGGTATTCGGGCTTTCACGCTCAATCGTGTAACACAAAAAAAAGCTTCCCATTCCACAGACGGTAACTTTAAGACTGACTTTTTCTGTGAATTCCTCAATCCTTTATGCGAAATTGATTGAGAACTAAGCCGTTTCACGTTCTTCACGAGACAAGGTAGCAATAAAAGTTTAGTTATCATGATCCTCTCAACATACCTTCTCTATTAGACTCATTTACTTATGCAGTCGAGTTAATGTTACGGTTCATTTACTAACAAGCCTTTATTGGAAGTAATGACGGTTCAGTTGCAAATTTCAACATTTCCATACACTTTACCACATATATAAACAGTTACAAGCATGTCATAACCAGTAACTTACCAGTAAGTAAATGTTTTCTCGTTCTATAGCAATAAATTGAAAACATGAAAAAATGTAATTTAAAATAAACTACGAAATGCTATTGAACTTCATGTTCCAGGAAAAATATTATGCTCATGTTGGACATCAATTAAAGTACATGAGAAAATATACAAAACTGAATAATATTCCGAAAAAATTATTATTGTGACCATTTCGGTTCCGACAGACCCAGAACGATGTTAAAGAGGTCAAGTGAAATAAAAATTCTTTTAATCCGTAATACGATTTCTTCAGGACTGGTAAGGTATATTACACATGAACTGAACATGATGATGTGTTTAATAAAAATTTGTAAAACAACTCGAATATGACGGGAGTGAGTAAAAAAGATCACTAGAATTTGATTTCGTTTTTTTTTATTATTATTATTTGTCGTTTTGATATTGTTTGCTGGTTCGGTTGTAATAATAACGTTGTGCGCATTCAAAAATATAATTGCAAAAAGATCTCATTGATGATATCAGTGTTCAAATTAAAATGCGCACAGCGCAAAGATCAAATGGAGAATCATAATTCCAGACGAGAAAAGACAAAAACGTATCATATATCATTATATTTATATATTTTAAACATTCATGGTGGTTTATGGGTTTTGATGTTATAACGAGTTAAACAAATACAAACATTAAATTTCAAATTATTTATGGGCTGTGTGGATCGTACATTTTTTTTACAGCAAAAAAAAAACACATGTGAGAGACAGGTCTGGAAGCTACTTGTGTGTGATGATGATTTTTATTACTATTTTACAGGTATATTCTATGCAATTAAAATGTTTTGTATAGCTACTTCAGCCGGCTTGATTTCGGCTATTTTGATAGACGGTAACGTTCGTCTATTAATATGTATTTCGATCTATCAATACGAAACCCATAAATACAATGTCTTTGGGGAATCTACTTGTAATCTACTTTCCATTATTTAAATGTCAATTCTAGAAGAACTCGAGGCTATTGTGCAATTGAGACCTTTTCGCTGTGAAAATGTTAAAACAAATGAAGTAAAAGATTTTATTTTACTTCGATTGAATGAAGGATACTTTCGATAACTGTGTACCGTCTGTAAAAGGTTAAAAAAGTAAGCTGTATACATTAACTCATCAAAGTGTTGCAGAAGGGTTGGTATGTTGTTACACTTGCGAATGGAAGGTTTTGGCATTGATAGCATGACAGAAATGTACAGCTTTTTGCCATCACAGTATGACCATTGAAGTTGAAGTAACTTTTACCTTATAGATACGGTCATATGCCATCGTAAGCGACGAAAAGAATGAGCTCTGGCTGGTATTCTTTTATGTAGAGAAATGTTGATAGATTTTCATTTAATGAAGTTTTGCTTCACCCGCCTGAAGTAGTTGCAAAAGAAGTTGCAAAATTCGTAAAAGGAAAATGTTTTTTGCGACAACTTTTGCAACTACTTCAAACGACTGGGAGCAACCTGAAGTAGTTGTCAAAGTAGTTGCAAAATTCGTAAAAGGAAAATATTTTTTGCAACAAGTTTTGCAACTACTTCAAAAGGGTTTTTGCTTCAAAGTGAACAACATCGTCTGTTATCGACAACAACGACTAGACTATATAAAAGCAAAATTTGCCTACGTTCAATTTAAACGAAGGAAATAACAGATTGATCATCAAACACTAAACGTTTCAGACATATTCTGGTATTCGTAGTTTTCAATGTTCGAATGTAAAGAAACTTAATCAATGAAGCGCAGATTATTCAAGGGAGTAAAACGGCAAAACCAATGCTAAAGCTTATTTCAAGATATTACACCAACGCCATGGTCCTTGCATTAACATAGAAAATATTTGACTACTGATGCAAGACGAATGAGAGTATTCCAGCACTTTTAGAATAAGTTAGCAACGTTTTAAATACGAGACGAAGTCGCAAAAGCTAATACTGGTTAGAAAAATAACCATTACACATCTAGAGGATTTTCATATATATTTTTCAACCAAAGGCTGTAATGGATTTCTTCTTTTGTAGTTGGTGTGCCCATATAACGGGATAAAAAAGAAAAGTTACAAGTGAACTCGACTTTTCAACTTTGTACCCCTAAATAAACTCTGCCCATATGAATAAGTATTAAGTTGCTAGCAGTTAAAACAATTGAGCTGTCATAAAATTATTGGATTCACAAAAACAGCGTGAGAAAAATGAAAATTTCTTTCGAAATTATTTCTAAAAAAATTATAAAAAAGAAAGAAACCGAATTTAATAACCATTTTGAGTAACTTCCAAAAACATTTGCTAGAATTGCATTAACTGCTAAAAAAATAGCTACAGGTAAAACCGACAAGGATCTTGAAGCGAGACAAAGAAACATGTACAATAATAATTAATCCGAATTTTATATCTTCATCATAATAATAACATTTATGGTGTGATAATGAGATGACCATCGTGGACATAAAATGGATTGTTAGTGAAAATTTATATTTATTAAATTGAAGCCAAATTTAACTTCTTTTCATGTTGTTTATTTTAACGTTTTCATTTTATTGCTGAGAAATTTGTTTCACGAAAAAAAATGAGTGACCGAGATTTTATATAATTTTGAAACTATCCAAAAATTTAACCTGATATACATCTCTAAGCATGTATCTAACAATTAATTTTTTTTTAATTAGATTAAATTTCAGAGCAGAGCAGTTTTCGTTAATTTATACCATTTTGTCTGTCTAAATCTTTGCTGTTTTCTTTTTATTATTCAATGCTTTTATTGTTTTAAATGATTTTTTGTTGAAATTAATTGCTGTAGATTTTAGATCAAAAATTTAAGTTTTATTCGGTCAACGTGCGCAAACTGACGTTTACGACATTCACTTGGTTGACCCAGTTAAAGCTTAATTAGAAAATATCCATAAACTTCGGTTTTTGCTTAACTCTCGGCGTAAATAAGCCAAACTCTCACTAGTCCACCCCTGGACACTTCGACAAAAAATATATAAGAATAGCATGAATAGTGTCCCACCCTTGCACTAGTCTTATTACTAGACTATGCGCCTCTCGGACTTTTTGGCGCCTAGGCAAAATTGTTAGTTTTTCGTCACTAGCTTAAAAATAATTACAATACAGCTAGAAACAGCTCAGCGCGTAAATTGTCGTAACATTCGAAACAGTAGGAACTCGTAATTTGACAGTTGTATGTATAAAATCCCATTAGAACTGTCGAGTTTGATCCAGCATTGTTGGAAGCAGAAAAGTTTTGGTGCGAAAATTTTGGTGAGCTGCCTGAAAAAGATGTAAGAAACATTCAACAAGTTTGGGAGTCTACTGACATAGAGCGAAAAATCGAATTTCTGAGTGGTTCTTTCGAAAAAACGTGGGATAAGGCGCGATTTAAAGCAAACTCTGCACGTGAAACAGGTGCTTGGTTGCATGCACTACCGTCGCCACCACTTGGGACAGTTCTATCCAATGATGAATTCTGAGTGGCACTATCACTACGTCTCGGCTTACCAATCGTTCAAACTCATGTATGCATTTGTGGAGAAAAAGTTGACAAATACGGACATCATGGTTTATCGTGTGCTGAGGCTAAAGGCACGAATTCACGACATGCAAATGCAAACGGTATTTTCCAACGTGCATTGAAATCAGGTCAAGTACCGGCTATTCTCGAACCACCTGGGTGTTCTCGGCCAGATGGAAAACTTCCAGACAGAATGACTCTAATCCCATGGGCGAGAGGGAGGTCACTGCTGTGGGATTTTACATGCAGGGACACTTTTGCGCCTTCGTATCTGAATGGATCATCCAATCATGTCGGTTATGTAGCGAAACAAGCCGAGAGGAAAAAAATCAGTCATTATTTGGATTTGGCCCATCATTTGTAATCAATTGTAAATTAATTATCATTTTACGAAATGAATAAATCACATTAAAATCACAACATTATTACTTCCGATGATAGAGTGTTAAAGGAGAGCGAAAACCATTTCAACTTAACTGATCTCGGGATCATTTTGACATGAGACTCCGGGATCAGTTGAAGTAGACTAATCAGCAATCGATGTTTTTAGCCTACCAATTTAATGTTTTGCTTAAATTTCAACTCATCAGTAGGTGTATTTGAGTAAGCCAAAAATACATTGAAAATCATTTTTTTTTACATTGTAACCCTAACGCCCAACATTTCCATAAATGAAAATTTATTTTTACATTTTTGATTTACTACAAAATCAAACAATGTTATACAAGGACCTCTAAGAAATTGGCTAAAATAAAAAAAAAAATCTCTACGTGTGGCGTTATCGCGGTGACATGTTCACAAATAAAACTCGCTGCATGAGGTCCTTGTACTTTCGTACCCACTAAACTATATCTCACTTTAGGCTTCTTCCAATATTTTTCTGATCATGTGTACCTTTTTCGCTCTTTTAATGGTTAGGTACCTTGGTGCTCCATGTGCACATATACATATATTTCTCGACCATTTGAATCTTTTGAAAAAGATAAATTTCTTATTTATAATCATTTAAAAATCAATTGACACTTTACAAATTAAAGTAAAAAGATCAACAAGAACACACACACAAAAAAACATTTTAATAAATGTTCAGATTGTGCAAAAATGTTGTCGTTTTTTAGCTGTTGTGTTGGTTCGCTTTCAGGTTATATATGCTGGAATTGGAAGTGTCTTTTAATCATTGGATGGAACGGAAAAAATAATGTTGCGGTCATTTTATCATAAAACATGATACTCTTGTTGCTATTGGTCTTTTAATATAAATCAATATAACTAATGATTTTATCAATAAGATGATGTTTTTTACCGGACATACCTGTCTGCATACAATGCAGTGTTGTCGAGGTATCGATGCGATGGTGTAAATTTACTGACAGCACTGAAAAACGTGGAAATTATTATAACATGATCTTTTAGAAGTCAACTCCTCTCAGAGGAGACCCCTGACTGAAAGACGTAAGCGCGGCAACTAAGATCTTTTATTGCTTCACAACGTCAAATCATCAGATCTGGTACTTCTTTTGTTTAGAATATGATTTGGTGTTTAGGAGAAAATCTATTACTTCAATTAATTTTGTCACATGCATTTTACAATATAAGAAACTACTAGACAGAACTCATCGCTGATTCTTATCGTCGTTGTCGATAACAGATGACTCGTTGTAAAAACCGTTGATTTGTGACTGTCTTTTATTAATGTTTAGACTCTCCCAGTTATAAGGCTAAACCTAAACCAAGGGCCAATAATGGCAGAGTATATATGCATGTACTTTTGAATCAACACGTTCAACAAATATTTCCAGCAGGACGTTGTAAATAAAACTTATTTTGATATGTTCGATATCACATAAAACGTAACATACGTCCACTGTCCATGTTCAATTTGAATATTTATACAGAAATTATTTATTTGAAATTGATAATCATAAACCATTCCAATAAGACATAACCATAATCTACCACATGCTGCTAAATTAAACACTACACACCGTTGCAGTTATGCCATATTTGCATGAACGTTAAATGTGTATATATACAATGTGTCCTTTTCGTGTGTCGTTATTGTTTATTGGTCGATATATGGTCGATGGTTTTCGTTTTTTACTTCTTTAGTTTAATCGTGACAATTGTTTATTTTTATTAAAAATCGATAAATTTTTTCGACTGAATTTATTTATGTTATGAGGACATAGGCGAGTCATATAGTAATAAAACGCGCAATATCCAATATAACTTCAATACGCAACCTTTGCATTTTATTGAAATTGAAGTATTATTATTGGCGATGCATTTATTTTATGAAACAAATGTTATGGTTAATGGAGACATTATTGCGCGCGGGTGAATTATTCACAGTCATAAAAATGCCTGAGTGTTGTTCGCCTAGGATGGGATATTATTTAAAGCGTTACCGATGGTGGGCAATTGTTCTAAACGAGAGTAAATTTTTACCAGATGAATTTAAATCGAATTCTATTTTGAATTTATTTGTCAAGCAGTGGTACTTATACTTATGTATTTATTGCTGACTTGTATTGTGTGTTTTATCGTCGAACATTTTATTAAACGATAAACATTGATTGTTTTCAGCTACCCACAGTATCAGTGTTCAGGCTTTTGTTTTCGTTCATTTTATTTGTATTTTTTCCAACAAAAAAAAAACATTATTTCGAAGATTTCAATGTAATTTCAGATCTTTAACAGAAAACACAGATTAACTTTCCGTAAGTTAGAGGCAGTAAAAAAATCTATTTCTTTTTTTCGTGCACTTTACGTCTTAAAGACACTCTTACATACAAAAGGCAATGAAATTTGTTTCTTTTCCATGTTGCAGTTTTACCTGACTTACTACACTCAACATATCTATATAAACACAAACGAAACGAGAAGAAAAAAAGAAGAGCACACACAAGACACAACAAGCAGCCAAAAAAAGCAAATAACTTCTTCACTCCGGTAGCCGATTGTCATGTATTGCATAAAATCCGTGATCGGATTTTTTTTTATTATTATTTCACCGTTGTTTGGTTGCTCCCTTAAAAATAAAAACAAATTACGAACAGGTAACTCTTACCAATAAACATTTTTATTTTTATCTGGTTAGATCTTTTTGTAAGATTTTATTGGTATTATTTAACGTGAACATGAGTGTGTTGATTTTGATACATTGAAACTGTTGCATAGTTTATTCGATTATATACCCATACAGAGGATACATTTTATGGTTGAGAGACAAAGACTGGTTGTGAACGTTAAATGAAGGTGGAAATTTTGTTAGTTTTGTCCTGATGACTGTTACATTGTGAGTAAAAGTCGTGTCGTGGTAAAAGTAGTATGGAAACGGAGCAACGGTACTAAGAAGCGACAAAAAATATTGAGTCATTCTGTCGCTCAATCGGTAGAACGATGGACTCACTGATTATGCGGGTTCGATCAAGCTCATTTGGACCATATGATGTAGTTTTTCCTGATCACTGATGATTAGTATCTGTTATTAGTAACATCTCTACTGATTCTAACAAAGTCTCACAAAATAAAACGAAATCTCTAATTTGACACATCACCTTACACTTAAGTGCGACATTAGGGTGGTCCAAAAACAACTTTATGGTCATGTCAAGAAACTGAGGTAAAAAATATCGGGGATAAATCGCTTTTGCTAGGCTAGCACAAAATCAGACACCAAAACAGCCCTCAAATTCAGAGCTACTAAAATCAGCTCCAAAATAATAGAGGTTGTCAAGAGCTACAAGTCTGGCACAGGGACAATTTTGTCCGACTCAGACATGTATGACGTAGTGAGTTTATTTCTACTTTTTTTTATGTCGATCTTAGTTGCTCGTGGCTCGAACAGGTCATTAAAAAAAATTCATTCAAATTTTGGACCACCCTAGTGCGACATCTACATTCGAATAGCCAAAATAATTTTCTACTCCAAATAAAAAGTGAAAAGAAACTTTCTCTAACAAACGTTGGAATACACAACAGGCCCATTGGCGGTTTCGATGCCAAAAAAAAGATAACTTTCCTTATCCATTCTATTCTATCATATCATTCTACACAATCCTTCAACAGGAAAATCTTTTGTGTCTCTTAAAAACCCATCATTGAAATTACCGAATACCAATTTTTACGCTTCAAAGTATAAATTCTTGCAATACATTACAATTCGAATGTCAATTGGTAATATTCCTTGGATTCTTTAACCGATTTCTTTTTCTTTTTTTCTCCATCCACTCCGTTCGATCTAATGACCTTTAATGGTATTCGATCGTGTGAAACAAGTCTTTCTATTTCGCATGGGAACCGAAAATTGATCAATGCCAAATATTCTTTTATATATACAATGTGATATCAACGAAACCGCCAGCAACTTGCCAATCGTCTCTCAATTCGCAATACCAATCCGTGTATTAATATATAATACCAACAACGACAAAATTCTATCAATTTGGTTATTTTATTTCTCTTCGTTTTCAATTTGAAATTCCTTTAATTGCACACATACATCAAGAACATTAACTCCATGGGTTTCGATTCCACCAGTCAATAAAAAGTTCTTCTTCTTTTTTTCGGTCGGTCGGTTCTCGGTTTATATTTTCTCATACATGGAAATAGGCTTTTTTCCCAATTTATTTAATGTTTTATTGGAAAGACATCCAGTAAAAAAACCGAAATAAATTTTTTTGTTATTAATTGATGACCTTGTCATAGCTACCGAAATAAACAACAGATCATCAGTATCTTAATTATTGATCTGGCAATTAATTTTAATGATTTTTAATCAATCAAGACCATAAAATTCATATTTCAGTCAAGTGTATTTGTTAGTGGGAATAACATCCAGTCGGAATTTTAATGTTCACATTCAGTCCAGATTTGGTTGATTTTTATATCAGAACCAGAATTTTTATTTCAGAGATTCGTTAATTAAACTGCTTTTCGATATTTATAGATGAGGTTATGTAAATAAGCGATCTGAAGTGACCCACACCAATAAAAATAATTTTTAAATTCAAATTTCTAAGAAGATTTTGTGAGCTATTTGTGATTTGTGGAAGACTAGATCACTGTGCCGACCGGCCGATGGCTAGAGAGTCCTATATCATTTTGTGTCTGCAGTCAGTTTCTCAGTTGATTCATTCATACAAGTAAAAGTTCTTGCACCTGTTAATGCGGGTGAAACAGATACACGCACGCGCTTGGTAAAGGTAAAACCATCTAAAGACATTTTCTTTGTATGAGTGGATCAGCTGAACCCAAATGCATCACTTAATTCAAAGTTGCCGACTGTAAATGTTCAACATGATAGTGGAATCGAATCAACGAAAAGTCGAATGATGTACATTTGTGCAATATTTAAGCAACAGGTTATCAACGCAATAAATATATTTGCTCACTTACCAAGTCGAAAATTGTGGTCTCGAACTTTCGCTGTTTTTCTAAAAGAATTCATTCGACGTGGTCTACTGCTCTATAGATGAGGCTAATACCTTATAACAGCCGAAACTTTTCCTTTTGCATGTGAAGACAAGTTGATTAAATGAATTGATAAGGATTACATGAAAAAGAACATGTTGAAATGGTCAGAATCATGAAACTAATACTAAGAGAATTGCAATATGTACCATCTAGTTACGTGAATTGTATTACACTTCCTTTGAACTTTGCTTTGCGGAGTAGTGAACAGATAATGAACAGACTAAAATGAGACATAAATTCGATTTGAAATATTTTCAAATTAATTTACCGTTCAGCCACACAGTCGAAAAAAAATAGAGAAAAATCGTATCCATTCAACATTTGAGTTCAGTTTTTGTTTCTTCTTCTTTTTTTTTTTTTTTTTTTTATTTTCATTGCTCTCGCATTCATTTAATACGCGATTTTTTTCACTTGGATTTGATCAATTATTTTCTTTCATTTCAAAATAAAATTTATGACTGCACATTTGGAGATTGAATATAATTTTTATTTAACGCCACATTAAATGCGTTTTTTGTGTTTGAATCAGACGGAATAATTTTTTTTTTCCTTCTTCTCTCCTCCAACATTCTGGTTGATAAGGGTTTTTATTGTGATTAATTTTTTTGGCTGCTTTTATTGAATTAGGATGGTTTGCTTTGAAGTTGTTTGTATATACTATTTATCATTGAAATGCGCGACGATCTGAGAACATATGGTTTTAATGAGATATTCGGAGTTCAATCGTTTTGTTCTTTAACTCAGTCGTAATTAAATTCTTCTCGACGGCGAAAAATACAGGAACGGATGGTGGGTTCTGACGTGTATATATCATCTGTTATCGACAGTGTCAATGAAAAATTGAGAAAGCCTTCTGCGTACAGGATATTCATCTGTTTTCGTTGACGAGACAAAATAACCGACAAGATCTAATTAATGCGAGTTAATATGCCAAAATCCGTGATAAAACGAATGAAGTAAAAGATGTCGATTCAATCTCTTAACTGTTAGCACGCAGTGGAAGCGTGCTGGGCCTATAACCTGTTACCATGGAGTAATTTAACGACCGGTGATTAAGAGTTGTCATAAAGAACTAAAGTTCATTCTTTGAGGGCATTATTAGGAAAAACGGCTGAGGGCATTTATAGTTGGGTCTCATATGTGAGATTTCATAGTGCAGTGAAAGCCAATTCTTTTTAAAATGACAAAAGCAATTTTTTTTTCTTCACATTATTCCTAGATACCTAAACTGCAAAACAACACCAAATGCATTTAAAATAAAAAGAAAATTTTTCGATTTGTAGTGACGATTCAGTGTTGAAGTCACGCTACTCGAAATGTGGCCGAAGTCAAGTTATTTTTGGATTCTTATAACAAGGATTAAAATAGAAAACGATAACATTTGTGTGCATGGGTCCGTGGCAGGGCCTATTTTTTTCGAAATTTCTAGAATTTCTATACCTCCCCGCACCCCGTCTGTAAAACGTGCTTTACAGTAGAATAAATAAAACTTCGATAAATGTAACTGTTTACACGAACATTGAAGTGATTTATCTAGTATCTCGGTGTAATGAGGTCGACCTTCAACTTCGTTTCGAACCACACAACTTCGATCTGAGATACCATTTTACAGTTCAAGTAGCACAAACGGGAACCGAGAAGAACCTGAACTCCTCTCACCTTCCATACATTGTATACTACCTGATGGCACCTGGTAATGTTATAGTTATTTATACTTGTACACTACGGTTTCTCAGACGAGCTGCACCTTGTTTCTTTTTTTCAATTTCAAAAATATTACGCTTTATTGACTGCCGCTGGTTAAGTAAAATTATCGAAGGGACTCCTCTTTCTCCACATATATATTAAAAATGGTACCATTGCCGGATGATATGAAAGCGTTATACAAAAGATTCTTAAATGATGACACGATCAAGGTCAAAACTTTGTTTTTACATAAAAAGAAATGAAATTACAGACGGTTGTGAGTGATTTGAAATGATCCGAAAACTATACGAAAATACTCTATGCATTAAAAACATCGAGAGAAAAAATGTGTTATTAATTGCAATCATTTTTCTTGTTTTCATCTTCGACAGAACGGATAAAAGTAAAGTAAAAAAAAAAACGAAAATTCAAAAAGTTTTTTATTTGAAGAAAAAAATGATAAAGAACTTTTACGCAGGTTAAATTTAATATTTTTGTTTATAAATATTCGTTCAATAGGTTCAGTTCATACCAAGGATTTTGTTGTTGGTGTTAGCGACGGACGTAGAAATGTGTTTTTTTTTTCCTCTTATTATTATTATGATTTTTATATTTAAAATAATTTGCGTGAAAATATGAATCAAATTTCATAAATTAATGTTCGACATTTGTTACAATTGGAAATGGTAAAGGGACATTAAAGCAAAGATTAACCTTTAATGTTTGCCGGCACGATTTCGATATATAGTATCGTACAATAATACACACCACGGACATGTATCCACTACGACCAACAAAGATGATAGATTTTTATTGAAAATGTATGTTATTGAGAAAATGTTTTTATGGGATTTTTTTTGACTCCATCTTTCGGGCTCTGTGTATACATATATATCGTTCAGATGGTGTTATATTATGGCAACGTTTTTATCGAATGCAAGAACAACAACGTGAATTTCTGTTTTTATATATTGTACATAAGATGAAAAATGTGAGATATTCGGCATAATGAATGAGTAATGTCGATTTGGTTCGGTCGGTTGTGTTATATTGTTGACATTTGATTTATTTGGATCTGGGAGATTTATTGGGTGTAAATATTTAAAAGAATTTATACTTGAGTCATTGAATGGTCTATTATGATATTTTCTGTTGTTTAAAGATTCGATTCGATGGTCCTACATCAATGATATACTTTTATGAATAAAATAGCAAAGGTACTTGAGTCTATCTGAATTTGTGAATTAAATAATTTATGAAGGTGCCTATTCTTTGACTATGTGGATTATTCACTCAGTCCAATCAGTTTAACATTTCAATTACATGTGCGTTTCAAATTGTGCTTAGTGTTGGGACTTAAAAAAAATGATTGAGATGTTAAACATCAGGTGGTTGGTTGGAGTCTCTTTTTAAATTTTTCTGATTAGGCATTTGATCATCTCGGTTGTCTTACGAAAGACTTTAAGTGTATGCTTAACGAAAAGAAAGCCTAACCTTTCCTACACGACAAGTGTTATAGCATTATAAGTATTGGTTCTACTACTTCATTCACTCTAACAATTTTTTCAAAACCAATGCGGAATATTTTACTTCGTCTCTTTTAACATACATTTTCCTTTATAATACCACATTAGTAAAGGCCATAGAGGTCAGAGGTCATCTTTTCGTTTTGTCGTCGAGTTTAATAACAGATAAATACGTTTCAAGCAAAGGTAACTCAACGTAACTGAATTTGTGAATTAAACAATTTATGAAGGTGCCTCTCTTTGACTATTAGTTTTATTTAGTCCAATCAGTTTAACATTTCAAATAAATGTGCGTTTAATGCTGAGATTATTTTCTGTACAAAAAATAATTTGTTTTGGCTAAACGTAAAGATTGATATGTTAGCATCAGGTGTTGGAGTCTCTTTTTCAATTTTTCAGATTAAGTATTCGATCTTCTCGGCTTTTTTTGTGGAAGACATGTACATATTTGTAACGAAAAGATAGTTTTACTCTACTACTTCGTTTAATCTAACAATTTTCCCAAAACCAAATGCGAAATCTTTTACTTCATCTCTTTTAACACACATGTTTCGGTTTGTCGTCGTGACCGATGACAGATGGATTCAAAATCTGTTTACGTTCATAGTTGTTTTTTCGATTCTTTAAAGTAACGTAATGGTTTGATGCACTCGCTAAATTCTATTAAAAACTGGGTCAGACCATTAGTATGCTAGGATATACTGCAATTAGTCGATGAATTCCAATGTAAATAGAAATCAACTTACGAATCACTTATTTTTAAATGAAATTCCGAATATAACCCTCAGAATAACCGTTTTTGAACCACACTCAGCTTATCTGTATAATAGATATAGAAAATGTGCAGTAAAAATTGCATAAAATTAAAATAATTTATGATCAAGATATTGCAGCGCACATTACACATAATAATTTTCAAATAATTGAAATGCACATCAAAACTGGCGATGAACTTAAAACCGTGTCGTATCAAAAATATGGTTTGAGAGCCTGAAGGATTTTCTCTATATATACAACCTAATATAAAAACACCGAAGAAAGCGAACAAGTTCATTAAAGCATACATGGAGAGTTCATCTTCATCTCCAGCAATAACTCATTACCATGAAAACTAACTTCTAATTAGTTATGGCTTGTGCGATAAAAACCCAAGAATATTCGAAAATTTTGCTGATTAGCTTGCAAATTAGATGCAAGAAAATTTTGTGAAAAATAGAGGAGAATATCAATTTCAAAACGCTCATTGCAAAATTAATATTATTTGTGTATGCCAAGATGATGGCGATGGATGGCAGATTGCGAACCTGTCATGAATTATAAAAAAAATAATGGAATTTCTTCTTCAACTCAGGTTTTTTTTTTCATTATATTATTTTTATCTCGTCTCAGTGAACGATAATACCCATCAGTCTAACCCTTGTAATATTCGCACGAAATGAATATGTGTTTTATTACAATAAATTCAGCTGGTGTTAAGCAAATATACGAAATTTATCTACATGTGGTGCCCCGGTGCGAGACTTTTCTTCGACGGTATGGTATAGAATTTTCCTCTATTACATAAAGAAAAAGGATTTCTATTTTGACGTTGGACAATTGGCCATCGGTTTTACCATGACAGACAGATTTGATCTGACATTTTCTAGTAATGGTTTAAGTTCAACGAGAAAATCATTTATTTGTGTGTTTATATAAGAAAAACAATATATCATTTAGAATTAGGGCAGTACTCGCTTTCTCTCTCTCTCTGTCTATTTGTATTGTACATATGTAGTTCCAGTTTTAATATTATATCCACAAATAAGATAAATGGATTTCGTATTATAATATTCGCATTTCTATATCTCAACCGAAATGGGGATATATATTACGATAAATAAACACACAAAATGATTAATCTCTCCACAAAGAATATGATGGCTCAGTAGCCTAGCTGGCCCAAAGGTATATTTATAGTTGAATTCGGATAGAGGAACTTATACATACCAGATGAATTAAAATGGAACAATGAAGTATATTCGGTTAACGAAAATATTTCGGAAAGAAATCTACCTGCTCTACTGCTCTACATACACAACGATTATACCTGACTTTGACTTTCTTCGCTAAAACAAATACGAACGAATTGCTTACAAGTCAACCACACAATACAGTTTCGTAATTTTTAATCATTTATCATGTTGTCCTTTTAAATGGAGATTCTGTGTGCATATCAGTCACTCATGAGACTACAGATTGGAACAATATATGGTAGTTATTACGCTGCCCGACACGAAATACATTTGTTTTAGAACTAATGGTAGATATGTACTGGAACTTTGGCTTTGACCGCCAGAAGTTTTCTCAAGTATCACAAGGTATCACTCATCGTAGAAAATGCAAGTTGGCAAACTATGTGTTGAGGCCATAAGGCTTTATACAGGTATAGGGGAATCTAGCACACGGTGCCAGAGGAAGGCACTTTTAAACTACGTAAAAGGTGAACTCGCACACGAAATTTTATGGCTGCAAATGCTTTTTAGCCCTGTCATCGACTTAATGACTTCTTTTACAAAATTTTCCGTATCGAAAATCGTGTGCGAGTTCACCTTTTACGTAGTTGTCAAATGCGTTGTTTTAGCACCGTGTGCCAAATTACCTTACGCCTTTCGATTCGAGAGTCTGTCTTGCCAGACAAGTTGAATATTTAACTTGTCTAGCCGACCTTGTTCTTAACGCAATTTCGATTTTCTACAATCTCTGACGGCTGAAATATGCATTCGTCTGCCCCGGTTTGGCCTAGTGTTTTTCGCATCGGGGTGTGATGGAATAGATTTCAAAATGTTCATTAAATCTATAACTTCTTTTGCTGAAGTAATAACTCAGATTTAAAAATCTACTACTTCAAAAGTTTTAATATTTTGCTACTGCTTGTTTTGCCTGTTATTAACAGGAAGCTAGGTTTTAAACCATTGAGACCATTGGGTATATAACGCTTCTTGTGCAAAGTCCCTTGTATATTAGTCGCCGTAATTGTTTGTTAGTTAATGTTTTAAATGACATAATACGTGATCCAAGATATCGTAACAATTACAACCTTTACATGAATCCATTCAACTATAAAAGCAATATCACGTTAAACCATATTTCGGATGCATCATTGTACCTGTTTCTTTCTCCCCATTTAATATCGTAAACTTTTTACCATTCATTTCTCAAATAAAAATCGAAGATTCATTTTCTTAGAATTTTATCGAACTCTGCGTACAATGTATTACAAATGAAATAAAAAAAAATATTATGCTCAATTCACCTGAATCAGATGAAGAGATGGTTCTCAAAAATAGATAAATAAAAAAAATATTTTTTTAATGTGAGATGCATGAATAGATTTTAAATTACCTCATAATTTGATGATGTTTTTTGTGTGTTTGCTGTTGTTGCGTGCTACTTTAACTTGTGTATCATAACTCACAACTGTTATCGGTTTCGAAGTCTTTTAGGATGTGCGTTGAATAAATTTGTACACATTATTCTGCAATTGGTCAATATGTTTGTTATTGCCTCTCCGTTTAAAATAAAATTCAATTTGAGTTAAGAATTGAAAGAAAAAAATTGTTTCAGGTTTGGAACCTAATGTTCAACTTGTTACTTACTGTCAAGAGTCTGATTCCTGAATTATTGTGTAGATATTTCGAATACATAATTCACAAACTTTCGAATGAAAAAAGGAGCCTTTTGGGGAGCCTCATATAAAGAAATCTTTTCATGCCAAAATGAATCTCTGCAGAGATGCATCCTTCGAACTCTAACTCAAAATACGAGAATTCCCTGCAATGCTGTAATGTACATTGATCCATACTGTCTTGACTTTTAAGTGAGAAACGTCTTCCTTTGACTGAGAATGCGTAATTCATTATAATGATCTGTTATCGGCAGAAATGACAGAAAAAGCGATGACTTAATGTTGGTGTAATGAATGGTAAACCGAGTGAAGTAAAAGATTTTGTGCCACCGAGAATTGAAATACGACTCTTTTCAGCACTCATTTTAGTGTTGTAAAGTGACTTATTTCAGCATCCGTTTGATGTGATATTACAACACTCAAAGCAGTGTTGATATGGAATTTGTATGAGTTGTTACAGCATTCGTTTGAGAAAATGCAAAGCAATGTGATCGATCAAATTTGAAGAGTGATTCTTTACAATGAAAATTATGATTGTTTGTTCTCGCTCCGCTCGTAAGGAAAACTTGGGTCTAGTGCTGAAAAAATCAACATTACAATACTTGTAGATTTAGATTTATCAGGGTGGGACGATCACCTAGGTGATCTTGAAACACAGATCTTGTGATCCTTTGTTTCCTTCCCGGTCATCATTTAAATCAAGACAACCTTCCGGTCGCCGCCAGGAATCTGTCCAAAGTGGCAGGTCCCAGGGCGACAACTTCGGAGGGTTGTACGACGTAATCTCCAAGGAGCCTGCGTCTTAGTTGAAGAAATTTAGGACATTCACAGATGACGTGTATGCCCGTTTCTTCTTCTAATCCGCAGGAGCACCAAGGAGTCGCCGAGAGCCTTAGCTTATTGAGGTGCCGATTCAGCCCGCAGTGTCCAGTAATTGCACCAACCACTCTCCTTATGCATTTCCGGTCCATGCTGAGCAAATCTTTAGCCCATCTAGCGTTCGGCCTCGGGAAGAATCGCTTCGTGTGAGCGCCTCCCTCGTACGCATTCCAGCGCTCCAAGTGTTTACCCTCCACCCATTTCGATCTCGCTTTTGCGCATATCGAATCGGGTATAGGTAGGTACGGTTCAAGCCCGTCTACGAGAGCAGCAGAGCCTGCTTTGGCAAGCTCATCCGCCTTCTCGTTTCCATCCACGCCAGAGTGTGCGGGGACCCAAACCAAGCAAATCCGGTTATTTTGACCCACCGAGTTTAGGTAGTCTTTACATTCTTTGATTAGCTTGGAGATCGTTACGGGTGACGATATTGCTTTTATCATCCCCTCGTTATCGATACAGACCGTTACGTCCTCTCCTTGCGTTCCCAAAGGCAGAGCTTCTTGAACTCCTTTGAGCACTGCGAAGACTTCCGCCTGGGGGACGCTGACAAACTTACCCAGGTGGAACCAGCTGCCTTCTTCGCTTTCTGGTCTGAAAACGCCGGCTCCGGTCCCTACCGAGGTTTTAGATCCGTCGGTAAATATGATTTTACCTTCCCTATGCAGATCTGTGGGCCAGCCGTTTAGCCAGTCCTGTCTGCCTGGGAACCTAACATCAAAGTTCCTGGTAAAGTCAACTACAATACTTGTAACACAACATACTATTTCATCAAACAATCGAAGTAACTTTGAACAATAGAAGTGTACATTAAATTATGACACCGTTTTACTTACCGTTTCTTATTACAGATTGTGCATCTCTGTCCTAATTCTTGGTATATATCAAAGGTACATACGCTATTTTATGTATTGACGAAAGCTACATAAATATATCATCCACGCAAATGTCATAAAAGGTTTCGATCAGAACACTGTCCAACTACTGATTTATCAAACCATAAAACAATATTAATTAGCTTTGCTTCTTACTCAGTGATCAGTGCCATCAACTTAGTAAGACCGTTCAAAAATAGCAAATCAAAATCAAATAAAATCTCCCATTTTATTGAATTTCCTGCAAAACCATTTCTCACGCATGTAATTCGCATAAAATGTATAATTAATAACCACACCGGGTACTATAAATCGTACGAATTAATACGCCAATAATTAACGAAACCAAAGTCAACTCAACCAATATCGACGATAGGACATTATAAAAGTTACCCATATCATACCGGTATAAGGTACATATTACACTAAACCAATCAAAATTCCATCATTTGAGTTACTATATTGGCATTCATTCTACGATGCAATATATGCCTTAGATGAAAATTATTTGTGTATATTGCACTTTAACGATATGTTATTTATGATTGACCATATAAAACTGAGCAATTAAATTCGATAAAACACAAAAATTTATCTTCGTGTTGCTGGATTTAAAAAAAAAACTGTTTTCTGTTTTACAACATCCAATATAAGGCTAAACTAAATGCGAATAGTCAATAAAATTTAATAAAAATGGTTTCTTGCAATACATAAAGTAATTGTGCCACATTTAAAACAAAATAGAAGTAATAACAGAGAACCTGGCAAGCGATTTTAAGTCATCAGGCATGCTACGCTGATAGTCTCTATAATGGGACGCGAAAAAAAAACAACAACAAACAAACATCAAATTCGAAACCACTCTACGTCCCATCAAAACCAGCATGTCTGCCCATACAAGATATAAACCGAAACGTTAATGAATCTGGTTAATAGGCTTAACAGCAATTCAATCAACTATTTGATAGAGTTATAAAATAAACATTTTCATATTGTGAATATGCTCATGTTGGATAACATCGATATTTTTTAATTTAATTATGGGCCATCCATTCGGCGACATTACGTTCATATATATAATGTAGGTGGGTTTTATACGGTGGAAGTATATTTATATTGGAAAAATGCAAGAAAAGATGGCAATAAAGTGTTTATCGTAAGCGATTTGTTCGATGAAATTATTGATATGTTTGCGTTCGATTGGCAGTTTAATTTTTACGATTTTACCGATGATCTGACATGAAAATCTACTCATGCTAAAATCTACTTATAAAGTGAAAAGATATTAAAATTCAACCGCAGAGAAAGAGTTGAAGGCAATAAATAGACCTGTATGCGGTGGTATACAAGAACGTTACGCAGTACCTTACGGTTTAATATTAATTAATGCATAGAAATAAGTCTTTGTCACAAATAGTGTATCAGAGACGTATAATATCATGTTAATATGTGTCTCAGACGGGTGAACAAATGGTATTATCCTTTAGTCAATTTGTCTTTTTATTGAAATACCAGATATGTGAGTCAGTGTGAATAACAATTGTTGTCCTTCTGTGGTGGTAAAACGAAAATTACGTTTGTGTACACAATATTACAAACAAGCGAGTGCAGTGAGTGCACGCATTTTACATATCTATACATATAAATCTGAACATCGGCGCACCACGACGCCCCTCGGCGCACCTCGGAGCACCACGGAGCACCTCGGAGCACCACGGAGCACCTCGGAGCACCACGGAGCACCTTGGAGCACCAAAGGGCCTCCTAGGGGTCAGCCGGTCCGCCCTTCGAGGCCATTTTTAGAAATCGGCCTCCGTCGGATCATGCGGTCAGTCCTCCGAGGCAGATTTTCAAACTTGGCCTCCAACGGATCAGCCAAACAGTCATCCGAGGCCATTTTTTAAAATCGGCCTCTGAGAAGTCAGCGGGTTAGCTTTCTGAGGCCGTTTTTCAACATCGACCTCTGACAGATCAGCCAGTCAGCCCAGCGAGGCCCTTTTGAAAATTGGCCTTCGAGAATTCAGTGGGTCAGCTCTCCGATGCCGTTTTTTGAATCGACGGATCAGCCGGTCAGTCCCCAGATGCCGTTGTTCAAAATCGACTTCCGATGGAACGGCATGTTAGGCAGTACAAGGCGATTTTGAAAAACGTCAACTAACGCCATTTTTCGAAAACTACATTTGAATATCATTTAGTTTCTCAAAATCCGTCTCACATGAATCAGCTAGCAGAACCTAAGAGTGTGTTTTTCAAAACGTTTTCGCGACAAAATCTTTTTTGGGATTTAATTTAAATCCCCGAGCGAAGGAATATTGGGAAATAAGACACGAACATAGGGATAATAATAACGTTAAAATGAATGTATATATTAGGGTAACACTAAATACCCTTAAAAGTAAAGACAATATTACCCACAAATTATGGGCGTGTTCGCTGAACATTTAAGTTCTCAGTAACTGATCTAAAATTCTTATAAACAAATTCTCTGTATATCTTTTATAATAAAGGCAAGAGACAAATGTATTCGATGGCCTTACATTTTTGGCAGTCCGGTGTTCAGGAACGAGTTAATATTCGAAGCGATTAACACCGCAAGGAATTGAAAATTGAATTAAAACCCAGTTGGTGTTGTATCGCTGGTCGCAAATACAGAATTGATCGCTAAAAAGTATAAAAATTGATCACTGTGACACTTTTCGATCACTTATTCTATTTTATATCGATCAATTCTTTAATTTTTGCGATCCATTTTTATGTTCTTGCGGCGAGGGGTGACTCACTTCTCGATAAAATGGATTAAATGGTATTAAATGGATTTAATGGATTTAATGGATTAAATGGATTTAATGGATTTAATGGATTAAATGGAATAAAAATTGGATTAAATGGATTAAATAGGAAAAAAGTTCATTTTACCAAATACTGTTAAAGTCTTAAAAATGGTTGATTTTGATCGAACCACGTACTACAACTCATACTACAATGTTAAAAAGCGAAAAAATCCACTTTTAGGAGTTTTTGGTGTAAAGTGGATTAAATGGATTAAATGGATTAAATAAATTTAATACCATTTTTAACAAAAAAAAATTTCCTATACCTCACTAGTACTTAAACGACCTGGGGATCGTGCAAATCTAATTTTCGTAATTAGTTTACACATTTTTTAGGTGGGTAGCCTAATTATTTCGGTAAAACTAATTTTTTTTTGATTAAATGGATTTAATGGATTAAATCCATTAAATGGATTAAATGGAAGTGCGTCACCCCTCGTCTTGCGGTCATTTCTTATTTTTCACCATCGAATCCAAGCTTGAGTATTTGTTGTTTCGATTATCACTTTTCATTGTCAATTTCAATGAAACTATAGCCTATATTTGGACGTTTTGTACTTTCAGTGATTTTTATATTTTTATAATCTGAATTTCGATTTATTCAATATAGCGAAAAAAAAGGCTGCTAGGCGCAACCAGCAAAAAAACGATCTTTTCAAAAAACAAGTTTACAATAAATAAAAATCATCAATTCTATTCGTTCCTAATGTTCCCAAATAATCTATACATATAAATCTGAACATCGGCGCACCACGACGCCCCTCGGAGCACCTCGGAGCACCACGGAGCACCTCGGAGCACCACGGAGCACCACGGAGCACCAAAGGGCCTCCTAGGGGTCAGCCGGTCAGCCCTTCGAGGCCATTTTTAGAAATCGGCCTCCGACGAATCATCCGGTCAGTCCTCCGAGGCAGATTTTCAAACTTGGCCTCGAACAGATCAGCCAGTCAGTCCTCCGAGGCCATTTTTTGAAATCGGCCTCCGAGAAGTCAGCGGGTTGGCTTTCTGAGGCCGTTTTTCAACATCGACCTCTGACAGATCAGCCAGTCAGCCCAGCGAGGCCCTTTTGAAAATTGGCCTCCGAGAATTCAGTGGGTCAGCTCGCCGATGCCGTTTTTTGAATCGACAGATCAGCCGGTCAGTCCCCAGATGCCGTTGTTCAAAATCGGCTTCCGATGGAACGGCATGTTAGGCAGTACAAGGCGATTTTGAAAAACGTCAACTAACGCCATTTTTCGAAAACTACATTTGAATCTCATTTAGTTTTTCAAAATCCGTCTCAGATGAATCAGCTAGCAGAACCTAAGAGTGTGTTTTTCAAAACGTTTTCGCGACAAAATTTACAAAATCTTTTTTAGGATTTAATTTAAATCCCCGAGCGAAAGAATATTGGGAAATAAGACACGAACAAAGGGATAATAATAACGTTAAAATGAATGTAATAATTAGGGTTACACTAAATACCCTTAAAAGTGAGGACAATATTTCCCACAAATTGTGGGCGTGTTCGCTGAACATTTAAATTCTCAGCAACTGATCTAAAATTCTTATAAACAAATTCTCTGTACATCTTTTATAATAAAGGCAAGAGACAAATGTATTCGATGGCCTTACATTTTTGGCAGTCCGGTGTTCGGGAACGAGTTAATATTCGAAGCGATTAACACCGCAAGGAATTGAAAACTGAATTAAAACCCAGTTGGTGTTGTATCGCTGGTCGCAAATACAGAATTGATCGCTAAAAAGTATAAAAATTGATCACTGTGACAGTTTTCGATCACTTATTCTATTTTATATCGATCAATTCTTTAATTTTTGCGATCCATTTTTATGTTCTTGCGGTCATTTCTTATTTTTCACCATCGAATCCAAGCTTGAGTATTTGTTGTTTCAATTATCATTTTTCATTGTCAATTTCAATGAAACTATAGCCTAGATTTGGACGTTTTGTACTTTCAATGATTTTTATATTTTTATAATCCTTTTTCTAAAATGCAGAACAATTATTTCTACAGCATATGTGTCAAGGGATTCTTTTGATAACGGCCTTGCCGAAGTCAGACGCATTTTACAGTGGACCTATTTTTATGCGCCACGTTAGGTGTTAAGCACTAGAAGCCGAATGAATTTTTTCATTATTTCTTTATCAAAAACAAAGAAAACCAAGATGGGCGAACTTTGACACTATGTCACACTATGTGACACTCTGATTCCTAAAAAGTAAGTACAACACGTATTTTGGCCAAATCTTTCCTGTGCACGAAATTGTTTGAGTGGAGGAAGCAAGTCTCAAATTTTCACTCCAAAGGTCCATTAAATGTGTGTCACTACCCATGTATGGTTGGTGGTGCTGGAATCCTGATATCAGTAATTATCATAAGAAAGGATGTTGTCGTTGTATTTTGCATGAAGAGGAATCATTAAGAGTTCACCGAAATTGAAAAATGTTTACCCATTTTCCAACTGCTCATATCTCAGTTTAAATGAACTTTCACCCCACAAGACCCTTGATGCCCCAAAACTACTTACATGTAATTATATTTCCACGACCTTGCAGGCTTTATGTATTTCGGAAGTTTTCCGCAAGTAAAGTGCATCTTTTCGGCTTTGTATCGGTTTTCTCGTTAGATAAAAATAGAATAGTTTATCTCAGATCTCAGATATTTTTGTAAAAGAAAATAATACAATTCAACTTGTAATTTTCCTTTCTAATATTAGAGATATTGATCAGATGCATGTGATACGACACTTTGGGTTGATAGTTTCACAAGTAACGAAACTTTATTTTGAGTAATACTCCTGGAATCAGCACGACCCGGCCGAAGGCCGGGAAACAGTGCTAGTGTTTTATAATCCTTTTTCCAAAATGCAAAACAATTATTTCTACAGCATATGTGTCAAGGGATTCTTTTGATAACGTTAGGTGTTAAGCACTAGAAGACGAATGAATTTTTTCATTATTTCTTTATCAAAAACAAAGAAAACCAACATGGGCGAACTTTGACACTCTGTCACACTATGTGACACTCTGATTCCTAAAAAGTAAGTTCAACACGTATTTTGGCCAAATCTTTCCTGTACACGAAATTGTTTGAGTGGCTTAAGCAAGTCTCAAATTTTCACCCCAAAGGTCCATTAAATGTGTGTCACTACCCATGTAGGGTTGGTGTTGTTGCAATCCTGATATCAGTAATTATCATAAGAAAGGATGTTGTCGTTGTATTTTGCGTGAAGAGGAATCATTAAGAGTTCGCCGAAATAGAAAAATGTTTACCCATTTTCCAACTGGTCATATCTCAGTTTAAATGAACTTTCACCCCACAAGACCCTTGATGCCCCAAAACTACTTACATGTAATTATATTTCCAACGATATCTTCCACGACCTTGTCGGCTTTATGTATTTCGGAAGTTTTCCGCAAGCAAAGTGCATCTTTTCGGCTTTGTATTGGTTTTCTCGTTAAATAAAAATAGAATAGTTTATCTCAGATCTCAGATATTTTTGTTAAAGAAAATAATACAATTCAACTTGTAATTTTCCTTTCTAATATTAGAGATATTGATCAGATGCATGTGATACGACACTTTGGGTTGATAGTTTCACAAGTAACGAAACTTTATTTTGAGTAATACTTCTGGAATCAGCACGACCCGGCCGAAGGCCGGGAAACAGTGCTAGTTTATTATAAGTTCCACACATTTACTTTTGTATACCTTCAAATTGTATCACTTTAGCAACGGCAATACAACTAGAAATCTCTTAAATTCGAAGACTTGATGAAGTAGTTGCTAACGCTGTTATCTTCTACGTGGAGATTCTGTGGTCCATCCTGACTGAGGTCAGCATTTTTTCTATTTCCGTAGAAGAATTAAATGAAGAAACGGTGCTTCTCACACTAGCGAATTATATGAAAAATGAATTCAATTGATTCAGATCTTTTTCAAATGGGCCGACGATGTCAGAAGTTTTTTTTTTTAGAAATTTAAGCCAACAACATCGAAAACCTCTTTTGACAAGAACTAAATGAAATTTCATTTTTCATATAATTCGCTATAATGAAAACTTAGCTCTCTTAGCCACCACTTCGCTTACTATTTAAGGTGCATTTAAAACGTATGAAATACCCACGCATACACCGTATGTTGTAATCATAAACAAACTGACCTTATAGACCATTTTACGAATTGTGTCCGATATTCTTTTACATTAAATCCATAAAGCACGACATGACAATAATAATCAACAGAACATCCTTTCTACAATACAAAAAGTTCTACTTAGAATTTTCAATTTTCGATTAGCCACAACAACCAGCGACAGGCTTATCGAATTGACAAATTACTCAGATAAAAGGTGTGACCGAAACTCTTTTATTTTGTATTTTTCAGTTTTATTTATTTATGCTGGACAATCCATAACATGACATGAATTTCCACAGTAAATATTTATTTAAATAAATAATAGACAATTCGAAAAATAAATAAAATCTATAAAAGATAGGAGGAGATATACGAATATATATGTACGTAGGTATATAGATGTGGCATTACTGAACATGCTCAATATAATGTACCATAAAGTAAATGTTTAAATTGTACGACGACAATGCGATTTTGTTGTTTCGTTCATGAAGTCGAAGCCAAGAAGAAAAAAAAATGTGAAAACAAAATAAAAAATAAAATGACAATGAAAACAAACGAACAACTAAAAAGGAACGGAAAACCAACCAAAAACAACAAACAAAGACATGACTTTATTTTATCTGGCTATTTGTCAAATGGTAATTGATCGCCTTCTGTGGTTGCTTGTGGCTATTTATATTGATTTCCTTTGTAAAATAATATTTTCTCCACACAATAATCGAAAGAACATTTTAAACCAGCAATTGACAATATCAATCATTAGTGGACCCGAACGTTTGGTTATAATTTAAAGATTTAAATGTGAAGGATTTGAACCTGTAAGATATTCAAACAACTCGACGCGACAGAGAGGCTAACGACATTTAAAGAAAAAGTTGCATATACCAAGTGTTGTCTACTGTAAAAAATCAAATCAATTTCATTCATAGCTATTTTCATAGCGTGTGCCCAAATGGAAATTTTGCATAATAGTTGTGAAAATTGTCAACCCGAGGCGAAGACGAGGTTGGCAACACATCAATTGCGAACGATTCCAGTGGAGATGCAAGTTAGGAAATAGTAATTTTAGTACCAAGCCAGTGAAAGTCGATGTTTTCAGCACCAGTCCTAAGCTTTCCTTTAGGACGTGTGCTGAAAAAATCACTGTCCTGTAGACGAACACACAAATAAATCAATAAATCACTTCGACGAACAATCAAATAATAAAGTGGTCTACAACAACTCATGCAGGAAAATACATATGAATTCGCTCGCTCCGCTTGTAAGGAAAACTTAGGACTGGTACTGAAAAAATCGACTTTTCCTGTCTTATGATAAATAGTCTTTACCGTTCAGATTCAGCCTGTCCATGTGTTGAAACCCATTAGAAATGCCAATCTTTTAAAATCTAGAAATCTTTTGCTTCATTTGTTTGAATGAGAATCTTTTACTTCATTTGTTTTAACATGTGTTTTGCTTGATAAGAGAAATATTTCTAATTGTCATAGATTATTGTTGTCATCGTTCTCGTTAGCAGATGTGCCAACGCGTCCCAGCCAAAAATTTAGTCGTATATGAACATGCGAAGAAACCAAATCAGATGTGATTACTACAAACGAAAACACAAATGCGACGCACCGTGCATAAGAGGATTCATGTGGGTTGTGGGTATAATATTCAAAATCAAACGTTCTCGAATGTAAAATGTGTTCGAAAATTTATTGTTCTGGTCGGTGTTTAGGTGGTGGAACAACTTGTAATTTTATTAATGATCTTTCATTGAGAACACGACGATGATGTATCAATAAAAGATTAATACAAAATCAGTTTACGGGTTTAGACGGTTTCCTTTGTCCGTATATTATGCTGGAAGAATTGAGTGTCCGTTTTTCCGTGTTTTTATTGTGTGGTCAGCATAACACATTATTGTCACTTTAATAGTAAATTAGGTCTCTTGCCGAAAGAACATTTTTCTTCTTACAGTGAATCGTCGCCCAGACCACATCACAATAATCAAGAGCGCAAGACAATCGACTCATAAACAAACACCGTTCTTTACCCATTTTGTTCGTTCGTAATTTGCAATTAAATTTTAATCATTTGCGGTTAATAAATTACTCCTGTAAATAAGTTACTTGTGTGGTGAATATATATATATACTGTATGGTGCAGCGTATGCATCTTTTGTCGTTCTTCCTTTTTTTACGAAATGTGCGTTTGTATACACCCACGCGGCATTTATTATCATAACAACTTCTTATGCACATCGTGAAGATTGAGTACACATTGCACACATTATAGTAGTCACATTATAATTCATATTCATACTGTACGTAAGTACGACCGTATATTTACATCCCACTATAATATGAGTCAATGGGAATTGTATTCCTTGTCGTGAACTGTGTTGTGCCATTACAAGATTGTTTTTTTTTTGAATGAGTGAGTGAAGTACTAAGGCAATTCGTTCTGGTAATAGAATTTAATTTGTGATTTTGTCGGACAACGTCTCTAAAAAATCGAATTAACGAAAACTCTCAATTTGTATTCCGAAAACGATGCCCACATTCAAACTCGGTTCATATTCATATCCCCTCATATTATCGACACGGCTCACATCCATCCAATGAATAATCCCGTTCCACTAGACTCCCCGAAAAATTTGCGAAATAACTCTTTTAATTAAATTAGTAATTGAACAATTTCATATCACATTATTGCTTCTATACAGTGCCATTGGATGGCTTCCAAACATAAACCCCTGTTGATGTCAATAATTTTAACGTAACAGCCGCATTAAATGTGACATAACGTGAATGTTTTGCAATAAAAACGAAACTATAATTTACCCTTTTACGCATAACAGTCTAATACACAAACCCACTAACTATGAAAGCCTAAAGTCGATTTCGATAATTTTCTGTACATTACACACTTTTGATATGTGTCGCATATCTGTATATGTATATATTGTACAAGGAAGATGCGGCTTCACTCGTCCCCAGGAATTTCTATATTATTTGAATACACATATATCCCTCCTCAAGCACACATTTACATTGGGAACTTATCAAATTCCATCCCTGGGAAGATGAGAGAATTCGATATAGAAAAGGGTTGATAGTGGATGTTCAAAAGCTGCCTGCCTATTCTCGTATCTACATTTTCTAAGAGACATTTTTCGGATATGTTAGACGTATAACATGCATACAATAACACAAATAAATATACAATACAGGAGAACACACAGCAAAAGGGTTTTTGGTTATATTTTGTAAAATGGACTTACCGTGTGGGACGGGATGGGGTTATAGAATATTTTAGTTCTCTCTAATGAAATCAAACACCCTCATACTTTCTCCGCAGTGTATTTAATGTCTTTCTAAAGGGTTGAATTGGTCGTAAATTATTGAATATTCTATATCCCGAAAATCCAATGAGATTTTGAATTTATATGCAAAATTGTGAATGTTTTTTGGAAAGATTTGGTGAATGGAAGAGATTTTAAATATTCTATCAATTTTAAATTTATGGTAATCTTTGGTTTCTGAAACTGCACAGTATATATGCGAGATGGGTCGTCTGGCTTAATATACGGTCTCTTTTATAAATTCAAGATTTTAAGATATTGATTACAGTCATGCTACCCAGTTGTAAGGTCATGCAAATAATTATGGATTCCAAAGGAAGTGATTTACTTGGGCTCCGAACATATTGTTTAAAATTTAGATTTATTAATGTCACCATCGTGTCTGGGTTATCTCCGATTACCATCGTATGAAAATTTAAAGGATTTCATACAAATAAACACAAGGAAAATGCTTTGGCAGATAGTCTGAGCTCGTGAAACCGTCGACAAGAGATATATCGAAAGATTGATAAAGAACGCTATTGATGCTCTATACCTTTACCTTATGCATCTAACTCGAGATATGCCTCTGAAACTAATCTAATTACCGACACAGACTCAATAAACTTAAGCATTTATTTATCTAAACCAATTCCCTTACGATATTTAAATCCCTTTAAAATATCGTTGCCCGTATTTGCATAGACAGAAACTTTTGCTGCTTTCAGCTTTCGAGGGAAGACTGGGAAAAAAAAGTTTCCAAAAATAGATAAAGTTGGTACCGAACGAAAGGACACACACAGCATGTACACACTTTATATCCAATGTTCGGTGTATGTATATACACGTTACGTACTCTATATTCAGATTGAGAATTTATATTTGCCGTTTCAAGAGCATCATAGGATGAATTCCGTACTTCTAAAAAAAACCAAAACAAAAAAAAGAACAACAAACACATTGCCGAGGCGGTTTATGTAAAATAAAGAGGGTAGTTTCGATTACAATTCGTTTCTTTCTGTGCTGTGAATGTTAACCCTTTCCATACGATTGAAGCCATTAAACTCTCTTTCCATTTTACTTTTCACTTGATGCCATGCCAGGCGATACTGTGTTACATTACCGTGTATTATATATACAATAGACGATGGTATACGGTGCAAGTGCAAACCGAAAATGTTTGCCGATTTGTGATGCTAAGATAATGCAAAAGGCTTAACGATTTCGAACTAACAACTAACAATGCCGGCAACATTTAAAGGGATGGGAGAAAGATATAAATACATTTGTGTACATACACACACCCCGTGTACCCGAAGTATCTTCTTCCGAGAGATATTAATTCATTTAAGATAATAAAAATGGGACATTGAATTTTAATGAATTTATATCGAATTTGCATAGCACATACCAGGAGGATATAAAGACAGCGACTTTTCCTATCCATCGTGAACGTTGAATGTGGATGCAGAGGTTTTTGCAGTGTAACTGAGCATGGAATTGAATAAAGGAGTGGTCCACAACTTTTTTTTTTATTTTGAAATTTTGTTTGCAACCAACTAAAACGAACATAAAATGTATTCGAATCGCGGATGCAATTTATTGCTTAAATTAAAGAGTTGAAAATATTGGTGAGAAGTGTAATCTAGGCAGTGGTTCAGAGCTGCCAGCTGGAGAAAGGGTTATGGGTTTTTTTTGTGTAAGCAGTGACTGTCGACAAAATTTAATTTGCTAAGCATGGCGAGGGGAAGATAAATTTAATGGTTTGTTTGATTTATTCCTTCGATGATTCATTGACCCACGTTGCCTGTTAATTATTATTTTTTTGGGGAACATGACAAATTTTTTGTAAATAACCCAGAGTTGCTCGAAATTTCGTCTGAGGTTAATGATAAACTTTCAATCGTAGGACACGACCATTGGGTATAGATCGTATAGATAGACACATGTAAATAATTCAAATATCTGTTTAATGTTCTCATACATTCACTACATTCAAAATGGTTTCAAGAGCACCTTTGCAACGAACACCCCATGCTATTGAATTTTTAATTGTACGATTTCCTTTATAACAAAATCATTTTTTTTATTGCTCATACCACCTTGTTTGTTTGACCATATAATGTAAGGTCATCAGCTTACAAATATGGGGCGCCAGTGCGATCGCCATTCCATTATTTTTTTTTGAACTAAGAACTCACCTGCTTGTTTCAAATATTATGTTCACATGAAAGTCAATCGAATTACAAAATTCATTTACATTTCTTTATCATCCTTCTAGTCATAGTCGAAGTTGTTGAGCACCCGTCCCTTATCGATTCATAATTATAGTTTTACTGATTGTGCGGTGGCTTGTGACTGACTTATTTTGTGTATGGTTTCGTCCGAGGGGTTGCTCACTTAACTGATTAACATGATTAACCACTTGTTAACCAAGTGATTAACCACTCAATAACCATGTCAGTCGTCTGAAGTCAGTTTCTAATCATATTAAATAAACGTGAAATAACGATTTATCAAGTGTAATCACCAAAATTTCACTGATTAGACGAGATCCAATTTTTGCGTAATCAAAGTGAGCAACCCCTCGGTTTCGTCTATGTTTTGACTTTTACTAATCTGTTACTTTCCATAGGTTGACATACATTTTTTTCTATATAAGAGAATATTAGTTAGAGCTCATTGTAGCTCGTCTGCTCAGCAAACCCGCTGTAAAAATAAAAACTTGTTGCAGATTCGCAGGTCCAATTATTTAGATTCTTATTTACAGTTGTTGAAATTTGTTTGTAAGAGTGAACTAGCTGAATACCCCTGACAATTCATGCCTTTTCACTGACGTTAACTAACTGTACTAAAATTACTAAAAAATTGACGAAATATACCAAAACTTTGCAGAATTTACCAACATTTCAGTAAATTTTGCGGCATTTCGGTAATTTCTAGTATTTTCAGTAAATAAAATTCCCAATAATAGTCCCTGCAACAGACGACATATCACTTCCAAGGTCATAGTTTAAGTCAAAATACAGTAAACAATTTGAGAGGATAACTATAAATTCCGCGTAATGTGTGGTATGGTCACCCTGAGTCACCCTATTCACAACGCAACGTTTTTATGCGTAAAAAACCAATTTCTCTACCCTTATCGAATTTATAAATAATTTCTTCGAAAAAAAATCTGTTTGACTTTTCGATGCCCTCCTAAATCACGTTCCAGCGACACTAAATAAATTTGGAATTCAATACATATCGTTCGAATTGAAAACCTTATGGTTTTGTATAATTTTGATCAACAGTTTTTTTTTGTGTGGTAAAATGTGTATTCAAAAATCGAATGTAGAAAAAATAATCTTTGTCAGGTGATTAATAAAGTTTGCCTTTTCTTTTGATTTCTTTTTTCTTTATTTTTTTTATTTTTTCGGTTTCATTTCGAATTGAATTTTGTTATTCTCATATACGGTTTACATTTAAAATAATTGATAATCATTTAGTTGGCCAGTTAATGCGGTTAGTTTGATATAGATTTAAATCAAAAATTTAATTACCTTTTGCCTGGGTTTGCCAACTGTTCTATATAATACACTGCATAATTCATAGGGAAATTTAAAATAAAAAATGTCTGTTTCGAACATCAAACGAACCGGTAAAATGGGTTCATTAGATACTAGTTATTACCATTAAACGAAGAAAAAGGAGTCTTTGATCCCAACATTTGTTTTGGACAATTGTTGATATTACAATTGCTTGGTAGAGTATAGTCAATAGTGGATTTCAAATGTTATCGTTGCCATTTGTCTCATAAAATAATAATGCTCGGAAGTTTATAGGTGTGTCATAGTTGGCTTCGTAGTAAAAAGTGATACTATAAAGGAAACTGGAAATAATCAATTGCAGTATTACAATAGTTATTTTCCGAACACATGCTGAAATGCTTTTTTCAGCGCATGAGAGGTTTCCAGCCCGAGCCGGAGACGAGTGCTGGAATCGAATTCTCTAAAAAAGCCTTTTAGCATAAGTTATAGGCGCAACGTATTTCCTAAACGACATGGGAATTAAGCGACGAGGTCGCGATATTTTAACAATAGTTAGGAAAAATCTTGTATTTCGAATATCAAAATGGCACATTGTTATGCAGGAAGTTGTTAACTGGCACTGGATTTAATAGATATAAAAACTTCAACCACAATGACGTCACAAATCTTTGAAAAAATCAAAAAGAAACAAATTTGGTGAATTACCGATTAGGGTAATACCCGAATTAAAGTGTCTTTTGTTATTTATTATGATAAAATATTGATTATCTATATGTGTGCTATCGCAAAGGAGATAGTATCAGTAGAAAAAACCTAAATAGGGTAAGGGTGACGCAAGTTCTTGTGCCTTACGCACAGAGTTTCGTTTGAGCTCAGACACGACAGAGTAAAGTTAACCAGGCAGAAGCGCTGATTTGACTAGCGACCTGAATAAGCTAGTAGCCCTATATTTTTTGCGAATAAAGTTTTTCAATTTATGTCAGTGTTCATTTGAGTTCATTTTCATCCAGTGTATTAGGTCCCTTATTTGACGTTTCGAAAATGAACCGCTCCTGCCTGGTTTATTTTATTCTGCCGTGGCTCAGACCAATTTTTGGAATTAAATTCTTTCCAATTTCTGAAATTAGAATTTTGATGTCTTTTTGTAATTTTTAAGAATTTAATTCCAGAAGCTGTCACCCCTAGAAATGTCAGCCATTTCGTAAGCTAAGACATAAGGATCTGCTCTGGGGACTTTCTAACTTCGAAATCTAGAAAGTCTACTAATAAATTTCTTCCATAAAAGTGATTTCTTGATGTTTCAATAGGTTCGAATCCTGCAATAACTTTTCTGTGAAGAAGAAACCGTTTACCAAATAAATAATCTCAAAAATTCAGAAACAAACCCCAAAAAATCTGAAAAATCGCTCAAAATCCCAAAGTTTTAGAACTGGAAAGATGATACGGAGTGATGAAGTGTGTAGGAACCAACCCAACACCCTAATGATTCCAAACGTCCAGAAGAGAACCAAGAAAAAAACAGGAAGAAAGTCCTCAGAAATTCACAAGAAATCACAAAAATACCAACATTTTTTGTTATTTCCAACGCTATTCTCAGCCCTATCTCCTCAATGAACTCGAGTTCATTGTAGCAATCAGAGGTTGTGAAAACGTTGTGCAATTTTCCTGAAAGTTATAACAACACTGTAGCACTGTTACAGCAACGAGTTTCGCAGAATGTTAATAGATAATCGCTCCAGTCGGACCAAAGCTGTATAACCCATGCCAGAAATCGAGCGAGGGGAGAAGAATTTATGTCTTAATTCTCTGATCTTTTGAAACTGTAATTGAATTTTTATAGTATATGACTTGCGACACGCTCACTTAATAACGTGTGAGCATTAACTAACTGACTCACTAAGTAACTAAACCCGAATTTAAGAAATTTCAGTTATCTTAAAATGCGAAATTTTGTATTCTTTCATACAAATGTATTTAATACTCTTTAAAATGCAATTTATCGCCCAAATCTTTGCCAATTTCGACGTTCGATACCTCCTTGAACTAAATATTAATTGCGAGGAGACATCAAAATGTGGCTGTCAATGTGTTCTTCTGTCCCTAAAAAATTTATTTATTTTTTGTGGTATTGGATTTGCGTCACGCTCACTTGCTAACCTGCGAGCATGTGATAACGAGCTGATAAGAAATTCATTCATTTTAGAAATGAGGCAAACGAAAATAATTTACGGAACTGATAGCATTTTAAGAAAGTAACTCAAGTGATAATCAATCGAGTCTTACTTTTGCAATCAACATGAAGTGTTTGTGCTTGAAAAAAGTAAAATTGAAGCGGAAGCATGTTGGCTGTATATTTATAGTGATGTGTGCCATTTATTTAATTATTTATTACAATTCCAAAAAAGTTATTCATTTTTCCGTTGAAATCGGGCGTGAAATTGTTTGCAAAACGTTTGAGAGCTCAACGCTGTTGAACTCTAACTCAGAACTTGACAAAGCGTTCAAGTCACCACCAGTAATTTTGGAAACACATTTCGGATTGGGAAACCAACTGTTTCAATATGCAGCTGCGTATTCGATAGCCAGGAAAAGGAATTCAGATTTGTATATTTGCGTAGAAAATGGAAATGTTCATCTGACCAAGAATGCACCAATTTCAATGATGTTCGATCCATGGGACAGAACATATGGTCTAGGAAGATTCAAAATACCGCACGATAAAATTCTGATTAAACCTGACAAAAATACCACTTGCGAATCGTTGGTATCAGCTCCAAATCATCTACCATCATTCACGGCAACCGACGAGGCCGTGGTGAAGTGTGAAATTCCCGTTGACAGAATTGTGAAAGTGAATGGATACTTTGAATCGGAGATATTCTTCAATGAATACAAGGAGGAGTTACTGAACATGTTTGTTCTGAACGATGAGGCGAAAATGGAACGAGATACAAAAGAATCTCTCAAGCAAATTAGAGAAACAGAAAGTGTTTGTGTTCATGTGAGAAAAAGAGATTTTGACATTGGCCACGATCGGAGATTACCATCTTCGTATTATTCGGAAGCAATGGCTTTAATGGATGAAAAATTGGCAGACTTACCGAACATTGAATCGAATCGGACTTTTTTCATTTTTTCCGATGATATTGAGGAAGTCAGACAAAATTTCCAAGAGGGACCCATCGCCAGAGGCAAATATCGCATGGTGTTTGTGTCGAATCAAGATTACTCCCGGTATCACGACCTGTTCCTGATGACCAAATGCAGACATTCGATTATGTCGAATAGTACGTTCAGTTGGTGGGCGGCTTATTTAAATCGATACAAGGATAAGATAGTTATAGCTCCCCTTCCGAAATTCAAAGACTCTTACAACTTCTGGAATCATCCGTATGCTAGACTAGTGAAGAATCTACAATATTACTGGTCGTATCCTATGTCCTATCTCGTCATTCAACCTAAGTTTGCTTAAGAACATTCTTCTATTTTCTAGTCTGCTGTGATATGTTAATTAATTTCTTAATTTTAACAATTTTGATTTCAGCTTATTCAAGCTCTTAGGGTGAGTAAGGTTTGAGAATAATAAACACTTGTTCTAAGGAAGCCTAAAATGATTTGTTCTTGAATTAAATTCAAACCAGACTAAAGGACATGGACCTAAAAAATGTCCAAATGTCGATTGGAACCTCGTCAGATGCCAGCGTAATATTAGGCCACGAAAAATAACCTACACTAACTAAACCAGAACCTTGTGTCGAATCAGCAACAGCTGAACATCTCCAGCTGATCGACAAACAGAATACCTTTGTGTTGAAAACAATTCAAAGGAAAGCTACATACATACGTTGAGGTCATCTATGTGCGCACATAACAAGTATGACTGTAGTAAATTAGCTTTTTGGAATGTGCTTTGATTGTTATTATGAAGTAGAGTGTGTTTGTTGATCAGCTGGTGAAGTTCAGCTGTTGCTAATTCGGCACAAGCTTTTGGTTTAGTAAGTGTAGATCATTCTGCGTTCAGCGAGGGGTCATGTGTCTAAAAGAAATATCGGCCCACGTAATAACTTACGTGCGACGTCACTTAATAAGAGTTTTGAAATCAAAAATAGTAGAGTGGAATACTCAATTTAGAAATGTAAAATTTTTCAAAGAAACAATACCACTTTGACACTATGTCGGAAAACCAATATATTGTGTTATCTGACAACACAGTCATATTCTGACATTTTTAAATACTTATACCTCATTTGTCGTGTTTCGATTGATTTACAAAAGTTGTACACATTAATAGAATCGTTTTAATTGTTTTCTAATGGTCGCATGGCGCATAGATTGGTTTCGACATAAAGACAAAAAGCTGGAAAATAGCTATTCATCCAACAAATTCATCGATGGGATCGTAATACTGACGTTTTTGTCGGCCGGTAAATCCGAGACTATAGTTCTCTTATAGTTTAATGTATGTAAAATTGCAAGGTACCAGATTTGGTATCTATGGCTACACTGTGATATGCTTGACGCTTAGGAAAGGCTAACTTTTTTCCACTGAATTAGACAAAAATTTAAATTGATAAACTTTTTATCTGACACAATTAATCATTTCTCGGTGTATATCGCGGAGTGTATCAGATTATTACACTACAAATCGCAGATTCTGTCAACAACTAGTGGCCAATCTAATAAACTGATTTGAGCGGTTAACGATGTATTATATTTCGTGCCCATGTAACAGTCGCATGGGGGTTCCTACGATTTCGGACTTGTCACGCAATTTGTCAAGGTAGACAAAGTTTTACTGATCGAAGTTGAAAGTATCACAAGAAAGAGTTTGGGGTTTGGACAAACGAATTGTACTTTATAAAAGGCTAATTTATAATAAATAAAAGAATTCTTTAAGTTGAACCTGTTGGAAACCTGTTGAGAGGATGATGTTACAACGAAATTTTTAAGAAAATATTAGAGAAATGATAAAGAGATCGCGCTAGTACTCAGTATCAGTGACACCTGCTTATCGTTTCACTGGAAACATCCAGAAAAGGAGCGAAAAGCTAAGAAAACTAAAACAACGCCTACGAAAACGGTTGGTAGTACTACTAATAGCTGCAAGCAAACCACATGGCATAGATTCTATCATGACAATTTCAGGCCCGTAACTAGCGGGTCTTGGGGTTGGCATTGCCACCTCTGAAAATATCAAAAAACCGTTTTTTTTAATTTCGCCACATAAAAAGAAAATTATCTTCGATTTGCCCCCCTGACTTTCCCTGAGTTGTCTGGCTAGTTACGGGCCTGGACAATTTTCATGTTAGACGTGTTAGACTATACGGAAGGTAAAAACAAACCAATCTTAGCAAGTCATAAATTCGTAAACTTACATGAGAATCGGGGCCCAGATATCAAGATATCAATACGGAAATCATTGTTGACACGGTATAATCACTAACTCTATTACTTCCTGCGTTTAAGCACACCTTTTGCTACATAAAAAACAGTTCTTTGCTTACTCTAGCTGCACATTGAAATTGAAAGATTTCTTTTGTGCTACTGTCAACTTTGACAGAAGAGCAACAGAAAAATTTGAATCAGATTTTTTCGTGTCGCTATGTAGAGCTAGCGTCACTGTATCGACTTGCTCAGTCAACACACCATATCAAGTTTGCTAGAAAACAGACTGTCGCAATACTGAAAGCGACTCATTTATCCTGTCCAACATGAAAATGTAACAGTATGTAGCCCACAGAATGGGTTTCATTATTAATAAAACAATGGTTATAACTACTATAGAATTGAAAAAGTAAAATAAATGAAATTTAATTTGACGGTAATATAAAATTAAACGTATACCCTGCAGCAACTGAGAGTCGCCTGGCGAAATCATTCAACTCCCATATTCCCTCATACCGTTTTCGTCATTCGAAATTAATTGTTCACAGAAAAAAGACGATAATAAAAAAGATTTTTTTTTATGTTTTTCTTTCATTAGTCAACTTTGAAAAATTGATTTAATTTTTTTTACTTCTTCCATGCATTTATAATATATACATGTTGTACTGCGAGCTGCCAAACTGTTGCAAACCACCCATACCGACCGAAAGATGGTAAAAAAAGGGTTGAAATTGAATATTAAAATTAATTTATAATCAAGTTATAATATGACAAAGGGCTACATAAACCCAAATCTAGAGCACAAGAGTCATTTCACATACCAACCGACGACGACGCAACTTTACTGAATTGGTGGAATGAAAGAAAGAATAATAAAATTTTTCCGAAAAAAAAAACGAAAGTCCTTGGGTATCAGATGTCTTGAATAATTAATTAAAATATTGAGATGAATGATTTATCTCGATTTTGTAATTTTGGTATTAACTCTTTTTCTTCCCTTGTATATTTTTATGTGATTTAATTAATTTTCGGTAACTGTTGCGAGGAAGAGGATTTTCATGGATGGATGATTTGTTTAAGAAATGAAGAAAGTTGGATTTTCCAATCAATCTTTTCGATCAAATGTTCCGACAAGATTTTGAGTCAATAAATACAAATATAGGACAAAATATAGGAAAAATAAATCTATCCCTTCAAAAAGTTTGATTAACATTTCATTGTCAGAAAAACATAGCTCAGCTTAATTATCGAGTATGTTACTTCTTTTGTTATAAGTATTTTTGATAGGTTTTATAGGTTTTAGAAAACATCTTTTACTTCATTTGTTTTAACAATGATTTTTCTATAAAAGACCTAACCCAGGCAGAGCTATTTGCTCATCGTTGTCGTCGCTGTCGATAACAGATGACGTAGTCACATAGTGATAGGTGATTGTAATCGGTTGATTTTTTGCTGACGTCTCATACTCAAGTGTTTTTACATTTAGATTCAAAATTTACAGTTTTTCTTATCGCCTTCAGGTGGACGTTTAATACGATTTCAGTCATCGGCGTGTTGTATGCCGTGTGTTCTCATTCTTGTTCGGGTAGAGATAGAGAAGCTTTTAACATTTATATAGATTTGTACGAAAATAACGAAATACAAAGGTTGGTTCAACAAAACACTACACAAATCCATTTTATTTTCTCAATACTCACAGTTAATGAAAATCGAATCCAACATTTCTAGAAAACTTTTATTCGGCACAGTCTCCAATTTCAATGAAATTCAGACGCTGTTTTGTCATCAAACGAAATGCCAAAACAATAAGTATCTCATCACTTCATCGAACAAAACACCCTCCAATAAATTTTTCCAATGATACTCCATGCATTCATAAGAGGGCCATTACCATTTAATAATTACTTTTCAACAATTTTTCTGAACTCTAGAAATGCCAACGGAAAAACAATGTTTAAACCCTTCCAGAAAATGGATTTGTATATATATGTATAACTCTCAATGACTTCGAATGTCTCGTGAAAGATTTAATAAAATCAGCTATAAATCTCTCAGCCAAAAAATAATATTAGCATTGAGTTTAAAATCCAAGCTCAAGTTAAAACCGAACAGAAAGAATCCCTTACTGTTGGCTAGTGGCATATAATTCTTGGTATTCTGCAATGTGACGCATTTTAATAATACCCTTTTGCTCTCTTTTCAATTGGAAAGGTAGACTCGTATTCACCGGTCGTAAGAGACAATGGGTTACCCATCGAATTTCTTTATTGGAAAAAGAAAAGGGATTGTGTTATGCAAACTTTTTGCTGTTGTTGTTCCAGACGAATGGACTTTTTGTATTACTTATACCGAAAAGCTTTATGAGTTTACGTTGACTGAAAAATGTATTTATGAATCATTTGGTCTTGTGATTGTGTTGTAGTTGTTCAAGATGAGTATATATCATTAGCATTGTAAATTGAAGTGGTTTTCGTGGAACTGTGTTTTTCGAGGGAGTGCGTTGAACAATGATGGAGAAATGATGGTTACCGTCCAACATTATTTTGACTAAGAGATTTTTTTCGAACTTTAGTTTTTCATTAAGAGTAAATGAACAAAAAAAAATGTAAACAATGATAACCGTTCAGAAACAGTTGGTTGACAACGATTGCGAAAAGAAGCATCGAGATCTGGCTAGTGTTCTTTTTTAAACTATGTTGAAAGCAAAGGGGGAACTATTCTGTTCCACTTACTTCCATTTCCGCATCTATTAGCGTCACCTCGGTTTAAAGTAATGAAGTAAAAGATTTTGTAAAAAAATAGGCGACACTTTAAACAATAGATGTCACAGGTTCGTTCACCTTAATTCGTAACACTGATCCACTTTAAAAGGTGACAATTCCTACGTGCGTATTGACATATCGTGTATAATCTTATATAGGCTTGCTCAACAATTTATTCGATTGATAAAATATCGTAATCGATAAATATCGACTGATCATTGCATAAACTTCGAGTGATAATTCGATTGCCGATTCGATTTTTCATGCTTAAACATGCTTAAACTTATCCGCCCTTTACGGCAAACTCTCTCAAAATCTTGCATATCTTTTGCACTAGGTCTTTTAGTTCGATATTTTTAGAGATTCGAATCGATGATCAATGACTCATTCCAAAGACGAATTTACTTAACTTGGAATTTCCATTGAAGCTGCATCTGAGCATAAAGTTACGACCTTGACCGTATCAGTTCAAATCCTAATCGATAAAAACTTAATGAAGAGAACGATAATAGTTGACATACGTTACAACCTAACAGTAATAGGCCAATTTTGATGTTCATACTGTAGACTCTCTCCGTCTGTATCAGTGGATCAGTGGACCATTCTTTAGTTCATGTCAATGACTAGCTGTACATTCGTTTAAATTAGTTGCTAAAATCTAATTGTCACAACTTACTACACTTCCTGGAAAGTAATAAAAATTTACAAGCTTCGATATAGGTCATTGCTCAGAGTCGTCGCGACTGTTACAGTTTGAATCACCAATTTATTGGTATACGCTTAAAACGATTTGAACAGCGAAAAATCTAATTGTTGCAACGTTGTCAATCTATTTATCTGAATAAAATTCATTCTCGTTTGTTATTGTAGTCTGAGAGATAATAATTTTAATTTTATTAGCTGAGACCGTGATATCGTAAGTAAATATATTATTGGTGGCATAAATAGTGTGGTTGTAAGATCTAAGTCACAGTCTGTTTAGAGAATTTTAAGGGGTTGTTTAGTATAGAAAAAAAATGAAGGGGCTGATCGTGTGGTTGTTAATAGTGATGGTGTTGAAGGAATGTTTGACCAAGTGTATTGAGTGAACCTAATTTTTGATTCACCAAGTCCGATTTCTACTTTTAGGGATCGGAAGGTTTTGCTGCCACTAAAGTTTTTTCACATCAAATACAACTGATTCCAACAATAATCTACGGACCTTCTACATATCGACAGAGCTTGACCGAAGTAATATACACATTAATGAACAGCTCTATGCAGTTGTCTATCCAACAGGTGCATCTGACCCAATCTAAAATCGAAGTAATTTATAGTCAAGTGCATAATCAAATCATGCGATCACATCAAAATTCTAACGACATTTTCGATAAAATATTGAGCGACTACGTAGAACTTTTTCAAAGTGACACCAATAACGAACATCCGTGTGTTCAGAAGAATATGGAAGAGATGAGAAATATTTCATCGTATGGTCGTACCAATGCCTTGAAATGCGTCGATTTGGCGATGAAAGGAATCAACCAAATTCAATACATGGCATCACCATACTTAAAATCTTTAAATTCATCGATTGAAAGTATCAACGAAGTGAATGACCAGTGCAAGCAGTCGTCAAATCCTATATGGATTGGAATTTGCGTTGTGGAGAACGTTTGTTGCTTGTCCTATTTATTAGAAAGGTGAGACAGAAAATAATTAATTTGAATTTTATCTATAGGTGGAGACAGTATCGAATGCTGTAGCGGGAATAAATCATGATCTCATCGAAAGTACTAGATTGGCCACCATAGAAACGTTAGCAATTGGACAGAACGTTCAAGAATGCATGGAAAAAGCGATCCTTTCTGTTAGGAAATCTGTCGAAGACATTGTAAGTGACAGTAAAATCTGTGCAGGAAAAAGCTCGAAATAGTTTAACGATAAAGCAACTCGTTGCGATGTGTTAATGTAATGTTTAAATAAATGGATTGGAAGCCTATGTCTCAACTGATCTGGCAAGTTTACTCGGATTTCTAACCAGGGCCAATTTTTACCAATTTTAATGAAATTTTTCGAAATTATCAGAAGGTTACCGACGATTTACGATTCACAGGCCCTGTGACTAATTCATCTTTCTCTCTCGCCTTCTCGTAAATTAATAATGTTCGAATTATAAAATTAAACTTAAAGCAACATATTTTCCGAAGCTTGTCTATGCCATGACTTTAAATTGTCAATATGTTATAACGTTTAACGTTCTTTAAATAACTCGTGGTTAACATTTTTTTATGAACGCAAAATATTTGAATTTTTGAAAATTTTTAATTAAAACCACATTTTGCATGTAACGTTCGTATTAAGTGATGTGCATAAGTTTACCATATATTCGTATCAACGTGTTCTTCTTCTTTAGATCTTATGAGCAACATATCGTTTATATTTATAACTTATACCTTTCCTAGTGTACAAGTACATACACTGCATACCCCCGTTTACATATTTTCATTATAAAATTTAAACACAAATTTATAGATACCTACCCACAACATAACCCATAACGTAATATTCCACATGCACCATCATACATTACATATTATTATATGTCTTGCTGAACGAACCTTTAAATTTTAGCAGAAAATATAACGTCGATGTGATACGGTAGCTAAACGAGTGTTGTTGTTGTATATAGTTTATCGTACCTGGAAGATGCAACCGAAAAGGGAAATATTTTAGCCCATTTCCTTGCCGCAAGGAGTATAGGGAAGAATGAACACGAAGCAGATGGAGTTTGAGGTTTCTGAGAGGTTTCCACCGTTCACTCTTTTTTCTTTTCGAAGATCAAAGGATTATACCAGAGTTTGGAAGTTTATTGGGATTTCGTTAGATAGTTTTTACGTTCAACATATTTCCACAGCGTGCACAGTAGGTGATAATTTTGAACGTTGCTGTGGAGCGCGGTTTTAAATACCAAAAATAATTTCCTGCTTGCTGGAACAATATCCGATTTGATGGTCATAATGAGGATCGGGATTGACTTAAAAACCATCGATATTAATAAAACTAATAGCAGTTCATTGCACATGTGCTCCACGATGCATAAAACTTTTATTGCCATCACAAAATCATTAGCGGCAATCGTAAATTAATTTCCATTCTCAACGAAATCCAATCATACAAGTATCGTCCTCACCTATTAATATCTCATCCAAAAACTGTTCAGTTCCTCTCTGAAAATAAATAATTTTAATGAGTAAGTACCTCGCCATCGCTTCGTACATATTCTGTGCATTCGTTGTTAAATGCGGTTCAAGTAAGTGCAACCAAAAATATGACTTTTATAACACGACTTACTTTCGCCACATAATACGACCAATACAATTATCAGTTGTAGTTTGAAGACGAGCTGGGCGGTCTGTAAATGTAATATTCATTTACCGAAGAATAGAACTTTCGCTGCATTTCGCGATCACAAGATTTTTTTTCTGCGTCGTATATGGTTAGATGGATGTGATAATATGACCGTCTATACATACATGGTTAGCTGAAATAATTGTCACTGTTGGAAACACACATGTGTGTAGGAAGGCAATTCGAATTTAATTGTGTTCACTCGATGAATGAGCGTTTATTTAAGTGAAAATAAGTGATGTATCAACCGTTAATTAGCGGTTTAATGGATGCATTTTTAAAGTTCCATAAATTGCTTTCCGAAGAGAAATTAATGGTTCGGTTAACTTTGATTATGATAGTGTTAGGATCGATGGTGGAACTTTCATGTACATGAGAGATACATGACATGTGAATGCACTTGATCCCTTTTTCGTACACTTCAGGAAACAAATGTTACAGTACATTACTGTCATGCTCGGACATTTTTTTAGGCGTGTGTGAAGGCTGTATTTCGAAGGCGAAAAGCTGGGTTTGAGCAAGACGGTAATGAGTTGCCGCAAACCAACAAAACATATTACCTGAATACCTGAAGGTAATAAGTAGTACATGCATTCCATAGCTGATTGTGATTATTTTCAGAAACTCAGACAAAAGTCTGCTAGTCTACTACTTTAAATGTTCAATCGATATTTTCACTCTTAAATCTCTTCCTTCACAGATTTTTTTAAAACGTAATTTCTCTATAAAAGAACATTCGAGTCAGAGTACATCTTTCGTTTCAGCCGTTTTGTCGATAACAGATGAGTAACACCTCGCAAAATCTGTTTTTACTTTTATCCGCCTATTTTCAAACTTCGATTAGCTAAGTAGAGTAGAGCTAAGTAAAGAAAGCTCGCATTCCAATAACCATTTACTACCGGTCTTGTATATCACCAGTTTTACTATCGGATCTATCACTTCATTACTGTGTCAACAATGTCAAAGAATGAAGATGTATGTGAAAGTAACAAGAGTAACAACATGCGCACTCGCATGCTCTTTCTCTCGAATATATCTTTTGGAATTCGACGTTATTGACATATTTGACAACTAAAAAATATCACGAATATGTTCATCCAACGCAATGAAACCGTTGTAGATCAAAGTATTTTCAAAAGATGAATGTCAAATCTTTTACTTCAATTTTTTGAACATCCACAGCTTCCGACTCTTTTGATTGGAATACATAAATCTAGTCTAAATCCTTAAGATTGATGAACGTTTGAATATTTGAGAGTTAAGTCAATTTTATACGTGATCATACTCGAGTAGTTTTCGTTACCAGGAATACCCTTATTAAGTTTAAGTCATTTTCGTAAATAAAACACGCTCATAAAATCGAAAATCAATAAAAAATTTAAATAAATAAATTACATCCAACGGCCAAAACAAACATATAACTAACCTGCTGAAACAAAATATCTCAATTTTTATTGAAATATTTATTTGATTATTAAGCAATAAAATTCAAAATAAAAATCAATAAAATTAAATAACAAGAAAATAAAAATTTCGTTTAGTAATATAAATGCCAGAACGAAACAGACACTATCTCTATCGCCTACACCTGGACTCGCTTATATTTGTGTATAGAAACGATGGAAACTATTCAGAGAATTGATTTTTATCATATTTTTAAAGTGTCATACCGATTCGAAATTTATTACCAGCCTTAAACAGTTAAAGGTTCTGAGTTATTTTATTACAAAATTAGAGACGTTCGATCTTTTTGTTTTGTTTCTCCTCCGTCCTTTGTAAAGGATATTTTCTTTCATTTACATTTAGCACGTTTCGTTGAATATTTCTTTGTCGATTCAACAGACAAGAAATCAATAACGTTTTGTCACATAAATTAATTTATTCACAAAAAGTCATAAAACTTTTGCCAAGAAAACAAAACGCACATCTCATAATCTCCGTGTTTATATCCTAAATCCAATAAATACGCCAAGATATTCCGTGATTGTCATGCCCATCCAACTCATATATGTATATAAGAGTTGTGCAGTTTAATTTTTGAAAACAACTTAATAATTCGTTGGATGTGCATCATTCATGGTCATAAACTTTATGGATAAAATCAGTTTTGAAATCTTTATTCTATAACGAAAATATTAAGACTTACTGGTAATTTGATACATGTGAAATGAAAATGCGACAAATAAAATTGTGTGGCGGTTTTTTTTTCGCTTTGCTTTATAGCTTAAGAAAGCAAACAGACAGATTCACATAGAAGACAATTATTTTTTGTATAAAAGAACGAAAAAAAATGAAATAAAAATAATTGTGATTCGTGACTTACAATAACGAATGGATTATATTGTTTTTCGTGCAGACAGACGCAAATAATATTTTCTACAGCTGCATTCGCATTTTATTATTATGGCCGTACGTCTTCGTCTAAATTAACATTTAACAATTATTAACGATCTCTATCGACTACATGTGTGAAAGAAAACGGTTAGAGAGCATCCATCCTTATCAATTGTTTGATATTTTGTTCACGTAACACTAAATTAAACTTTCCCAAATTCCAGTCGTCACTATAATAAAAATAGACATAGAGTAGTATCACAAGAACTTTAAGAGCAATGGACTCTATACAAATTTGTAGTCTCCTACATTTAGGCGGAAAATATTGGTTTTTTTATGATTTATCTGAACCAATTTTTTTTTTTTTTTTGAAAAAGTGAAACCATTAAAGCAGAAAGCAAAAATGTGTTTTTACAAAAAAATTGGTTTGCGGGTTTGACTCACAAACCAATTTTTCCTTGAAAAGTAACACATTTTTGCGTGGTTTAGGGGCCGTTCATAAATTACGTAACGCAAAAATTGATAATTTTCAGACCCCCCCCGGGTCTGTAACGCTAAAATGTATGGAACTTTAAAAAAAATGTATGGACCGTAACGCCAGGTCAACACCCCCCCCCCCAAGGGGATTTGAGTTACGTAATTTATGAATGGATTTACTTTTTCAAAAAAAAAAAGATTTTGATGCAGAGAAATCATCAAAAAACGAATATGTTCCCGCCTAAATGTAGGCAACAAACCTGCAAAGGCTCCACTGCTATTAAGTAAGGCTGGGATTTTAGAAATATTATTGAACTGACAACTATTATTGACTCAACGTAGCCTATTAAATCGCTGAAAAAATTGCCAGGGTAAAACTACAAAATACTAGCCGATGCTGTAAAACAAGACTTTTGAAGAGGCATCGATGCTTAGCTAAAATTGTAGCCTACATTTGCGTGTCTCGTATTTCAATTTTGATGATATCGTCTGAATCCTTTTTGTAAAATGTACGACCGTAATAACGACCACACGAACGTGTTAACTTTAAATACAAATTATTATTTTTTTTTGTTGTTGTCGTTTGACCAGCTCTGTGAACAGTCAGCAGTGTAACGAAATTTTCATAAATTCCTCAGTTTTCTTAAGGCTTGTCAAACTGCTACAACCAAATCTATTGAAAGCACGTTGAAAGCTTACACATTTGTGGTCGTTCGTGCTGTCCTATATCTTTGAAAAAGTATTCCGTTGGAAAGATGTCATCGGAAACTAAAGTCCAGTATTAAAAAGAACATCTAAAGGTGTGCTTTTCAGCAAAGCATCGATGCCTCTTAAGGAATTAAATTCCCGAACGTTTCGGAATGTGATCGATTTACGATTATACACATAAAAACATTGGCTTTAACTGCAAAAGCAACGGAAGTACTGTTTGTTATTTTAGAGAAACAGATCAAACGTGTCAGAAAATTGGGGAATTTTCGCGAATTTAATTTTTCTAGTTCGCAGGATTTGTTTACGATACGGTTGCATGTCAGCAAATTTCTCACAGCTGAATATGGTGCTTTATTTCACAAAATGAGCGTTTTTAGATACGACAATTTTCGAGTCGCTAATTGAAAATCAAGATAATTTTTGTTTAGATTAAAAGCAGCCTATAAATGTATTCTTTGTTGCTGCAGCTGCAACTCAAAATACGATAAACACTTCACAGGTCACAGAATATCCAAGCCGTATAAACTACTATTTCAAAGTGCGAAATTTTCGAATTATTTTCGATTTACAACAAAGTCAGCCAATACGACATGGATATGGATGGACGGCGATATCATCGTAATAAAGGGACCTACCTACCTAGCTAAATGAATGTTAAAGCAATTGAAGTAATAGAATGTCTTAAACAAATCATTAGATCAAAGCATCTAACAGATCCATTACAGTCCAATATGCTTGTCGACTGTTTGAGGTTAATCTCTTTTTCATATAAGTGTACACTAGCTTATAATGGATATTTGATTCAGATCATTTCACTGTAATTTGAAACAGTTTTAAAGTGCGTTGTTCTTGTATTTTTCGTAACATTGTGATACCATCTCATATTCATCGGTAGCTAACTAAACTTAAAAAAAATAACTTCCAACATATCTATAAGCGAAAAGTTTAATAGCTCTAGATCATCCATACAAATTCACCCCTCCAATCTTTCGTTAAATAAAAACAATTTTTCAAAATCATCATTCAATTCAATAACAATTCATCTTTCATGGAAAACAAATTGTTAAAAAAAGGAGAAAAGAATAACGGAAGAAAAACCTCATTACCAAACCAGCCGGTAAATTATTGAGTAATAGCCCTTAAATAGAAAAAAAAATCATTTTTTTCTCGTTACAACATTCGCATTTTTGTAAGGGCTCGTTTAACCGTAGTTGCACGTTGTACATAATACAGAAATTCATCAAAGACCATAACAGAAAAGAAAACATAAAACACCCATCTCTGCACACCAACCCCCGACATTAAACAATCTTATTTTTCTTTTGAAATCTATAAATTAACCCTTTTCGTCGCATTTTCAATTAAAACACCCTTTAACACTAATAACCTATACCCGCCCACCACCGCCGCCAACACGACAACCAACTGTATAGCAATTTTTTTGTTCCCTCTATTTTTCAATATTTCTTTCATTGTTTACTTTTTCGTGTTCTTTACACACTTTTTTCAAAGATTTTTTTTATCTTTACAAAATTATTAATATCAACATGTTCGGGGTGAACGATTTTTTACGTTGATTTATGATAGAATTTTTTATTTTTCATACACTGTGAGTGGTCGGCTTTTGATGGGCTTTCTTTTTACGTGATAAGTTCTATTGACACCTACAAACAACCTGAATGAAAGATCTGAAAAGCTCTTGTTTCTTCACTCTGAAAACGTCTACTGTTGCATGACTGTTTTCATCAAAATAAGGAACCTGATGGTATTTTCCATTTTTCTCTTTAAATCTTGCACCTATAAGATTTCGGCTTGAAGTGAAATTTATGTTCTGTTCGTTTATTGTTCGAAATTATTGAAACTGTGTAGGTTTTGTGAATGCACTCACATAATATATGTAAGCGTGAATTAATCGTGGAAACATTACTGTCTCATTTAATAATTCAATATCATTTACAACGTCGTCGCTACGATTTAAAGTTAAGTTACTTAGCAACACAAGAATCTGTTTAAAATAAAAGAATAATTAAAATACTAATAACGGCTTCATTATTATCTTCATATTATAATTGGATAAGAACCAGCGTCGTCATAATTGCATTTAATTATAAAAGAAAAATTACGTTGCGCTTTGACTATACATTGGATCGGTTACTTCAGTGTGCGAACGACAACAACAGCAACAAAAAATGATATTAAAAATTCAGTTAAATGACAATTTGCAATTAATTTAATTTCATGTCAAAAACATTGAGAATGACATTTAAATGATGGTTGATGCGCACGCATATATTGCATTTATAATACACTTTGATTGAATATTAACTTACAGTTTTCTTAGTTAAAGTAACCAATTAGAAAGGTAAATAATTGCATCGAGATTGTGACTATCGATTAAAAACATTGCCTAAATGTTTTACGTTGAAGTAGCTTTAACTGAGAATATACCAGCTAACAGCCGACAGCGACATCTCTCTGACAATATTGATAGAGAAAAGAGAAATATATTTTCCTATATATTTATATCCCATGGGACTAGTTTTGCGAAAGTATTTTCCCGAATTTTCATGCATGTTTTCCAAAAAATATTTTAAATTTTGTGAAAATCTAGGAAAATTTAGCAAAATGTGGGCAAATGTTTCCCCAAAAATAGTTCCTACATCTCCCACAGTCCAACAATCGAAACCGTGAGTTTTAAACTGAAAAACAGATGTAGATTCTATCAAATTCGCCTAATAGTTGGTATCCATAGTATACGGTCAATGTCAACCGAATTTGTGTCTGCAGAGTATTTTTAGGAAGTTAAACTGGAGTAAAATGGGAGTAAAGATATATGGAGAGTACCTGAGCAATCTCCGCTTCGCTGATGACATTGTACCGATAGCAGCGAATCTAGGTCAGGCTCAGCTTATGCTACAACAGCGCGCCTCAAAGTTGGCCTCAAGATGAACTTATCGAAAACAAAAGTCATGACCAACATCGGGGACGATAGAGAAATCAAAATTGGTGACACTGTCATTGAACGAGTCGACAGCTATGTATATCTAGGACATAAACTGAAGTTAGGTCTGGACAACCAGACTGCATAAATAAGACGTAGGATTGGTCTTGCATGGGCAGCGTTCGGAAAACTCAGACTAATTTTCAAAAGCAAAATGAATAATAGTCTGAAACGCAAAGTTTTCGACACTTGTGTCCTTCCAGTGCTCACTTATGGAGCGGAAACGTTAACTTTAACAAAAGCATCCGAAGATAAATTGAGAGTGACACAAAGAGCCATGGAACGGAGTATGCTTGGAATAACACTCAGAGACAGAATGACGAATCAATGGATTCGACAACAAACCAGGGTCGTTGATGTCATGGAACGAATAGCATCTCTGAAATGGAGCTGGGCGGGACATATTGCAAGAAGGACAGACGAACGTTGGACCAAAAAGATCATGAACTGGCGACCATATAAAAGACGAGCTATAGGTAGACCACCAGAGAGATGGACAAACGGAATTAAGAATATTGCAGGTACAAACTGGCAGCAAATGGCAATGGATCGTACGAAATGGAAAGAAGTTGGAGAGGCCTACATCCAGCAGTGGATAGAAACAGGCTGAAAAAGAAGAAGAAGAAGAAGAATTTGTGTCTCAATTCGTTTCAGGTATTTTACCAGCTGGGCGTTCTTTCAACACAATGTTCAAAGCTGCTTTTATTTTTTGTCATAGTCTGACTCACGCGCTTCGTAGTAGACAAACCGCATGAACACACATGGGATTGTATGAGTGAATCAGCTGATAAACACATTAATTCGGTTGACATTAACTGTAATATGAAACGCCGTATATCTTCATATATTAGTACTTTAAAGATAACGGTGACCACGACATCACATATTCACATAACTCTGTCAAAATGTGCTGAAACATGACCTATTTTTGAGTCAGGCCTTACGACGGGATGAGTATGACTCTGGATTCGTAATACGAATTTCGTATAAATCACCAATTTCTTATCGCCTCAAAGGCTTCAAATTATCAAAATTGCTCGACATTGTTCTCAATTCATTGCGACTATCCATCCAGTTGAAAATAAAAGACGGAACACGAACAAAAATCGTTTAAGAAATCATGATACAAAACACACAGCCAAATAAATAGTACGGAATAAGGCACCTGCTGCACTGCACCACAAAAGTCAGTGATATTTATGATTTTGTAACATTTTGCAATAAATACCCGAAAACCCCAATTTATATTTCCTCAACCTCCAACAGCCATAGAAAATCATCTTTTTCGATATAAAATATCTAAGCATATCGCTGCTATATACACAGACCGAGCGTATATCAAACTATGTGATATTCGATATCATATAAAGACCATCACGACCTCACCATTCCTTATCCACACATAACATACCCCATCACCATGGCTGTTCTTTTCTAATAAATGAATGTTAGCCCAGAAATATTTTTATTGCTGTAATCGTATAGAAATATGTTTTTTTTTGTCTTTCGGGTGGAGGGAATGTCCTGGTGTCCACCGTTTTGTACTGTAAAGTACTACAGAATGGTGGTATATATTGCTCAGTATACACGACACACACATATATATTGTCAGGATTCTCTGCAGGCAGATAATTTACCCTGGCTATCATTCCACATTACAACACCAGAGAGATGTGTGTCGGTCCAACTCTGCATTATATATGGACGATGGTGACCGTTGCAAGCAGATTTATTTTTATTAGACTTTTGTAATTTCAAATAGAATGTGAATGTGATATGTGAATGGAGCGTTTGTTGTTCTGTGTTCGCCTCTGTAATTGCATTTGAGCATTTTCCTATTTTATTTTCAATTTGATTTAAATTACAATGATCTTGGATAATATTCATACGATATGGAATGGGAGCGTTCTGGTATCGGTGGTGAATTTTATTCGCACATAACAGCGTCTGTCTCATGGATCCATGCATGCATATCTTCAGTGGTCATTGTGTTTCTGGATAGGAAATTAAATGATCTAACTTTTTGCGACAGATTGCAAGGGCTAACCTAGTTAACCTAACAGTTCTTGGGCTCAACACAAGACTATGGTAGTCTTACAGTGGAAATTTTTTATTGATAGAGTGTCTCGGCCAAAAATATGTCCTAAGTTCTATGAAAATATAGGAAATAATTTCCCTAAAATAGTCCCTGGAAAAAACCTCTGCATTTCCTCTCATCAACGATATTATTAGTTACACTTCAAATATCAAATCCATAGTGTACGGCGTTCATTCCCAGCTTTCTCAATGCGGTAAACCTTCAGAAATTAATTTATCTTTTGACGGGAATTGCCGCGTCTTTTCTTCTTCATTTTTTTTTTGATTATCGACGAAAATTTTCTGTCAGCAAAAATTATTTATACGAAAGCAATTTCGTGGCTGTCAAAAATGCTTTCATTTGTTGGTTTTTTTGAAAGACATTGCGTGTGTACAATTTTAATAATTTATTTAATCGAATTTTTCCTATACAATTTGGGTTAAAAGGTAATCTGAAAGAAAGTAATTGGTTCGATACAAAATAAATGTGTAGACAGGGTCGTACTACACAATAGACAGACCATATCAATCTGTTTTCATTAGATTGGGACAAAAATGTGATCTACAGTTTTTACAGTTAAATGACATGAACAGAAGTGTTCAACATTTTCCATGACTCTGCTGTATTTTCCACCCATTTCTTGCTTTAATTAACAAAAAATTGTCTACCAGAAATATTGTATTCGCAACGATAGAAATTCCACGACTTTAACGCTAAACGCTTAGTGGATTCGGTTAAACGAATTAGCGTATTAATTAAAAAGAACTTCAACCAGCATTTTAAAACTCAATTCATATTTATAGATTTAAAACACAGAGACACACATGGCTATATGGCTTGGAAGATTTATTGTTATTTTTATTGAAATTCTACAATTTTTTTTATTCCTGAAATGTCACCGACATTTGAACGTAACGTAACAAATTAAATGCGACCCGATCGAATTAAAAATAGTATTTTCTAAAATAATTTATGGGCTCAGATCTTTTGAAAGTTTTTTTTTCTTTAACTTTCCTTCTGAATTGGTGTATTAATGCAAGACACATTTGCGTAATATACAAAGTCGTATCTTTCGCATACTATTTCTGGATTTAATGGAGAAATATTTTTTATTATTTAAAAAGCCATTTTTAAGAAAAATTTCTGCGTGAAACAGAATTTGCAATTTCATCGCAAATTGAAGAATGGTTTTTCTGAAGGTACAAAATTATTTACAAATACTTACTTGTTGCAGCAACAATGTTGCTGATACCAGGAACATAAAAAATTTGCTTTCCGAAAGAGTTGCCAATTCACCTTTCATCTTTAAGTCAAGGCTACAAGGTGGATTTCGTCACAATCACAATCACCTTTACAGCTCCATCACCATCTTTATCATCATCACCATCATCATTTGCAATTTGCTGAACGAAACGTTATCTAGTTGGATTGATTGACTTTGCTGAACGAAACTTTCTATTTTTCCATCAATTATGTACTACCCAATCGGTTTCCCGTATCCAATGCCATACCCGGCAACTGCACCACCGATGTCATACCCGACAACTTCGCAACCATACACAGCTTTCCAACCGCCACCAGTAGACGATCAAGCACCAAAGCACAATGCCACTTCCGGGAAATAATCAGAGAGATGAATGAGATGGCATTGTCGTTCGACAATGAAATAGACAAGGCACCGACTTATTATCGTCGATTCATCCAGGCCAACAAATCCAAAACGGAACGGTTGATGGAACGAATTGAAGGTGAATGTGGTCACCAGCTAGAGATCCGAACGGCTGTCATCTGTTATCGACAACGACAGCAATAATAAACGACAAGCTATACCTGATGAGGTCTTATATAGCAAAAAGGATGTTCAAAACAAATGAAGTAAAAGATTTCTGAAATATATATTTGAAAATCTTCGATCAAATGAAGTAATAGATCAGATAGGAAAGCTGTTAATATGCTTGCCGTGTGTAATAGGTTTAATCGAACTTAAATCGAAACTTACATTGAACTCATTTCCACATATTGAATGGTTCATGATTTTCAAGAGGGATTCTTCTGAAAAACAGAAGATTGAAATCGGACCCATTTTCTATTAGAATTTTTTATATGTACCAATAAGATATTCGACACCAGAGGCCAAAACAACTTTCAAAAAAATTCTTCGAAGCTTGTGTGGCTGGTATGAGATGATCAAAAACCGAAAACATGCACTTTTCTTACAGCAATTTCTCCAGTTACACAAGCCGTACAAGGTCGAGTGGGGTGCGTGTACTTTCGGGGTAAACAGGGTCGTGTTGGGCTTGAAATTCATCCACACTGTGAAGTTGAAGTTTTCAACCGAAGAAAGTCTGAAAACTTATACACTTTTCTTACAGAAATTTCTCGAGGTACACGAAACGTACATAGTCATGTGGGGTGTCATTAGAAAGGTAATTGCATGTACTTTCAGGGGATTTTTATTTTGCTGAGTGGGACGTTATAGTTTGACTCGAAGACAATATGATTACCGGGAAGGATCAATCTTGCAGTTGTTAAAGAATTGACTAGAATAGAATAAGATAAAGGACAGGATCGGATCATCTGTATCTATTCAACAGACTGACTCAAAATCTTTTACTTCGTTAGGTGGGTTAGGTGTAACATACATTTGGCTATCAGGTAGAGTTCATTATTTATTTTCGTCGTCACTATTAATAACAGAAGACAAATGCAGCTATGAAACCATCCATAACCACTGTTCGAATGACGAAGCACGATTTTTTAGCTTAATTTACATTTACAATCGTTGTTGCCATTCTAAGAAAATCGAACAAACTATACAAATATGTACAGCCTGATACTCTTTTTACAATATTAATTATTATCAAAACATAATAATTACAATTGAAAATAATGAACGTGTTTCGATTCACCTGCACACCACATAGGTATATTTTTAGACGAATATTAAGTTACTCTTTTTTCTCGAACAGTTTTATATTTTCCTTTCTTATTATCTACCAAAGAAATCTACCCGTCTTTGTGGATCGATTAAGACGGTTACCGATGCACATCGAAACGTCTGTTGCTCATATGACGTTTATTACATTATAAATCTATAAATAATGAATATTTTCAGAGTTGATATGTTTGAACGGAACGAAAATTGCATTGGTATGGGTGGAAAAGTAAATGAGATTCGTATGAGTGAGTGTCGCTAGTAATTTTCGCTATAATTACGATCTTTAAAAATGTTCAATTCAGACCGCGATTCATAATAAAAAAAACATTAATTGATACGAGGAACTGATGTGTGGTCTAAGAAAACACTAATTTTGATTAGCTTTTATTACACTGAAAAACTTCATCTTCATGCTTAACCATCGTGTGTAACTGAAATATTCTTTAAATGGTTCTCGATTTCTTGGAATCAACACTATCCAATGAGATATCATATGTATAACCTCATCTAAGACAAGAAGCCGAGCAGCAGTGTTTTTTAACACTTTACGTATACCCATCGAAATAAAATGTTCAAAAATATTCGAAATTATCATAAAACATAAATGCCTTTGAATATGATCAGAGCTAGTTGAAAAAGCGGGTAAATCATGAGCGATGGACGAACAAGAAGACAGTAATGTAAGTACCGTGTTTAAAAGGCGATAAATTTATTTAATGTGCGACTTCGAATTCAAACTTTAGTTTTAACGATTTTTTTTGAGTTGAGAAAACTTTTTAACGATTTCATATTTTAAGCGTATGTGGGAAATGGTTACACTGAAATATTGTAGGTGACATATTTTTATGATCCTCGTATAAATTTTATATTTTCGGTGTTTGGAAATGGATCGGCTCACATAAACATCTTATTAGTTGAGTTAAAATTCAAAAGAAATGAGGTCTGTGTCGTGGTTTCATTGCAGGTTATTGATTTTTCGTGTAACATTTTTCATTTAAGCGTTTTCAGCCGCAAAAATAGAAAGTAACACCCACGACTATCTTCATGTTAGAAACTTAGTTCTTTTCAAAAATTCTACAAGATCTAGAAGTATTAGCATATGGCAAGTCGTTTGCGTTTCTATGCGTTAGAATGCGTTTCGTTTCGATCAGTTCTCATGTCAACTTTGATTGCGTTACATTGGAAGGTCTGGAACAAATTTGATTAATGTGAGTTATATCATCAATCAATATTGTTAATTTTTTTGATTCAAAAAATACCTAATCTCTAAGCTAAAGAGGCCAAACTAGCGATTTTTGTATACATTTCCTTGGGCAATTTTCCAGTAATCCCTTCATTACAATCTCAAAATTCTAGAAAATTCTTTTGTTATCTCCTAAAATTCCTGGAATGAGCCATATATTGCGTAAAAATGACAGGATCCCATTCCTGTACGTAATATCTTGTCCCTAACTTGTGTTTAAACTTGAATTTTGTACATACTTTGAGTTGAGGCTTTGCCTCGGTTTAACATATCGTGGGCAACATGACTAAAGCGCGTTTTTAAACGACTATATCTTTCGAGCCATTAGTTGGATTTATACAGGGCTCACAACTGTTGACAGCTTTCAACACCCTTTAGTCATGTTGCCCACGATATATTGCCCAAAATTTCCATTTAGGCAGATGTATAGAAAAATAGTCATCGAACCACGTGTAAGGAACAATATTTTATGTTCGAAAACGATTTTCGTTTAATTAAACTGAAGATTTACGCACTTAAAATAAATATTACCGAACCGCCGTACATAAAATGTGTTTCATGCAAACTTTACAATTTGAAGAGACAATTTTGAACGACTAGAAATTTAAAGTAGACACCATAGCGTTACATGAAACGACCTTGTTGCATTTTGCACTAAAATTTCTGTTAGCAATGGTGAAAATATTCTGCCGATAAAACGTGAGGCACAGCTCCACAGTTTACATTTGCTTGAGAAAAATTCCTGAAAAAAAGAAATTAAAAATACAGAACCAACTTTACATCAAAACCGAATTCAAACACTTAACTTCATCATTTTAAACATAACACCAACGCCCTATCATTCCAATGATATATTTTCCTACGTTCTTTTGATATGCAACTTTAAGTGCCCTTATTTTAGCACCCTTTCGCTTTAACGATTTCGAACTTGTTTGCGTTTCAATGTACACATTTATTTATCTCAAATAAGAGTGACCGTCCATTTTAATTCCCAGGGTTAAACATGGGCTTTAAAATCATCTATAACTATGCTATCGGATTTATGGAGAATATTTTACATGAATGGTGCACGAGACGCTAAAACTATATGTATTTGGACAACATTACATAATCACATTCTCGGATGGGTGGAATGGGGTATAAAGATATGCCACAACCTTTCTATATATGTGACACAATTTCACTGGGAATATTTACAATATACACATGATGACGGAAAATGGGGAGGTCTTCGAAGCAAATATAGAAAATATAGAAAAGGTGGTTGACTAATGATTTCTGAGCAACGTGTCATTTCTGAGGGTAGAGAATTAATTAATCAAAGGATTTTCAAACTGGACTCTTTCTATCAACTTAATATTACGTTTGCAATAGATGGATGTTCTGGGAGCTGTTCTTTCGTTCTATGGCATGGCCGGATATCTGGGCGTTAAGCACAACTCTCTCATATTATATATAACGTTTGGATGATGGTTATATATAGCTGTGTTTCAGGTTTTATGTTTTTCCACTTTCCTAGATGATAAACCCTTATTGTTTGCCTGGAAAACAACGTTCTTTCCGTACAGTTGTACATACGGTTCACGTTTCATAGATTACAGAGCATTTCTCTATGTTATATGATGAATGTTAGAATAATATGCATTTAAAATGGATTAGGTGGTAGCACAATTTGTAAAATCACGTTTTATATTGAATGATTTTATGGAGGAAAATATGGTGCTTGGGCGTTTGGAAAATGTCATGAACTTTTCTTGTAATTTTCGCATAAAGTTCGAGCGAGTTGAAATTGTATCAGTCAAATGGGTCAATCTTTTTTAACAAGAAAAGTTAGACTGATTAATAAAAATTCATTCCGATCGATTTTCTCTTTCGAAAGTTTCTAAACCATCTGCTCCCTCGATTCTTTTCTCTCAATTTCTTGGAATTGATTAGATTGGGTCACAATCTCTTTATAAATTTGAATATCATTCAATAAAATTCTGAGCACACCGTGAATGGATATCAAAATTTTATGGGATGCTATAAAAATTCATCCCTTATATTATTTCACATACATATGCGTTTCATCGTACTATTTTCATTAAAATTCCTGACCGCATTCACATTTTTACGACTTTTCCAATAACGACAATAAAATTTCACATTTTTTTATTAGAGACTCTTTCTATCAACCATTCTGCTACGGGGCTACGCAAATAGATTGAAATTATAGATATTCTCAAATATTATGTGTTTAGGTTCACTGATATAGCGTTCGAATGGTTGTTGATATTTTTTCTTTGGTTTTGTTTTTGGCTTCCGTTAATTTTTTCTTTTAACGTTGTATTCGTCCCTTGTCTTATTACGACAAGAATCTATTATCATTTTCCCTTAAAAAACGAGATGCAATTAAATGTTTTTTATGTGATAAATATGGGCATGTAATTTATATTCGTCAAATTTTACGACCCAAAGAATGTTGATAAATGTTTTCTCGTTTTAGTGGCTTCTTATAATGTGTTGCGTTGGGTATATATATAATATATACATGTTTTGACCTCGTTATTATGGCTCAATAAACGGAGTACATAATTATAAAAAGTCGATTTTAAACATGGCACAAATTATCGTTATTCACAAAAATTGAACGCAGGTGTACTGGTTCACTGTTGTTGCAGTTAGGTGTATTTTATCTGTACAGGAACCTTTCGTTTTTGGTAAGTAAATTCTATTTTTAATGAATTGGTAGATTGTATAAAACTTTACTCAGATCAAATCACCAGTAAGATTGATCCCAATTATTGTACACTCTGAAGTGGTACTGAAATATTTAAGTGTGTTGTTGTTTGCGTTGTTGTGATTGCCTTCACTCCCTTCACACCCAAGATCTTCGTTTTAATATTTTTAAATTCCATCTTAAAATAATCGCATTCCATTTTCATTTAAATGAAAAAAAAAGAAATTGTATAATTCCCACTTGTGTGACCGTCAAAAATGTTCAGGCTTGAATTATTTAAAAAAAATATAAACAACCAACCATCACGATATAAATCAATCAAAAATCTGAACAAATTCAGTCAAAACAAATTTACTTCCGAATTGAAAATTGTTGTGAAAAGTGGAAAAGATTTATAATCAGCATATGGGTTCGGAAAATACGTGCAGATAATGGACGGTGTATTTTTAACGGATTGTTTTTTTTATAACAATTTGCGGTAGTCAACCTCTAACCAACAATTTGTATCAATTTCTTCTCACTCCTTGCACTCTTCTGTAAATAAAAGTTACCAATTTAGATGGGTGTAAATCAATCAAATAATGAATTGACAATTGTAGCTCAAGTTGCATAACAACTATGTAGTTAGCTTAGCTACAGGTTTTTATCTATTCCTGAACAGACCTGATGTCTGTTAACTCTTTTTCTGTGGTTTTATGAACAGATTTATGCAAAATCTTTTACTTCATTTGTTTTAATATGCATTTTTATATAAAAGACCAAATAGGTCACATTTCTTGTTTTGTCTTCGTGACAGAACAGATGACAATAGTTTCTAACTAAACTTAACTTCTCATTACAAGTAGACTTCTAGAAATTATATAGACTGGAGACAGATGGTTCGTCTAGGTATTATTATGCGGAATTGTTTTAAGATCTTTTAGGCACTTTAAGAACTTTAGAGAATTTGTAAGATTTGTTTTAGCCAGAATTTGCCTCAGACCTGTTATTCAGCTGATCCACACGTACAATCAAAACTGTCTATACTTGCTAATACGGTTGAAGCTGCTACACGCACGCGTGATAGTGGTAAAGACAAAATTTTTATTGTATATGTATGGTTCAGCTGAAAAACAGCTGAAGCAAATTCATGCTGAAATGTCACGGCCTCTGAATTAAAGTTTGTTAGAATTTTAAAATGAAAAATCTGAATAAATATGTCCTAGGGTCAACATCTAGATGATTAAGGAAGTCGTAGGAATGTTTTATTTAAGTTCATTATGGAATTTTTAAGAATTACATTTCTACAAATTTGTCCTGGATACGTTTTATCGAATTAGAATTGATAGAATTCTCTATCCAAATTCCCCATGATAGTTCTAACGAGTTCGATTACCCAATAGAAAACTTTAACCCTACGTTGCGTAACAACAACAAAAAAGACGAATAATGTGATTTATATCTCCTGGCATATTAAAACAAAAATCTAAAATGCTCAACCATACTAATTATACTTCCCATCAAGCATAAACGAAAAATAATGCTTCTTATCCATCCATTAATATGTGAATATTATCTTTTATCGAATTTGCCGATCTTTCTATATATATATAAAAAAAAATTAATCTTTTTCTTTCCATATTTTGTATCTGTATAACTTTAAGAGTTCGACGTTGTATGCTACATTTTTATTCATAAATAATTACACATGCCATGTGCCTTCAAGTGGAACATTTCCTCTCGAATGCATAATAATTTTTTTTAAATATATTTTTCGTATAGTTACGCACTTAGTGGTGTCTAAATAACAATAGGAGGACGATCACACCAACATGTAATACATTTTATTTTTATAAACGATTTATTGCTTTTATTTGCCAAGTAATTAATGCAGTTAATTGGGACTTGTGGTTTTGGTGATTAAACATCATTTATGGTACTCGTTTTTTTTTTCTCTGTTCTCTGTGTGTTGGAATAGGTATATTTGTGTGCTGTTGAGGTTATTTTCAGTTAATTTGGTGAAGAATAAGCATTCTGGGATTCCATGGTTCGTAGTTTTATTTCGAATAAAATAGAAGGGGGATTCATACGCTTCACTTAAAATTGAACAGATTCGAGTCACAATTTGTTTTTTTTTTGTCGCAGAAAATCCCATCCGTACACAGAGAGACTCATTTTTCTTCATTTTTTTTACTTACATCGCGACTACTGATGTACCTGTCCCTTTGACTTCATTACCACATTTTCTAATGATGAAAATGTAACAAAAATTTTCTTTAATGAATTCAATGAAGTTTTATTGCAAAGGCTGAACATAGCTAATCGAATTATATACGTGTTATGAATTAAGGTGCAAAATTACAACGTTTCATCGAAGTCGTTGACGGAATTATACCTTGTGAAAGTAAATTATTTAAAAAAAATACTTTTAAACAATTAAAACAACAATGTTTGACAGAGTCGCATTTTACTTCAATGATCAAACACAAATTTTTATTCCATTAAATCGTGTTTAATTAATGAAAAATATGAATGCACTGTTGATAATCACATTTGCACTTATACAGACGTAAATATATACCGCACATATAGCAATACGCGATGTACTTGAACAGAAAAAATTTCAATTTTTAAAAGAGCTACGATTTTTGATAAAGGAGAAAAAATTTCTTTGCTATATTTTACGCTACACTGAAACCCTAATGACGCTAAAATGCTTGACTGAACGACTTTGATGCACACAAAACATAAAATCGTTTAATCGTGCCTTGCTCACTGGAAATTGTTGATTTTTTATTGAAATACAAGTGATTCTTGTACCAATTTTTTGTTCAATAATTTCTAGCGCCTCTAAGTATTTGATTAAAGTAACACTCGTATCTTACATACATCTAGCAATATGTTCAACAAACAAAATAAATCACAAAAAGCAAATACCACAAAAAATGTTCATGTACGAACCATTATACCCAGTGAAATACCAAACTCGTATAAATCACCATCACATTTTAATCATTCCAAATTATTTGCTGGTGAAAATTCCTTTGCAAATTTTCTTTTAAACCGTTTTCATCATTCACAGCTCGATTTTCAGATCATTTATTTTCTCTCAACTCAACTATTACTAATAGCCTACACCGAACAAAGGTTAAAGGGACCCCGATATCTTAATCTGTTTGATTCCTTAATATAGGCGTCATGTTAACCATGGACGAAATTTCTGGTGTTTATATTTGGAATTGAGTGATTGATTGAACATCGTTTGTGTGCACGACCTTTATTTTGTCAGGAATTTGAATATGTGTTCTGGATATCGTTATCGTCTGGAAAATTTATACATGCAAATCGGTAGGTGGGTAGACCTTGAGTTGAAGTTCTATTCGGAATAAAATTGAAATGGGGATGAAGTTTTGCGATTTTGGATAGATAATTGGTGGTTTAAACGCAACCCCTTCATTTTTGACTGTCATTCATTCAACGAACCGATTGCTGATAAATCGAATTGATGGATATGTCTTCATAAATTTGTGCTTGTTAAGGCATTCTGACTTGTTTTCGATTTTGTAAATTATAAAACTTTTCGATAAGATTATGTTTGTAAGGCGTTTGTCAGACTGGAGCGGCTTAGCAAAGCATATAAAACCTGACAGTTCATACATGGCGCATTACCAGTGTATTTACCGAATCTTTTACTTCTTTTGAGGAAAGATATAAAGTCTTTTACTTCATTTTTAACAACTCATTTCACTGCATAAATGGTCACAACTAACCGTAGGCACCGCACGTCATTCCGTTTTTGCAATCGATAACAAATGATTAGACGTTTTTGAAAGGTTTAATTTGGTATCCGTTTAAGGTCTAGGTAGATGGATAAATGGAAACAAAATTAGTTTAAAAAAACATTTGATAGAAAATACAGCCATCGCTAGAGCTGATTGCCAATCTTTTGTTTAAAGTATAGCTAAGTGGTTAATACAAAATCTATTACTTCAATTGTTTGACCAACGCATTTTGCTATAAAGACGCTATATTCAGGGCTCATCGATTATTTTTTGTTTAGTTGTTGTCAATAGCAGCTGGATTCGTGGTATGATCCTTTTTTATTTTTTCATAAACTTACAAGATTTTGTAAATAGAAAGTATAACTTGAACAATCACCAACTGTACCGGTTTGTTTATTTGGGATCGTGAACGAACCGTATGTACAGTATCACGCTCTATATCATTATTTAACACAAAGAAATAGACAAGTTTAATACGAATTTTGAGACCATTCACTAGAAATGAAAATCTATTATTTCTTTCAATTACCACCATCGTACGACATGCCCAATGTGCTATAATAATAATCATAATAAAATGAATTATTTAAATTTTTCACGCATAATATTATAAATAACAAAAACAACAACAATAACAACGAAAAATCAAGTGTAATAATCACCCAAAAAATTTTCGGTTTAAAAAAAAATTAGAAATCATATGAATGCGAACATCACACGTTTGAAGCGGAGTTTAAGACCTCCGCTCATGTAGGAAAAAAATAATAAAAAATTTCTATTTTTTGAAACATAATTTGAATTATGATGTTTTGAATCGTTGAAAAATTAATATAAAAAACAATTCACCGAATTAACGATTTGAAGAGGAACAACTTTTGGATATATCATTTTGCGGACCAGGCGTGGATTGAGAGCAAATGCACAATACAGCATACAGATACGTTTTGCAGAAACGGTTAGTCATCTGTTATGGACAACGACTGAAAAATGCAAGCGATGAGTTATGTCTAGCGTTCTTCTGTATTGCAAAATTTACGTTTACACAAATGAAGGAAAAGAATTTGCATTACCAGGTTACCGGAGTAACCAGAGTTTGCATTATGTGATGCATTACCAGAAGAAGTAGTAGATTGAACAGACTTCACAACGGTATCAACAAAACACGAAAGTAGATCATTTTTATAGTTCTTTACCTACGCATGGAAATGCTATCACCACACTTCATCGTGATCGTGCTCGTGCTGTTAGTGTTTTTCTAGTTGTAAGTAATTTTTTAACTACAAAATTTTATCTTTTTTCATTTCGTTGATATTCTAGAAAAGCCCAATTCTTGCAAAAGGTCACTTACGTTGTGTGACACGAACGATTTCACTTTTCTCCTCAGTCCGTTACTGCTCTTCACACAAATTTAATTTAAATCTAATTATTGCCTTCAATTGTTCACCTACATCCCGAAGAAAAACAAACTGTAACACTTATGTGATTTCGGCGAACAAAAAGAAAATATTAAAATAAATTTCTTGAAAGATATTAGAAAAAGAGTAAATATATTCAAAAGACTATAAAGCGTGAATTTTACAATGCGATTTGATTTTAAGTGTAATAATTTTTTTGGGAAAGATTATTTAATCGACAACATACAAAAGAAACAAATAAATTGCTTACATTCGAATGGTTCCTTTCGGTATTTTTATATGCATCGTTATGCCGTGAAATTATTTATTAAATTAGTGTGCTAAAACGGTGATAAATTTTGAATTTTGACGATTTTTATTATTTTGACTCTCTTCTAGCTCTTCGGGGCACTGTTTTCAACACACGAAAGACGAAACTAGCTGTAAATTGACCTCATATTTTACACCAAAGTGTCATCGAATCGCGAGATATTTAGTAAAAAGAGAAGAGATTCACGGAACAATTATACGTAGTCCCGAATTGAAATAGATTTCAACTCAAACACAAGAGTGATCTATGAAAATTTATTGCAACATAGTGAAGAATACGAATATGAAGAATTGGTACCCTAGATTGTAATTTTATATGGCTTTTAAGTTGCTAAGAGGGGCTGATAACGTAGGAAATCCTCTATCAACCGAAAAAAAATCCTTGGAAAATCATTGAAAATTTTTGAAAACTAGAAAATATTTTCATCAGAAAATCATCAGAAAACTTAACAAAAATCCTTGATAATAAAAAAAATCTTCAAGGAATGAATCTTTACCCTGAGCAAATTTGTAGCCTAAATTTGGACGCAGAAACATTTTTTTTATATATAAAACATCGTTGGGTGTTGAAAGCAAACTCAAAATTTGTGTAATTTTTCGAGAACTATTGCGTTTTCTCTGACTTAGCTTACATCATCTCAAACATTTCTACTTAAAGCAACACATTTCAATACCCAACGATGTTTTTAATTTTTCCAAAAAGGACGCGAGTGCAAAATCAGGACATACCTCCAAATCTAGAATTTTATCTTTTATTTTTATTTTTTTTTTGATGTGTTCCCTGACTCCTTCACAAAAATCCAGTCAGCCAAAATCTGACTAACTGCAAGTGTCGACACTGTGTTAAACCTACAAATGTAAGCTAAAAATTTGCCAAGAGAAGATTTCTCTTAAAAAGAAATTCCAAAAAATTCCATACACGCCCTTGAAAATCGCAGAAAAAACGGTAAAGAAAATCACCCTTTCAAAATTTACAAATAACCACATAATGAAGCAATCTGTGACCTGTCCTGTGACTAGCGACATTTGAATCTAAAATAGCCCGAGATCTATTAATTCGCTTCACTAGTTCATGAAAAAAAGTTTCATGAAGGATCCTTTGTGAAACTTCCTACAGATGTCGAGCTATTTCAAAACGAAATTTTATTTATCCCGGGACAGGTCATGGAATTCGCCATAGTTTAAAATATGTACAGACAAAATTGTTAGAAATCACTGCGCAATATACGAGTTCAGTTCACTTAAGTAACAAATCAAAACTCTGTTAACTTTGAAATGTTTTTATTATACGAGCCTTACCTTGTCCCTTTCTGTAAACCTATGATTGAATGTCCTTTTTTAATAACTTTTTTTTCCAGTTCGTATATGGAATGTATTTCGCCATTAATTTTGTCGAAATCACTTTTAGCTTAAAATAAAACGTAATCTTTTAATAAAGATATGTCACATAAAGAGGATTTCATTAATTTTTTTTTTCTTCTGTCGTCTTTATTTTTCCTTTGCTAATTATTATCCATCAGCAGAAGCTTTTTTCAAAGAATAAATTAATTAATTTCAACGAACGAAACCCAAAAGCTGTGCCGCAGTTCTTGTTATAAACTCGATTTTTATCCAAAACTGCAAGGAAAACAAATAAAAAATTCCTTTTAATTAAGCAAAATAAAAAAAAATAAAAAACACAAATTCAGGATTTTCTCATTCTCCATAATACACACGTATAAATTAAATGCCACTGCTCAAATATACCGCTTATATAAATACATGTATATATAGTACACCATCCATGGCACTCGAATTTCTACACTTTTATCCATTCGACGACAAATAAAAGAAATAAAAAAAGTAAAACGAATAACGAATACGAAATACTGGCTATACTACTAAGAGGTGTGTAGGTATTACCATATTAAAATAGTACCTACTATTCTTCCTATAAATTTATATTGGCCGTTTTTATGTTCAACTCGTACACTTTTGCATAGCGAAAAAAGGGAGCTGTGAGTGAATTTTCATTCTTTGCGCAAATTGCAATTTCCACAAGTTAAAAAACAGTATAAAAACTTTATATTGAATTCTGATGCAAATCGACATTAAACTACAGAAACGCTTACGCCGGACCACATGCTTTAGTTCCTTTTTTTCTGTTAAAACTTGTCGGTGGAGAATATTTGTGAAATAGCGATTTTTTTAAATGAGGATCGTATGTGATCCCTGTTCTTCGAATTATACAAATCACATTTAAATCCTTCGGTAACTATTACAACACTGACGGCACTACCATTACATCTATTATCGCCAGCGACGACAAAATTAAATATTGTGACCCCAACAAACGTCGTCTTATATAACAAAATATATACTAAAACAATTGAAGTAATCGATCAGTCAAAAATACTGATATCAAATTGGAGTAATAGAATCAATAAGTAATCCTATGATTCATGTCTGCAAAAGATTATTAGGTTAATCTTTGCAATTATCACCTATAATTATAAGTCTACTACCCAAATATTTAGTATGGAGAAGTTGTAGCAGCTATAGGTTGATGCACCACAATTTTTTTAAGTACTTCATTCTCTGAGCTCTATTTTTGGTGAAACATTTCACTCTGGCAAATACTCATCTAAGAAATATCATAATAGTGAAGTTAGTTCAGGACATTAGTAATTTTATGACGAAATAAAATCGAATTATAGCTTCTGTTTCCAAGCAGCATTTGCATTTAATTATTAGTGAAAATCTAAATCTTCTAATTGAAAACAAAGCGAGAATGAGCTAGTCGAAAGTCGGTCGAAAAAGAAACACACATTTGAACGCATCTGAAATCAAACACGTTGATATGACATGTCAGCTGTTTTCGACAGAGACGACAAAAATAAGCGATAAGCTTTGACCACAGTCTTTTATAGTACAATACATGTAAAAACAAACGAAGTAAAAGATTTTGTTTGAAAAATCTCTAAACAAAAAGCACCAGATTCGACCAGACTGATGGAATGTCGAGTTAATAAACTTCCGTATGCAAAATAGTTACTAAAGGAGGATATTCTCAGTATTTAATAAATTAAATATCATTTTGTTTTAAAACGTTTCTAAGCTAGAGCTAGACTTCATTTTTATGACTTACATTCCACCTGGCACAAACGTCATTTTGAATCAAATCTTCATATTATTTGTCAATTGTTCGTTTGTTCACAATTGCAATTAAACGCTTCCCACACAAGACAGTTTTCAATTTTTCAGTTAAAACTTGTCATAAATGATTACCTTCTTTTCTCACATAACCAACGCGTTGCCTTTGTACACACAAAGTTGATTTTGATTCGCACAGTTACTTTCGTAATGCAATAAAATCTGATTAAAAGCACAGACAACAATTATAAGTCATAAAATGGAAGAAATGTAATGCTTTCTAAGATATTCCATTAAATTACATAACAATTTCAACTGAAATTAATTGATATTGTTCGTTAGCCGTCTGTAAAAGTCATATATATTTAACAAATTTTCAAAGACGTAATAGTGTAGCATTTCGATACATGTCGGAAAGGAAGACAAGAGAAAAAAATCGTTAAAATAACATTTATCCGCAACGCTCTAATATTAGAACCATTAATTTTCAATCTCCCCCAAAAAAGCTACTAAAACGTACATATGATTTGCTCCCCATCCACAATCACACACTCTACGACTAACCCATATATCCAAAAATCCTTGCACTTATCTCAACAAATAATCTCCAAATAGTTCACGTCTATTAGTTACCCGTTTTATAGTTACTACATGAATAAAATTTATACATGGAAAGTCTATCTAAACGGTCAATCTTTGGCCAATAAAGCGAACAACTGGTCATAAATTTTACTTGCGAAATATTTGAGTGGAGTGTGAGTTGGAAACACATTTTGTGAATATCGTGTGTATATATACCGATGTTGATATGGTGAAGATATAAACTATGGGGTGGAATTGTGATATGATGGAAGGATGAGTGGTCACAACCCTATCTTTTCTTAGGTTATAGGAAAATGTACGTCTCTATGCGTATTATAATGGGCTTTAAATAAAGAAAGGAAAAAAAAACAATTTTCTGTATTGATAAACACAAACATAAAATAGAAACCATTTGTGGATATCAAAATGTTCGGGCCAGTTAATTGATCGGAGGCGTTGTTGAAGCTTAATAACAGACCGTCTTGAGGGGTAAGTCGTTATATAAATCAATTGGTTGATGTCGACCAGTTGATTTATATAAGCAGATTTATATGCAGACGCATTTGATCATAAGAAAATTCGAGCTCCAAATTACTGTCGGAGAAAAGAAAGAAGTCACAATTACGCTGCCGTGTTAAGCCGAAACACCGCATCACATGCTTTTACAGAGTTTCCTAGAGTTTAATCAAGCTAAAATCTGTTGAAAGCTCTACAATGCACACCGAAGAACTGAATCGAAGGAAGAGAATTCCAGTAAAATTAATTTGAATTGGTGGAAAATTAACACTGCGGTGGGCTAATAAAACAAGGCGATTGGGCGTGTTACCTGTTTAAAGACACAATAGGTGAATTGTTAGAATACTTTTTAAAGATGCTATTCTTTCCATGATATCAACGACTTTTGGTTGTTGTCGAATCCATTGATTTGTCATTCTATCTCTGAGCGTAATTCCAAGCATTTTCCGTTCCATGGCTCTTTGTGCCACTCTTAGTTTATTTTCGGAAGCTTTTGTTAACGGTAACGTTTCCGCTCCATATGTGAGCACAGACTATTGTTCATTTTGCTTTTGAAAATTAGCCTGAGTTTTCCGAACGCTGCCCATGCAAGACCAATTCTACGTTTCATTTCTGCAGTTTGGTTGTCCAGACCCAACTTCAATTTGTGACCTAGGTACACGTAAATGTCGACTCGTTCAATGACAGTATCACCAATTTTAATGTCTCTGTCATCGTCAATGTTTGTCATGATTTTCGTTTCTGAAGCTGAACTTCACCACATAAAAAGCTGCGGTAGCTATAATACCGATTGCCTGAAGACAAATTTTACTGGCGCAGGTAATATTTTGAAATGTTTCTTGACAGTGTGATTTACGCAACTGAACTGAGTTTAAAATTCAGTGGACATACGTACATTGTACACCTCTAAAAAACCCTTTTAATTCAAATTCCGTAAAGCACTCCGTCAGCTCTAAGAAAATTTCTACTTCTTTTTTCTTTCCTTGTCTTAATGTTTTTGACGAGCCAATCAACTTTCGATTTTATCGATTGTTTCGATTACATTTTATTTCTTGGTGATAGTTAATCCTCTCCGCTCTTGAGTTAAGTTTTAAATTTACTTTTAATTTCTATTGTCCTCAGTTTAATTGATTTATGCAAATCCACTTGCATTAAGTGTAATAAAATAAATGAATGAATTGACCCTTCACGAAAACGGAAATAGTTTTTTCACAATCATTCTCGATTAACTCAAGATGTGTTCCTTGTAGTCATGAATATCCCCCTTATCGTAGGTTATTCATGTAAAATAGTAATAAATGTTTCGAAGAATATGCTCGTGAATACATGATGCATCGTTAAATGATTATTCAAATAAATTTCCACCGAAGGATGGAACAACAGTGGAAAAATTCTTTTGTTGTACTCCCACATCATCCGATGAATTAAACTTTTTTTTTTCAATTAATCAAATGACCAAAAAATATAATAATAAAACGAAACAAACGCAAGAAATTAAAATGAAATCGACCATTATAATAAAGTGTCCGGTCATTTACACTAATCGAAAATTGTATTATTTTTTGTGTGTTTTGTTGTTTAAGTATTTACTTTACTATATACTCGTCTGTGGTTATTTAAAAATCCATTTAAAGCATAAAAAAGCCAACCATCAACCAAAAAACAAAAATTATAACGAAAAATACTCGTTACAATATTAATACATATAGAACAATAGACGTGTTAATTAGAATTAATTACTTGCTATCAATTGTTATATTGTTAAAATTCATGGCCTGGCGTCATTCAGTCGCATTTATTATATCGAATACCATACACACAATTTTTGTGTGATTTTTAAACTTAACGCCCGCGTTTCCGCTGCTGTCAATTGACAACTATCGTACACCATTTCATTCATTAAAATATTTATGTATATAAAGTACCGAGATGATGATGATGATGAGTTTGGAGAGTGTTGCCCAGTCGAATGACGGCGAATATGTGTGCATGTACACATATAATATGCTAGTACCACTTCAGACGATTGTGTATACATAATGTTTGTCAATTCATCTGTCTACATCTCCGTTGAGACGAACTCCTCCTCCTTCGTTTATAGACGACATCCATATGGACATGCATTATATGTTTACGATCATGTTAAACTTTGTTGGCATATACCAATAAAATGTAATTTCTTTGTATTTTGCATCGCAAATGCTTCTCAAAAAATAAGAAATGAATTAAATTCAAGTGAGATCGGTGTTTGTGAGTGCTTGGCTCGTATATATCTATAACAAAGATTAATTAAAGTCTTAGACACAAACCGACTAATCTCAATTACCAATCAAGAATCAACTGATGCCATGGCATGGTGTGTGATGATTAAGTGATGACTTTTAAATGAAGCCAAGATTGCAATATTGTACGAGTGATTATGGCTTATGATATTTGCTTAATGTTGTTATTGCATATACGAGTGTGTGGTGTTATGGAATGAAATTTAAATGAAATAATCGTTTTTGATGTATCACTTGATTAGAATGTTGCTCGATCAAGTTTTTTTTTTAGGTTTTCTTTTATTTTAATTTTTTTTTATTGCATCAATCATTGAATGGTTGGGTCTACTAACTACTATACACATGTAGTGCAGAAATTATGCGTTATCATGGTTTCAATATTTTTTTTGTTCGTATAGAAGATGCAGTTAAATTTATTGGATTCGCAGACGATCAGAAAAAGTCTTGCAGTTGTATTGAGATACCGTTCAAGAACTTGATTTTGTGATTCATAAAAATGTTTTGATTTTTAGAACTTTAGAACCAAGAAAAAATCAACAATTTTTGTGAAACCTCTAATGAAAGTACAAGTCTCAAACGTTCGAAAACCGTACACTCACATCTGAAAAGAAAATAGTTTCGGGACCGTGAGTATACGATAGCGTCCTCAACAGATCGAGGAAAATTCCTGATGAATGAAGAGATGAATAACGAAACTTGTTAAATTTAATGTTCTTCGCAATTTGCCATTTTTAATTTCATTTGAAGCAGTATTCTCACTATTTTTAGAGAACTCAAGTTTTACTGTTATTCTATTCCTATGTTTAAAATATCACATAGGATTTGCTACAAAATCTTTTACTTCATTTGTTTTAGCATAGATTTGACTGTGTAAGAGAGCACAAGCCAGAGTTGATCTCATATTTAAGATTTTAGAAAATCTTTCACTTCATTTGTTTTAGCATAGATTTGACTGTGTAAGAGAGTGCAAGCCAGAGTTGATCGCATATTGTCGCTGACAATTTGTCGGTGTGTGATAACATAAGACTAGCTGCATCTTTTATACAAAAATCTTTTACTTCATTTGTTATAGCATAAATTTTACTATATAGGAGACCACAAGCCAGATCTGATTGCTTACTTTTGTCGCAGTTTCTTTTTCTCTGTTCGTATTTACTGTCATGTCTATTGCAGACTACAGTCCAGTTCTTCATACAAAATGTATTACTTCAGTAGTGTTAACATTTCGCTATATAAAAGAAAACACACGAAAAAGCTAGTCCCTTGACTTTCTACATTACTCATCATACAGCCACCTCAATTATGTTATAAATTTTTATGCGACCTCTTGTTTTTCTTCGTACCACACGTTCGACATTGTTATATGTTACCACGGTTCACATTGACTTTCGGACTTACTGTTTCTTTGACCACGCTTAGAGCGAGACAACTGGGGTAGCATACACATCATACAGGTGAGCACTTTATTGATGGAAGTGTGAAACTGTTGTAACTTAAAAGAACCAATCGAGCACATGAATTTCTTGCTAACAAAATTGAGTTAAGTGTAGTGTTTCTGAAACCAATCGATATAAATGTTTCATACAAATTAAATGGAGTAAATAAAAACCATTTGATATCACTCCGCCTTCGCTGAAAATAATTATTTTTTTCTAAAAAAAACCATCTTAATCTACATCAACGTTGTTATCTTATAATTTGTTCATATTTTTCTCCAATCGCAAATTGAATTAAACGGTGTACATTTTAATATTCATAAAAAAAGGTCAATCAAGTGGCAACCTAAACAAATAGATATCGCTGTACGCCCAATTTAACTGGTAGAAATAAAAATTTACATTGAAAATGAAAAAAACCACCCTCTCCAAAACATTGTTAATGAAATATGGCTAAAAAGCGATTCGCTGGGTAACATTATCTTCTCCAGATCCAAGTTCACCATTCTACGGCTGTTGTATACATAGAAAATGTGTGAATCTTATTTGCTTCGTTATGCATTCAAAATGTTTTTCTATGCCAAATACCCCAAAAAAAAACTCATTCTAACAAATGGATAGTAATTATCAAAGGAAAGAAGAAAAAAATATTTCGTCTCACACCCTACAATTTTTTCCCGCATGTAAGAACCATAGTCATCTTGGCTATAAACAGTGGAGAAGTAAAAAAAACAACACAACACGAGCCATCCGATTTTTCATCATCCCCTGACGTCGGAAACGAGTCACGCATAAATTATTGATAATTTTTTTGATTAATATTTATGTTTGGATTTTTAATTTTTTTTTGTTCCAATGCATTACGTTAATTTTGCTCGGTGAATAAAAGGAAGAATAAAAAAACATTGGAAGAAATCAGCCCAAAAGCAAATGCATTATGATAGGTTGATGACGAGATATCGTGGGCGTTGTGTGTGTGTGTGTGTGTGTGTGTGTAAATATAAAAATAAAAATTTTATAACAATTCCGTTTAAACGTCGAGCTTTAGGTTTATTCGATAACTTAGTCTGAAGAAACCATTTTCCTACATACAATCACAAATTATAACTCCACCATTTCCATTACATACTATAGCCTTCCCTCGTTACATAAACGCATATTGACAGCCACTGTATACATTTTTATTTAAATCAGTTTTTTCATTCAATTTTTTTGTCCATTTTTTTAATACATTTTTCCAAGGTTTTATAAGCTTTAATTCTTATTTATAACTATCACGAGACAATGAAGTGTATCGGGGTTGTAGTAGAGGGTGCGAAAGTTGTTGGTTCATAGTTTATTTTTGTCCATAACCTTATAAATGCCTCGAGGTTTTACAGCTACAAAAAAAATTGGTATTATAGCAAAGTACAACTTAGATGCTTGATGTGCAGAAGAGATTAAATTAAAATTTGAACGTAACATTAAATAACATTTGCATTTTATATCCTATCTGCGTTTAGTGCCGAGCTAATGAAGCATTTCTTCTCGGAGGTCATTGATTCGTTACGGTAATCTGATTTTTTGCGGTTGAAAACTGAATTATTGGATTTCAATTGTTTGGTATAACGAAGCTTGACTAGAAGAGATAGATTAGAGTTTTTGGGAGGCTTCTTCCATTGAGAAGCAGAAACCCAGGTTGAAGATTCCTGACCTTATTACGGCTATTAGGGAAATTTCCCTGTTGTCGATAAGAAGTCGTTAAGGCAGCCTAATGATGGTAGATCATCATCTTGAAGTTCATGATACCCGAAGGTCCGAAACCTGAGATTGATATTGAGCGGACAATCCGTAAGGATATGCACACCATCAGTCTCAGTTACCAAGCCACATGAACTGATAGGGTCGATGGATAGGATTACAACAATGAATCCACCTCATTTCGGGGATCCGCCATTTCTGAGATGGACCGATCTATTCTGTGGAGATGATCGTTAAGCTTGCAGTTAAGCTTGCCTTGATAGGCCGTCTATAGTCGTTGATGTTCTTGTTGCAACCATTGCGGAACCAAAGGTTTCCTGGCTTCCTTAGACAACCCTAGTTCCTACACTAGGACCTAGACTAAAAGATATATGTCAGGCATCAATTTTATAAGTATTTTTGCTAGTAAAGAAATGGAAAAAGTTATTAATTAGTAATAGGTAAACACTATGATCTATGATAGGCACACCAGTCTCAAGACATGTAGGATTCGAATTCTTACTGTTTTTCATCGATAAACTTTTTTAACGAATGAAAGAAGAATAGGTGTGTGACTACCGACTCATTCCGGACACTGATTCCACCCTACAACATGCCCAAGTAGTTTGGCAGAATGTCATCAAGTAGCAATAAACCTCAAGAAGTTACGATTTATATCTGAGCGTTATACCCATTAGTACATAAGGAATGTAAAACAAATAGGTGAGTTAGTGCACACACTCCACACACTTCGCTGATCTAAATCTGGTACTTCTTTTGTTTAGCCTGTTTCAACATAGAATCTTCTATTTCATTAGTTTTTTCTTCCTTTTTCATAAAGGAGATTTTCTTAGTTTCAACGTTAATTTTTCCGTTTATGACGATATGTCGGATATGTATACCAGATGACTGAAAGTTAACGTGGGAAATTATGATTTTGCAAAAGACTCTTACAATTTGCGTTTGAAAAACATATTTCATTTATCTGTCATCAAATTCACTAAGCATTTTGTTATTCATTTAAATCAGCATAACAGAATAAAAATGTTACAATGAGCCAGAAAACACACGTACATGTATAACAACGTGCCATTTCTAAACAAGATACTGTAACCGGCAATGAAAGAATTCCAATTTTTTTTTTTATCTTATGAAAGATGCCCTAGAATAGGAAAAAAAATCCGTTTTACAAAATGAAATCCGCATGGGGGTATGGGTGGTAAATGGAGAACCCGAACCGGGGATAAACAGCATTTTGAATAAAAGTATCAACGGGCGAATTTATCTGTTTGTGCAGCTCTAAAATATCAGTTAAAACAATAAGGAAAATTGTGTTTCTTGTTACCGAAGCGCTAATACGTATGGTATATAAACATATTACGACTTTGGTTGGTTTTTTTGCATGCCGCGGCGTTCGGTGTGTGTATTGTGGTGGTGGTTTTACAGAAGACAATGTGTCATATTTCTGTTGGATAAAAGATATGCATAAAAATTCATAACATACACGAAAGATTTATTAGAAAGCATAATTCGAAATGATAATAATAAATTTGTCACCCTTAATCCGAGCAATGAAACAATCGGATTTAGTGCGCAAAGAATTTTATTTATATTTTTTTCTCCGTACTTGTCTCAGTATTTTCTATATATGTGTGTGCACCGTTCAGTTCTTGTGTATTGCCATATTTTTCCCAATTTTTTTTTCGCCTTTTCCAAGCTTGAAAAAAAACCAAATGGAAAGCAATTTATTTTTGACGGGAATGAAAATCTTTATTTCATATTTCCGACAATTTTTTAATTGGATCTTATGTTCTTTAGCTCGTTTTTTTCTATATATGTTCACCATACTTCCTATGTATTACAGGACCAATTTTTTTAGTTTTTTTTTCTCAATTAAAAATCGGATACATTTTTAATATTCACAAAAAAAAAGAGGAAAATATATGACGAGTTAAGGCATTATATTGATTGTTCTGAGCGAAAGCCGAGTACATAGCAAAACAGCGCAAAAAAATATAAATAAAAAAGAGTTTAAAGTGGTGACGAAATAGCGTAAAATAAAAATATCAGCATACGCCATGGTATATGCGGGCACATTATATTCCCGAGGAAAAGCCATAATTTTCTTCGTGTATTTTTTCTATATATATTTTCCTCTTCCACACGACAGCCAATAGCTGTTTCAAATGGCATCGAGTATTCTCTTTCGAACACTCACACGTATGGTGACATTGCAGAAAATCATAGGAAAAAAAATATTTTTTTTTTCATTCAAGTTCTTTCCATCCTGTGCACTCCTCCGATATTAAGGAAATGGAATATTGTGTTTTATGTAATACGGGAAAAAAAGCATAAAAATAGTTTTACAAAAAAAAAATCGGCGACTGCGTGCAGAAATAAAAATCGTTCGATATACTAAGTTATACAACTATTGTTAAATTATGTTAATTTCGTTAGGTAAAACTTGAAACAGTTTCGGCTGCCTCGAGCGTTTAAGCATTATACAAAATTCAGTCACTTTTTTTCCTCTCTATTCGGATGGAAATTTCAAATCATTTCCACCATGCATGCAAGATAATCATCATATGTATATGATGGGTTTGGGAAATAATTGAGTTAAATATATTTCTGGGGATGTTTTGTATGTACCTGATGTGTGCACCTCAATCTTTTTTTTTCTACTTCAATATACCGAATGTTTCGAATAGTGTAGTTCCGAGAATTCCCAGTAGTTAAACAAATTCAACATAATTTTCCATGATTTCAAACTTTACAAATCATTTTAAATTAACAATAAATCAAAATGCGGATTTGGCTTCCAGCATTTACTCGGGAATGCATACGTAATCCGCCTTACACAAACATCCATATATATGTACATTTAAAAAATTCTTTGCTTTCATTTTCCGAGGTGAATTTATTTTATTAATTGAAATCAAATTTTCATTTGCAGTCCCAGACATGGTGGTGGTGGTGTGTGGTTAAAAGTGTATTTATTATTGTAGTGAAATTTAGATGTTATAGGAACTCGTTCCTTCTCTTCATGTATAGTATATGTACGCTTTAGGTAACACTATCGAGTTTTATTTTGTATGAACCGAAAACGACGGTTGTAGTTAAAGTACATTCTATACATTCAATTGGATTTGCTCGTTCACGTTTGCTTATTTCGGAAATATAATAGAAGGTAGCTACTACCTCTTATAGTCCCTGATACACAGTCAATGTGAATATGAGTCAGAAAATGGAATAATTAAGTATAAGGAAAACGGAACAATCAAATACCAACTTTAATTAATCAACAGGCACACTGTATAATGTTATCCATTTCTGTAACAAAGGCGAAATGAAGAATATTGGTAGAACGGCTTGACCAATGGTCGAATAAACATTCTTATATGTGGGGTTGGGGTTATGTTCATTACAATGAATGAGTACACTCAGCACATATTGTGTATGAATGGTTTTTGAACTGTTGTTTCTAATGTTAACTTTAAATTTAATGTGGCTCTATGAATAATTTGCGAATGTACGACATTTGAAACGTTCATTTACCAACGGAAACTTAAAAATGACTTACTGGCTGAAGTCATTTTGAATTAAAGGAACAATACCAAAGAGTCGAAAAACATCTAAAACATTTTAAATGAACCTGAATGCACGCCAAATTTGAATGTATCAAAGGGGTCGTGTGAACAAGGAATTTATGAAGTGATTACAATTTACGAATTCCTAAGTAAAAAGCTACACAATCGTTGTAAACGATTCGCCATCTGTTATCGATAGCGATGTAAAAAATATGTGATGGGCACTGACTACTGCCCTCTTAAATATGATAATGCGAAGTCTAAACGAATGAAGTACAAGATTTTCTAGACATTTCGTGAAATTTTAAACAAAAGAAGTAAAAGATCTGAGGATCTGAAAAACAATAAAATTCATTGATTTCTGTAGTTGTTTGGTCAGGAAGCTCATAGTTTCATTTGGGTCTTCTTTCTACAGTCTTGTCATAATTCACACAGAGAAAAATCCTTCGTAAAATATTCTCAACATTTTCTGTTATAGAAATCCCATTGTGGACATTACCATGCCATCCATACCCTTTTGACAATTCGTTATTTTTTATACGTTTCTGCTGTATTTTATATATGATTTCGACCCGACGAAAGGATAACAAAATTTATGTCGAAGGAATTTCCCATATTTCCATATTTATTATTCATTTTTATGTAATGTCCTGTATTTTTGCTTTATGCTCTATTGCGAATTTATGGTTTTGTAACATAAAAAATATTGAAAACTTTCCCCTTAATTTGTAGCTAGTATAAAACTGATGAAATATTATGGGTATAAAGTGCATATAAATGATATTGCCACTAAAGTAATTTTCTATAAAATCATGGAACAAAATAAAAACCAACAAAATACTGGCAAAAAGAGAGAAAGAGTATCAAACTACCGTTCAACTTATGTATTTAGGGTGATACTTTGAATTTTGTGAATGTAAGGCACGTGTCTTTTCAAATGATGACCATATTTCGTAACAAGAGGGGGTTTTTCCTGATTCTTGAATTTTATTTTTATAGCAAATTCTATTATAATTTAATTTTACGTCGTTTGTTCAAGGGTTTCGCTTCCATTCTACGTTATATTATTATGATACAAGAGATTTGACTGATTTTTACTGAGCCCGAAAAAAGGTTGCTGCTACGCTCCACATATGTTTTTCAATATCTTTTTTTAAATTGGTGGAAATTGATTTAAACGGTCAATTTGAATTGGTTGTTTTTCTTCATTCATGTAGGGGGAAAGTTGGAATTGAATTATTTTTTATTTTTATTGAAATTTCGGTTTTTTTATATGTTCGATAGATTGAACGTTTCGTTTGAATGCACCAATAAATAATTATCAGGTCGATTCAATAAGAAATTTATTTGTGGGTGATGCGACACGTGAGAATTTGTTTCGTATAAATGATTCGGTTGATTGATTTTTGCTGGGAATTTTTTTTGTGAACTTCTATAGATGTGCATGAACTCATCATTCATTTATTTTGTCGATTTTTTTATATTGAATAAACAACGAACGTACTAGTCCAAAAATTATTCATAGTCACCCTAGACTAGTTTTCAAATAAATCAGCAACATACCCAACCCACACACATACCCGTTCCAATTTAAATGATTTTTCAAAAAAAAAAAAAACATTTTCCGACTAGATTTTCTCTCATTAGCAAACTATTCCGATTTAAAATCATAATTATCCCTACACACAGCGCCACCGACATGGAAATGGCAACTAAGTTGATAAATAAACAACAACTCGAAGAATTTTTAGTTGAATTGTTTCGGTGATGGTAAATTTTGCACATTGCAACTCAACCGAACTGGTAACCGAGAAAAACGATCTGTCATTTTCCACCAAACAAATTTGCAGTTAAAATACTTATGCCACTTGCTGGTGGACATGAGGACATTACGCATTATGAAAAACACATTTTATATTTTGTTTTATTTATAAACATTTTGTTGTGATGATTGTGTGACATGTACTGTGTGTAGAGATTGTATGTTATAGCAGTGCACAATGTATTATATGAGGTGTATTATTCATATGAGTTGATGGTGACGAGTAGAAAATGTTTTTCGCCAAATAGTCAGGGAATATTCAAGAGAGTAAAATTTATTATTTTAGAGAAAATGTTGACAACAAGACGATATGAAATGGGTATGGTGGGTAAATAACAACAATAATGGTGTTTATACATTATAGTCAGAATCAGACCATCAGGCAAAGAACTGAATTTGTAATTTTGTGCGATATATAACACAAAACATATATTTCTTTCACACAGAAAACGAAAAAATTATTATGATTATTTGGTGTGGTGAAAATGAGTGTATTTTTGAGGAATTTGAACGTGTCTACAAAATTTATGATGATTGAAAATTGCATACAAGCGCATCGTTATTTAACTATTTTATTCAAAATATGTCCGGAGGAATTGTATGTGTGGGAAGTGTCATGTTTTCGGAAGATTTTTACTTTTAGATTTTAGCAAAAACATAAATTTAAATAATTTAATTAGATATACGTGAGGATGTCGTATCGGGGCGAAGACGGATAATGCGATTGACCTCATTGGAATGAAGCAAAATTATTTCGTTCACACAATATATTGAAATAAACAACACAATTAATATTAGAAATTTGATGGAATTTTCAGGACACTCTAAACAATGAACTAGAGTAGGAGTAGGCAGATGGCGAGATCAAGGACCATCACCCATTTTCGATAATTTAGTATTCGTAGATCATTATGCCATTCCCATACTGTCGCCACAGCCTGATGAGAAATGATACTGTTGAACTCAATATTAATGCAAAACGTGGATGAATCTGTTACTTCCTTTGATTAAAGTGGTGTCATGTGTTTGTTAAACAATCTTTTACTTCGTTTGTTTTTACCATTCATTTCACAATGAAAGAAGACACGTCGTTGTCAATAGACACGTCGTTGTCAACAACAGATGAAGCGTCGTTCATACAGGTCACAGCTTCTGTTTCTGTTTAGATTGTTCTATAGACTATCGTCCTCTTTTCGTGTACCTTTATAACGTAAGAGTCACATTTTTATTATACCCATCCGTTCTAAAAGAACTTTATTTGGGAAACAGTATTAACCTTCACGGAGAGAAGAATCTATACAGGGAAACATTAATAATTGGAATTAAAAACAAAAAAAAACGTTAAAATAGTCTTTAACCTCAAAAATCACGTGAAAATTTACGAATATTCATAAAAATTCGTGTAAGTTCGTGCTCTGTCTTTTGTGGACGGAATAGTTTAGGCAATTAAATTTCGCGAGTATGACAAAACCGATACGTGCAGAACTTTTCATGCAAAAGAACAAAATCACGAGAAAAATCTTAAACATTACTTGAGTTTACTTCCCCAAAAAAACGCACTTAAATCACGTCACATTTTTCAGTGATGTCATTCGGTTTTAATTACTAATAACTCCTTTACCTCCCCCCATTTAGGGGTGTATTTGAGGGTTAAAAAAGTGCCAACTTGTCGAGTTATTAGTTATTTCACTATTATGACAGCACTGAAATAACATGACGTCATTTAAGTACTACCCCCATTGTCATGTTCACTTAAAAATATCATCAATCGATGATAAAATTTTCAAATAATCGATACAATATCAATTGAATGTTTAATCGATACATATCGTCTGATAATTGAATTATCAGTCAATATTGATCGAACTATCCGTCCATATTTACCGATTTTATCAGTCAATATCTACAGATTATCAGTCGACATTTACCGATTATCGATAAACGATTCGATTGACATTGATATTTTCAAGATATCGATAATCGATTCTAAGTAATTAATCGATATTGTCGGTGTTTCTAAAGTATAGCAGACATCATTTTCGTAGTAAACACATAAGTTAGTATTCTTATCGATCGATCTTATCGCCATATTAATTTCCGAATCAAACTTGACTCCATGCTTCTAAGATAGACCGCTTGAAATGGCGTGTGATGCCATAACAATGAATATTTTCGGCAACTTTATGATAAAAGTCTTGAATTAAATATTCAACGGATTAATGAACTTCTTATTTCTTTGAAAAACCAATTAGCTCGAAAGAATTAATATTTTGTTTAAATATTTCCTTTTCTTTAAAGCAGGTAGCTTGTGACACTTAGTCGATGATATCGTTTTTAAAAGTTTAAATATTTTTTTTGTAAATAAAAACAAAATGTTCTAAGAACCAATTTGCCATTTTGCTACCATTATGTAAATGTTTTATCCATTAAAAAAAATTGTATAATCTTCAAAATCAACCAACCATTACGCCGCTCAATTCAAGGTTAAAATCAGTTCTTTTGGTCTCGTCAAAGAACTCAACCGAACCGAGTGTTCAATTAAACATTTTCTACGCTACATATGGCAAAAATTTTTGAGTAATAATCCATCGAAAGGAAATCATAAAATCCATCCACTGCCATACACACATAAAAAAAGTATTATTTTTTAATTATTTTTAAAGAAACTAATAAGAAATGTGAATATATATGAAGTAGTAAAAAAACATGGAAAACATCCATAATTAATGACATGAATACATATGTCTATGGACTAATGGCGGTACGTCTCCCTCTCTCTCGGGAAGATGCGGGATATTACAAAAAAAGAGAATTTAATTAATCAGCTGGCGTCTTTACGTAATTTAATTTTTCAAATTCTGAATTGGGAACGATGAAAAATGCTTGTTACAAAGGCTACCGAGATTCGATTTTGTGTCAACAATTTCCGAATATATAAAAAAAATTCACAAGAATTTGATAAGCTTACAATGCGTGAAATTTTATTGTAGCATTAGTGCACTTTCAGTTTTAGAGGATGTTTACCTTACTTCTTCGGAATGGATGAAAAAGTAGTAAAAGTTTGAGCAAAATTAAAATTTGTACTTTAGAATAATAACAATGATTACTCTAATTCACATCATCAGAAATCTAAACTTTTTCTCAGATAATTTTTTTCACTTTGAGCCTAATACTGAAATTCACGCCAAACACTTTAAATTTGCACACACATTAAAGCCAATTAAACTCTCAAATCCACCTGCATGCACACAATCTCCAACTAAGTCACTGTCAACATTACATGAAAATAAGAAGACAAACAAAAATGAACGATTTGGTTTTACCAACACAACAAACATGAAAACGTAATAATATTGCAAAAGTTGTAATAGTATTCGTTTGTAACGTTCCCGTAACTATATTATTACAGCCACGCACCTTCGATTCCTACGGCCAATATGCAAGATTAAATTTTTTGACCTGCGTACTTTGAAAGAGCTCATGAAAGTTCACAAAAGTACGCTATTGAACCCAAAAAAAGTTTGGGCCAAATGCTTAAGTTCACTCGCTGAACCTTGTAATCTTGCAATATTATTACGGAATTTGGAGGGTTCAGTGAGTGAACCTAAGGACTTGGACCAAACTTTTTTTTGGTTCAATAGCGTACTTTTGTGAACTTTCATGAGCTCTTTCAAAGTACACAAGTCAAAAAATTTAATCTCGTTCCATAGCCCCAGAAATCGAATCCGCGTTTTTGTGATGCAATAATATTCGTTTGTTATCTTATTGCGTTACAAACGAATACTATTGCAACTTCTGTAATATTGTTACAGTTTGGTGTGATATTATTGCATGTTTGACATAATGTGCCGTGTATTTTCGGTTGTTGTACTTTCATTATTTTTGGTTTTCAACCACTTTAATTGATTTGTTGGTTTTCTAATATTGTCGTTTTCTTGGTAATGATGGTTTTAAACTCAATTGAAAGAAGAAAATCCAGATACTTTCTAAAATTTGGAACAGTTCAAAAATGTTGCAGAATCTTTTGATTTTAGGATTTTATTTTCACCGATTAATAAGAGTTAGCTAGATTTATTCGTTCGTTATAATTATTACGTATTTTTTGCGAGTTTTTAATTTTGTGAAAGAATGGTATGAAGACGTCAGAGTCAATGTCTTAATAAGATTACGTCACAGGACTGCAATCAGAAACATTGGGCAATTTTATTATTTAATTGTTCCATTACGACATGATTTGTCGCAAAAGAAAAGTATTTTTTTGTAGTATCGTTAATATGAAGAAGCTAGTAATAAGATACGAATATTCAAGTCTCTTTATTTGAACCTAATCTTCTTTCAAATTCCCGCATCTTCCTGTGTGTGTAGCATAATATTTTATATTTTTCAGAGCCATCAAAGATTCGCGTGATAACATTCAAAACTGAACCCAATAAATATGGAAGATGGTTCTATTAAAACAAGCACCAATAATTGTCTTATTATGCTAATGTCTCTTTGGTACAAAGAATTTTCGAACAAGAATAGCTTTTTAATTAGGTTTTGGTTCGCTAGACATAATTTACAATTGACTTGTGTTTTCTTGTTGTCTTGAGTAATTTTGGTGATGAACGATTGTTGATGATGGTTTGATTATAATTCCGATGACTCATAGACCCGAAGTTGCTGGAGATGATGATGAACAATTGGTGTGACTTTTTACACTATACCATCGCGCTCATTCAAATCCATTCTATTTGTTCAAAAAACGATTGTGAAACTATCGAAATATAAATGTAACTAACCGCCAGCGGTATTTCATTATACAAAGCAGCGAAAAAGGGAAGTGTACTCACACAATGAGTATCACAACGAAAATTGTGTTGTGTTGCACGTCTTATACATGGTTCAGAAGTCAATCATAAGAGATAGAGGGTCACGATGTTGTGCTGCGATTAAACGGAATCATTTCTCGAAGTGTGTTGAGTGGGATTAAAAATGATGGCTCTTGCTGGATTATCGTACCCACAGCGACTGGTCTACAGATTATAATTGAGGCTCAGCCTACAGCTGAGTAAGAGTAAAAATCAAATGGTTTTAACATCTAAAGGATAGAAGGACTGAACAAAATGGGAAAGCGTTGAATACGATACTAATTACTGAAGTTGTCTGTCTAGGATTCAATTCACGGTTGGCAATGAGCCGATACACCGACTTCAACCAGCTCGTTAATAAAATTTCAAAAATACTTTCATTCAACCCCTCCTTATTATGTATATGGTTAAGTACATAATAAATTGCTTTATTACTTCTGATTATTATCATCGTCTGTTACAAGAAAATATGTAATGTAATTGTTTTTGTATATCACCAAGCCATATCATATAAAATCAAACAAACATAAATTTTATACCAGAAATTTCTTCTGCGTACAAAATAATTTCATATATAGACGGCAAGTTGTGTATGGCACCCAGCAATAATAACATGAGTGTTCCGCACCATAAGCTATTAAGAAAATAATTGAAAATTACATTCGAAATGCGTAAATTTTCCTTAAAAACACAGTTCCACTTCATAGCCGATATTATAGACTGAAATGTAAACGAAACGAAATAGTCCTCAACATAAAGATCCTTTCGAAGATATTTAATGAACAAAACATACAAACACTCATTTGGAGATTGGGAATATGTGACTGTGAAGCGCACCACCACCACCAATTGTATTTATGGAATGACGGGTAGAATGGGTTTAAGAATTATTTCTATGAAAAGGGTTTTGATACTGAACAATTTTTGCTGCATAACATATAACTCTGACAATCGTGTATGTTTTGAGAAGACATTACAGATTCGAAGCGAAGCTAACGAATGATTCGGAAGCGTAAAGAATCTGAGGATATAGACAAAATGGGTGTGAATTTGGAAATAAACGACTTATTTGTGTGTTTAGACTCATTAAAATGATTGTGGAATGGTGGATTTGTGCCAGCAAGGCTGCCAAATGGTTAGATCGGTGTGGCGAATTTACGTGTATAGGATGTTACGATGATGTAACTTAGAATATTGTTGTGTGTGATTAGACTGGAGTAAAATACTTAATCTTTGAACGTTACTTACTCTTGTCTTCTAACTTGATTACTGTTTTGACAAGATTAGATTTCTCTTTGTATATTGTGAGTAGAGTCGTAATGCTATATTTCCCTCAGGTTCGCCTGTAACGAGCGGAGCCTATACTCCACTTGCAAGTCTATCAGCAACCGTTGTTCGTACAACATTCCAATATTTAAAAAACTTCGATCAAAAAATTGAAGATAGGGAAGGCTACCGAATACGACCACCTACTGTACTTCAGTAGGTACTCATATGTACTAGTTTTACAATACGTTACAATTCCAGAGATTGAAAGCCAAATCCAACGAGCTATCATTCAATTGAATCGTTCCTCAATCGCCTGAAAAATTCGCGTTATCACTCTTAACTGTAGGAGGTTTTGAAATTACAGTGACGTAGACTATATTGACATTAAACCGTTGTACTTAACTTCGCAATTTATGCGGTTTGTGACGGTTTGATCAACGACAAAATCTCACAAATTGCACATAATACGCAACATTTGATCAAGACATTCTAGTCTTCTCAAAGACCATCCATATAATTACACCCGTTCGTTGCCTTCAATTAAATGCTAGCCATCATGAAGATATACTTCTTGCCGGGCATTATACACACACACAACTTTTCTAATCTATCATTAACCAAGAAATTGCTCGATATATGTTACAATTGTCTTCAATGTCGTACGCTTCTCACGAGGAGCGGTCAAGTGTGTCCAGAGTCCATCAGGTAGGATGGTTAAATGACAATAATGTTGCTATTTTATTTATGTTCGTTTTATTCCATCCGTTTTCGAAACAGACAATTCAGCAAGTGAAAAAAACGACCAAGAACTTTCCATCAGTTCGAATTTTATGTGTTTTCATGTCTTGAATGATCACCGTTTTTTCTTTCTCGTTTTTTTTTTGTCGTAAAGGAATAAACAAAATTTAATATTTTGGAGGGAGTTCTTTGACATTTTCGATTGTTCGGTGATATGTTTCATTGTATTATTTTATAGAAAACAAATTATTGAAGAAATTTTTTTTCACTTGTGGTTTGATCCTATAAATAAAAAACCAACAAGAAAGATCGGGAACGTCTATAGTTATGATAATAAATATTAAAGACGCACCTGCAACGACCTATTATTGTGGTTAAATTATTTTCATGCATGCAGCATTGTCGAAATGCAGTGTACAGTATGTAGGTAACACTTATGTTAATATTGGAACCTTTCTTTCAAATTTGAAACGAGTTTGCCATTTTCCTTATATTTTAAACCGCAGAAGGCATTCAAATTTCAAATATGTTTTGAATTTTGTGGATATCGGTTCATTGATCTTATGAGCAATGAGTACCGGTCGGAGCCATTGTTTCGAAATACTGACCAGTGATATTATTAATGAACCAAGTCTTCAAAGGCATCTGTTATCAATCACGTCAATAAGAATGAATCGTAATGTTAAAGTAAATGAAGTAAAAGATTCAATGACAATAACAATAAAAAGACGAAAAGTAGAGTTTTCGTGTGAATTTTGTTGATCCGAGGCGTAGCCGAGGTCAATGAACACAAGAAAACAAGCATGTAAATGTAATTATTATATTGCAATATGTTTATCGAATCTGAAGATACGCATTTTCAAGACAAATTGCCTCTCAGTGCTATTATATGGTTGCGAAACATGGAAGGTGACGGGTTCAATAGAATCGCAGATCCAAGTTTTCGTGAACAAATGTTTAAGACGCATTTTGAGAATATTTTGGCCGAACGTTATCTCGAACGAAAATTTGTGGAACATCGCCGAAGTTGGAGATATGGCAACGATGATTAGGAGAAGAAAATGGAACTGGATCGGACACACTCTACGTAGACCCAGCGGCGATATAGAGAAGACTGCGCTAGATTGGAACCCGCAGGGTAACAGAAAGAGAGGACGTCCAAAAAGTAATTGGAAAAGGACGATCGTTGAAGAAGCCAGCAACCAAGGAAAAACTTGGAATGAAGTCAAAGCCTTGGCGCAGAATCGTGTTCGTTGGCGACAATTTGTTGGTGCCCTATGCTCCCCCGCGGAGTAGGACAAGATGATGATGAATATGTTTATCGTCTGTAAGACGTTACAATCTCCTTATAACCAATTTTGTACGTTCGAAACACTTGAACAAAAGCAATATTTGGTGGTGTGTGTAATTAATACGTACCCACATCGAATAGAATGAAAGACAGACGTATATCGAAACAATGCTGACACTCCATTTACTTTCCGTTCGTTTCGAATTTATCGGTTTACCTCTAAAACCCATATAATATACACAAAAGCTCTATTTGTACCTAGTACATATTTACTCAACTGTATACTATACTCGACTTATAGCCAATAAAATCGAAATATTGAATGTAAAGCATTTTGTGGAAAATAATTTTGCTGAACCAATCATCAATGAAAATGTGCTTGCATGAAACAACATTGTATATATCAGCCGAACCTTTCATTGGATGGAAATTGGCGCAAAATCGAACCGTATTGGGGATACTCTCCACAAATGTGTATATAAGGCTCACTTTCACATATATTTTTTTTCTTCGTTTATTTGTTTGGCGCAGAAACGTACATAGGATAAAGTTTTGGTTGGAAAATTATGGGAAAAAGAAGTATTGAAAAAATAATCATAGAAAAAAGCAAAACAAGAAATGTAATTCATTTGAGGTTATTGTTCGTTAGGTTGTCCTTTTATTTATGAATGAGCCACGTGATGGTAAAACATTTTAATTAGTTCTTGGAAGTCATATAAAATAGTTCTACCTCCAGAACTGTTTCGAGATTTCTCTTTCAAATATTTCCACGAAATTATTTGATCGAGCGGAAAATTTCCGAAGCGAAAAAAATCATTTATTCCAATTTTTTATTTGAGTTTTTTTTTTATGAAACTTCGTTTCCACCCACTTCAACTCCTTTATTATAAGCAGTTAAGTTATAGGTATGAAATAGAAAAAGTATAAAAATTATGAACACTACAAAATATAGAGAGAAATAAATCGTACAAGAAATGAGTTATGCTAATGTACCTCGGTACTTTGTATATATATATACGACACTGTGATGCATTACATGTATATAACAGAAAATGGAAAAAATAAAAATAAAACCATTTTACCCACTTTTTTGCAACAAAATGGATATATATCGTAGACATAGATGTTTCTCTTAATAAACTTCCCTAACCCGATGCTGTACGTGCAGTAAAATGATTACAATTTAATAAGTTCATCATTGATTCTCTACAATTCGGCAGGCTGTGGTCCAGGAGCTATTCAACTCATCACTAGCTAGGTGATGATCAAAACGTAGTTCAATTGAAGTTGAGGTCAAAGTTTCGATCAATATTGTTAACATTTTAGAAACGGCAATCGTATTGATATATAACGACTAAATCTTTTACTTCTTATGTTCAAAAAGTCACGAAGTGTTTGATGGAAAATCTTTGACTTCATCCGTTTAAACAAACATATTAATGTTTAAGACAACTTTAACTGGAGGTCAAGACTTCTTTTTGTCGTACCTGTCGATAACTAACAGCTGTTTTCGAAAGGTTTTAGATGGTCGAAGTTTCCCTTTGTGAACGTAAATCCTTTCAGCTTTACTTAGTAGTACATCACCTTTTACATTTTGTAATACACGTATGCATCATTAATTAGAACACATTTTGAACCTATTGACCCCCATTTACACCTCGTCTTCTTCGTAATTCAAATATTTACATTATAATATACGAGTCGTCTATACAAAACTGAACTTTACGTAAGTAATCACTTATGTGGATCACGCGTGCATTCGACCGTTTCAAAAACGCATAAGGGAGACCAAAAACACCTGCAATGTAAAAACCAACAACAACAACAACAACACATTATAACCCTCAATGTCCAAATACGTATAATCAGTTCGATATCGTATTGACTGTGTGACGTCTTCGAACAAAGGGAAAAAGAAGCGATACGAGTAATATAATGAGGCGTCCGATGGATTATTCATTTCTTTTTCTTTCTTCTTCTTTTAATTCACAAAGAATTTTATGCAAAAGAAAACAGTAGAAGTGGAAGATGTTTGCGTGACTGAAACTGACGATCGGAAGTCGTTTTTCGTTTTAGTGAAATGCCAGGTTTTGTCAATTATTGATTCGAAGCTGATAAAATGGAATTATAGTGGTAAAGGAATGATGCATTCATTTAATGAAATATGTAAAATAGACACACATCAATGAAATGAATAATTGTTTCGTTTTTATAAAATAAGAAATAAGCGAACGTTAAATGGATGTTATGTTCGTATGGAAATTAATAATAGTTAACAGACTGCCATGTGTGGTATGTAAAAAATGTGCATATATGTCTTTGCTTGAAGAAAAGAATCGATGAGTATGGAATACAGTAAACATTTGCAAAAAATTAAGCGTCTTTCCTTGATGGTTTCATCGAAGTAGTTAAAGAACAATTATGCACCATATATTTTGCTGACCAAATTACTTTCATATTTCTAACAGATTGAGTGGAATCTACTACTTCTATAGTTTAAACTTGTAACGTCCAATGAATGTTCAAAAATTGGATCGATAACATAATATATTTTAATCAATTTCAGCAACTGAACAGTTTCTCATTCATTCATTTCACGATCGAGTAGTGCATAAAATACATTGAGTAATTAATAGATAGTTATATTGCTGGCTTTCCTAACATTCCTGAACATCGAAATGAAAACAACCTTTTTCTTCTAAATTAATTCATAATCATTAGGGCTATTCCCTTCATTTTATTTATGCTCGATATACGAGCGTATATCCAGCATATCGAGTATATTTGATTATATTTGACTCGGTATACGAGTATAATCGTATTAGTTTGACAACTGCCATCTGACATCTAGTGCGATAATATACCTTCATACGATTCTTGTTACACAAATAACTATTTCATGCCTTGGGCCCTAAGCATGAAAAGCTGTATACGCATCTGTTGTCCTCAACAGATACGTAAATAACTATAGTATGCCTTGAAAAAGTGTTATGGAGTTAACACATATCACCCCAGCAATACAACAGAATTATAATTACATTAGTTAACTTTAATTGTTAGGATTTTGCTCTAAAGGATTTGAATCCTTGCTTTCGGCTAGTGCTGCAATACTTTAAAAAAATAAAAAGTTTGAAAGACGTAATCTACTATTTATCCCTAGTTATGTAAATTGCTACTTTACAGTTTGTTGTTGCCATAGTTATAAAACATTCTTAAATTCACTATAGAGTTGATCATTTATAATTCTAAAAGAATGAAAAGAATCAGCAGAAAAGTCCAGCAACACCATCGCGCATATTTTATATACAATGTCCTCACACCACTCCTACGAGAAAAACACAATGTCATTAAATTCAAACTGGAACACAAAAAAAATCCACATTTTCATTTAACATATTTACTTTTATGATTATTTGTCCGGTTTTGTACAGCAAACGCAAAACAACGGTGATTTTTTGGTACATAAAATGGTAATAATGTTAATACGATAGCATTTCGTAAATTGGAAAATGACCACAAGCAGATTAAATGGGTTAAAATTAAAATTGAATGCGCGAGAAATCCATTCAATTAATTAATTTTAGGTTGTACGGTACACGCGTATTTTCAATTCGGATCAGAAATGAAATTTGTTTACTGGCTGGTATACGGACTTGATTGCGATTGGTAGGTATATAGTACTTCAATTTTATTGCTTGAGCAATGTGTCCGCTATTATATTTTTTTAAAATCAACGGTCCAAGAGCTTTTCATTATTTAGTAAATGTCATGTTGATTAAAAGCTTCTTGTCAATGAAGTAGGTAATTATGATAGTTTTCGTAGTAAATTGCTACTAATTAATAAAGAAATAAACGAGTGGACACATAGTTAACAGGATCTTTTTAACTTACTGGTTGATTTTTTTAACGTTTTTACTGCACAACGGTCCAAACTTTCAGCAATACACAAACTCATATATCCTACAGTCGTCTAGTGTATTGGTAACAAATATTTCTAATTAAAAATTGACTTCTTCGGGAATTGAACCGGGGACCTCTGGATCATGAGCCAACGATTTGTTGCATTACAGTAGTGTTGGTTGACATTTCTTATTGTTGAAGTGTACTTTGAAAGCCATAAACGTGTGTGGCGCATAAGTTACCCAACGCGTTATAACGGAACGCACATAAACGATGATATGACGTTTTGTTTAACATAATTGAATTTAAGTTCATAAAGAATGAGGAATTAGTTACGACTTGATCGCAAGATAGTTGTGGATTTGGATCAATTATAGACAATTTTAACTTCGTGTTACGAAATATCAATATGATTCAAATTCATTGTTTAGGACAAACATCCACTGTATACGTTTAACATACGTGATGATGGTTTAACTTCCGTCCCACTCGTAAGTTATTCACATTCCACGTACATCACCACAATACTTATCACAAGAATACTCAAATGTGACAACCGAAATACGTAATAACGTTTCCAATATGTCTCACGTATAGAAAACAACGCCCATGTATCATATACATCAGTGAAGTATATTACACCTCTATGAGAAATTTGTTACATACCCGGAGTATTGTCTGAATTTTCTTTTTATGGGTGTGGAGCCTTATCGATTCAAGTCTCATGTATTAGATCCACACTGTGTGGACCACACCAGGAGTCGACATTTGAAAACAGATAAAATATTCGAAGGGCAATTTTATTCATGTCCAAAATATAAATTGATGATTCATTTGAATTCCTGACAATATCGCTACATGTACCGCAGGAGTAAAAAAAAACACTGCACCGACTAGAGTCTGAATAAATGCCAAAATAAAAATAACCAAAATTATTGTCGCATGTTATCATTGTTATATGTTACGATATATTGAAGACACATAGCAAAAATTTATTTAATTTAATTTTTTTTGTTGTTTGTGTGTATAGGGAAAATGGAAAACTATAGTTTTTCGACTGATGTATGTACGTAGAAGTGTACATTCCCTTTTTGTTTTAGCCAAATTGCAATACGATGTTTTCAGTTTTGTGTTATTTTTGCGTACTCTGATATTTTACACATAAATTTTCCATTTTCTGCAGAGCGCCAAATGATATAAATTTTATTTTCTATGTTGAAATGTTGAATTTATCTTTGGCTACAATATGGGAGGGTGTTTATAGTGAGAGGTATATAGAGGTACAGACAATACAACGGAGATGGGGAGGTGCATTTTTTGTTCAGAAATTTCGTTATATTGAGAAAGCTTGTTTCAGGCGACTAACAGGAGAAAAAGCTTTCCAAGACGGTACAACCATATTCGATATTTATGGTTAACTTAAGGAGAACCTCAATAATAACCATCCAATCAACCCAATCAAATAAATTGATGAATTCATATATATGCAGTAGGGTTCTTGTGGCTCGTTGCAATCGTAAACCAAAACTTTTCAAATAGTGGTGCATGGTACTTATTCGATAACGAACCTTTTCTCCATACACAATTTTACTATAGCACACTTGTTCAATCCCCTCTGTGGGTTTCTAAGTATGATGAACCGAGAATCCACATTCATATATCAGTTGCTCATAAGGCCGTGGTTAGAAACCTATGTCTTATTATTACATTGACTATGGTACGAAAAACATTGGTTCATCTACTTTTACTTTCGAGACCTAAATGGATCTAACGAGGTTGGGCCTAGTGAACATCTCCGCTGGCACACATCGTAGAAAATCCAATTCGGAATCAAAAGGATGGTATTGGTCCCAATAACTTAAATTCTCAAATTTCCCATTCGTCTTTTGCGAACAATACATTTTCGACACCAATTTGGATTTTCTACGATGTGTGCCAGGGCACTTCTAAGGCTCAAAAATAAAAGTCGGAGAACAAATCTTTTTCGTATTTGGTGATCTAATAGTTTGAATTTGGCATAGGTCTCAACAGTGCCTATATTCGCGAAAATATTTTCACGAATTTTCTCAAACTTTCACGATTTTCTTAAATTTTTGTGAATTTAACCAAAAAGTTTTTTGTGAAAATTTGAGAAAATCACGAAAATTTGAGAAAATCCGTGAAAATATTTTCGCGAATATAGACACTTGGTCTCAAACCGCAGCTTAATGAGTGACTGATATACATGTGGCCTATTAAGGATGCTTAGCCGAGAGGGATCAGACAAATTTCACCTCGTTTGTTCACGTAAATAGAGAAACAATTTCCGCAATACTCCCAGATAAAACAAAGTTCACTTCATAGTAATTAATGTCGATAATCCGCATGCAGTAAGAAACGATGATGAAATTAGATTCTTGTAAATTGTTATTTAAAAAAAGATCTTCCGTGGAAAAATTGTTTCTTGTTTGACGATAAATTTCCAACAAAAATACCACTACGATGGCTTCAATGTCATTTTATCGCATTGTTCATTTCTGATTTAATTTTTATGAACCATTACCTATTCAGTATAAACAAAGTGTAGAAAAATAATTCCATAGCATTACCTTATAGTCATATGGTAAAAAAAGAGACAATTTAATCATAGATTACATCGATCTACCGAACGGTTTATGTCGTTTTTTTTAATATGGTTTTTCTTAATAAAATTTCTTGCAGAAATATACTTTTATAAGAAATGAGATCGTGAGAACATCGAAAATTATTTCATTTTTCCGTTGATGCCAATAAGTATATTGTTAACGCATTCGGTTTGTGTTTTATATTATATTATATTTGCTATGCTTGGATTTCAATACTAATTTTATGTACATTCTTTTCGTCATGATATTTATTATTATATTGTGTGTGTCATTAATTTAATAAAACATTATATGGCCATATAATATATGATTGCACAAATATAATTTAGATTTTGTTTGTTCGAATAATAATTGTATTAGAGAGAACAGAAAAAAAAGCTCCACACAAATTTAACAATAACAAAAACCGAGTAAAATAGAATCAAGGAAAATTAATAACTTTTCTGAAAATGATAACATTCGTGTGTGTAGCATAAATTGTAGTGGTTTCATTTATATTCGATTTTAACAGACTAATTTTATCATGCTTTTGTAATTCATACAAATCACAATGTATGGGAAGTAAAATTGCATATTCGAAGTGAAGCAATTAACCTATTTGAAATGACTAGTCATCAGTTTCGACCACAACGACAAATGTATAGGCGACAGTTCTTATTTTTTTAGCTTTAAGACTTCGCATTCTACGAATATAACATCTCCAGTCTGCACCAAAGACTTAACGTGTCTTCCACACCACTCCGCAAAGAGCGCAAATACTCCCTAAGAAAAGTTAGACGCGCAACTGCTATCTTGGCCTAATTGTAGGCGAACACAAATGTATTTGAGTTACGTCATACGAGTCAAATGTTGAAGATTGAGTGAACTCAGGTATTTCTAATGCAACTAGAAAAAATGCACGTGTAATTCTGTCTGACACGGGAATCGAACCCAGTTCGTTTTGTACTTGGAAGGCCAGTACATAATAGGGTGTAGCGGTTTTTACAAAATGTGTTAGTTCTTTTAAGGCTCAGCCGGAAATCCACTCAGCTGGTCCATCTGATCATTTTATGGAAGAAAACAAAATTTCAAACTTTGATTTTGTGCTGCCGCCAGATCGATTTTTGAAAATTTCGTCGTTTTCGGTCCACATCACATATATCGATTTTTTACGGTGGGCTCAGTGTACATAAAAAGTTGAGTCAACATGGTAATCTAATCTCCAGGCTTCACAGATTATTTTATAAAAAAGATCAAGACTAAACAATATTTTTTGAGTTCATGACTGATTGGCAAAGTTCCCCGATGGTGATTTTGAGACTTTAATCTCGCCTCGAAATTTGATGAAAATGTGCAAAAATGTAAATTAAACTTTAAATATGCTAAATGGACCGCGGTGAGTCAAATACAACATCTGATTTGATTCGGGACACCTAAATTTGATATTTATTTGACAAAAAGTTGTGTTTTTGGTACATGGAATATTGTTGGCGAAAGTCGAATAACCTCAAATCAATAATTTTTTAGCTTAAAATGTATTCCCAGGTACTGACAATGCGAAACCTTCAATTTTAAGCGTTTTCTAAGCTAATTTACAACATTAAATACATCAAAATTTGAAAATGTAAAGAGACGTAGCCACTGGCTCTAGAACTTGTCAACAGTACGTAAATTAGCTTAGAAAACGCTTAAAATTGAAGGTTTCGCATTATCAGAACCTGGGAATACATTATAAGCTAAAAAATTATTGATTTGAGGTAATTCGACTTTCGCCACCAATATTCCATGTACCAAAAACACAACTTTTTGTCAGATAAATATCAAATTTAGGTGTCCCAAATCAAATCAGATGTTGTATTTAACTCACCGCGGTCCATTTAGCATATTTAAAGTTTAATTTACATTTTTGCACATTTTCATCAAATTTCGAGGCGAGATTAAAGTCTCAAAATCACCATCGGGGAACTTTGACAATCAGTCATGAACTCAAAAAATATTTTTTAGACTTGATCTTTTTTATAAAATAATCTGTGAAGCCTGGAGATTAGATTACCATGTTGACTCAACTTTTTTGCATTTTGCGCATTTTCCTTTAATAAATAATTTTATGTACACTGAGCCCACCGTAAAAAATCGATATATGTGACATGGACCGAAAACGACGAAATTTTCGAAAATCGATCTGGCGGCAGCACAAAATCAAAGTTTGAAATTCTTTTTTCTTCCATAAAATGGTCAGATGGACCAGCTGAGTGGATTTCCGGCTGAGCCTTAAAAGAACTAACATATTTTGTAAAAAACGCTACACCCTAGTACATAACCACTAAGCCATGATGGCTCGTTTTCATTTATAAAACAAAAATCGACTGTTTCAAAATCAGGCTTTTTTCGCGATCTAACATGTGACGAATAAATCGACTACATATAACAGGTTTTAATGCGAACCTACATCTGTTACCCTCAAAGACGAGAAAAATAATCGATGAACTTTACCTAAAGTAGCTTTATATAAAGCGAATGAAGTAAAAGATTTTGTGACAAATACCAAGCGATACTTTGAACAAAAGACGTAACAGATTAAACGTTTTATATGGCGATATGCTTACTGATTCATGCTTAAAAAAACAATGCGTTAGCGAACTGTAAATAAACATCAGCATTAAGGAATGATATCTTTTCGAAATGAGAACAATGGATCCTTCGATTTCATTTTTTTTAAAGCTCGTTTATTTGTAGTTTTAAGAACAAATATAAATCTTAAAAATGTAATGATGGACACGTGCAGCTATTTTGCGTTGGGTTGGTACCATATCAAAATATAGCACATGAAAGCAAAATAATTAGGCACGCAAAAAGGATTGAAACAAAATGTACGACAAATAGGTCAGCAACTGAAGAAAATGAAAAATTTAACGCGAGACGTAGACAAGAATTTTTTCAAACAAAGTTAAGGAGACACAGAAACCATAACCCTGTCACTCATTGGTTCGTACTGTACACTGACCGCTGGATGCCGCGTTGACTCCTATTGAAAATTAGGAGTTGGTTGTTGTTAATCAAAAGGGATCCATCATTTCGCCGTTTGTTCCAAAACGATACTGGTGAATATTTGGGGTGGGAAAGATGACGGAAATTCGCAATGCTACTGATGGTTCCATCCTCGCTTTCGGAGCGACGATCCGTAAAATTAATCCTTGGATTTCATTTGTTCCGTTTTCTTTTTTAGTCGTTTGATGATTGCGAAGCAAAATAAAAAAATAGTCGACCTACATTCTTCGTCGGATGGTTAAATTGATTATCAAAATGTGTTTTATTCAATTTTTTAATATTAAGTGGAATATTTGGGAAGACTTTCGGCTTACGTAACAGTACTACTAAAATCAAGCAATAAAATATTTCCTAGACAGTCGTTCATACTGTTACACCTCACGGTCCAAAGTACACCCCACCATCTACATCAATAACAACAATTCCGTCCAAGCAATCTCAACGTCGTAAATATAAAAATATTTTGCATGGAAACACAACTCGGTCTCTCTAATAGCACAGAATCGGACTAATGACGACGACTTCAATTGCTACAATATAACTTTTTCAAAATGCAAATATTATGCTTGTGTATATACAAGAACAGAACTGAAAAAAACTTTGTATCATTATTACTAGCATAATATCCTTGAATTGTTTCCTAAAATAAATAAAATTCAAACATAAAGTTCGTGTGTTTTCATAGAACACATGGTGGAATGACTTGATACATCCACCTATATTTAGCTACCAAACAGTCGCTATGTTTTTATTTTAACAAATAGTCAACAGTCATCACTTCAGTGTCTGAAAAAACACAATATAACGTAACAATACACTCATGTCGTACCTGTGCCTCCTTATGTTTTCTGTTTTTGCAACCCCTTGATTGCATTCTTCAATCTTCATACAAGCATTTTTTTTACCCGCTATAAAAGCAACCTTCACATCTATAACAATCATAATATTACTTGGGCTCGTTCCTATAAATATGATGGATGAAAAATATAAAATATTATTCTTCGGTCTGAGAGATGCCTATACACAACCCAGAGCATCCGACCCATCGAAGTTTCTCGCTGCATAACGAATGAATATCATCAAACTGTGTGCCTATCTATCTATGTGTATACACAGAACATTTATTTATCTACCTTTCTTCGACTCCTCAGGCCTTGACAATAACTATCCAGGCATTTCACGTGTATATATAAATATTATGAATATGAGTTGCTTGCACCAACCACCCGAATATATATAAATACATATCTGCTGCCATAGTTCGGTGGAAGTTGAAAATAAAGTTGAATTTTCCATAAATGGAACGAGAAGAGATTGCATCATTAGCAACCTACTCGACACGTTCGCCCTATGGTACAATATCGTCTTGTTGTCCACCCCATTGCACGTATTTTATAAATAAATGTATAAAATCGCATGGTATGTATGTATATATATATGTCGCACGATTTCCACCATATATGATTTGTTGTGCACATATGCAATGTAGAGTAAAACTCTCATTGAGGAGAGGTTTGTTTTTGAAATTGTTAAAACATATTTTAGAGTATGGGGTCGTTGTGTATTATTATTTGATGAAGTGTTACGTTACTACCATATTTCGTGTGTACGAATGTGTATGCAATGATGAGTAGGTGAGAAATAGATAATTGTTATGTGTGACAAAAATATAATGTGAATTTTAATCAACAGCAGAGAACTGAATAATATTTAAGTACAACGAATGTGCTTATTTGTTACCTGGGATACTGACTTTGTATAATTACTTCAAAGGTTACATTCGACAAGGACATTGCAGTTCATAAAGTACACAATTAAAAATGTAGTAATCACAGTGGATTGCTACAACAGCGAATATTATAACAATTATAATGTTTGTTGAAATCTTTGACTAATGGCTGTTGCGCTTCTATAATTAGAATCTCTTTTTAACAACAAGAAAACGTTAACGTGTCAGTAACAAGTGAGACCCTCGAAAAGGTCTTTAAAACGTGTGTCACTCCGTTTTGACCCCAGTTAAGTTTGAATACTGAACGTAAACCTAAAAAATTATAATTGTTTTAAATAATCTCAAAAATTAGTGATCTATCCAAGAAATTTTCACTCAGAGCAAGTAAAAAGAGAAAATTGATCGTAAAGTGGACCACTTTGAGTTTGTAATGTTGGTGTAAAAAAGAACAAAATATTTAGGTCTACTAGCGGTTTAGGGTCGCTAGTAAAAATGAAATTATGATGCTGGTACTACACTCCTTTCGGAACCTGCTCCCAATGTTCTCTTGAAATTGACTTCAGTTACGTCTGTTCAGCTGCTCGCTGAGGTTGAAAGTACCAATTCCTGTCCTCGAAACGGCTATTTACCTGTTATCGACAATGAAGAACCAACAACGAGCTGTTATCGATGTTCTCTTTTATATCAAAACATACAATTAAAGAAAAGAAGTAATAGATTTTGTAAAAGAGGCTGCTATGGTTGGTGTCATTTCACTCAACAACCCTAATCGAAACAGTAAAACTTTTCAATTAATTGAATCCGATGCAATTTGTGATATTAAACGAATGAAATGTTAAACCCATTGTTGAGTCACAATATTTCAAAAAATTAAAATTAATTCTTCGGATATAGTGACACAAGTAAGTGAATCCTAATTGTATTTCAACAACACGTAATATATACTCTCCCGGCAGAGACATGACCCAGCAGATATCAACCAACTTTTCTCGTGTGTACACTAATGGTGATAGATATTTCAAATCGAAAATCTCCACGGAAAATCACATTTGTTTCAACATAATAAACAATAACAAAATGTGTAGCGCGTTCATATAGGTGCATGGTATATGTACACAAATTCAATTCTGTTTGAGCGAATCTGCAATATTTTATGTCCACGATGATCATCATCAGCATGTATACAATATTGCATACAATATTGCACACACAATATTCAAGCATTAAAATATTATTTGTGTTCGTCGAGATTTTATAAGGTGCGATATTACGGGAGTATTAAAACGTTTCACCAGAAAATTTATAATCATTTCGAATGTGTGCGGTTTAAAATTAAATTTAAATTTTGATTCGTGTAAAATGTGAACGAATCTGTTAGCTGAGGTATACGAATTGCAAAAGTTTCTGATAATAACTAGCAATAATTTGGTAGTTTTGTGTATAAAACAGAGTAAATTTTGGCATTAAGAAGTCGGTAGGTGTGGAGTGTAGAATATTTATTCAAATTGAGATGATTAATGGATGTATTGTATTGAAATCTTTCGTTAACCACAGAAAGAAATAAATTTAAATTTTAACGAATGGAAATACCGTTTATTTTGTGCGCAGAGAAGAAGATAGGTACATCATCTTATCATCGACGAATCTCTGCAGTAGCTATGCGATTTTCTTTAGCAAGTTGAAGGTATGTCTTAAGAAAATTGATTAAAATCCGTTAAATTCAGTTCACAGTGTGAATTATTCATCCATAATGTTATCCGAATGAGAATATTGTGTTTATTAGTTTGGACAATCATATAATTAGCATACAAATTAATAACAACTGTGAGACATGATAATGATAATAATTATATCGTTGTATTAACGAATTTGGTTTAAAATTCATGTGATCCAGAAGATCAGCACACTAGAACAGTATTCATAAAAAGAACACTATTCGTAACCAAATTACAAAAGTTATACTATAGAAAACTGACTGTTAAAACAAATGAAGTAAAAGATTTTATATCAAACACTAAATATGCTAACAAATGAAGTAACAAATTCTCTGATCGAATGAAAAGTTGATGTAGTAGTTTTCGGGTCTTATATGCTCGAGATCCGAGACTTTGAGGAATGTTTTATAATAAATTTTTAGTTAAGTAAACCAAAACAGTGCTCAAACCTCAAACCACACTCAAATTTTATGGAGTTTATTAACTTAGTCGACTTACCTGGAGAGGAATTACGGCACCAGTTCTCTTTTCTCAATTCTACCTAATAGAGTACGGTTTGCCATTTTTCGAAAGATGTCGTTGCAACAGACCAGGTGTCAACAGAAATATAATTATTTTTTTACTCGACGGATTTTAGTCAAATCAGAAGCCTCATGACCTCAGGACTCTGGAACAGGAATCGATAAGAGTCTTCAAAAACGAAATGATAAAACGATAGAAAACGAATTTTTCAAACCATTGTCGCCAAGCCGATATAGGGCCGATTAAAAAACGTATTACTGTTTCGGAGTCCTGGGGTCTTGTACTATACGATGCCATTATATTTGACTAAAATCCGCCGAGTAAAAATTCAATTATTTTTCCGTTGTCACCGTTTTTGTTGTAGTGCACAGCACTGCTCCTAGCATGAACATTGAATTGACAAGTGTCTTTGGAGGATTTAGTGTTATGTTAAGGATTAGGATTGTTTGTAGTGTGTGTTTTAACTCATACAACGAACACAAGTAATCTATCTGTACAAAAGAAGCGCAGTGCCTATTGTGATTTCATCGAATATGTTCTATGTTCATGCTAGGAGCAGTGCTGTGGGCAGTGACATCTTTCCAAAAATGGAGAACCGTACTCTATAATGCTGAATTGGAACTGCTGCCGTAATACCTCTACTGACTGTTAGAATATTCGGTTGCCTATTAAGATGTTCCTCGAAAAAATTCTAATTTACTCTCTACAGAACTACAGATTTCCACCACTTTCTATGCATGTACAATATAAATATATTTTATTCATAAACGCCACTATACACAATCTCTGAAATATAATATTCTATAATAAGAATTCTCTACATTATAATTGTCGTAACCGAAAACAATCATAAACTTTGAACATTGTAATGTTATCGTGGGACATACTTTTGATCCTTCACACAATAGTATTGAAAGTCGACGTGTCTGATGGCTCCTCTTTTTTTTGTATTTCTCAAATTATCAGAATGAAAAACTGCATCGTCTAATAAAATGCGATTATTAGAACATTTTTCTATACATTATATCAAGCCATATCACATTTCTTCTTACATTGTTTTCCAAATGTCTGACTAGATAATATTGTAATAAATAAAGAATGGTAACTATATCATTCATAATAACAACAACGAAACAATTTTTTAATAAGAATTTTTTATCTCAAGGGTTTGTTGACATCTAGTGCACGCACATACAGCATTATTTATTTATGTTTTATGTTATGTGGCATATAATGCATTGTGTAAATGAATTGAAGAAGCTTGAACAGATAAGGTAACAATTTTTTTATTCATTTATGAAAATATGCTTAAGTACAATATCATAACTTCTTACATGCGCTCGCATGTTTGCTGTAGAATTGAATATAATCGTACAGACCAGTCAGAAAAGTGTTGGATATCATGTTTGAATTAATTGAAATTACTATGTTCACAAATAAATAATTTGTGTGGATTAAACGCTTTTTTTAAGACCACATTTTGTTGGTGCTGCCAGCTTAAATTGAGTTTTATGCTTGGTATTATTCTGCAGGATCCGAATCGGTAAATTTGGTTCTGCGAAAGGAAAAAAGTGAGTTGTTTCAGTTGCACAGACAAATAAACCTCATAGTAGATAATATCAGAGACTATTTTTGAGGAAATGTTTTCCCATATTTGATTAAATTTTTCCACATTTTCCCCAATTTTCCTATTTTTTCAAGTCTTAACAAAATTAGAAAAATGTGAGAAAACTAAACAAAATGAGTGAAAATTCCAAAAGTAGTCACTGGGAAATACTCAGTGCAATCACAGGATAAGGTTGATGCCGATGAATACGAAAATCCTCATATTTTAGGAGTTTATTAGATTTTTAGACTTACGTTTTAAGAAATGTTTGGGACCTTTCATTCGCTGAGAAGAATATATTTGTTAACAACCTTTTATGTTTCCACATAGCTCGATGGATGTGGAAGGCCACTATTTTTTTGATTTTTGTCATCGAACGATTTATTTATCTATTTTTTTGTAACATCCTGTGATTTCCTAGGTGCAAAGTATTTTCTTGATTTTATAGGATCGTAAATGTATCCATCCAGAAAAATTGTAGTCACCCAAAGTTACCAAAAAGCTCTTCCTACACCAAATTTATATTATTATTTTTTTCATTCGGTGAAAGATGTTTTCCTGAGGGTCCATAGTCAAAATAGTTTAATTGTCCGGTTTTGAGATGAAGTCAAAGTTAAGATAGATAGATTTTTATTTCACCGCCAAAAACTGGCAGAATAAATTTACATTCTTAAATTACAAAATTTTACAACTTACATACTAACGTCAATCTGTAAAACACTCTCAAACTTACTAAACAACTACATCACATTTAGCATCACAGTTAGTCATTTTAAGTTCTTCCATAATTTTCCTTCTAAACACAACTCTACTACCACTGCTTTGCACGACATTTTTAAATTCATTAACGAGCCTAACTAATCGCGCCACGGGCTGTTCGTACAAATAGTTAGAGTTGTACCGCGGTTCCTTCAACAATTTTAAGGTCGAACTGCGGAAGTCATACTCACTGTCATTGCGAACAAACTTCGACGAAATCAAACTGTCCACAACATCACCTTTGAAAATATCATACGCCATCATCGAATCAGCGACTTTCCTCCTCAATTCTAAACTTTGCAGACTAACTTGTTTGCATCGGTCTTCGTATGGCGCCAATCTGTAAGAATTTGCATTCCGTCGACTATCCAGTGAGTAAATAACAAACTGTTTTTGTATAGATTCGATGTCGTCCTTGTATACATCCGATGATGGATTCCATATTGTTGATGCAAACTCCAATCTGGATCTAACGTAAGCCTTGTACAGAATTTGTTGCGTCTCCTTCGTGAAATTACCATTGGAATATTGTTATATTGTTATATAAATTGTTTGATGCAACCAACAATTTGACGACATTTTCTAGTTGTTAGCTCGATGTGAAGTCCTGGATGAAACCATCTGTTCATCCAATATCCAAGGTCGCTAATTTCCTCTTTTCTCTCAAGAACATGATCACCCATTGTATATTCTGTTTCGATGAATGAAGCATTGTCCCGATAGATGCTGAATACGTAACATTTCTCTGGATTGAAATACAACCGATTTTCGTCGCACCATTTTCTTACGTTGTCAATGTCTCTTTGTAATTTTCTTGAATCGTTGACGTCTTGAATAATTGCCGCCAATTTGACATCATCAGCAAATAGCAATGTTTTCACATGTTTAACGACATTGACAATGTCATCGATTAATACAGTGAAGGCTAGTAGACCAAGTGAACTTCCCGGTGGCACTCCAGATGGTGACTCGAAGATTCTAGACTTTTCTGTCTCAATTTGTACGTAATTTGTCCTTCCAACTAAATATTGCCAAATCCATCTCGCTGTTTTTTTGCCAACACCAAATGAAGCGAACTTGATTATCAGTTTCCGTACCCAGACCTTGTCACCCAAAGTTACCAAAAAGCTCTTCCTACACCAAATTTATATTATTATTTTTTTCATTCGGCGAAAGATGTTTTCCTGAGGGTCCATAGTCAAAATAGTTTAATTGTCCGGTTTTGAGATGAAGTCAAAGTTAAGGACTTTTGTCTTGATTATAACTTTGATAAAATATGGCTAAAAGTATGGCGATATGTGATTGCGGCAGCTAGTTTAAAAGGTTATTCCCAAAGGAATTCGGGAGAGGAAAAATGAGCAAACAACATATTTCACAATTTGATCGAGCTATCACCACTATACTGACCGAAAATGTTTGGAACTGAATAAAAAGCGTTTTTGTTTAAATATCCTGATGTATAAGAGCTTAGTGAGATTTTCGACGTCTCATTTCAGGAGATTTTAGGAAAAATTTTGAAATTTTAGCAGATTTTAGGAGGTGTGGGAGGCCTGAATGCCAAAGAGACTAATTCTTGTAAATCTGGCTAAGGCCGGGCGGATGAAAGTAAGTAATAGTGCTATTGAGATGAGCGGACCCAACCGATTTATATTTATTTAAAACATGAGTATGAGACAGAGGCGTTTCGGGTTGGGTTTGTATTGTGATTTTCGCCAAATTCGGGTAATAAGCGCGAAATGGGGGGTAAAACTCCCAAAGTGCGAATAGCTGCCAATGAACGAACACTTGTAAATTGGGTAAAGACCAATTAACAGCAAAGGAAATTCTGATAAATACGGGTTATGACAGTAAATAACAGTGTGAATTGAGGAACAAATGTCCAAAAACACGGATAAAATAGCTATATGTTGTGTGTGCCGATTTTCAAAAGTCTTGCCCCGTGTGAATCTTAGAGTTCCAGGCCACGAAATATACACACACAACGTAATGTAGCATTCTGAATGCTAGCAACCCTATTCTAAAGACGTATACACAACACAGGCATCTTAAATCCTTACATATACTCCAATCGATCACCTAATCTACATCCATTGTTGTTAATTTTCAAATGGAAACAAAAACTCATTAATTCGTAGTCATATCTAAACCGAAAATATAAAGGAAACCAATAAATCTCCATGAGAAAAAAAATGTAACAAACCCCATGAATGCCCTACAAATTTATCAAATTATTCAAAGATATAAAATGGACGATATTACTAATAAAAATATGCCTGCACGATAAATATAAATTTTGTATTTTGTGCTACCGATTGTATATTATACGTATGTAATGCATGTCTCTCAATAGATTCGGAATAGGAACAATAAAAGGGTTGATTTTGATTTATTTTCTTTAATGGATGATATGCAAATCAGACATTGGGTCGATGTGCAATAAGTGTGATTACAATTTTTTTTTTTTTTGTTATTTTTTACCAACATGCAATCCTTGCTTCGAGGCATTGTGGAACTAGTTTTATTAGTTTTTTTAGTATCATTTGGTTTTTTGTGCCATAAATTTGATATTCTTTTCACTTTTATCTTTTAATGGAACTGAATCAATAAGTAGGGAGGCAAAGCACAGGGACCAAAGGCTCGACGCAGTTGGAAATGTTTCATGGTTGCAAAATTGTGAAAAAGGACACAGAAATTATTTGTTGGACCGTTTGCTACTTCTTTTGATTTTTGTGTTTTTACCCCAAAATCTATTACTTCACTGGTTCCTATATAAGACCATGTCAGGAAGAACTCATCGCTAATTATGACTGCTGATGTTCATAGCAGATGATCTTGAGGTTCAATAGAGCTCGTCATATTGAAGACGGTTGATATTTCAAAGTTCTTGTAAATTTGCATTTTATATTCCCTATTCAATTCGTGTCTCGTGTGCCTTTTATAATCAAAACGATCTTTGTGATAAATTATTTTCGCTTCTTGTTAACATGTTGATAACTCATCTATTTACGGTCGCTGGGTTAAATTGATTTCTTGGAATCGAGAAATTATTGCAGCAACACCGCGACTACAAATTTTGATTATTAATTACTGTAACACGTTGCTAAACACTAACGGCAACAGCAGCAATTAATCCAATGCAAAATCGTTTTCGAGAAATCACTGGAAAGGACCACCAACAAAAAAAATATCCAAAATACGAAAGAAAATTTATTAGAAACCAGCTCTCGAAACTAAATTCAAAAATTGTGTTCACCGCCATTTATCAACAATTAAACGGCCATGACTCATTGCGAAAAACGTGTGTGTTTATGTGCGAAAGCGGACAGACAATGATTGACCTCATAAGCCTGACTCAGGTGAACAGAAACTGAAACGGCAAAATATTTTCGAAATATTACGCTGAAAATGTTGAAATCGAAATTAGATATCGGACACAAAAAGCACACCAAACGAACACATAACGTTATTATAGAACTCCACATAAAATGAGCGATGAAATGATAATGGGAAAGATACGGATCCGTGAGTTCAAAAGAAAAACGATCGCCGTGCAGTAACCAAATCATATATACGACGATTCACAATATATGAAAAGATATGAAATAAAATTAAATAAAAAAAAATTTAATTTATAAGTTAACAATAAAGTCAACACTCACATAATGATATTAAATATCACGTACTACGCTTCACTCCTCTTTCAAACAAGTTTACGAATCAACGAACAACGAAAAAAAAATATTTATTTCCAACTCAAAAATTATTTTTCTTAGTATTTTGACATTTTAATGGCTACTGACTCGCGTTTGTACGCTATAAAAGCAGACACACCACGATTATTGTCCTAGAAAAACAAAACCAAAAAATCACACACCACAAAAACGCGAGACAAGCCACCGAAAAATGAATATTAGCAAAATGTTAACGCACCATTTATAATTGCGGTTGAACGATATGATCGCGCTCATCTTTTCATATTTATCAGTTACCATAAACTGCGGACACAATTAAAATTTAATTAATTAGGATTCGGTCAGGCCGAATTTATATTACCATGGACGGACAAGTACAATTATTTCATTGTATGTTACGTCTTTTTTCTTGATTTGTGACGTTGTGCTGTCACAGTATTGTGCACTGAATTTATATAGTAAAGCAGATCCCATGAAATTATGGTAAACCTTCATTAATCTAAAGACTCTAGTATTAGTAAACTTATTGCAGTTTAAATTTACTGGTTTTTGTTCGACACGTCATCCGACAATTTATACATGTTTTTCAGTTTATAATTATGGAAAGTGGTTGGGATTTAACGCCAAGTATTGACTGAGAATGAGAACATTTGTACATTATGTGAGGTAATATTGAGCACCCACCAAGGAATCAACGGATCTTTCACTTGAAGAGTAGCGATCTTTATGTGGAGGTGTCTTGTCCACTGGAAAGCTCTCGGTCTCGCAACGACCAAAGCCTTTTTTGAGAAAATATGTTCTTGGATTTTTGCCAATTTTTTTAGTTTTATCGAAATTTCTTCAAAACCTGTTTCAAGAAAATTGCGAGAAAACATTTTCTCAATAATACATACTTACTTAAATACGACTTACATAAAATTACGAAACTTATCGAATGTAGAGTTGAATTTTTAAGTCAAACTCTTACTCTTACTTATGTTGATCTCTGACTATTGCTGTCTTATACAGTAAAATGTGTGTTGAAACTAGTGAAGTAGCAGATTTCGATCTATCTAAAATACTTAGATCAAAAACGAAGTAATAGATTCGATAATTACGCTCGGACTCTACGTTAAGGAACTTAAACAACGTACATACATACTTCTTCCAGAGTGTCCTTTTTTCATGTATGATTTTATTTTACTTCATCAAACGCAATGACACTCGCCTCTAAACAGCGGTCGTCTTCTATGAATGAAACCTAACATCGATTTTAGAGTTACTAATGCTAAGATCAAAGATCCGACGCTAGTTCGAAAGTTTGACAATAAACATAACCATTGAGACAAACCATACGTCGTCTACTACCACTTCATCTTCTTCGTCACCTTTGTCTCTTTCATACCCTCTACGAAAACGTTACAGTCAACCACAAATCGATTCTTAAAACTACAGTATAAAGCCAAATGACTTAAACTGCATAATTAATACCACCGAACATATGTTACGGAATGGTCTGACCACAATTCTGATCTGATATTGATAACTTGATATATTTGATGTTTTAATACACCCAATTCAAATATCTACATAACGGTCATACCATTAAACCCTGAACTAATGTGTGACTATAGAGGTGTATTCATATAGATGAATGGCGTACATTCGTATTTTATGCATAAAATTATTATGCAAATGAAATGACTAATTAATAGAAACCAAATTTGTATTACTACATTATGTTCGTTCATTTGTTCGTGTTATTTACATTATATTTTCCATATCACATAACCGCAGTCAATATTACACCCCCTCCCACAAATTTTCTGTACGTGAAAATTTTAGAGCGAACACACCGTCGATTCTTGTATTTATTCACACTCTGCACTGTCGGAATAAAAACAAAATAAAAACCTAACATAAAAACACACAAAATTTTTTTTTGTATAAAAATAACCAAATAGGAATAACAACTCGGTTCAACAACTAAATTGATACATAAATTTATCGAATAATATTATTATAGACGCATATAATATATTAAATTGAATAAATAATTTTATTTTTTTCGGTGTGTTTACATATCGTGACGAAAATGCCTTCGTATTTTTCGATGGTAATTAAAAGTCAAAAAAAATACGAGTAATAATACCGGGAGGCTATTCGAAAAATAACGTGTTTGATAGATATATTGCTAATACATTTTATACACGGTTCGGCGATTTTCAGAATTTTGATTATTTCTGATGATAAAAATTGCTTTTAAAAAACAGGCCTGTTTTACTTTCGTATATATATTTATTTCTCGGCGCTGAATGTGCGGGCTCTGACTGCGATTAATAAAAATAAATTGTACGTACGTATAATACTTAAACATATATATCCATCCATCCATTCCATGCACACACCAATCGGTCCTGCGTTTCATTCTACAAGATTAAGCGTATTTTGCTTGTTGTAAATATAGGATCGCATCTAAAATAATTAACAATGCTGTGGATATTACTTTCCGTAATTAATTTAACTTTAAATTTTATTTATTGGACTGGAAGATGTGGAAATTTGATCCTTACATGTTTACAATGTGTTAAATCCTCGCTCTGTCTCGGTTAAATGTCGATTATTACACTCTTGTACAAGGGAGATTCTTCTTGTAACGAATGAACTGTAGGTTGTAGCTCAATCGAACGCTATGTAGAGCTAGAGTCTGTGTGAAAATCAGACAGAGGGTTTCTTTTGAAAAACAGCCTGCCGAGATCGAACGCATCTTCTAGTGGATTTTTTGACAGATAGGTAATAGTCCCTAGAAGACAAAACCGCTTTCAAAAAAAATTCGTCGAAGCTTGTGTGGCTAGCAAGAGGTGACCAAAAACATGAATTACGTTGAACAGACATTTTCAGATATTTCTTTCTAAATTTTTGTTAGACACTCGCAACAAGAACGAAATACTAAAATGAAAAATCTATATTTTCTTTTGCTAAACAAATTTTGTGTGGAATCTTTTGCAAGCCCAAACAACTCCCGAATCAGAAAACATGTCGAATTTCGTGCGAAACTCGTGAGACTAAGGACATATTGCTTATCATCTGTTATTGACAAAGACTACATAAATAAACAATGAACTCTAGGCTAGATTCTCTACTAGAGACTCTCTAGATATGTGTTGTCGTATACAGCACAATTTGTAAAACAAATGAAGTAAGAGATTTTGTGTCGAAACACTGAGGAGGACTTTAAACAATGAAAGTAAAAGATTTATTCATAATGTGGTGATACGCTTGTTTTGTATTTAAACTGAGCAATTAATTTCTAGGTAAGCAAGTTTTTAGTATGACGATAACATGATTACTACTTGTGTGTCAATTGAATTGTGATCATGGGAATTGATTGCAATAATAATCAAACGACGCTGATCTATTGTCTTTTCTGACTCTGCAACAATTTTTTTGATGTTGTCATTTTTGTATCTGATGCTCTTGATGTTAATCTTGAAAACAGAGATTTTTTTCTGAACTGAAATTCGTTGTGAAGTAAATGAAATTCTTTGTTCTAATAATGGAGGTAGTGAGCACGATATCAAATAATACATTCCTTAGCGGAGAAAATATTTTTATGACTAAAAACTATATAAAAGAATAAAATTGCCGAGAACTATAAACAAGAAATAACAATAAAGATGATCGAGTACATATACAATTATATACATATAAATGTGTAACTATACCATCATTGCTTACAAATTAAACTGGAAAATTCTATATGATGAACTGAAGAATTTTTATCGTTTACTTATTCGCATGAATAAAGCGAATTTTCAAAGTTTCTTACACACCCATTTTACATCGACGGATAGATAAAATGGTCGTGTAACATTTTTTCAGCAATTGTTCCTCTGAATAATTAGTGTCGTTGATGAATGTCGCAAAAGCACTGAATTACTCGAATCCACAGAAGCGAAACATAAGGGTGAACTGAATTCAGTAGACCGTTGTTTGATATTGCCAGTACGTTTTTTGCTAATTAGCCATTTAAATTTAATAATTACTGATAATTTAAAAATATGACGACACATTTCCTCGACACAGTACCATTACAACGCATAAGTCAATAAGAAATATAGATAGAGAGTTTGTCATTATTTATTTATTTTAATTTGCATTTACGACGATTTGAAACAATTTTGGTTGGAATTACTAATTCCGAATCGTTACCTTAGATTAAAAGTGTTGATACTGAAACATCTGAGCCACTCAAACATCGATCGAATGATTTTAGAAAATATTTACTTTTCGTCATCAGTTAGGAAAGCTCGTTCTTAGTTACTCTTGGAAACCATCTCCGGTCAGAACTAGGTGCTTGAGTAAAACACTTGTAAGTACAACAAATGATTTATTAAAGATCCAAAAAAACGGTATCACTATTTAGCAATTGAATCTGTTACTCTTGGATACCCGTGACGAAGCCAAGATCAATAGACACACGAAAACGAGACGTTCATGTTTTTACTCCTTCGGCTCGTAACTTTGAAATACTCAAAATAAACATTTTGGACGGAGGTGCATACTATTACATGAGATACAATTATTAAAAGATTTGTATGTACAGAATAAGCATCAGCTGAATATCACCAGCTGATCTACTAGCACACTCTTGTATGATAAACAAACAAAACACATTCTTAACAATGTGATGTTCACGTAGACATTCACTGTGTGTAGGTTGTCTTTGATTTGTTTCCAATACAAAGTGTTTTTGTTTGCACACCAGCTGGTGATATTCAGCTGGTGTTTATTCTGCACATACAAATCTTTTGATAATTGTAGTGCTTGAAAGCGGGAAAATATGGTTGTCGAATCTTCATGTACGATCTTTTACTTGATTCTATTTAACATACTTGATGTTGAGAGGAAGTCCATAGACTAAAATCAGCTCCGACTGTACTGGGGTTTACGTTGGGCTTGATCTGATTATAAAGTTTCTTTTATAAGAGACTATGAGTTCTCCTTTAAGTCGTTTATGTCTCTGCAACAAGCTTTACTGATTTATTAAAAAGGGAATAGTCAAATAGAAGTGTAAATCGATGTGCGAGTCTCTTGAGTAAACGAAGTAATTCTTAATTTCATTGCTTTCCATCTTATGTATTGGTATTCCTTTAATAGTAAAGAGTTCATAGCGTTTTACACACAACGTTCATGATATATATATATTGCTTCACTTGTCTTCTTCGCTCAATTCGTATTATAAGTTCTTCTTCGGAAAATATTTTCCATTTTCCATTACACATTATACGTTTTCAAACAAGACATTGAGAACTGACGCTGAGCGATATTGCATGCTCGGTTGCATGAACAAAGTAAATCAAACTTAAGGAATATTGAATATGATTTGCATAATTATTGATGTTTAGCATTATTGTTTTTGTATTTTAGATTATGTTTTAAACGAGAATAAATTAATAATTAATTATAAAAAGTGTCTGGGAACTGTTTTGTCGGGAGGATAATGGAAGAATATTGTTTTGTTTTGTTCTATTTTGTTGTCTTATAAATGGATTTTCAAAAAAAAGAAGCAGAAGAAAAGAAAATTATTTTGCTATTACATGATATGGGATAAATCCCAATGGTATGCTTGCGTGGTTCTTTGATAATATTTCATTTGATTTGGTTGGTTGGGTTTTGCGTATACGTTTCGTGTGGCTAAAGCTTATGTCTTTGAGAATGAAATTTCTTCAGATATTTTATCTGCACTTCGATAAATCAAACATGTAATCAAGTTCAAGTTTTACGAGATTGTTCTGATTCTCTGCAGAAAGGAAATTGTGTGAACGTATCGGACTCTTCACACCGATATATATGATAGATTTCATCGATATGATATCTGATTCTATTTCGCCAATGCAAGACGAATCCATACCGAATCGTATCTGTTAAATTTCCATTACCAATTACTCGACAATTTTCTCATCATTAAAAATTCCAAAAAGGTTCTCCAACTCTAAAGAGTTATAAGACATAATGCGGATCGGCTCACATAGAATCGGTTCAAAACAACCATCAATAATAAATCTTAGTAAACAATTGATTATATTCAATGTCTCGTATATTTAATTCAAACTGTAACAAATAAACGAGAAACTATGTTTCTTAAAAAAAAAATCCATTTCATATATCACACACAACCCCAGCTGTCCGTCGAACTAATTTGCATATATCCAAAAGAGATCTAGTTCTTGGTTTCTTTTTAAATAAATTATGCAAGCACTTTGACGATATGTGTGTGCGGAGTGAAAAACGTATGCACCCTTTGTAGATATTAAAAAAATCTTTTTTTTTTCTTTTTGTTATTCTTATAGACCTGATGGCATTTATGCCGTACATTTCAAGTATGGATTTTCTTTTGGTCGATTATTTTTTTCGCTTTTAGTTTTCTATCACATGTCATCAACCCTTTTTGTTCAATTGATAGGAGTACAGAACCTACATAAGACCACAATATGATCACATTTCGATTTTAATACTTTTTTTTCTGGAATTAATTACATTTGAAGGTTACAAGGTTTGCATATGATTGAACGTTTGTTGCAGCTTTCGTCTTTGTCGATGTTGAACGTTGTGTTTAATCAGTATCTTTCATCTTTTGATCCCTTTGTAGAAAACGAATATTTGGAAGAAAAACGAAATTGATGAAAATGATATTTAAAGGTACACCAATATCATTGGATAGACGGTTAGTCATCTGCTAGCGACAACGACGATGATAATAATGACAAGCTCTGTGTAATATGGTCTTTCATATAGTAAAATGCATGTTAAAAAATTGAAGGACAAGATTTGAAATCAACTGATTGAACATATTTTGATAGATGGAAGTAATAGACCCGATAATACTGGTCTGCAAGCAGGTTAAACAATGGAAGTATTAGACTTATCGTTCTTTTCCGATAAGCTTGATAGTAGAGGAATGTTATCAAGTTAGTTTCACTCGTCAAGGCTTTGCCGATATTTAGAATTCGTAGAATTCATACAAAACAGCGTCACAGTGGTTACAATCGCAGTGGTAGTTTTCAGAATGATCAACTCTTTGAAAAACTTTACTGGCCGATTTCTTTCATTTTATCTAATTTTTGAACATGGGACACCCATCGTTAAATGCCATGCGTACATCCCTTAGGTGACTCAAAATGCGGCCCTGGGGACTGTATGGAATTTTTTAGGCTTTTGGTAACTTTTTATGAGTTGTGTTAGATTTATCAAATTTCTAGCAGATTTGAATATCCTTGAAAGACGAAACCTCTGTCAATTCGTGTCTTTTCATTCAAAACGTTGCCAGATTATGCTCATGCTCACAACTGTGCAAATCGTGATTCATGTCATCAATCATGTTCACGTTCAAATTGATTTACGATGAATCGAAGCTTATGTATTTAGATTTCAAATGCAAATTCAATGTAATTTTAGTCGATACGAACAGAATGATTACAAAATCCGTTAATATTAATTTAATCCGCTTGAATGAATTCTTCTTCTCTCCATGATGTGTATAGGTGCATGGAAAAAAGTCCTTGTTCACCATTAATTATCGATTTCAGAATTGATTTTGCAGTTAAATTTTGTGACTATTTGAGTATGAAATGGAATGATAAAATTTTAATTCTTTTCACAGACACGGAAACTAAAGACTATTGCGAACGAGTGTAGAATTTGTAAATAAATGTTTCTGTCGGTTCGCTATTTGAATTTGTCTAACTGTTGTTTGTTGTTTTTTAAAACTTGTTTTTTTCGGAAAATATACGAGCAAATAAAATGCATGTAGCGAGTAAGTTCTGTGACGATACGCATAAAATATATACAAAAAATATAAAAACACACAGACGTACCGGAAAAGTAGTAAAAAATGTACTTAAAATCAACTAATTAATGTGTTTTATTATTGTAAAAACTAAAAGAAAAAAATAAATTAAATCTTTGCGTATTATTTACTATTATATCTTGTACGATTAAGCAATTTTTGAATTAAATTTTATTCTACATATGTGAATTGGATGTCCGCTGAATTTAATTATTATTTTTTATTTATTTCATAGTTTTTTTCTGAGTATACTTACAATAATTAGTTATTTATGCTGCTGAGGGATACATGTATTTTTAGTCAATAGATATATAAAAAGTCACAGTTTCGGGTGTTTACTAACCTCGGCTTCGCCTCGGATCTACAATATTCACATGAAAACTCTACTTTTATCCCTAGTTATTTAATAGTTAATTCAGTTTTATATAAACTTCCATTTTAGTATAAATTTCGTTGATCCGAGGCGAAGCAGAACATGAATTTTCACTTTTATAACGAGTTTTACGTGTTAATGCCGTCGAAAATTCACAAATTTCGAAAAAACGAACGATTTTCGACCCGCGAACAAGTAAAAGACTATCTCTCAGTCAGAGGCAACGAAAGTTTTACTTTTTGTCACTGATTTAAGAAAATTATGACTTTTGTTAATTTTGAATTTCGGAGAAATTTTTTACGATTTGTCCGCTGCCATTGTTATGTAACTAAAACTTCAGTTATTAACTTAGGTTGTCTTTTTTTCTTATTAATAAATTTTTTTAATTTAATTTAAGTGAGTGAACAAGAAAACTTACATTTTGATATTATATTTCCGAAATTGCGTGCTATATGTGGTTCTGGTAAAAAAAAGATGTTTACAAAATTTTACGTTGTTTATAGGAATAATATCTAACTGTCGGTCATTACGGCCATATTAAGCGAAGCCATAAAATTTTATTTTTTTCCCAGACATTTTTCAAGGGCAGTGAGCGCATTTTATTTGTTTGTTATTACGTGAAAACCTTGATGACCTTTCAGGCAAATCACAAGTGTTATTATCGGTTGTATAACTTCTTTCGATCTGGCAAGATTCAAGAGATTGATAAGAAATCTTTTACTTCATTACTTTAAACATGCAGTGATATACGGCTTCAAAATTTCTGGTACAGTTTTTGGCCGACAGTACAAATTGGGAGTCCAACATATGATTCTAGGTGGAACCGTTTTCAATGAACACATTTATGTATTACTATTACCATAGTTTGTCTCGACGTTTCTCCTTGGGTGTGAAATTTAAATTTTTCGCCAGTTCAAACATATCGACACTTTCAACAAGACAACTAGCGTACAAAAACTTAAAAACCCTGATTCAGTTAAATCTAAATGATATTTGACTTATGGCTTACGGTCAAAATATCGTTCCTGTACGCGCTCTTAAAACTGCGCTCATAACGGATCTATACTTGAAAAATGAAAAGAGATATTAACGCCACCATGTCTCGGCTCTATTACAAACCTCCCATCATCGGAACGACAAAGTAGTTGCATAATTCTGTTATCTAATCACAAATTCTCAGTTTCCACAAATATTTCTGCATTTGCAATGTGCAAACAGGTTGATTTTTAATGCATCCCGAATAAATTACTTCAATACTTTCTCGGAACGGGGGTTTAAATGCCAGCACAATGCCAATTTTCCTTTCTGCATTTAATTCTCGACTTTGAATGGATTTTCGGTTGCAATTTGCAATAATAGCATTTATCTACCTGATGCACTCTCGACATAGACAACAATAAACAAACATTTTAGCCTTTGCGAGCTCAGCATTCAGTCACCTTTTTTGTTGTATCCCGATTGGGAAAGTGAAAGTGCAACCCTCCGTTACTTTTTCACTGTGCATGTTTCTGGTATTGTAAACCGAAAGCAAAAATTTTATACACAATAGAGCTAATGCAGATTTTATAAAACCGACAATTTAGTTGCAAATCGGCACCCGAAACTCATTGAGGGATTAAAAAATACACAAACAGAAATCGTTTCTGAATGAATTGGATGATGATGGTTTTTTGAATGCAATTTTCAAATGAATAGAAAATCGATCATCAAAAAATCGTCACTTGAGTGTCATTATGGTATCATTTGCATCGTTCAAATGTACATTTTGTGTGTTAAAGATTTACAATTGATGTCAATTTTAATATGCATCGTTAATGTGAACTTTTTTTATTTTGTAATATTAGATCGGTGAATGGAAATGTATATGGTGTGCCGTTTGGATGATGGGGTTGCCAATATTATATGTATGATATAAATGCAGTGAACACACGGTGTATTTTTCTAGTTCTATAATAATACGAAACGTTACTTTTGGCCGGGGTTGTTTGTTATTTTGCATATGAAATAAATATTTTAAAATGTTATTTATGATGGTGTATTTGAGATCAGAGTGTTTTCAATTTATATACGTCAAATTATATCATTTTTCTTGTTTGTGATTTATTTTCCTACACAGAGTTTCCTTTTTTATGAATATATAAAATTCCATTCGAATACAGTAACGGGTAAACCATATATGGGAGTAGCATAATTTCGAATGTGCATACATATTGAGAAGTAATAGAAATTGACTGACATTTGAATTTAAATAACTTTTTGATTTATTTTCAGCAATTAATTGTAAATTTCCGATATAATTTTTCAGAGCAGTAATGTTATCCAAGGTTGTCAAAGAAGTACCAAGATTAGGTTCTTGGAAAATTGTTGAGAAAGGCTGATTATATCTGCTATAGATATCCTTGTTTCTTGTTATGAAATATTTTAATTAATTATGATGTTAGAAATACATACAAAATATTCAACTATCTCACTCTCATTTGTTATCAACAACAAACACATGGAACATTATGCAATAAGTTACAGACGCTGCAGCCAATCTTCTCTTATATAGACTTTTTTGTCGAAATGAATGAAGATTACGTTTTAAAAAAAAAAATTTAACAAACAACTGAACTCTGTAGAAACGACAAGAATATCGAAAAATCGAAAAACCCACCAATTAACTATATCCAACGGCGAAGAAGCAAAATTAGCATACAAAATCTATTACTTCAATATTTTTATCATACATTTCGCTACATAAGAGAACCATAGCCAGGACTCATCGCTTATTCGTGTCATCGTTGTCGTTAGCAGATGACGAACCGTTTTATAAGTGCTTTACTAATTAGTTACTGAAATTAATGTCGTTGTCGATAGCAGATGACTAACCGCTTTAGAAGTGCTTTGCTAATTAGTTACTAAAATTCATCGAGGACAAAATGAATGTTGAAAAAGTTATTAATTAAGTTAGTTTTTCGCTTCCACGCTTCTTCAAACGTAATATTTTCATAATAACATCCTACAAGTGTAGTGCAGGGAACATGAACATTGAACAATGAACCTTATTCTTCACGGGATTTTACAGAATTTTTTCCAATTTCTGCGCCTCAATTTCATATCTGCGAATTTACGTTATTGTCCAAGAGCCTACATGCATATCACGCCTGCACGAGGCATGAAATAAATGGCGTATGTAACAATATGACCACTGATACGAAAATCAGTTCTTCGACAAATTTCATTTCTGAGAGTTTAAGGAGGGTCCTAACGTCGCCCGTTTTAGAAAATCGAAAGTGGTGTCGAAATGATGGTATTGAATCCAGATAAAGAATAAAATTGACAAATGAAATTTTTTGTTGACAGGTCAGAGTTTTGAATTTTATAGTTATCAAATGAGGATCCTCCTCCTAACGCTGAAAAAAAACTAGTCAAACAAATGTTTTTCGCATCGGTTAATTTAACAATATGTCAAAGGTTTCAAATAGTGATCTTATGAGGAACTGCTCTTGGTCTATTCACTTCGCTGATAAAGTTTTTTAAACATTTCGGGCAACGTATGTACTGGCATTAACTATCCAATTAACGTCCATCTAATTATGCGCTTTTGTTGTTAAAAAATACGGTTAACCCTTTATACTGCATGTAGAGAAACTTTTTAACTTTTTTTTTCGCATTTTTATATAAAAAACAAATCTGGAAATTTGCAATTTCACTTACATTCGTATAGTTTTCCGTACACTCATTATTAAACCGAATAATCACAATTATTTATTGCTCATAAAATGTTTGTTTAATTAAAAATTCTGTGTTCGTTAAAACATTATGGTAATGGTAACGACATAATTTTAAATAAAATTTATTAATTTGTTTCGACAAAATTTATTTTTTGTATGTTCGCTTTTTTGTTTCAAGTTTCGAGTTTTTTTATTATTATATTTGCTATTATTTGTTTTTATTTTTATGGCTCAATTGACACGATTTTTAAAATTTCGGGTACAATTTTAAATTTAAATTATGGTTTTCGTTGAATTTTTATTATTTAAACAATGCACTTGGTGATAATTTGATACAATTTCCCTGTCGTGCTACTACCATTACAATTTCTTTTCAGTAAAACCTTGGTGGATGATTGGTTGGTTTCCGACGCAAGTAGAAAAACCAAAATTATTTGACATATCAGATCCAAGTGGATTATGCACTGAAATCATTCAGGTCAAATAAATTGGATCCACGAGAGGTCTGTTTGAAACTTACTAAGTCAAAGGTGTTATATGCTCAAAAAATGTTGTACGGACTTGCTTATTATAGGCCTTGGCTTCAACGCAAGCTACAAACGTCCATGTAGTCAAGAAACAAATTTCTAATCCACAGTCAGATGATTTGCATAGAAAGAACTCAGAGTAGAAGACAATGTGGCACACTGATATTCAACCTTCTTTTTATCACCGATTGGATTTTTTGAATTTGTAATGAATCATAAACCTTACTGACATATTCCTGGCCAAGAGATTCTTTAAATCGATTTTTCACCATGAAGCCATGATGACTCATTTTTGGTCGAATGGAGAAAAATGTAGATCTGGTCGTGGTCTACATTTTTCTCCATTTGTTCAAAAATGAGCCATCATGGCTTCATAGTGAAATATCGATTTAAAGAATCTCTTGGCCAGGAATATGTCAGTAAGGTTTATGATTCATTACAAATTCAAAAAATCAAATCGGTGATAAAAAGAAGGTTGAATATCAGTGTGCCACATTGTCTTCTACTCTGAGTACAGTTGTTTTGTGATTCAATAGGAATGAATTTGTTGGGCCTTTTTATTAATTTTTAGAAATTTTATTGGATTTAAATTCCTAAAAATAGGCCCTGTCCTTGACCCAATGACGGTCAAAACTCTTGAGTTTTTTGATCCTGTCAGAGCTGTGAAAAAATGAACCATGTCAGACAAAAATCCTTTGCAGAAGTATTTACTTCAAAATTCTTTTTTCCAAATCATAAGCATTAAGGAACAGATAAAATCTCTGCAGTGATGGCATACATCCATAATTACTATCCTACCGAGTTTTTGTTCTCATTGCACCGTTGTCTACACCAACCCTTCAATACTTTTCTTTTCAATAAACTTATTAATCAAGCGGATGATTCCATCCGTCCCCAAATTCACATCGCCATTAAATGTATTTAAACCGATGAAAAATTCCACACCAAAAACATCTTTTGATTCAACATCATCGTCTCCATTCAAATATCAAAGATATCAAAAAGTAATCCTTCGATCAAATCTATAGCACACAATGCGACGCGAACAAGCACATGTCCTTCATCTGTGTGTGCTGTATAATAACACAAAAACTTAATAAGAAGAAAAAAAAATTATTCAATCGGCATGAGAAACTATATTTCCGAACTCGAATTTGCATATCATCCTTTTCATTTGCGTATAATATTACACACAGGTATAACCCATCGTGTACGACGTTTGATGATGTTATTTATGCCGTGAAGCTTATAGCAATCGAAAGAAAAATTTTATTTATTAGAATTGGTAGGAATATTAAAATTTTTTAGAAAGGATTCGGTGGAGATATGCAGAAGAAGAGAAAAAAAAGTTTGATCAAAACCAATTTGCATACCATATGACAAAGGTGTATTATATCAAAAAAGGAAAAGGGAACAAATAATCAATTGTTAAAAAAAAATCTAATTTATTGCCGTGAGACATAGACGAAATGGGAAAAGGATACTTTTTTTTGTGTGTCGAATACACACACTCTCGACTACCGATTGTTCGTTCAAGAAATTAATGTTTTGTGTGCACAATTGCTCAAACTGTAGGAAAATTATGCGTTGAATTTTAATTATAAATTTATTGTGTAGATGGTTTTTTTGGGAAGCGAGGTTTGAATGTTTTGAAATCGGAGAATATTTTCGCCTTTGTATGGAATTCATTCGATGGGTATTGAAGAGGATCAATTTATGCACTGTTTGGAAATGGGTAAACAAAACAGGCATTTGATTGTATAGGAGAAATTTAATTTGAAGAATGCTAATGCCACGCATGACTTTTCATGAGGATTTGAATCATTTTTTTTCTTTATTCATTTGTCGATGGTTCAAAATCAGTCATTTGTTGCAATATACCCGTTTACAGACGGCAACCTTACTTCTTTTAATGAAAGCGTGTTCGACAAAATCTATTACTTCATTTGTTTTGACACAAGTTTTAGGACATAAGACCAGTCTAAGCAGAGAACATCGTAATTTTCGACGTCTGCTAACACATGAAGGTTATATTTGAAAAAAAGTTTAATTTAGATGAATCTTTCGATACTTTGCAATCTAAAGTCGGTGCAGTTTACAGATGTAATATCTCGTTTTAACATCTTATACCTAATAAATGTTAAATGTTGAGCGGAAAGAAGATGAGTATTGTACTTAGTAGTAGGTGAAGACAGTCAGTAAGTTTAAGATTTTCTACTTGAAAGTGGTTAAAACACAAAAAAAATAGCAAACCGCCGGGTTATATTGGCGTATAACTAAAACTTTTGGAAATCTTGTAAAACAAACGTTTATAATGGAGGCCTCCGTCTGCCTCTAAAGCTCAAATCTTTTGGAACATCACCATCACAACTCATATTTCGTGTTGCGACAGCAATCTTATAAGTGACTTTTCTTACCTGAGTGTCACCCTATTCCACCTATGCCCAATATAATAATTATTCCTTTCAATTTCTCCAACCAATTTTCTTATTTTCCATTTTCTTACAATTTTCTACAACTCATTGAAGGAAAATTTTACAAAGGCAGCAAGTGAACCACATTGCTCATGCGTTTCCCCTGATTCTCTCTTTCAACAGAGCATGCAAATATATATCACACAACAATATTTTCTATGTATTCCGAGTAGTATTGCCGGTGGAGAAATGGTTTTTTCATAATTTTCAGCTGTAAACAGTATGCATTTGAGTATACGATGAACAGGGGAGGTTATTTATATGCTTAGTACGAGTGTTCGTCAACTTACGACAGCACAATAGCTTCATTGAATATTATATACAATGAACATGAATTTTGTTATGTTCAACAAGATTTCGATACAAGACTGTGTAGGTAAAGTATATATTGAGATAATGTACATATTATACTATGAGCTCACGAAGCTAATGCATCGATAAACCCTGGTATTAGACATATTTGCACAACAAAAATTATTGTTTGCCAAATAATTATTAACCAATTAATAGACTTGAGTCAGAAAGAAACCATCTCAATCTTAGTGAAATATTACAACCATCATCATAGATTTATACAGTGCAGTTTATGCCTGTAAATTCGGTATACATGTAAGGAACATTTGTATTCAATAAAATTAAATTGTATGGGACGCAAGTCCTAGTCTTTTAAGAAGTCTTTTAATCGTAGATGTCGAAATTTCCAATACCTGCCAAAGTCCACGACTATATCATCTGTTATCGAAAAGGACAACAAAATAACTGTTGCGATTTGACTGTTTTGGTTTTATATAGAAAAAGTACGGTAAAACAATTGAAGTAAAAGATTTTCTTCAATCTGTTGAAAACAATCGGATCAAAAGTAGTAGTAGAAGCGACGATTAGGTTATTAACATATCAATACCGTCTATAGAAGGATACCAAAAAGAAGATTGATAGATTTTGTAGTAGTTGGCAGCGAATGTTTTTGGCTCTTTCTGTACTTTGGTAAATTTCATCATTCAATCTACGCAATACTCTTCATTAACTTTGCGGTAAGGAAACTACTATTAGCAATAGTCAATCAAAGATTTAGGAATCCTTAACCAATAAGGTTTGGGTGAAATTAAAACGATTGAACTATTCTAACTCTGCAGCATAAACCAGGCTGAGGTCATACGATTCAATTGAAACATTCCGATTTCTGGAGTTCTTTTCACTAGAATCACTCAGTATAATTATCAACATCAGATAATGTCAAACGATTATATTCAGCTGCAATCTGGAAAAATAAAAATTTTGACAATGGATGTACCCATCAATCAACGGAAATTGAAAAACTTTAATGAAAAGCTTGACGTATAAGACGCTCTGGACATTATCTTTTGATGTTATAAAATTGATTGTTGAATCAATTGTCACTCTCATTGCAACCAACGAAAATTGTAGCACGAGAGAAAAAAGTAAATATCAAAACTGGGGAAAAACATTTCTATTTGCCAATCTTAATTGCAAAATTATTACATTTTTTTTCAACAATGTGAGACGAGACGACCGAACGGTTGTTATAAAAAGAATTTAAATGATTTAATAATTAATTAATCACAGCAAAACGGACTATGAATAAGCGATCTGCAAAAAAAATTGTTAATTAGCAGTTTTCAAGTCTGGAATTTTGAATTATTTGAGGAAGCAAAAAAAAAGGATTTATCACTAGGAGTTGCACAAATTGGAGGAGTGTATTACAAAAGCGCTGTGATTTTTTTTTAGAAATTATATCCTTGGCGCAGTGTATAGATAACGGCTAACAATAAAACATCGAAATCGTTCCATAAAAATATGTCGGTTCCTTTCGTTTGATATTCCTCGTGTTCCAAATACCATACTAATATTTCTGTACGTACATAACAGCGAACGAGAATAGCAGAAAAAAAAATAAAATAAAATATCATCTCATATAACGCATCAGTGAGAGACGTTTTTATTAGAAAATATTTTATTCGTATCATGTCTTTAAAACATATCACGTTTCTGATTACAATATTCAAATGAGAGTATTTAATCTTGCAAATAAAATATCAAATTTTTTTTTCCATTTTATTTTTCATTTTCCATATATACTTATATGTTACATCCATTTTATTAATATTTCACATAATATGCGAATTACAATAATTTTAATGAAATATTTAATTACTTTGTATATTTTTATACTCTGTAATGTGGCAGCATAGAGCACTCTATATAGATATATGTACACGGGTTCGTGTACAATATAGATAGGAATAAAATCTGAATGTCTTTGATGATATGGTAAAATATCTTTTCGGTTTGTTATAGTGCTCTCATGTGAAGGATAATTTTTTTTTAGCTGGAAAATGAAACTTTTGAGCTCTGGGATATTGTACGATTCTTCGTAAAATTTGTTACTTTAAACGAGTGAGAAATGCTACATTTCTTTTGTCATATTACAAATTCAAATGTGCAGACTTGCTCAATATATTTTTAGTAGGTTTCAATATTATTAGCATCCAGGTATTTCTCTCCATAGTCTGTGGATCTACAGACGTTTCAGATTAAATTTCATTGTTTCAGTTTAATATCACGAAAGTTCGGGGTTTCTTTTATCTACAGACATAATGCTGACGAGAGTAATAAAACTTTACAATTTTAGCAAAAGATGAAACATGAATTCGATGTGCACGATTTCATGGTAAAATGTTGATTGTATTGTCATTTCTCATTATATTTGCTGAATCAAAAAAAGATTGGTAGAGAAGCATCGGTTGACATCACTTGACAGGTTCACATTCGGAGCTGGCATGCACAACTTGTTGCATTATTTCATTTATGGGAGCTATTAGAACGAAGTTTTCAATTTATCAATTGTTTCAATTTGTTTCTGTGCTACAAAAGGCAGAAGGTAATTTCTTTTCAGTTCCAAAAAATCTGTCTGATTAAATTTCAGAGTCAATTTAGGGATTCTGGCTATAATCCAGGGAGAAACTTTTAACCCAAAAAAGGTTCATCACATTCGAGTTATTAGAGCACTTACTACTACTCGTCATGGTTGCTGGGGCTACTGCTTCTACTTGGCACACCAACTTTTTACAAATTCATAACTAATTCCGTGTAAAAAAGGTTTCATCTACTCTTACCGTCTCCCTCACTGGTCTGCCAAAACAGATAAATGCAATCATCGAAATACAAACCAAAGACTTTGGTTAGAAATAAAAGTTCTAAAGGGCGGCTGTTGCGCAGGCAAATTAATTTCACACTTCCCGTTCAAATATAAACTCATAAATGCAAAAATCAAGTACTTCAAATGTTAAAAAAGGGCAACATTGTGGGTTGTGTTTTTGTCTTCGATTTGGTCAATAAATTCTCTTTGTAATTGCTATTCAGGGACACAAGCCTTTCCCTTATATGAAATGGTAAACCAAACGTGTAATTCGAATCATCCGTTAACTCTCAATTATTTACCAAAAAGACTTTTTGTTTTTCTTCTCTCCATCAACCTTCTTTGTTACACCAATAAAATAGTAATACGAAAACCGCACCAGATCCAGACAAAAGATTTTTCCATACGAAAATTTGATGCAATTATTTAAATAAAGCATCATCATCGCCACCGAAGAAAAACATTTCATGACCATTACGAGAGAATCCCAGAAAACTACAGGAATCACCCGCTCGAATCACCCAACACCCAATTCCATCTTGAACATGTACTCTGTACACATAATAATATATAAAATACTGCTATTGCCATTCGAAAATCATGGCATATTCCATACCTAGAGCTTATCCACATACAGCCCGACATGGCCATATAGAAAGAAAAGTGTAGCAAAAAGCTCGAAACGAAAAATTCCATTTTTAAATGATATTTGATTCTGAACCAAAAAGATATCATTTCTCTCCGGGATGAAGGAAAATTATATAGAAAGTTTGTGTAATGTACATTGGGTTGGAATCGGTGGTACCGTTTGCTATATACACTGAGACAATACATAAAAAAAATGGCAACAAAAGAAACAAAACTTGATTTAATGTAGATCTATATATAGATTTGGTGCATATAAAAAGGACATGCCATGATAGACGTTCTGTACCCCGTTATACATGTGTTTTCATATATCGAACCCGATAGCAATATTAGATCTGGCGCTGTGGGTCTGAATATGTGTGTGTGCACGTGTATACGTATTTTTAAAGGATACGTAATCCGTCTTAGTGTGTGAATGAAATTTTATGTAGTAAAAACAGACATAGATCTGATGTTATGCACACTTAAAAAAGGAGGGATTTTTTTCTCGTAAGGATTAAAGTGAGACAGAGATCTGTGAATGTGGATGTAGAGTTTTGTATTAGACGGGATGTGAAAATATCTTTGGATACAAAATACAGTAATGTTTTGGTTTCGATCATGGGATATATCATTGAGAAAAGAATGGAAGAAATTTAGATTGAATTTTTAATGCAATTTTTATGACCATTTATAGATTATGTCTGGAAGACGAATTCATTAAAAAAAAAATATTTCTATTAAAACCCATAGGTGAATGTTGCCCAATTCTCATTCCAATTCATAGTATTCGTCGCAGCACAATTCATCGATATTTCTTATAATTTAGAATTTGTCCGTAAAAATCCAATTAGGACATACTTTCCGAATAAATTAGCCAACCAATTTCCATATCAAAATGTCAACCAATTTACTGTTCTTTCCCAACAAACCAACAAAAAAATGTTGCCAATAAAATTATTACCAATACTGCACACACAAAAACAAAACAAAACCATCTCAATAACACATTAAACACCTTACAATCGGGTAGGTATCATAAACGTCGTTCGAAAGAAAGGATAAAAAATCCTCTCCTATTATAAAATATATGACATTAGTCGATGCGCATCAGAATTTGCGTTGATTTCACAAAACAGAAGTAAAACGTGAAAAAAAAAGGAATTTCTCAAAGTCCTTTCCATTGGGCAAAAATCTTTAAAGAACGGAAAGAACCTCAAAAAAAGAGATGAGATGACGTACATTCTTTGGAAGTACATACACTAGGCCGCACACAATAAACGGGCGGAGCCAATAATTATTGTTGAAATAGGATAGCAATAGATATCAATACAATTACAAAATGAATAAACACAAATACAGGAAATATGTGTATTTATATGGTTATGTTGATATTCTTATTCAGAGCCGATATTATATTTTCCAAAGAAGCAATCCGAACGATACCCGTCCCATAAATATACGTTTACATGTACGTATATTGTATTTGTCGTATAGAAGAAAAAAAAAACCCGAACAACGAACGGTGTGAGCGCATATCTCTTATGAACCGATATTCCGATTTTACCGTGTAGCATTTATGATGGTATTGTATTTGTGTGGTATTATTGTGCAGTGGCGCTCAATGAGAGAGCGAATTGCTGAGTAGAATCAGTCAACGGCTGGTTATATGCCAGACTACATCGTGGTTTTTTTTGTATATTGTATCGGATACGGATAGTCCGCACATTCAATACCGTTTGTATATCATTTAGTCACTTGACGTCTACGACACAATACGTACATTGACCGTGTGATTTTTTTCTCATTAAATGTCGTACTATTCCTAATTGAATATCGGAAATTATATGAAATTGAATTTAAAGATTCAAATTTTGATGATTTTGCAAAGAATACATGGACTCTGAGGGAAGATAATTTCGTTTTCCTTTCGTGGTGGATTTGAGTTCTTTTGTTTGTTTATTTTTGACTTTTTGAACAATATTTTCAAAAAGAAACAGAAAATACTCTCAATTTTGAAGTAATAGAACAAGTGCAAATAGTGATACACTGTGACACTCATTCTATATCGAGATTGGCGAGACTTGACAAGTTGAATTAAAAATTAAAATTTTTGAAGAAAATTTGTGTGGCTAAACAGTGAATACGAAGAAAATTGTTATGATCGAAGTATGGTGATTTTGAATTTGAAAGAGAAAAACGAAAATGTTGTGTACTCTATTACATACCAAATACCATTCGAGTTTATGATGATGACAAGTGTTTTGACATTGAAAGGGAAAAACAATAAAAACAAAGTAGAAAACAAAGCAATGATCAAATAGTGACGTTTCGGCATTCAAAAGATTTCAGAAAGTTTATTTTTGAAGAAATTAAAAAAAAAAACTAAAAATAAACTTCATAGACCAAGTCTAAGTGAACCGAAAAAGAAAATCTGTGTTTGTGACCGAATCAAACTTGCACTCAAACAAATCTAAACGAAGAAAACAATCGGTGACAACAAGAATATATTTCTATTTTTCGAATAAATACCAAATGCATAACCGTGTGATATTTCCAACAAGTGTTTTGTGTTAAAATTTAAATCACGGCCTATTTAGCGAACGTACCCTCTTCGGAGGGGTTCAGTGGACTACAAAGTCTGCAAGGTCTCGTTGGATTGGAGGGTGTTGCCTCCAGACAACAGGCCCGAATGCAGCCAACGTTACCACAAAGCGCTGGAGCAGCCGATATGGATCTGCCGGCTGTACAATCCATGGATTGGTTATTCAAAAAGGAACGCATTTATTTATTAGCACAATTTTGGCAACAGGTATGTTTTCACGACAAAGAATTTTTTTTTACAAATTTTTTGCACCTCCGAATTTGTGTGTCTTTTTGGTGTTGTGACAAATGAAAAAAAAAATTGTTTTTATTGATATCGTCCAATTGAATTGAATTTCGTGAAGTATAAGAATAAAGTTGGTTCGTAAGCAAAAAACCATCACATTAAGTTATTAGTGACATAATAATTCCAAATCATCTGATAGGAATCGGTCTTTGGACCAAAAAAATAAAAATTGTTTAATCGAAAGACTTAGGCGAGAAACCTCGAAAAAAAATTCGAAATTTTATTTTCACTTTCGTTTAATGTTCCTAATGACAACAAACGGTTCTAAAAATCTGTACAATAAAATGTTTGACTTAATCAAACTCATAAAACTCACAGCAATTGATGCTGCAATGCATCTTTAAACTTCACCGATTCCAACAAGTCATTAAAAAATTATCAGACGTCTATTACCACCAACCACACACAGTAATCAGCGTACGAAATGTGCTATTAAAGCAGATAAATTACAATTCACAATATCCACACCACTAATTCAACAAATCATAAAAGTTAAAGACGAAAAAAAAAAACAAATTTCAAAGTCTGAAGAAAAAAGTCTTAATTTCCATGTATCAACTCTCCCGTCTATATTCCTATTTCAGACGTTGTATATTAAGAAGTCTAAAAACATCAATATCATATCAAAAATAAAGCCGACGCGCCGCTTAATATATTTAATTTTATAAATAAATAATAATCGCCCATCATTGAAGTCGCATCCTCCTCAATACCTTCCACAATTTTTTTTTCTTCTTCATATTGTAAGGCTTGTCTTGAAAGCGAGGAGGAATAAGAAAAAAACCTTAATAAACCAACATGGTCAGTTGTGGAAAATGAAATGAATTTAAAGAAAGAAAAAAACAATCTCTCAGTCTCGTCATTAATAAATAATCAAATTCTCGTTAGGGATATCTGGAAATATTTATATGTTTTAAAGATATAGCTCAGAGTTTTGTTGCAGTGCAGCAATCAGGCTACGAGATTTAATATTCTCCAATATTATTTTAGACTGATAAATAGAGTTTTTCAAGTGATCCATCTATACTAAATTTGCAAATTCTGATTTTGTGGAATTGAGACAAAAAAAATGGTGAGAAACCTCCAATTGTTTCGACCAAAATTAGAGCGCATCATTAAGTCGCTAAATTCGGAGAAAGATTTTTTTCTATTTAATTTAATCGACCAAATTTCGGAGCGAAATATATTCGACAAAGAAATCGATAGTTTAATGACAAAATACTTTTTTCCACCAACGAACGACAAGTAACGGTGCGATAGATTTTTCTAATGTACCGGAACCACACAAAAAAATATTCAGCTTTTCAAACATCAAAATATCATCATCATCATTATGGTTTGATATTACCAAAAATAATTTTGGTTTATCGAGAAATAAAAAATGACGAAGAAAAAATCGTATTGGCACAATAATTATTTCGGATATTATTGGTCGGTTGGATGATTGAATGTCATTATTTATTGAAGTTTTTTTTTTAGTTTGCTCGAACCGAGGAGAAAAAAATATTTTTGTATAATTATGACCCGCACAAAAAAAAAATAACGATTTTTCATCGGAAAAATACATTTCTGTTCAACGAAATTTATTTCACATTTTGATGGAATGTTTTTGTAAAATGACGAAGTACTTCAAACATATCGTTAAAATTGCCCGGGTCTTTTATAGATAGAAGATGGATTAACATATAATGGTAAAACAAGAGTTAAGTGCGCGGTTAAGTATTAACTAACCAACAATGGTTAAAATAACAACGAACATAATCTAAGAGTTTACATACCACTCACACTCGTCCGATATATTCGTTTCAATTTTTATGATTATTTCCGAACATTAACATCGGTAAATGGTAAATTTACGAATATTAAATTAATGCAGGCAGGTGTTATAAAATACGTTCGCTTACGTTAACTTAGTTTATAGTACAAAGAAAACTTTTTTTATTTAAAGAAAATGTCAATTTCAACAGACGTAATTAAATTTATGTTTGATGGGCAAATTGTTATTAATTATCAGCTGTCCTAATCAATAATACAACATAATGTGTGCCTTGTCTATAGACTTTTCAGTTAAACGAAGCTTCTCTCTCAAGTATTTTTTTTTTAAATTCATTATTCGTTAATGTAAGTTTTTTAATGCATTTTTGATGATATTCATGAGTTTATTAGTAGATTGATGTGAAATAATGTTTTCAATTAACTTTTTGTTTTGCTGAAACATGGGGCTAATGATCGGTACCATTTTGAAAAGTTTTTTATTCTAATTTACAGCTGAGCTGCTCTATTTATTAGATTACAGTATACAGTCAGCAAGAGAAGAGTCATTAAATCTGTTCCTACTGTTACTTCAGCTATTCTCTTGTTCTAGTCATTGATACAAGACACTTGATTAAATTTAGCATAAAGTTTGTTAGTTATTTTAGAGAACTCCGTTCTGATGTCTCTTCTCTTTGTTATAGAAAACAGATGAATATTGTCGTGTCTGAAACTAACATCACTTCCAGTTTCAATTTTCCTTCAATCGATGATTCAAAATCAACTTAAATCTCAATAGTTGATGACGAATGATGAATTGTAACCCAAATTTAAATGATAAACTAATACGAAAACAAAAACACCAGTGTCCCACATACAGAACTGTTGGATAACTTCTTGCATTTCTTACCCAGCTAAATAACAACAAAACCAATTCCAAACACCCAATAATCTTGACCCAATTTTCAATATATAAACTAAACAAAATACGAAAAAAAAAAAAATAATTTCAAGCGAAAATAAAAATAAAAATTCAAAATCTAGAACTCTGCAATAATTATTGTTTGTACACAATTATATATCCGTAGTGTTTGTATTTTGATATATTTATGCAATAATCAAATTAAAAATTGATACAATTACTTCACATACAATACAGACAATATAGTATATATCAAGTCGTTCCATAATTACATAATTGGCTTGTAGGAAAGTATACGAAAAACAATATCGAAATTTTTTTAAATTCAAACTTAACAAAAGTAACACTGGAAATTGTAGTCAAACAAAAATTGCTTAGGTCAAATGTTTATTATTGAATTTGTTAAATATGTAAATTCGTACACGGTAATTATTATGATATATTTGTGACTGCACTTCACATGCAACTGATATCAATTTCACGCATTCGATATAAATATTCTTTGGAAATTTTTATTTTCTCGCTTTATTTCGACCACATTTTGCTTGATTGGCAAATTTCATGTGTCCTTTAGCACAAGCGAATAGGGCACACGTTTTCGATGGATTAAATTTTAATCATTTCACTGTATTGTTTGTCATGTAACTTGAGAAAACGTCGAACGAATTGTATTTTTATGAAATTTTCCTTTTCTTTTAATTTGAAATCGAAAACCCCAAACAACCTTCACAAGAGAACGGGGAAGTAGTAGCACATTTTGCAAATTTTACCATGACAAAACATTCAATAAAATCGATAAATCTTCCAAATAGATCAATAATTCAACCAAGTCCAGAGTAGACAATAAAATAAAAAAATTTGTTTCTGTCAGCAAATAATAAAAAAGTGCATGGCATTCATTCTCTCGCTATTATAACCACATACAATGCACGTACATGTCCATGTAAATTTGTATAAATTTCCAACATATCACTTACGATATGCAACATTATTAAATATTTACAGAGTCGATTACATTCTCATTTATTATTATGATTTTAATTGTACGACATTACAACACACATTCAGTTTTTTTTTTTCGTGTGTGTAACTCAATCCACATTTGTTAGTTTTCTGTTTAGATAGATAATTCTTTCGTCTCTAGACCTAATGGTACGATGCTCGTACATTGTCTCACATCTAATTGTCATTAGACACCGGTGTTATTTCGTCTGAATTTTCTATTATTTTAATTGATAAGACAAATATGTTCTCAGGAAGTTATTCACGATTCGATCCAATGCAACAACTAATGGCAAATTGTTTATTGCTGAGATTGAAATACTTTTTCTGTTATAGGAAACGTTGTTGATTGTTTTAAATAGTCAAAATGGATCGGGTTTCGTGTCACCTCTTCTTCTTTCGAACGTTTGTATAATATTTTGTCTAATGCGATAATTGCGTTCAATTTCAATAAATATATATTCAACAGACCCCACTGGCTCAACAAGAAAATCATTATTTTCTATTTTGAAAACCGGGACCGATATTATATACCAAACGTTCATTCATAACATTATAATCTAATAAACTAGAATTGTGCGCACAAATTATTCATTAAACAAACTGTTCGGTTCATAATATCTTGTTTTGTTAATTATATGCACTCATTTAAATCCGTTTAATTAATTAATACATTCGATGTTTAATATGGTTTAATATAACGAAATCATCACGTCTACGCACTTTAGACTCGTTCCATGTCTCTGCGAATATTATTCATCGGTCATCACATTTAGCCTTTACAATTACATTTTATATCCAACGATTCAGCTGATAATTTTGCTGGAAATGATTCGTAATAATCGTTGAAATCATTACGTTGATTTACATCGCCGTTTGCTTATTTGCTTACAACTAATTAATATTCTGTACCGAACCAAACTTATTAGATCTGATAGATTTGAAATGAGAAAAAAATTAAAATTAAAATTAAAAAAATTTCCAATGTTGCAATCCGTCAACCGCAATATGTTTCTAATAATAATTATGATTTGTTTAGATAAATTTTAATTGATTAATGGCGGTTCATGCATATACCGATATATAATTGCGTCATGAATATTGAAAGCATGACAACAACAACAACAAAAAATGTTGTCATTACCGCTATATATATATATACATTATGTATGATTATGCTTTAACATATATGTACACCCGTAGTGTATACAACCACTCTCAGATAAATGTGCAGAAATTCCACAGCGGTTGAATCGATATACCAAGTTTCATGTTATACATATCGCTATTTCGGTTGTAGAGCAATTTGCCAATAGATGGCACCAGTGAAACTCTAAAGGGGTTGGTGGTCGGTTATTTTTACGAGAGTGACAAAATCGTGCGCCTATATTATATATATACAATGTATGTTATACAATCAATCCACTCTTGGGGATAGTACAAATTTTGTATTATGCTTTGTTGGTGTAAAAGAGCGGTAACAAGCCATGTTTAACGATTAAGGGAACTCGGGTTGTTTTTTTCGGTCTGAGATGAAGATGATATCTAATTTTCTACTAACGATTGTGATGCTATTACGAGGTTTAGGTAAATTCATTGTCTTTGTCGTCCTTAAAAATTGATTGACACTTACCTAGTTAGTGTAATATTTAATGACGTTGGCGCGAGTTCTCTCACATTCCTAAAAATCGTTTTTTTTTAATATTTCCTTCAATATGTTCCGATATCGTGTTACGTACGAGACATTTTCTTATATAAAAAATTAGTCAAATATTCCGAGTGACAATAAAATTTCTGACAAGACCTCAATTGCTATCGTAAATTATGTTTATTTCATAAAACTAGTTCTAATTCAATACACATTCAATCAAAGTAAATTCTTAAATTAAAACTACCGGTTTGTCAGTCATGTCTGTGCTTCTTGACTTCACAGTTCAAATTATGACTTTACATTAAAATCTCCCATTGCTCGGTATTGTCAGAGATTTTTTTTAATTCAATTTTTTTTAAATTCAATTTTTTTTGGTCAAAATTCCGTTCACAATACACCAAGACCGAGAAAAAAAAAACGTTCAAATTAATCTCATTAGTTCCACTTTTATACGTTATATTGAATCAACTAAATGGCAAAATCAATAACAAATTAGGTATAAAAATCAAATATGAGATATAAGATACAGGTAATGTGTAGGTGTGTGCAGTCTTGCTGAGAAAACTTTTATTGATTGTTAGCAATTATACAGAAAAAATAATAAAAAAAAACATTTTCATCGTTTCTTTACACAGAAATATATGCAAAAACATTAAATTGATATTCAAACCGATTAATCTTATTTTATTTATTGTTATTGATGACCATAAATATTGTGACTCTCTTCGTTGTTGCTTTTTTGCGTATACAATTTTTATCTTGTAAAACGACAAATAGTTTTTCTGGATTTTATTTTTATACCAAAAAAAATACAACGAAGAAAAATAAATTCGCCAATTTATCATTAACTTAATCATTAAGCCAGTTTATGAATCGATATATTTTTTTGCCACATCTCCAAATTGTGATTACACAGCTTTGTGTAGAGTTGGGTCTGTGCCCACCCTTCTGGCTATAAAAACAAAATCAAATAGGGCCGATCCATATCATATACCCAGCTAATAATATGTATCTGTCGTAAGTGAAGTAACTTTTACCATCGACCATCAAAAATATGAAATATTGTATCATCAGATTAAGGGATAATAAGGAACTAAAACCTCACACTCTCTCTCTCTCTCCGCACTCTCCGCAAGGGCGGCTATAAAAATTATTCCGTCTATAAAACCATTCATAATATAATAATAAAACATCATGGACTATGTCCAATATGATAAATTATCGAAGAGTTTTTGTTTTGCGGGAGTGAAATATAATGTTAACGAAATTTTCCACACTGTTTTTATGCGCTGTTGTACTTTATATGTGTACAATTATAAGCAGCAATATTTATTAGCGATGAACATTGAACAATCATCAGCGACAGATGACAAAAAATTATTATATTTCGAAAATGAATTATTTTTTGAGTGAGTTCGTTTCCGTAGATGTATTGGAACGGTCCATATGTTAAATGATTTATATTTATAGGGTGTCCGTTATAAGTGTCCATTTTTCTTAATCTTAATCAAGCCAAGAGACGAGTTTGTAGTAGTTTAGCAGTGTAAGACTTTTTCGAAAAAATTTCCACTGGTAACGCTGTGGTATAGTATAACACTATGACTAGGGGGATTTATCCATACAGCAAAAAATTAGAGCTAGGGTTGGTACGTTATTATTAATAATTGTATTTGCATTATCTGGCTTATATGTCCTGTGTTCACTAAAAAAGCTTCATAAAAAACTGTTTTCAATATTAATCAACGAACCGGTTTTTTTTCGCTATCTCCAAAAAAAACTTTCCGGAAGAAAGAGGGTATGATCACATAATATGCATACGAGCTTAATAACAAAGCCTGTTCGACTAAAAATCAATTGTACGAAAAGTAAGCAAATCACACGATGTAAAAAAAAATCATCAATTTTACTGGAGGGTTTGTCTCTCACACAGCCACACATACACGAACCAAGGTGCTAGATCCTTGACACGCCAAACAATTAAATTAAATTATAAATTATTGAAGAATATGTCGCTGTTCGTTTCATTTCGAATGCGATGATTTATGTAAAGGGTGAAGTATGACAAATTGAATTTGAAGCTAGATGGAACCATATACAACGAAGAAGAAATTGCTTTTCGTTTTAATGGGTAGTTTGGGAATAAGTTCGTATATATAATGTCAAAGACCTCTTATCGTCTCCGTTTTTGACCTTTATTAATTGATTACATTTGAACCAATCAACTTCCTAGCACTGTAAATTAAAAGTGGTATTCGTCGATAAATTGGAATGAATAAATTACGTTTACAATGCACCTGCCTTCAACAATTATTACGAATAAACAACAACAACACGATATTATACTAAGCTGTAGCCCCCATCATATATATCCGAATGAATATATATTCCGAAATCCATTAACGTGTACACATTGTAACGTGTGTTTGTTTTCAATTTCAATGCACAAAAGATGTGCTATTCAACGTTTGTCTTTCAATTTTCTTCAACACTCTCATAAATAACTTTTTTTTTCGGTTGTATATCGTAGGATTTATACAAATAATTCCTAAAACGACTCTTTATATGGCATGATGTATGAGAGATGATGATAAGTAATTAATCAAATGCACCAAAGCTTATTGTCACCGAAAGTATAAAACGAGAAGATGAAGAAGAAAAAAATTATTTTAAGCTCTGTGTAGCATAGCGTCGTGTTTACGTAGGCTTCATAATACGTCTGCAATTGCAATGCATTTTCTTTTATTCTCTTCAGTTCTGCTTTTTTTCCGTAATAATAAGTCTTGTGTTTGTGCTCATATGAATATTCTGTCAGTTGAAAAACTCGAACAGTAAAAACAAAACACACAAAAAAATCGTTGGTAATATCCAACTAGAGAGAGATTTATATCCATTATGCCAATAAACATCAACAAATGTAAAAGATATTCGAAATATAGCAAAAAGACAATAGGCAAAGCATCTTTTCTCTATAAATATTGTCTCTGGTTCGGTATTAAAAACCCGTGTTCCCCATCAAGTATAAGTAAATGTCTCTATATGCCCATGTAAACCTAAACAGACATCTTCTATTATGAAAAATAATTTTTAGTTATTGTGACTATGTGCAACGGAAAAACAATCGTCTAAGCGATCCCCTTGGAGTTTGGTGAATGGTTACACTACGAGAGGCATTAATGCCTACTCAACGTCTCTGCATAACATGAAAATTTTCTCTTGTTTCGATATGTTTTAGAGGATTTCATACCTCTCTATATAAGATGTGTATCATATGGCAACTGGAATTCTGTTTATGAGCTATCTATCATACACGTTTGTTATCCATTTTCCATAAATCCGGGTATGGTGTAGGATGGGTAGGAAAAATGTTATGTGAAAACGTTGGCTGAGTCTCATTGCAAATCAAAGATAAAGTACCCCGTGGGGAATGACTTGATGAATGGTAACGTATTGCATATTGATTGAGGTTGCGAGATGTAAGGGGTGATGCGATGAAAAGTGTTTTATGTGTTTCTCTATGCTTTCAAAATGCATTTGTGTATTGTTGCACGCGCCGGTGCCTATTTCTTTCCAATTAGAGACGATATCGATTCCTTGAATTCGTTGGCAACACACAGTTTAGACAGTCAGAGACGAGAGTTTTATGTACTCGGATCTGTATGACTTCTCAAATATTTATTCAAAATGTTATGACAAATCGTTTCTCCCGAACGTACAATAAACTGTAGATTTATGTAATGGAAACTGTTGCTGTTTACATAAAGCCAAGCTATATAGTCAACTACCACAGAATCCTTATCAGAATACTGTGTTCAAATTACACAGTGGCCATTCATATCAAAACCGAAGAACCTCAAACGAAACCACCAATTCGTATTCAATTAATATTTATGGCTAATATCAACCTTCCAACAATCATAACGATCATAATAATAACTGACAAATGATGTATGTACTCGATGATTAGACCGGATGTATGACATCACAACTTTTATATCAAAAAGTAAAAAAAAAAACTTACCAACAGCAGCAGCAACAGCAGTCCGCCAACGAAAATATTATACGGAGAAACACATCATCATCAAGTCATATCTCGCACCAATTTAATAACCGACATACATAGCCTCACATAATATTCTCTGCGCCGAACAGAAAATTGATTCGAAAACAAGAAACGGGCAATTTTCTAATAACAAATTATTGGCCAATCATTTCATATCAGGCAAGTTGAACTAGATTTACTGATTTTATATTGGATATGAAACGTTTTTATTAGAAATATCACTCAGCTCGGTGTGTTTCGCTATAACGATATTATTGTTGCTGCCTTTTGCTGTATTTGCTGATGTCAGTTGTCCGTTTTATAGATATACATATATACGTGCGTGTAGCACAAATTTGTAACAACGGCCACATATTGAGCAAGCAAATTGGCAATAATGCCATCCATTTGGGATGTTTGTTTGGCGATGATGACATTATGTATTATAGATTTATTGTCACTGTTCCTTCGTATCGTAACGTTGCAGTGACACATTTTTTGACGGATTGAAGTAGATGAGTGAGATATGGTGGCAGTATAAAAAAAATGTGTCAAACACAGCCGTTAAATTGGTTGACTTAACGATTCGAGTTTTTTTTCGGGATACAGAGTTAAGGAACTTTGAACAGATTGAATGGGATTTTTTAGACAGACTAATCACTAGTCTATATCCACATCACACTCCCAATCGTCAGTCGATATGTTTCCATTTTTAAACAATCAATATATCTACTTCATAAACACTTCCGTAGCCAAGGGATGGGTCGAACCATTTAGAATTATTTCATTGAATTAACACAATGTCTAAACGAAAACGATAATAATAAAATATTTCAGCACCATCTTTTGTCCCCAGAGCAATCGCTCGGTAACAAGATATTTATATCGCATTTGATGGCAATAAATTCAAAGATTTTCAAATGCCAAAGAGCCAGGTAATAAATAAATTTTGGCAAAGACATCTATAAAACAGATTATTTTTACTGTAAAATGGTAACCTCGATTTGCTATTGTTTATTATTTATTGGTCACCAACGTCTCCTCTCGCTCCCATACGTGTCGAGTCTATAAATATAAAATGAACGGAAAATCGTCAAGATTAATTGCGTTGATTTATTGAAGAATTACGCTTTGTTGTAGTAAAATGTTCGACAAAAAAAACGAAGAAGATTAGTTTGGTGAACTTTGTAATTTGGATTTTTTTTTCGGTTCGTTCGGCGTAAAAGCAAGTGACAAATTGAAAATCACTTTACACGATCCATACTGTTATTGCACCGAAAAAATAATCAATAATTGTGTCTGCTAACATTCACGTTATATTCAGCATCATGTAGCTAACGAAGCATATGTGAAAGTATGACTGTCGCCAAACACGTGGTCGCAGCATGTGGTCGAAGAACCCATTAGCATATACAGCTAAATATATGCAAACAAAACCATAAAAATAATCAAAACATTCGGCTCATAACATTATGCTGTGTTATATAGTCCGGGGATATAATGGGAAATGTTGTTGCATATACACTGGAATGAACTTGAATTTGAAACCGAAAACTTTCCAAATTTTACTACCACTCACTGCCACAGAGATTCTTAGCTATCACTTAAGATTATCTCAATTCATTTCCCCGTAGGATCTTGCCATTTCGTTTATATATATCGACTTCTAACACTTTGCATGGATTGTTATTATGCATCATCAAATCAGCGCATTTGAACGTTGTATAATGCGCACATGTTCATTGTTACATGATATTATTATCGTTCCATTCTTAGAGGAATTAACTACGTGCCATAAATGCACTAGTCTAATCTCGGAAAGTTTCAGTTAGAGCGTCGTCAAAATGTTTATCAAAATATGTATAAGTCCCGATCAACAAATCGACAAACTGCACATTGTTGCGTCAAGTGAAGGTTTGGAGAAAAATGTTTTTGCAACGACATTTTTAATCGAAATATTTTGATGGACTGAATTATCTGTAATTTCTCACTCAATTTACCAGCTTTAATTGGTAAACGTTTGCTGAAATTTTTTTGATTTTTTTTTTTTTGCTTCGTTAAAGGTGCTTCAATTCGTGCTGTTTGCCTACTTTCGCGGTATTTAATCATTAAATAAAGCTGAAAATGTTTGACCTATAAAAAGTACACGACTCGCAGCTATAGGTACAACCGAATGTAGTGTATAGTAGTAGCAGGCATAGAAACCAGTTGCTTTCATCCCCCATTACAAGTATCTTTGTACATATCGCAACAACAACATGCACATAACCATAAACACACATTCACAACATTCACCCAGTTTTAAAACCTCATTCGCATTTAACCCTTATGTGTTGTATCCGTGTGTTACATTCAATTTTCGAAAACGTTTTTCTTCATTCAACTCAACTTGTGTGTAACAACGCCAAAATAGTAGACTCCTGAAAACAACATTATAAAGTAGCTATCTTTCCATGAATGTGCATATAAAATACGAATAAAAAAAAACACTCCACAGAACGGTTGGGTATTTTAAAATATATAAAATTGCACACAACACATACGGAGTGTGTGTGTAGAGTCCCTTATGGTGATGCAACCTTTTTCAATTTTTTTTTTATTTTTCAATTTCTACATATGTTAAAATTCAATATAAATATATATTCGTAATGTTGCACATTTCAAGCGGACAGCTCAGTTAATCAATAGACCCAAAACGGATTACGTGAAACGTCTCATGAGAAACAAATATTCCGATCGGGTTTTTATTTGTGGTTGTCGTTGTGCGAATTTTTTATTATTTTTAGTTGTTAGTCGTTTGTATAATTTGCCAACGTTTTCGGACAGAGAACAAATGAATTTGATTTTATGGAGTCGTCAAATTACCGTAGAATTCTGGTGGTATTGGTCTGATGGTGACCACGTGACCTAATCGACATTAAACATGTAATCAAGAAGGTTTTCTTTTATGTTCTTAATAAAATTCACCAAATTGTTTTAGAACTCTTTTATAATGGTAAATTATTAATAAATTACAACGTGCTTGCACATATTTTACTCTTTAAAAAAAAATATTTATAAAAACGAACACCGATACTAATTCCACGTCAAAAAAAAATAATTCTCTTTGTTTTCCTCGAAGACAACCCAACACTTACAACCTACAATCACGCGATTTTATTGTATTTCATATTTTATTGGTATGAATTATTTTAAAATTTATTTAACAATAATGTTCTCATAGATCTTTTTCAATTTTTTTTTTCTGTTTCTTATTTTGCTTGGAACACACATACATCATGGAAATGAATCTATTTCCATTGGTGTGTTAGTTATGCATACAGTTTTCTGTTGCTTTTTTTTGGTGCCTTCGTATTATTTCTTTTTTTGCCTTCTTTATCTTCATTTTATACACTTATTAATGGCAATAATACCAAACTGAAGTAATAAATTTAATTTTGATATCAATTTATGTGTGGTATATCGTTTGTTGTCAGAGTATATTACTTTTGGTGTTCACCTTCAACTCACTCTTTTTTTATTCTTGCTGGTTTGTTGCCTCACTTTTTATTATTTCCATCGTTCTGCTAAATTTTCATTAAGTGCCTCTAGTTTAACTATACGAGAGCACATACTCTACACACAAGGTGGATATAATTTGATGGAGGCTAATTTATAAATAAAAAAAATACTTTTTTTACAACTGTTTGCATATATATTGAACCATGATTCATTTAAAAATAAAAAAAGAATAAAATAAAAATCCAACAACAAGTAAATTGCATGTTTTCGGTGGATTTATTTTTTATATTGTTTACGAGTGGAAGTTCTGAATACTGCATTCATTAAATTATCCAATACGTCTTAAATGATTCGATTTTAATGTTAATTTTATTTAAACACGGAAAAAACTACAATGTCGATATGGATTTTAGATGGATATGTATTTGGTTTTTGAGTTTTATGTATTAGTCCAGAAGCTGGTATGATTTCGAAATGGGAACATAGTCGCTGCCGATAGTCGCCACATTATTTTCAACCTTCTGCAGACGGAAAACGTATCCACAGTATAGTAGTTATCTAATCTGTTAAAAGTCTTTTGATTCAAATGTTTTAAACAGATTCATACAAAATCTATTACTTCATTAATTTGAACATTTTTTTAAAAATAATACCACATAAAACAGAACAACTTTGTTAATTGTCGCTGTGTCAATAACAACTGATATAACTACCTTCGCAAAATATTCATTATTGACAATCTTTGATCTCTGAGAATTAAAAATCGCAGACCAAAGTTATCGATTAATGTCCAGTTAAACAATAACCAAGACAAAAAATAAAACAAATACCAAAACGTAACGTTAGTTTAACAAACATACTTGATCTGGAGTGATGGTAATTTTATTGCTTAATGCATAGAGTTATATGACACGACTGAATTCATAACACATATCACAAAAAATTATTATTTATTCGCAGATTATATTATTATTTTCAATTGAACTCAATAAGATATATCCTAATCAATGTTTATTGTCATTTAATCTGTTTGACTCATTGACTATTATAATGCCTCGTCAAAATGATTGTACATATATATGTCTTGTAAAAACAACATCGTTTGTATCGCTGCTGAAAATTGTAGTCGTGTGTATCTGTACACACAACTTATACACATACAATGCCACTCATCGTCGACGAATTAGACTTACAGTCGCTGCAAATGAAATAATCAATTTTCATTGAAATTGATCTATATCTTCAAGTATTGAATTTTCTCGACAATATGGTTAGTTTGTGCGTTAAATGAAACACATCAAGTTATGTCCCTGGAACAGTATATATATTCAATATACGTTCGTACGTTTTTACTGTCTAGATGAATGAAAACAATTGTATGTTCGGATGGAAGGAGATGTTAGAGATAATTATTTAATGAACATCAATCGTTTGTGTTATTGCTTTTTCGGAATTCGATTGAAAACTTATATGTTTTGTGTTATTGATGAAGACGGAAAACTGAAATCATGCGGGTTGGTGTGTTGTCAATGAACTTTTAGCCAAGGGAACGTGATATCTATCTGAGTATAGATATATTGCAACGCAACGGTTCGAATTTTATTTTTAGGGGGTTAATGTCTCAAAAATAGATTGGTAATGGATTGGGATTTAGAAGAAATTGAAACGAAATTTGTTATACTGTCTAACACACCACATATGTACATTATCCACTCTACATTTCGGTTAATAAAATTTGAAATGAAACATAAATTCAAATTATTTTTTTCTTCTCTCAAATGTCATTTGTTTCCAATGACTAGCTCTCTATACTCATTAAAATTTCTGAGAAAAGTTTTCGATTTTTTGTAACGCACTATTAAAGCCAAATTTTATATTTAGCTGTGCGCGACATCATAAACGATATTGACAAAAACATTTCTTTTTCATATGCTTCCAATTTATAATTCTCATGTCCCATTATTGAGATTAAGAAATTTTTTTTTTGTTGTTGTTCCCATCGCCACCATTTGAATCACATGAAAATATCCATCTATCTAATATTATATTAACTACTTCTTTCTTACGAAGATAGAAAAAAAAATATCAAAAAATACTGAACGGTTGTTATGAAAATAGACATCTATCTATAATCCAACACGCATATCTTTTTAAGTTAACGAACGAAGCGAAATACACACAGAAAAAAAAAGAAATTCGATTTATTCGTTGTCGGTTGGAATATGTATATAACGCGATGTCAAATCGAAAACCATGAAAATGATTAAAATGTGAAGAGTCGAACGTCGAAGTCGTTAAAAACGCGGGTGACAAAAAAAGCGATACATTACACATCACCGAAATAAAAACACATTACGATGGTTTCAAAGAAGCAATATTCCATGCTTATAATACACCAAATACGACATTTTCTCATTAAATATCACAAGATGAAAAATATAAAATAACAACAAAAACAAAACAAACAGACAAAAAAAAATGAAATAAATAAAATCACATCGTCGATCGATTTACAATCGCATTGGTGTGTCCTGAAATAAACTGTTCAGAGAAAAAAAAAATCTTTGAGTTAGTCGCTTGAAAACTTTTTTTTTCAAATAAATTTTGTTTTTGTTTTCATTTTTCGATATATTTTTTTCACCGAATATTTTCGTTTATTTCATCAGTCATTTAAATTCCCCTCGATTTTTTAATGGCAATGAGACAATAATATACTGAATGGTGTCGTTACAGAAATAATATTTTATTGAGAGGATGATACGGACATAAATAATTCAGGAACGAAAAAAAAAATGGAAATTTTTTATTGAATATTTTATGTTATTTTTAAATATTATTTGGCAATGTTGAATTGAATGTATATCTCGAGCTTTATGCTAATTCGTTAACATTTTATGTACCTTAGCCATTGTTTAATGCTTAACTGATAAATTAATTGACACGACTATATGGGTAGGTAAATGCAGAAAGGATATGTGTCACATTAGTGAATTATAAGAAAATTGAAATTTGTCTTTTTGATAACACTTCTGGCACAGGAATCCTCAAAATATTTTTCTTACATCATATAGATTTAAGAAAGAAATGCTTCATTTTTCAAATAATTCACTAATGCGACACATCCCCTTTTTAAATTTAGCCATTCAAACTACACCAACCATTCTAAATGCAACGAAATCAACGATGGTGGGGAGTCCCTAGGAATCCTTCAGTTAACTCTAATTTAATAAAGTTCAACAATAAGTGCACAAGATTCACACCTCCTCACACCAACCAAACCAGATTATATTCGTTTAATTTAAATATTTACCATAACTTTCGATTGCTCAGTTTCTCACCATCAAACCAATTTAACTTTATCGCTCCCATATAAAACTAGCTTCACGCTTTAAATATGAAACAGTAGAACACCCATAAAGCTAAATAGCAGTATTCGGATCCATTACATCGCAGCATACATATATATATATATTCCATTCCGTACAACCAGAAATGTCTTGGGCGTAAAATGTTCCCTGGCAACATTAACTTAGTATCTATATCCCATCTAAAACATCCTAGCCCAGCTACTTAAAATCCAAACACAAAGAACAAATATCAATAAACCATATATAAATAAATACTTAAAGCCATTATACCCTTATATCAATTTTATTGGTTTATCTGTTTTCACATCACATTATCCACATTCGATGGCACACACAAAACTTCTGTACACTTCAGTACTTTGTGTGTAGAGATATATTTTTGTATAACGTTATATGGGGATGAAAGTGTGTAGATGATGCAGAACGATATATATGCGTATACAGATATATAGATAGATAGATAGACAATCATATGATGTTTTCTAACGATCCCCCATTATAAATTTTCTATCACCGTTAGTTATAGAATATATCGGATAAAATGGAAAACGTTACGAACTACTCTGTATAGGCACATAATTTTCCGAGTTATAGAAAGTGTGTTGTTTCCTCTGTATACATTTCACACTGTACACTTGATTGCCCTACTAAAAATCAACCGAAGAATGGGTTGGTTGGTGTACGCTATAAACGGTGTTGACTACCCGGATAGACACTTCATACATATACACATATATACGAGTATAAAACACACGACATTCAACAGCGACACCACAATGCATAACACATGAATGGATCAAATTTTATAACTCCTCATGTAGTAAATATAATCTGAAATTGTGTCAAATGTAAATGGTCATTTCGAAATCAAAACAAAAGACAACAACGGTTTTCGGTTCACTGTCGCTTATATAGAACGGATATTGTCGCATGTATATAGTTACGGGCTACTATTATATACACATTTATAATGACACTACGTTTAGCTCTGAGCGATTAATATTTTGTCTTTTATTTCGAAGTCAACGTTAAACTTAATTTTATTCATTTATTCTTGGGGATATTCATTATCCGGTTAGCACCTGTTAACCAGAATCGTCGTCTTCTACTTTCATCTTAAAGAGGAACTTGAATTTAAATGTGAAAAGTTTTCCCAAACTGAAAATGTCTTGGATGGTGACAGAACTGTGTTTTGAGAGTATGCAATTAAAACGGAATTGCTTCCGTGGAACAAACATTTTCAGGATGTCAAGGATGCTTAATTTGACAGTCTTTTCGGAACTATTATGCTAATTCCGAAAAGAACCGCAAATTAGTAGCGAAATCATTTTTTTTTAAATCTGGATCAATAAGACACTTTATGATCGATCTACACATCCTGAATTCTTGGAAAAAATTTCCCAACATTAAAAAGGAAGATTAAAAATTCAGAAAGTGCTTTCGTTCAAGTTCAATGAAAAACCTTTCATATGCTTCAAATGGCACTGTAGGTACATAGGTAACAGTTGCCAGATCAGTTTATACTGAATAATTTAGTGAAAGTAAAAGTTATTATCCCCAAAAGTAATATCAGCTACATTCAAATTGTGTTTTTGTCTTCAATCTAAATATTTACAATTAAGCGTCGTGTATACTATACGTGTAACAACATCATACTCTAATGGCTTTAAATATTTTATCACACGAACATATAGAATTGAAAAAGTCATTGTAACGATAAATGCATATTAAAATGAAATAATGGAAGTTTCGGTAAAGTTATTTTTAGAGATCACTCCATTGAAATGAAAAAAAAAACTTTGTTCCGATGTCAGAGTCCACTTAAAATCTATGCATTGTGATTCGAAGTTCTGGTCTTCGACATATGCGAAATGCACTCCATGGAAAATAAGTTACAGTCAAAGTTTGACTACAATTTTCAAAACCTTAAACGGATGTGAGTCAGAGTGATGGGCAAAATACAGACGAACTCTTGTCATCTCATAGCGAATTTCATTTCAATTTTCAATAGGAGAGAAATATAAGGCTCATAGAAACTCTAGTAGATAAACCAGAAAATGATATAAAATATTAGACATTCAAAAGGTCAATAAATTTATTCAATTTAAAATTTAAGTTAAACTTTAATTGATTAACAGTTCTTCATCATAACATTTTTCGGTTGAAAAACTTTTTTAAATAAATTTTCGGTTACTCATTGCCACATCTCGGAATTAGAATTGTCGTTCAAGTTATAAATCGAAATCCACATTACATTCTACACACCATACAACAGTTTGATGTTTAATTTCGTTGCTTGACAATCACAATCAATATTGATGAATGAGCATGATAAATGGATATATTTTTCCAGGCAGATTGATGGAAAATTAACTTTAAATTTTTTCGATTAAAATCAATAAATAAATTTTTTGTTTTGTTTCTTTGTTTTTAAGTTTATTGCTTGAGTCATTACTTCGTTTAGTCTGTGTCATATTGTTTAATTGATTTTGGCATGACTAATTGGAGGCTACAAATTTTTTTCTTTTTCATTTTTTTTTCTTTATCGACAATAGGAAATCGTTATATGCAGTTTATTGGCGCACATTTTATGACACATTCAATAAGTGAATAAGTTCGCAGTATAATAATTTGTCGAACTGAAAAACCAAAGAAATTTAATTGCTTTTGAGTAAATATTGAATTGCACAGTCTCGGTACTGAGACACCGACACCGCATTAATTTTATCGTCTTTAATCGATATATAGTGCACAATATCAAACAATTATTGGAACTAATTCCGATAACAAAAAGTAATATTGGTTAACAAGCAATCAATGGAATTGTAGATATTTATTGATTTGGCGGACATAAAATTCTTTGATATTTAATTGAGATTGTGTACACAAAACAGCTTATCATACTCAGACATACATTAGTATACCTAAATTTGACCTACCCCGACGAGCACTAAATGCACGAAATTCGAATTGTAGTCATAATGAAAATGATCTTCAGACATGGATAAATTGAGAGGACCAACCATTTCTAGTATAAAGAATTCTTTCTTTCGAAACTGATATACTCTTACATGCGATCGAAATTAATTCTTTATCTCTCCAATGGAACGTATAATAATACACAGATATAAAACGGATGTGGAAAGATATTTTTATTTTAATCCATAATCCACAAGACGTGTTTTTATATTCGTTTTTGGCCCATATCGGTTATAATATCCGAATGTGTGTAGACAAAGTACGTAATGTCGTATTGTATCAACAATTTTTTCTTTCTTTTTGATATAAAAGATTATTACATTGCGTTATTATTGAGCTCAAATTCGATGGAGAAAAAAGTGTCCTTTCATACATACAACACCATGGTGAGTTTTTATGTATTTATCAGATATATATTGTGTAATGCGATTTGGTGCCTTTCCATCCAGTGTGTTACTTAGTTTTATATTTTGCTGTGCATAAAAATTTCGGTGTATAATAAGTCTTTCTGTTTATATACACAAACGTCTACAGAACGATACTATGGGACGACAACATGTGGTGTCGAATTAGACTTTCATCCACGCAACACTTGATTTTTGAGTCATAAATATCGCATCCATCTGGGGTTTGTTTTTGTACAGATTTATTTTTGTTGTTCGATGTTCGAATGATGTATATAATATGGGAATGGGAAGGGGATAAATCTGTTTTTCTGCCGTTGTTGTATGGATGGACGTACAAACAGAAAGTCCTTTGTTTGATGTTTTTTCTCGCTTTGAATTTATTCTTTATAGTCGTGGTATAATATTTGTCTACCACCATAACCATCATTTAATTAATTTGCAATAAAATCTGTTTTCAAACAATTAAAAGCATTCTACGTTGTATACCATTCAATGAAACAATTTTTTTTTAACAACATCTAATTGCGTCTAAGTACAAAGTTATTCCCGACCCTTTTTCTTTTATATTTCAATCAATCCATTTCTCAACCCTTCCAATCGAAAAGTAAAACATTAAAACCAAATCTACAAGTATACAGACAGAATAACATAAGTCAAACACTTGAGTCGAGACAATCCTTCAATTTGGAACACAAAATCCAGATATGCACACACAAAAACAGCCCTTAAACTCGGAAACAAAATTTATTAAGAAGAAATTTCCCATTAATTGATAGGAAAAGGAAGAAGAAGAAGTCGAAAAAAAAAAACATAACGAAGAAAAACAATTCAATTCAATTTATTGTTTTCGAATAAAAACCAAATCACTTTCGAGATATTAAATCCTCTCGTGTCTATCTTGCATATTAAAGCACATCCCTTGAATTGAATTTTATTGTTTTTGTTCGGGACCCACTTTTACACTTTTAGTGTTTCGGTTATGTACACAGAAACGCACACAACTTCAAACGTAAGACTTACATTTCCAAGGAAGTGTTATGCTTCCCGTAACAAAATTGTTGATCGTCTTGGTGTCTTAACATACCAAAGTAATTCCATTTTACCATACAGTTAACGGTATACCAAAAGCACAACACGAGTGGCCTTCATACTTCAACCCGAAAATAAGTTTTAAGATGGACCAGGGTTTGCCGACTGGTGTTTTGTGTATATACACACACAGTTGTTGCAAATTCATATTATACACAGCATTAGATGGGAAGGGTGACGGCAATGTTTTTGAATGGGTCTATGGCCACTGCATAAGCATTTTATACGTGTTATACATCGGATAATGTAATAGATACATATCCCATGGAATAACTGTGGAAAACCATCCAAAAAAAAGAACCGAGTAAAAATCTCGAGGGTTGGAAAATATTCATTTGTTGTGTGAAAGGTATTACATGATGTAATTTGTGTGCAGAAAGATTTCATTCATCTCACATCTTTAAGAATTGAGAAATTATGCTTGAGGGATGATTTGGTTTTGATATTGTGTGTAAGACGATAGGCAAAAGGGTTTTTTTGGGTCAGACTTTGACTTGATGTTGAACTCTTCCATAGTTTTGTTTCTAATAAATCGAAAATGATGTTTCGTCTTGTAATATGGTGCGTTATGCCCCTTCAGTCGTTCTCCAATGGTTTACCAAATCATGGATGAAGCTATTTAATAGACATGCGGCGTGCGTGTGGATATTATTTATGTTAGATAATAGACAAAGTTGCAGAAGAGAAGATTTAGAGATTTAGGCGGTGTGTATGTTATACATATACCGACAGACATGCCTTTTGTGAGATATTTTTGGGGGTAATGGACTACAATATTGAAGTTAATTAAATCAAAACGACTGTTTGATGATAATTATGTAGGTTAGGTTATTTAGGTTGAATATTTTATGGATTTGTATTTTGATATTCAATGTTTTAGATCAAAGAATGTTCAATTGAATTACTCACATGGATTAACAATTCGGTTCGCAATGACCCTTTATCAAACAAAGTAATTACACGCATTCAATTGTACGGTTTACTTAGCTGAATATACATGTACGAGTATGGATGAATATATCAAAAGAAGTGGGAAGCTTAAATTGCGTGAAATGTATAATCGTTTCTTAACCAATTGGGATAGTTATGTGGGAGAGGTCAATAAGTTCAGGAAGGTATACCCAAAATCATTCTTCATCCCTTTATCCCACCAATGGTTTTTTTTATTCTACTCCGAACGTTCAACTTGACATTGTAATTACATAGAAACGACGAGACCAATTAAATACTCAAAATATTTTAAAATATCGTGATTGCATGGCTGTAATGATTCTGGTAAAACATTTTTTTTCTTGAACATTTTATGACAATCAAATAAACACAATATCAATTGAATAAAACAAAACCATCCTTGTATACCAACGCAGCATACCAACGCAGCCAACCAACTTGAAAAAGTCAAGAAACTATCAATAACTTTACTTTCTTCCATTATAATACATATCGTGTCATTCAATTTGCCTCTAATTCTGAAGTGTTTCGTAAATGGAAAATGGTCGTAAACCATTTTCAGAACTATAAACAATAATTTGTCTACGAACAACGGTGAAATGTTCTATGCTGTAGCAGCATTCGTTGTTGCATAAACCATAAGAGGATTCTGTTTATATTTTTGAAAAATGTATATTTGTCGAATATCCTATAAAGGCTCTCTATAGTTCAGATAGCCGAAGTTCAATATAAAATATATTTTTTTCTCAATTTATTTTAAAAGAAAACAAGAAGAAGAAATTTATCAAGTGGTTCTCTCACGGAAACATTTTTATTTTTTGTTTTGCGGTCGAACTGTATGACTATGTTGTTGATGCATTTAGGGTTGATTTTATGGCGACTGAGTGTATTTTCAAGATGAAAAGTATCGATTAAGCAGATTAAAAATATCTTGAAAACAAACATAACGAATGCTGAAGACATTATGACAGTGGAATAGAAGTCGTGATAATTTTTTTATTGATTAAAGAAAGAAAGAAAAACCGTCGACTTAAGTGGATTTTGTCTGGAGAAAAATTATCGTTTCTTTTTGTCAACAAAACCACAACAACAACAACACAACAGCTTATTGAATATGTGGTCTATTTTCTCGTTTTATTTGATATATATTTTTTTCGTCATCTTCAATGAGCCTACATAATGGAGTACTCCCACACACAACATCATAATGTATGCATATCATCAAACACACGATGAATTAATAAATTAACACTTTTTTCTCTCTCCACCAAATCACATATACTGTATGATACCGTTCATCATCGCTATTATAGAATATTGTATTTATGAATATAATTATGACTCATAAAACTAATTTATTTATTTCGAATTTTGGATATTTAGACTCACTATGTGCTACAGAATCTATTCTGTCAGGGCGACGGTTGTGTTTTGAAACATCCGTGAGTTTAATTTAATGGAGAATGGAAAGAAGAAAAAAAATCTTTTATTTATAATCAATTTGAATTTCAAAACATCTGATTGAAAATTGAATATTATTATAAATATTCAAGTGTTTTCAATATTCAAAATTCAATTTGAATAAAATTTTGAGTACAAAAAAGATGGGCACGTTACGAAATTAGAAAAAATAAAATTGAATCGATGATCGATGATCACATTCAGTTAGTTTTGATTTATAGATGTCAAAGAAATTCATTAAGCAAATTAATTGAAAATACCCTTGAGCCGCAGCAGTAAAATGTAATTATGACAAAGCGAAACTGATTCTAATTTACGAGTAAAGGCGATCGTATTGTTCAATGCTTTCCATTGAATCGAGGAATACTGTGATTCACTCAATTCTTGTGCCAACATCATTTAATAGAAATCTTTAATTTAATTTACATCTGTACGATTCGCACGCACATATTTATACCAAAAATATCGGCAAGACTTGGTAAACTTCCCTTACCCTGTTATCAATGTGAATTTCGATAAAATATTTAAACCGAAAATCGCTTCCAGCCATTCGATCGATTATAATATTCAATTAGACTTCTCAAAACCAACACTCAAATACAATAAATTGTTTTCGCACCCTCCACACTCTATCCCGATTCTATCGTTCCAACTAATTTAAATAAGATAATTAAATTTTCGAATATAATTTTCATTACATGTATATAATCCGCTCCATATTTTAATCAATAAATAGGTAATCTTTACATCGAATAAATTTTTGAAACATACATAGAATACGGGTGAGACGACGAAGACGACAACGGGAGGGTTTCATGACCTTTAGGTATGATGGTTATTGAAGACGTCTGCAATTATTTTTATGAAAATATTACGTAGAGACAAAACCAATTTTTTTTCGGTCCCATCTTTCTGTATTATCTTCAGTTTCATTTATATCCGAATAGAGAGACCATTTAAATTAAATCTTTTTTTTTTGTAAAAAAAAATCTCTTTTGTCTAAAGCTTCAACATAACTCATTTGAAGAAAAGTTAAGAAAACCAATATAGAAATCATGATAGAATAAAAAAGTAATTTTTTTCCACGTAGAGTCTTTCGCTAGCTATGCTAATAACAAAATTCAATTTACGTCCGAATCTGTTTCTGAATGTACAAGCGCACATAAAACACAGCTCAAATGAAGAAAAATATAAAATTCTCTGGGCGAAAAAAAAATCGCTATCTCTCTATACATAAAGGTATGATAGTAAATGTACATTACGGTATAGAAGATACATTCAATCCACAGAAAAGAAATCCTTTAAAAAAAAAATAAAAAAAAAACTAAATCAAATATTTACGTCTAGGACATGGACTTTTATATCATCTCTATCTAAACATATAATGTATAAAAGAATCTTCCAAATCTATACGAAAAACGAAAAGCTTTTATATTGGGTTCGGATATATAAAATACCAACCGTACACCCACAGTTCACATGTATACACAAAACTTAAATATATAAAAAGGAAAAAAACTCAATAGCTAGTCAGGATTTTTCTCTATTCCACTTTTATATATTCAAGTAATTTTTTTTTCTGCTGCAAAATAAAAAGCGATACGAGCTTTCTGATAAGACGACAGTGGCTCCACCCTACCTACTCCTCCTCAGTCCGCCCGAACCGATTTTTCTTTTTATTTCACTTTTCCTATATATATAAATACCATTTTCTTGTGTGCTTTTTTTTGCTTCTTCCATCGCCGGGGCCCCCGTTATCCTTGTATTGAGAGGTTTTATCTATACAATCTACTCTTTTCGGATTTGTGTGTAAGGTACTTCAATATAAAATTATTTTTTTCTATATATTTGGCACTGAAGAAGGTATACGATACGACTGGAATGGGAGGTAAAGGATAGAGCATCTGAGTGGAGGAATGTTCAGCGCATATAAATCTATGATTGAAAGAAATAAAATATAGACACGGAGTTTTATGTGTAGGTTGTGTATAGGGTATTATGTGCAAGAGTGTTTATGATAGGTGTGGATGGCAAGTGGAATATAGATGCTCGAATTATGGGAATAATGTACGGCTGTGTGTATGATATCGTCGTACATAAGAGAAAAAGTAATTTCGAATTGATAAAAGATGAAAAATTCAGAAGAAAAATTAATAAAAAATTGATGAAAATATTAATTGTTCTCGTTAAAATGGAAAGCAATTCAAGTAACGTGCCCGCCTAGAAACGGTGAACTAATCAGATCGGATATGCTTATTGGTTGAGATTGAAATGGACGTAAGGGAATACAACCGAGCTTTTTAAATGCTTGGATAACGTTATGTTATGTTCGTAATGGTAGTTATATTGTTAGACAATAAAAATTAAATCGAATGATTGCTCTGGTCGATCGATCGAATAACAGAAATTCTACATATGCTCCGAAAAACCGTTATACCATTTCAATGACTCGAAGCCTTTGCATTGGTAATATCGTCGTGTTTTTATACTTAACATATAATTTGGAAGAAAAAATGTATTGATTCCTTCATGTCAACCATCTGCTCAACAACAGTGTGTATTGAGAAACATTATTTATGTTAACCATATTTAAAGAACGAATGAAAATATCATTCCATTACCATTCCAATTTTTTTTCTGTTCGGTTCGGTTAGTCTTTTTTCCTTTTACTTTTTTTTCGTTGTTGTTTTTCTACCACTTATTTGAATACACTCTTAGCAGCAAAACTCCTTCCATCACAGATCGCATCACATTGTAAGCACAGATAAAATAATAATTGTAATCATAACGCAAACCATACGTGGGCATATGGTTAAACGATCGGTTTTGAATGAGAGAGGGAAAAAAATAGGAAGCTGAAAAGGAAAATGTTTATTGAAAATATGAGAGATGATTAAATAACACTTCGTTCAATATGTGATGACTACAACCGAACGAAATCAATAAAACGAAAATCGTTTTTTATGCAACAAATGTTTAATCCATCTTTAACTAACTGAATTGATCATCTGTTCTTTATATAATGAAGATCTTCTCACATTGGGCTTGTCCACAATGAAAAAATTGTTTGAATTCGATTCGATTTGTGTATAATAAATGCAGATATTTAAGTGGTGTTTCTGCTTGAAATAACATTGATGGAGAACTGAGGAAAAAAAAACGAAAGAAAAATAAACAAAAAATTAAAAATGTTTTATGTTTTCATGTCATGAATGTGTGTTTGGCTGAAGGTTTTGATGGAATTCTCGATTGTGTGCAGTTCTTCATCGGAACTGTATTGGGGTAGGTCTCTCCGACTCGAATATTTTGTTTATTTGTTTACTTTTCTTGTTCAGTTTTGGAAGACGAACATTAATTAACACAAAACAATGTCGTAGACAAACGAACGAAATCTTTGTCGAATACATTTTAGAATTTGGGTTATTGTTCGGACGAGAAAATGAGTTTGGAAATTGAGGTGACATGATTTCATTGGAATTTTGATGATTGGTAATTCACTGATAGAGTGAGCCAGTTTCCCAATCGACTTTGAAACTAATCCGAGTGATTTTGGAACATTTATTTTCGTATCAAAAATAAATTTGATTGTATAATGTGTGACGGAACGGCACATTGAAACCGTAAATTTATCGGAATTCTCAGACGACATAAATTTTATCGAAATTTCTAAACATTTTTTAGACTCTCCCAATAATATTATATCTGGTCGAAATCTTATTTTTTTTTTATTATTTCATGTTCTCCCATCAATGTTTTTAAAATAAACAGACAATTTAAAAGGAACATAAAATTTTCACGAAACTTAATTCGAAAGAAAACAAAATCTATTGTGCAAAAATATCTATATTTAAATGTATTCAAACTAATAAAACTGAAACAGAAGTCAACAATTTTTGAAGTGAATAGAAATTTACAGAAAAAAAAGAATCGAAAATAACAATCAAAACATATAAAATCAAGAGTGAAAATGTGCGGTTTTTTGTCTTTTTGTTCGGTTTTTTTTTTGATAAATTTTAATTTGAAAATTATTTTCGGGTGGGTGTTTTCATTAATTCGAATATTTTTTTTTTCTTTGCTTTCAGTGCTGTACATTTTTGCCAATTTATTGTTTTATAAATAGTTTTAATCCTCGTTTTCCATCTGATTCATGCGATATTCAAATTTGATATTAAAACGAAATATATATTCGAAATTAAAACAAATAAATGTCGTAACTTTTTTACAGCATTATTTTGAAATAATAAAATATTATTTGTCTGTTCATTCTGGAATATATAAATTAATGCGCTGAAAAATAGATCTCATGTGTTTTCATAATGTCTAACTACTTCTCGTTTAGAAGAATTATTTTTTTGTTGTTGTTGTAAATAAAAGACTCGAATTGACGACATAAATCTATTTATTGAAATTTTATTATTCAATCTTTAATGTGTGTCGCTATACGAAACTTAAATCTTGATAAATGAAATCTGTTCGTTTAGTCTGACTCGGAACAGCTTTTAATCCGTCACCACTGAAATGATTTTAAAAATACATAAAAATGCATTTGGAAGACTTTCCGAAAATTTTCCAAAAATACACACCACAACGAAATAAATGTTAATAAAAAACGAATATCGCGAGCGGATTAATTGTCAACAAGAAGAATAAATTTTTAATTAAATTAAATTCTAATATTTTGAAATAAAAATAATTTTTTAACATATCAACTCAATTCGGACCGTATGCGATTCAAATTTTGATTTATATGTTTGTCGTTGGGGGAAAATAAAAATTATTTTTTTATGTTCAAATTTCTAAAAAATATTAAGAATTTTTCTCGAATAGCCAAGTGAGTTTCAACCATCAACCGCGTTTTATGATTGAAAAGGACAATTTTTATGGAGTGCAATAATTTTTAATTGCTCATTTCAGATGTCACAACGAATTATTTTCGGAAACAAAATTCTTTATTGATTTTCGGAAGTATAGACCTTGAGTCTCACACCACCATATTATTGTGTTGGATATAACGGGTTCAAGACATTTTAACAATCCGATGACTGACGATGAATCCACACAATTATTTCTCAAAACTTTTGAATATTAATATATTGATCTGTCAGCAAAATTGTTTCCCATTTAAATGTTAAGTTCTCAGAAATCGTACAGACTTCATTACCAAGCAGTGTTCATTCGTTCCGCTAAAATTGGACCTAAAAACTAAAACCGCGTCATTATTAAAAAAGTTTATGGAAATTAAATAAACTTTTCGATAATGCCTGAACAGCCGAGCATTTATCAAGAAAATCCTCGTCAGACTCGTTCCTCAACACTCAATAAATAATAACTCTCTCTATTTTCCCAAATGATTCGTCAGTCAACTTTCAACGTTTTCCACTTGACTAAAAAACTTTTCCAACATTTTTACATATACGTTTCTCCGTTTTACATAAAATACAAACTTTTATGTACCCATCCAAATATCTCAATTAACTTTTATTGTACCTGCTATACATAATATATAAGGTCTCTATATAATCCATTCAACATTACATAATATACGGGAAAAACTATATAAACATGTACGAAAAGTCAAAAAAAAAAATATCTGAAGGAACGGATGAGATCGTATATCTGAGCTGTATTGTGGTAGACTCTATAATAAAGATGCTAAAGCTAAATCGTTGAAAATTATTATTTAATGGCCGCAACCGCACACACAGGTTTTATATAAATTTATTTTCAACATTGTTTAGTTGAATTTTACTCGTTTTTCTCTATATAAATATGTTGATTTACTCTCACTCTCTCGCTAGTAATTTGTTTATATAATAAAAGCTTTGTGCAGTCGAAGAAAAACTTTAAGCTATCAACGGGTAATTTGACGTAATTTTCTGTAGAAATGTGTGTCTACTGTTACACGCAGAGTGGCGGTCGGTTTTTGGTGAATTATAGAGGTCATTTGTATCTAGATATATACAAATTATGGATAATTAATTTTATGGACCAAATTAACTGGATTGCCATTTGATGAAGACATCTACAATGGTCACAAAAATTTATATTATTCGTTTGTTCCTCTATACCGTTGTTGATCTCTCAGATACGTAGAATGACAATAGTTTCACTGACTTAATCATCTTTTCTGTGAGCCATTAAACATGCTAATTTTATGGAAGACTAATTGACAATCTATTACTTCAAATGTTTATCTCAATTTAAATTTTGTTCAAATGGTACAACATTGATATTTTCAACGTAACACGTGTCTACTGCCTTCAAGAAATTGAATTTGAGTTGAAATTTGATAGTTTTTGACAATGCTACCAGATAATCATTCAAATATTTTCTCACTTCGTGCCATCATATCTACACGTATACTCAAACATCTTATTTTCATTATTCAAGTGCTTTTACAATTAGCATAATTTCAAGCATTTCAACACCGAGTGCATTTCCACCAAAGGTGCATGGAAAAGGAAAAGGAAAATTGTAGAAAAAGAAAATTGCACAAAGTACTCCAATACACTTTATTGATCTATGTGCAACGGGGGGGCTTGCATCCAAATACGCTGTAAGTACACTATTGAATATGTTTTCACATAATTTTGAGTATATAAACCGAATACGAGTATACATACGAGTGATAATGTTGTGGACTTATGATTGTATGCGACAACACTATGTGACCTGCCAATTTCAATTCACACCTTTCATGCGCGCTAGGAGGTTGTGATGATAATGTTTTATTTTATGTATGGAATAGAAGTGTTGTTTTTCTAGGTTTGTATACATACGAGAAAGAATTCGTTTTATACGACTGCAATGTGAATCGTATGTTCGGTAACAGTCTTGAAGGTTTTTTTTTAATTTTCTTTGCTGCTGATCTGAACACCTTATATGTAGAGTATGTGTATTTCGTCTGATAGCAAGAAAAAATATTTGTACAATTTTTCGGTGTATGTGTATATACACTCGTGTGTATTGAACACGAGAACAAGACCCGAAAAAATATATTAAGCAAAATAACTGTTCGTATCAATTCAATGCAGTATGTATTCTTCTTCGCTTCTTCAGCACCTATAGGATAATGCACAAAGTAAAATGGAATTGTTGGTTCATAACGAACTGACAAATAAACGAGTTAGAATACCATCAACGGAAAATTTCATTTCATTACGTTAGAAATGATATGGGAAGAAATTTGTTTTTATTGAATTCCTTTCTGGGTTACACATATTCCCGTCTTCCTTATTCTCTTATCCATCCATCGTCTCCGAGATGTAGTACCTACTGAGTCAATAACCAAAATACATTCTAACATACATTGTACAATTGGATTTTATATTTGTTTTTGAAATGCTGAACCATATAATTTGATTTGTTTTTCTTTATTCATAAATTATCTGAAGCGAACTTCGTGTACACGTTCATATTGTATTCGTACGTTTGTTGGTAAAAATAAATAACACAAAAAAAATATAAATATTGTATAGTAGTACTTATATGGTTGTAAAATAAAATATTATCTGCTGTGTACTATGGTGTGGATATAATAATATTGGTGGGGATCGGGGGGCCCATATATATATATATAATACACATCTATACATATTGGGGCGGAGCACTATCATTTATTGGCAACGCCTCTAACATCGATATTGGACCAGTCGCCTTTTCGTTTAGGAAAAAGAAATAAAAAAAAATCCATCGTGATCGTATTTTAGTGCGCTGTGATTCGAATTCGATTCTGATACAATATAAAAAAAACACACTCCGGGTATATAAATTGAGTGTATAGAGAAAACGTTGACGAAAGGAATGATGAAATAAATAAAACGAACGAATAAAAAAAAAGCTTTTGCAGCAACGCGCATTAGCAATATCGAAGAACTTTTTCTATATACACACGCTGTGTGAACCTTGGAGTGGAAGAGCTTATGTATTGAATAAAATCGAATAAAATGAAATTTATTTTCCTTTTTAGGACTATGTACACACACCACATATAAACAATATGCGTCGAAGGATAAAATTGATATTTTCTTTTTTCTTTTTGTTAGGTCTGTAGACACACTGATGTATAATGAAATAAGAAAATTTCCTCTGGGCTATTGAGTTCACTCCTAATGCCACTTTAATTCGTCCAAACAACGTGTTGAAATGAAAATTATAAAATTTGTGGCGAGTTTTTCCAAGCATGTAAAAGTCTTTCTTGTTCAAATAAGTGTTACAAAACATGTGTATTGTTTGTGCTGTACATACAGTATACACATAGAATGGTTATGTTCAGAGAAAGAGAGAATTTTAGAATTCTCATAGTATATTCGGATCGTGTTATGTAAAAGTTGTGGAAAATGGAAGAAATAGGCGAATAACGAGACAAAAGGAAAGTTGATTCTTTAACAACAAGTATATAAAACGGAACATTTCCATGCATATAATGTAAAATTGTGGGTTATACCATGATAATATTTGATTTTATTAAAGATTTTCGTCTGCAGACCGAAGGACTGAATCATAGATAGAGAGCAGCTCCTCTGTATATATATAGAGAGAGACTCACATCTATTTTGTATATTTCGTACTTGGCGATAAAAATAATTTAAATAGTCATCGACGAGACAATTTTCTTAAATGAATTGAGCTTAATTTGATGCTATAATTTTATTAATTTTCACTTTCGAACTATACATAGAAAGACTTGGCTATTTTCGTCTGGAAATTATGAAAAATCATAAATCATATTTTCAAGCACTTTATTTGAATTGCTGATTTGAACTTTGAGCTTTTTATTTATTCAGGTCAATGCATTAATGTAAAAAAATATTGTTGCAATTTTGCAAATCTGATGATAGTCGAATTATAAGTAGGGAATCCACGAAGAAAGGAATTGAAAAAAGAATTATTAAAAGGTCTGTCGTGCCAGACACGTCAAATTTTTAAATTTTCAGTTCGTCTGGTACGACAGGTTTTTCCATAATGATTTTATTTTTGTTACGTCGTGTGCTCTCTTAAGGTTTTCGTATCGGTAGTGTAATAATAGATCCATCATATACCACCGGATAAAAAGTACTGATTTTCATAAACATGATCTCGGACTATGATATGTACGTCCCGGTAAGCTAGGAAATAAGATGGGGCAGGTCAGCTCAATAGTTAACACTATCAAGAAATCGATGGTTTTACTGAAAATATTTTTCATGTCAGATTTACCTCCAAATGATTCAAAACACATAAAAGGGAATTAATTGGCATTTAAGGTAATTTAATTTAAACTGAAACCATGAATGACATAAACAATAATTGAATACAGCAATTGAAGGAAAAGTTTTCGAGTCAAGTCAATTAATTCATTCAACTGTGAGTGGTTTGACTTGATTTTTATTTTGTTAGATCCGAGAGTTCGGCATACCTCGAAAAATATATTTATTTAGAAAATATCGTTTGAAGGATTATATATGTTTCGGCTGCGCATGAAGGCGAGCCAGTAATGTTTATTATTCACAACTGTTCCGCAGCCTCTCCTAACAACTAAACTAATGATTTTCCTTTATCTTTTTCAGGTAAGCAACAGATCTTGCGAAACTAATCGATTTACACATACTATATGTCACAAACCAGTAAGTAACTCATTTTACCTGTTACCTCAACCACTTACACCTATAACTCCCTTCCCGTTTGTCAATCAAAAAGTTTTACTTATTCATACATTACATGTAGTTACAACAGCATTTGCAACCGATTCACATAAATCACCCAATTTTATAGACAACATAAACAATATCATTTTTGGAAAACAATGTAATTTTGGGGTCCTTTTAATTTTCCAATTAAATCCACCAACGACCGCATCATAAAATCAAACTCCACATCGTATACACAATTTTCCAATTTTCCTTGTTGTGACACAACAAAACTTTTCGCCAAAAAGAAAATCTTAAATGTGTATGGGGTCGGGATATATGTTTGTCGAGACGTTTACACATACTGTTTCAGTCTTTATGCTTTCTTATGAATCAAAATTATTGAGCAAAATAAGGTATACGATTATAACAACACTGTGAAGACACGCGCTCGCTCCCTCGTTTAAATTTAACGACAATTTTGATAAAACATGCTCTTTACGTATCAAAATGGTACGTTCACATAGTACTGTGCAAACACATTAAACGGTGTGTCTGTTGTTATGTATAATACTACAGACATATACCACATTACACATAGCTGTTATAATGCAATGTATTTTCTTAAAGTAAAACCAGAGAAAACGTATGGCTCTTCTTTATGTATAGAAAACAATGTCACATTGTCGTCTGATGTTGTGGTAAATAATTTAATAATGTTTGCGTACACCCAAAATTATGTTGAATGTGGGTTGTTTAGCAATTTGTTCTTCTCCTTTTTTCTCTCCGAAAATTAAATTTAAATTATCAGAACATGATGCAGTTTAAGACAACTCATTGAGTAATTGCAGGGACAAGACAACCAGATCGTGTATTTTTGTTGGGCGTAAATTAATCTTGAAAGTATAAATGAAATGAGGAAAGATTTGTACAGGAAGGAAATGCAGGAACAATTTAGTTAAATTAACCTGTTGGAAACGGCAAGTAGATATTTATATGTAGATTAAGTCTACTACTTCTTTTGTTGATACTGGATGATTTATACAAAATAATCTTTTACTTCGTTTGTTAAAACATAAATTTTGCTTTATGAAAAGATGCTAGCTCATCGGTTATTTCTATCATTCGTGGACGTTAACAAATTAGGAGTCCTATTATTCTTATCAGCACGACCATTTTTTTGTTATATGACAAAAATATCAAAACTAAATTTATTGAAATTAACAACGAATTTCAATCATACATGCACGATACATACTCCCACTCCTTTCGAGAATGTATAACAACAATTGATACATATAAGTAGCATGATAAGTATTAAACGAAATTCGTTGGAAAAAAATGTTCTTGGGATTATGTATGCATGATATCAATATCATTTGGAAAAAAAACAAAGAAAAAAAAACCTTCCAAAAATATAACCAATATCAAACAAAGAACAACAACAACAACACAAATTATACGAAAACAGAATTCAATCAAAATTAAATTTAAAAAAAAAACCCAAAACATTTTCTCTATCGCGTTTGGTAATAAATAAATGCAAATGCTAAAAGGAAGGAAATAGTCTACAATGATTGATAACATATCGAAATATTGCGTGTTGATGAATATAAGCATACATAGTGTGTGTCGGTACATATGTACACAATTTTTTTTGTTTTTTATTTTAATGAAAAAGACTCGTTTTTACTGAAAATCATTTTTTTTTTCACCAACAAAATTACAACAACAATAAAAAACTTCACCACACATTTTCATATTATATGCATATTTGAGACTTTAATATCATTTTTGTAACAACAATGCAAAGTCCCTTGAACTCAGGGTATTTATGGTATTTATTTTTGTTGTTTTACATATCAAACCGACATCGCTTCATATATAAATACGTATACGAGTAGATATATGAAAAAATATGATAATGTTAATAGAGCATACAGTACAATATACAAAAAATAAAAACTTTTGATGTTGATGTATTATTATGCTTATGTGTCATGAGTAGAGTACCATACACACAGCTTTTGAATGTAATATGTTGAAAGTTAAAAAGCTCCCACACATTATTTTTCCATTATTACTGTTTTTTTTTTCGTTTTGTGATATGACCATTCATTTTTTTGCAATTTCGGATTTCAACACACAGATATGATTATTGAAATCTTACAGCTTTTTGTTTGATCGCAATCAGATGTGAGAGCCGAGATATTTTGTTTGAAAGCGGCTTGTGCATGTGGGCTTTTCAGGTGTCGTTCATATTGTTATAGATCATTGGGATCAATAGGTAATAATTATGAAGAATTTTTACAAGGTAATTTCATACGGATTCACGTAAAGGTATTGGTCGGATAAATAAAAAACCAATGGAAAAATAGTTCAATACTCTGCAACGTCATCGAAAATTGAAGTCAAGCTCAAGCAAGAACTTAAGAATTCTGAACTGATCGGAATCAAAATTCCCCAAAAAAGGCTTAAGGAAATTCCAAAAAATGTCTTCATTCCCCCAATATACCGACCTTTGATCTGTTGGAATTTTACTAATTGAGTAATGATAATTTATTTGAGAACTATTAGCCAATGTAATTACATTAAATCGCTAAGTGTTTTTCATTGAAGCGGCACTTAGTGAATACATTCCTTGAATTAATTCCAACAATGCATCAGATGTAGTTAAGAGAGCAACATTACGATGCATCACGGTTTCTATCGTTGCTTACTTTTCAAATTTATGGAATTTTCTAGAAAGTGTCGGATTTCTACGGTAAATTCAGACCAATTTTTAATCTACCATTTCCGAGAAACAAGTGATATGAACTGTATGCCAGGTAGAACATTAGGGAAATTGAAAGTTTTCCTTTTCATGAAACAAATGTAAGCGCCGAGCTTTCAACCCATACAAATCTATTCACTGCTGTTTACCAATTAAATGAAGAATAAAAAAAATAATAATGAGAAAAACAATTTATATTTCGTTGGGGGTTTAGATTTAATTGCTATTGAATTTGCGAAAGACAAAGGATTCAAATTTCTATTCAAAGGACATGCAAAAATAAAATGCTGCTTTGACACGTTCTTCTGTATACTTAAACGTGACGTTTGTTCATTGTGCAAAACTACAAACGTGATTGTTATGGTAGATAGATTTATATAGAAATTTTATATAATATGTGGTACATAGTGGTGACATAGTTTGGCATAACAATTATTTGCATTCCACCATTCACAATTCAATTTTTGAATAAACAGAAGAACGCTATTAGTGAATTGCTTTCGTGATTTTTTTTTCTCTCTCCTTTTCTGACAGTGGATAGGAAGCTTTTTTATGGAAAAAATAGAGAAAAAAATAATTTACTTTACAATGCAATTAAAGAAAATGAATGACGACGGTTAATTGTCGACGGTCGTCATCGCCAGTAGCTTAGTATTTTGCTCTCTGTATAGTTGGTGTTAATTTAAGTCAAAAAAAAATTCACTTCCACGTTATTGTACTAATTGAAATCGAGATTGTCGTTGGGGAGAAACGTAAAAATTCGGTCTTTACAACAGAAGGTAATTCTGTCAAAATTAAGTCAAAATCATTATTTACCTTTCCGATTTTGTTTTTTCTATAGCCATTATACATTGTTAAACTAAACAGAATTTGATTGCAATTTTTAGACTTTAATTGTGGGTGTTCAAAATATTATAATTTTTTTTTTCATTTCATTTCATTATTACTTCAGCAAGTCTCTAGACCAAACAAACAAACAGAAAAAAAAATCTTTCGAATTTATTACCAATTCTTGTGTCTGCCACACCTCATCTCAAATTAATACACAATCAACCATAAAAGGCATTGACATTGAATGCATCGAAAATTGCACATTAATTTCTTCTCGTTTTTTTTTCTTCATTTATTTATTTTGCTCACACTTATATTTTCATTATGTATGCTCTATCGTGTAGTTTATTGAATGAAATATATTTAAGAAATAAGAAAAAAAACGAATCTTGCAGACATGAATGAATTGAGTGTGGCCCTAATAAATTTTATGTGAATGAAATGATCGTTTTTTTTTTGCCGTGCTCTCTCGCTATAAGAATCTTATTTTGTAATAATTATAATGCGCATTGAAAATTACCAAATAATGGGATATTAAATCAATATTTTTTCGTTATAACAATGAAGCATATTCCACTCATATCCATCGAAATATTTAAATGAGACCGCGTCGATATATTTAAAAGAAAAAAAAAATGAAATTTCGTGATTCATTTTGAAGATGTCTATAAGGAGGATCATTAATGAGTTTATAGTGAAGATTAAAAGAAAAGAAAAATCGGCAGGTCATCAAATGTTGTTTGCAGAAGTTCTGCATGGTCCATATTAATAATGATTGTCAACCAGGGACTATTTTTGAGAAATTCTTTGAGAAATTTTGAGAAATTTGAGAAATTCTTGAGAAATTCTTTGAGAAATAATTGAGAAATTTTGAGAAATTCGATTTCTCAAAATAGTCCCTGTTGTCAACCCATTAAAATATCTCCCGGTATTTTTATAAGCGATAAGAATCAAGTTTCTGGGCAGATCATAAAATAGAAAGACAACTGACACTCGTCATGTATGGACCAGACGTACATCCATCAACTTAATAGTGATTTGTGAACGAACGAACCATTAACAGTTTTGTCTTTTCGTCAACGCAAAATTTCCTGGCTATTAACCATCGTATACAGACATTCAGTTTAAAAAAAAAATGAATTTTTCCATTATCACTAGCACACCGAAAATGAAATATTCACCTGTCATCGAAGTGAATTAAAAATCAAAATATATCACCACACCGGTGCTGAAAAAACCATTTCAATTTCATACCACTGCATCTAACGTTTGAGTTAATCCCATTTGGATTACATAATCTAAAGTTGTATTTTGGAACAAAAACTGAAATTATCTGACACTTGATACAGCGCAAACCTGAGTCATCCAAGCAGATATATCAAAAAAACCGCATACAGAGAACTAACGTACATATTCACGAGGAACATCAACACACAGAATAAAAAAAAGAACGCCACGAACTCGAACATTGTTTTGTTTTCTCATTTGAGGGGATAATATTGGCGGTTTTTTTATAACCCCGTTTTCAATATGCAACCATAACACATAAAATAATGTGTTACGTGGTGTGTGGTGTGGTGTGGCGCGTGATTCTATAGGCAAAATATTCATGCCGAATAGATGGGAAAACGGGAACATCATAGCGATTTTCGTTCGGTAAAAATTGGTTAAATGGTTTGAACATTGAATATTGCCAACTTGGTTAATGCTTTTTATGGGCTTCAAAAAGGAATTTGCATAGCGGAATATTGTTTTTTTTTTCCTCTCATTCTGCTGTACCAATTTTTTATTATTTTCTATTTTTAATAAACGGCATATTCGATCATAAATATTGGGGATTGGATTTGTTGCTACATCAGGCGTTTTCGAGGTATTAACACTGTCTTGGTGAATGTGATATATATTCCTTGATGGGGAAGGGTAGTATAAAAAGATATTGATGTAGCGACACACAACGAGCAGGGAGTACATTTAGTTTTCGATATTAAAAAATGTGCTGTATTTGCCTCGGTATTTGCCATCAACTTAATAACAAGAAAAAAAATTATTTAAAATAAACCGACTGAATTAAAATCAATTTAATAGCCCGCAGGAAATGTTTGAATGAAGTCGGTTTTCAAGTTAATTTTTTAATTGTATTCGTTGATTAATTAATTATGTTAATTGTATTCAGAACAAGAAGCAGCAAGTAAAAACTCATTCAAACGATTAAAAAAAAAACTTCTTTGTTTCGTTGAATTAATGTTACATAGGATGGTCCAAACAATCTAATTTTTAGTAATGGGAATAGGAAATGTGTGTAACGAAAATTGAATTCTTTAATTATTTATTCATCGTATTGAATTAGCAACAGATAGTACACGAAAGATTGGAATTAGTGCCAGGCTGTTAAAATCTTATTAGGCTAATTAAACAGCTTTATAATAGGCGTACAGTCGATAAATCTATTACTTCTGATCTTTAAAACATGTTCGGATGTTCGAAATACTCAATATCTTTTTGATTCAACATGTCATGTAAATCACAAATTTTATATTGGCGTTGAAGTAATAGATTTTACAGAATCTGCGGTTTGTTCTCAACAAAATCTTCTACTTCAAAGACCAAACTGTGTACTGAACTGAAAAAAACTGAATTTAAATTTATTGGCTGCGCAAAATCTGTTACTTCATTAGTTTTAACATGCGTTTAATTTAATATTATAAGGCAACACAGGCCTCTACTCTTCGTTGTGAACTAGTAATTTCAATGACGATTTTGGAACACATGGTTTGTGGCCTTATGTACCACATTTTACTCAATAAAGCTGTACTCGCTGGTCGTGCGTCAGTAAAATTTACTTCATTTTTTAAAATCGTATTCACTCGCCTATCAATTTATGAAACGATTCTTTACAATCGATTTTTCAATACGATTTCATTCACAAAGAATGAATAAAAAAATCAACCAAATCCCTTTTGTGCGATGATTGTATGCCCCGCAGAAAAAAAAAGTCGTATGCGTGGGTTTCGTCATATATTTTAATTTGCATTTAGCTGTCATTTAACTTGGCATTTATATGTGGAGAGAGAGAGAGAGAGAGAGCGAAGGAATAAAAAATCATAATAAGAAAATTGTCGTTTATTGTTTTCTGTTCGTCAGATCAAACATTATTCATTATTTTTATGTTCGTTTATTGTTTTATTTTTCATATTTCAAATTTATTTTTAATTATGCGATTTTCCTTCTTTCTTTTTTCGTTTGTTATTATGCAAATATGGTTGACATGTTTGATATTTGATATTTTAATAAATTGTATACGTGAAATATATTGGGGCGTACGGATGGATTAAAAAAAAATCCTCTCCACAACAAAGACCGAAACAATGTACGAATACGTACATACAATACGATAGATGATCATTAACGTTTTTTTTGTTTTGTTTAACCGAGCACGATTTCATTGCATATTACAACAAATAATTATTGAAGCGTAGGCAGATTCCTATCATTTGACAATAACATCGAAAAAAAACGAGAAGTTAATTAAAACACAATTTTTTATCTAACGAAGTAATCACAGTTTTCAAAAAGCAATTGAACTTTCCATCAATTAACCAACAAACAAAAATTCATTATTCGTGTATACAACGCTCATCCACCGAAAGAATAATACAGAAAAAAAACCACATACCATCATACACACGAAACAAAACAAATGTCCCACCATAAACCACTTGTTTGTAACGCACAAATAACTTCATTAATAAAACTATTTTGCTACTATTTTTTTTCATCATTGTTTGCTGCTTATTGTTTGGTTTTTATTTCACTTTGATTCATTTTTCGTTTTTGTTTTGTGTGTGCGGAATTTTCCTCTCTGTGTTCCAGCAACGCACACACAATATCCACGAGAAATATAATCAACATTCGACTAATAAATGGCAATTGTCGAAACCTCAATTTTCCTGTTGATCGTATTGCTTATTTTTTGTATTACTCTTTTGTTTTGTTCTGTTTGATTTTACGCTGATATTTTTTATTTCATTTGTTTCGTGTTTCGTGTGTATGTAGCAGCAGCAGTTCATTCGATTTTAAAATATGTGAGAACAAATTTCGATTTATTCGGAAACAACAAATTTTAACTAAAAGAATGGCAGCAAGTTAATTAGAATATAATTTGCAAAGCAATTGTCATCGTTGATACATCGAAACGATGTTAATTTGTTAGGGGCGACTGATCCGAATTAGAGCTTTAGTTGCTTCTTTCTCTTTAATTAACCGATAGACTGATTAATTGAAACACACTCCACCGAAATCGTTTTTAACAATCTTCTTAGTGAGAAACATTGTCTGACGTCTTCGGATTACCAATGTTCAACCTCTATTATGTTAACCTTAGGAATCTATCTGATATGTATACAACATCCCATCTCCGTAACATTGTCTGTTTTGTTAATTTTTCACTCTACCTTGCATACATTCCAAATATGCTTTAATTTTCCCAAACATACACACACTGATGTTTCAAACGAAATTATTTGTCTCGCTGTGCTGTTGTACATATTTTCCAAATTTTATATAATTCTATCCATCGAAGCATATTTTAGTGTTTTGGAACAGAAAACTGTGTTTGTATCTATTCTGTGCGGAACGTTATACAACTGAAAGTTGTGCCAATGCTTGAACGTTTTCTATATATACTTTTTCGGTGAGATACTTCATATTCTATTCGTAAACCAAGATTTCTGATGAGATGAAAATCAAGGGGAGTTTAAAGTGTAGTTATTATAAAAGCTTGAAATGAGTTTTGGTATTTGAAGAATTCAAATGAAATTGCTGAATTTGAGCACATCCAACGAATCAACTGACAAATGTCTGTCTATATTTTGTAAAATGTATATTTTTGAGATATTCCAGCTCTTCCAATGTCAGTTCGTTCAGTAAATTTTGTTACACATAGTGACATAGTTATGCATTCAGAAGCTTCTTTATTTATCGAACAGAGTCGACGAGTAATGACGAAAGCTTTCGAAGTAATTTTGAAATCTAATGAAATTATATTGTGAGTCTTGGTTGATTGAAAACTATTCTGTCGTACATTTTATCAAATGCGCACCTAGAAAGATAGAATTGTTTGGTAAAATTTGCATCTTCAACTAATTAGTGCGTCTTTTGTTTGAATCATTTCGTGTGCATTCTAATTGAATATATTTCCGTAAGCGGTACTTGCATTACTATTTTATAGTGCTAAAGAATGCCAAATGCACTACAGTTCTAACGGATGTAATGTTCAGTTTCATCGGTATTCCAAATTAGGACTGGGTAAAAGTACCCTCATTTATTCACTTTATAATCAAAAACCATTGATCTTATTCAACACTACCATATGCATTAGTTCCAGTATCCCCCGAATAAAAACCGACCGGCTTGCAATAGTATATCTTTCACGTATTTCAACAAAATTTTGTATCACGAAGCGCCCGTCAAATCTACCACACACATATATACACAGACGACTGACTTATTAAAACCCGGACCAAATGACTCTAAAACAATATCCGAGAAATACACAACAGATGAACACTACATCAACAAGAAGTGAAATTAAAATTCTGGAAAAAGGGTTGAGATGTGATAAAAGAGACCGAACCACGTTCGGACTTTCTATAATTTTCAAAAGCCACCATTCGGTTCCTCGAGCATATATTAGATGTGGGGTTTTTTTCCCAACTGTATGTGAATGGGATATAATGGCTTTGGTCTTTCGAAATAAGGGTCGGGAAATCGCTAATTAGGTATCAAAGGGTATAGGCGATAAAGTGCTCTTGTGTGTATTATGTATTGTGCTATATATGATTTGCAATCTAAGGATATGTATGATGTGGTGGTGTCTCTTTTCAACTTTTTATTATCCATTGGAACAGAACGTATTTACTTAAATACAAAAATAATGGCAGTGTTGAATCTGTGAATCTGAACGCAAGGACACGAATGTTGTATGGAACTTATTTATGTAAAACGGCATAAGGGTAATTTTTTACGTCAATGCATTTGGAGATACAGCAAGACCTGATGAAAGATGTCTGAAATGGGTGTATAATTATTGTAAACTGTTACCGAATGTGGAAAAAGGGTATCTATGAAAAGCTCTTAGTAACACCACACATACACACACACAGGCTGGACGATAAAGTATAACAAATAGAAAAACCCATACATCCAGTGATAATGGTCAGCAGCAAAGGTCTTTTATAAATCTCTTTCTCTTACTCGCTTTATGTTCAGAGTTTTTTTTTAATATTAAACCTTAGGTTTTTTGCTACTGTTTTCGTTTCAGCGAATTATATAATAGGTAAAATGTCTGTTTGAACAGACCGAGGGAAGTTGCGACGCTTAAAATTTCCTTTATTTTCCGAAGGGATAATGATATACATACGTTAAAGGGTAATGGGCTCATTGTGTGCTTAGGATAAAGAAATCAATAGATATTTGCTTTATGTTTGTATGAGTTCATTAAGACTAATTAAATATGTATCCGCACATATATGCATATATATTGTATGTGAAGGCATGGCAGGAATGAGATATGTTTTTTCGGTACAAAATTTGTTTCTTTTTCCTCGAAAAATGTTTGAATAATAACAATTTTCGTTTTGTATACATTTGACGGTCATACATGGAATTGAATGTGTGTGTACATTCTGATATTTGAAGGGATAACATTTGGTTGTAACGGGATGGAAATTGTTGAAGTTAAATAAATATTTTAGATAATGTTTTGGTTTGGCAAAGGGGTAAATTTCTGTTGTGTTCAGGCCGGAATGAGAGAGGGTCTTCAGATCGAGGCTTTTGTTATTTTTATTTTCGATAAAATTTTCAATTTTAAATAAATATTTTAGGTTAGATTGTTAATTGTTTATTCAGGCGTTACATTTGGTTTTGAAATTAGCCTCGACTCTCTGCGGTGGTAGCAATTAGAAATAATTCAATTTCCATATTTTCGGTTGAAACAGAAGCACGAGAGGTCGTTTGACTTGATCATTAATTTTTCGATCCGACAAATTTTGTGCTGATTAAAAACAAACATTGCTGCTGGGCATCACTCCATTTTCTATTTTTTTTTAATTTTTCATTCTCACATCGCACAATAGTTTGAATTCACAAAAACCACTCCATTTACAACCCTTTAAAATCAGCAAATGATGCAACAGAATATCGAAACAGAATATCCTACCTTCAATGCACGATAAAAAATGAGGAAAAAATGTTAGATTTTTACACAACGCAAACACTGTTGTGTGGTGTGTGCATAAAAGGCTGCAACTGATTTTCAACTGTATTGAACCCACCAGTTGAATAGGCGGTATAATGGTGATGAGTTATTAAAACACGATCAGATGAAAACTGATACAAAACAGGAGAAAAAAATGCAAATAGCTCAACAAATTTGCCACAATTATTAATACCCACTTGAACATCACACGGTGTTTTTTTTCGCTTTTCCGTTTTTTTTTATTTCTCTCCTATTATTAAATTGATGTTCATTCAATGAAAATGATTTTGTATTAGCATATTATCGCTATCACACTTATGCGAAGCGTTTTTTTTAAATATTTTTTTTGTATTTTAAAATCGTTTTTTCATTTACGTTTTGCAATAAAAAAAAATTCGATCCAACGTTAAAAGGATACATATCTGTTGGGGATGATGTTTCCTCAGTTGAATTCAATTTGGGAGAGAAGTTCAAAGAATTGTATATTCGTTTACATGCAACAAAATAGTAATAAAGAAAATTGAAGAGGAAAATTTAATCATTTTTCATACATTCATGTTGGTTATACATAGTCAACGTTCATAACGTTTAATATTGTGTCTATGGGAAACATTAAAAATTTTACCGATCAATTTTCTTTCGTGTTTCTTTGCATTTTTCTGAATACATATTTATTTCAATGTTACATTCCCGTTCTAAGCACAAAACATTAACTTGTTATACATGTTCCATTCATCTCATCGCTTGAAAACACAAAATCCTCTCTGTGTTACCTCGCGAAAATTTATTTCCAAATATTACATACACACAATGAGCAATACGGCTGAAGCTTTCTCATGGGAATTACCTCCAATATAAATAACAATGAAAATATGAATATTCTGAATTGATCAAAATTTATTGTTATTGCCAGCATTGAGGCGTTAGTCAATTTTTTCCTATAACTTCCCTCAAACCACCCTTAATTTATAATACACAAAGGTGATGGTGGGGTTGGGGTATATAGTATTCCGTGTGTATGTCTCATCTCGTGAAAATTGGAATGAAGAAGATTTTTCAATGGAAGGAAGAAGAAGAAAAAAAAGTTTTTGCATTTAACATATTGAAGATGTAATAAAAAAAACGGTTTTCGTCGTTTGTAGGGAAATTGTATGGATGTGAGGAAGAGCGCCACTAATGAGAATTTGTTGTATATTGTCTATAAACATACTGAATAAATAATCGATGTCAAACTGTGTTCATTCGTTCGACAAGCATATGCCACTTAAATGATTAAAACGAAGAAAAAGCAAAATAAAAATTTTTGAGAATCCGCTTCGAGATAAATTTTTCCCGTATTCCTCAGTTCGTGAAATAATATTTGTAATAAACGTGTATAAAATGCAAAGGGTGGGACGATATCAATCACAAACGAAAAAAAAAACAACAAAGTAAAACGCGAATTTATACTTCTGGTATGAGTTTTCTACATATTCATACAGTGGAGAGGCTACGAATACAAAATACATCACACAGCTCATGCACAACATAAATATAAAATATACAAAAGAGGAGCTTTTTACAGAACGTCTCTATGTTAGAGAGATGAGGGATGTGGTGTATACGTCGTCCTGAATAATAAAATTTTCTCCATCAAATCTCCTTTATATGCCCCCCCATCATACCCGCTCCTTTTCCCATATCCAACCAATAATATGTATGCACATATAACTTATACCGACATATTACATATATTATAGAATATATATGTATGTTCGGAAAGGAGTAGCATCATCTCTCATCACAAAATCCCCCATACCAATGTGAATGTGGATGAAAAAAATTAACCACCCACACGTTCGCCACCCATCCTTTTTACCAGATCGAATGTGTTCTTCGCATTTAGTATATTTTCGCCATATTTGTGTATTTTATATTTTATATGTTTATACACCATCATCTATTCGGTGTTCCATGATTTTATAATATGTGAAGAAGAGAAGGGGGTTGGAAAATAATTTTAATGTCTAATATTTGCATATTATTTATGGCTATACTCTTGAACGTCTGTTTTTTGATTAGCTTTTGAAAATGTTTGATAATATTACAAGTCTTTTTTTATCCTATATTCGGTTTGCTTTTCGTATATATGTGCTGCCGCTGCGTTGTGTTCCGAAATATATTATGAAGGAAGTAGTGAAATAACCAGATAGATAGTACAGTGAAATTAGACTCATTGTTAGCTCGTTCTGGTTTTGTAAATTACCGGCAAATAGTTTTTCGTCTGCGCTGGCATTTGATAATTTACTTTTTTTTTTCATTTTCATTTTTCAAACATCAAACGCCAGATATTTTGATGTCGTTGAACGTGAAATAATTGAATTAAAATTGTTTTTGCTATTTAATACGGCAAAAATGTGAACGTTTTGTATACTTTCACTGAGTTGTACAAGTTCGTTGAAAAGTCATATACATGTCAGACATGTTAATAAAATGTAAAACATTTCATAATATTAAAATAATGACGCGCTTTTCTTCGAAATTTTCCCATTGATTTGACAGTTATTACAATTTTTCTTTTCCGTTTCATACACCGAAATAAAGGGGTTGTGTATCAGCAAATTGTACATGTATGTGAACATAACATATACCCATAATAAAACATCATTCAAGATCATTTCTCGTTGAATGCATGATTTGTTTTATGTCACATGTGATACATCAAAGATCCACAAAGTGTCAAACATATTTGCGAAAAAAAACGTTATGTTTTCGCTATGTTATGTAGGGGTTTTTATATTCATAAAAGTGGATAGACATAAAGGGAACTATTTAACGTAATGTTCGCTAAAAGGTTACGTAGATGGAATGTTATATCATACGTATGTCAAATATTAAGACTATTAAAGACCGTATGGCCGAATTCCATTGTATATAGCTTCCCCACGCTTCCCTCAGGGTCTATTATTGGTAGATTATTCGTTAAATTTCAGTATTATTCGTTAAATTTCAGTATTATTCGTTAAATTTCAGTAAATTTCAATAAATTTCAGTAAATAAATCTATCAATAATAGGCCCTGGCTTCCCTTCCATAATCTTTTGCACACAACCACCTTCGATTTCAAATTTCAAACATAGAAACAACCATACGAAAATCCCCAACAATCCAGATACAAATAAATAATACGAGTGATTAGGATGTCATATCTAACCAGCCGGAACAATACCCGGGCCAAAATAAAGAATTCCAAATGAAAGTACGGCTCGTCTTTCATAAAATGATTTTGTCTCACGAAAGCATAAAATGTTATTCAAATGTAACGACATCTCATTATAAAGGGACTGAAATGTAAAAACCAATCTATAACAAGACTTAATGAAGCAAAATAATCAAGGCATTGATAAAGACACCCTCATCCGGCAAATTTTGTGTATTATATATGTATATTCCATGTTAATTAACTAAAAGCTATATTCGTATACGAATATTATATCCCTTTTCAAAATCTATACACGATACCTAACGATAAGATGAAGAAATACGTGCAACCCTTTTTTCGAAGCTTGATTTAAGTCTATGTTCGATGAGTTTTGCTATCGATATACACATTGTATATAATATCTATATGGGTGAATGATAACCCAGAGAGAAATTATTTAATCGAAAAGTATCATTCAAACACATAGTAAAGACACCCAGCAATATCTTTCCTTACAAAATATATATTTTAAATAATCGGTTCTGGTGATGTACACCGAAAAACCACCATTCATTTTACCACCCATTCAATCTATACTCTCATCTCACTTCTCCCGAAATAAATCGGTTGAAGTGGATCGGGAATTTTTGAATGTGTGTCTGTGCCTCTTCTATACAAAATTTTCCAATTTAGGGTTTGCCTCATCACTCCATTCATGCTTGAATCAAAGCTCGATACGATTTTCTCTTATCTTTTTCATATATTTACCAGCATGCCAACCCTTTGTTTTTATCGATTTTTGACTTATAGACGACCGATTTAAAGGTTTTTCATTAATCAAAAATATTTCAAAAGATTTCACGTGAAATCCATCGTTGGCTTTTGAATGTTAATTATGGATAAGATTATTGCGGATGGATGAGGTTGGCGGGCAGTAGCAGGAAGAAGTGTACACTTCTGATACAAATTTAAAATCAGAAAATTAATCTTCCGACAGAATGAATTTGATACAGAAAAATATTTTCCATTTACATTTAAATTAAATTTAACCAAATGTTTTAGTTCCCACGGAGATAAACAGTCAGAAAATATCTATGCCGTCAATTTTGTATTGTCTCTCTTTACGTACAACAACAACATAACATATCAAAGAACCCATTCTGGCAGACAAAGTTATAGATTCCACCCAGCACAATCCTTCCACCCAATCTTCTCTGTCTCTATACTGATAATTTCCATTATGGTTTTCAATTGCGCAAAGTATGTGTTAAACCATACCATCGTCAAAAATTGAAACATTATATACCAGAAAAAAGTAAAATACGAAACGAAGAAAAAACGTTTCAGGATTAAGAAAATAAATAAATGAGAGAAAAAAAAAGACAAACATCGTCATTCGCCACCCAATACGAACGCCCAATATCCTTAGAAATGGCATGAAACGAGAAATCCATGAAACGAAATATCAAGAACGACGACGATATAAATTGAAGTCAATTTTTGGATTTAATTCAAAGCAAAGAAAAAATCTTCTTCTTTTTTTGCTCGACGTATCGGATAAGTTGAATAAATTTTCCATTCAATTTCGACATGCTTCTTGGAGCATTTAGGTGCTTATACTGTGGCTTCTTGTGTTAAAAGGCTCTTGGTCATTCACCAATAAAAGTCATTTGAATTTTCGATGCTTTTGAGTTTTGGGTTGAGAGGTTTGTGCCATTTGTCGCATACTGATTAGGGAATTTATAAGAAACGTTGAACCGATCAAGTTTAAATTTGGATGCCAAATTGAGCATTCTCAGATACAAATGTTCAAAAATCGTCTTCATAACATTCAATTCTTCGTGACGGTATTGATGCAACTTCTTATAGTTCGTTCAACTCTTTTGAATCGGACAGAAAACACAAAAGACTGTTTTTTTGTCGTGTAGCACACAGAAAGAGCTTTAAAAATATATTTTTTTGGTGCATCACTAAATTTAAGCATCCAATCCCTATCCAAACGTTAATCCAATTGAAAAAATTTATATTTGAAATTTGAAAATTCATTCCACAATCGACCAACGAATGAAAAAAAAATCTATTGAATTCGTATTAACGCGCATATGCTTCAAAGATTATTAATTGAACAAAAATATAAAAAATATTTCAATTGAATTGTAAGAAGATTCGTGTCCATGAATCATTATTCAATCTATATAGCAAACAAACATCTCAATTTCCGGAGTCTATTGTATTCGTTTATTGCTATCAAAAAGAGAAGAAGAACCGAATTCATGATGTGTGTATAGTAATATTAAAGTTGTTAATAAATCCATAAAGATATCTATATTCCGAAAATGAAATAAGGAGAAATAAGACTTCTCGCGTCCAACAAAGAAAACTCATAATCACATAAATAGTAACAAAGCAGATACGGTGGTGAGGAAGACGAACAAAAAAAATGTCTAAGTTCTAGTGCACAAATTCTTATATTATGAAAGAGCCATGATATAATATGTGCGTTCAAGTCTCATAGAAAGGGAGTTATTGGTTGCTTTTACCCACTCATCACGGTTGAAACATGAACCATGTAACGACGACTTTCATGTGTACGCAATAGCCTTTGTAATTTCGTTTTTTTTATTCATTTATATTTTACCAGGTCTTTTCTCGAAATACAAACAAGTCGTAAGTATTATATTTTTGATATTAGGCAAACAATAAATAAAGATTTTTCTATATCCGTTTTAACAAAAGATGGCATTTAATATTCAAATAGGTTTGTGATTGAATCTGTTCAGTTTGGATAGAAGTAAAGAAAAAAAAACTGGAAGGAGAAAAGAAATAATAAAAAAATCAACAGAACTGGTTGAGCTCTGAAATATATTGATGGAAATATGGCTTCTGGTCTTTTCAGACTTTTTTCTTCGTCTTTCGTTTATTAATTTTTTTTTCTCATTAGGTCATTCGTTGTAAATGGTGTTGATGTTTCAATATAATATTTTATGGCAAGCTTGAGTGTCAATAAAATATGTTTTGGTAATTTCTCGTCAAAAATGATTCGTAGAAGTTTTATGATAAATTTCATTATTCACATTGTGATAGCACTTAAAGATTAGTTGGTGACATGACACTTAATAATTTGATATTCAAAGAAAAATTTCGTTAGATTTATCGAAGAACAATATATTCAATCTGTGAAATAAATTGGTTCCCTGAAACCTGTATTGGCAGATGTGTGAGTATATGAATACCTGAAATTGGCATAGGAGTCATTTCTTACGAAGATAGTTGATTACACGATCTATTACATCTTTCTTAATGAATTTATGAAATTCGAAATATGTTTTGCCGGTTATGCAACTTGTACTTGTCGCCAAGGACTAAAATTATATTCAATCAAATTCGTTGCAAACCATATCGACTTCTTGTACACGCTAGAGATCGCATTCAAATTGCAAAACCTGTTTGAAAAATCGCTTAAACTACACTGTCGTTTAATCACAATTTTTATCGAAACCCATATACTCTCAGACTCAGACAACACTGTACTGAATAAGAAAACTAAAATTAACTTATTCTTTGTGCTAAACAGAATAAAACCAAATTAATTAAATTAATTATTGCTTATGCGAATAAATCGACCGTATACAATATAAGAAAATGTCATTTCTATTTAACGCCATATCCAATTTATATGAGTGTCGTTTGATACTGTTTGAATTTTCGAAATTGGATTGTTGGATTGTGCTAGGAGAATGAGCGAATATATATCCACACAGTGAATGCATCGTCCAATACTTAATAGATTCACTGAGAGAGTGATCTATTCGAAGATGTATTATAATTGCATATTACTGGTGTATCCACATAAAGTATATGTACATGGGGTACACAATCTTGTACGATTTGAACTGTATATAGATTCGATATGTGTGTACAAACTGTTATAATAAAACTCGAACACTGTGTCTTTGAGTATTTTATATTATTTATAGAGTGTGTCGAGATAAATCAAATTGAATTATTAGAGTTTTGTCTTTGTTGGAAAATTTTTGCTTTAATTTAATTAAGCAGAAAAACACGAGCGACAAACTGAGGTGAATGATACTTTTTTTGTGTTGAACATGTGGGATTACTGTCTCGTTTTAAATGAGAAAATGTTATTGACACAGAAAATCAATTTGTTGAGTCAAAGCTAATCAATCGCGTCATACACATCATAATAATCTAAGAAATCGAAATAAAAAATTCTCACACACAACCTACACACATTATTTTATTATAGAAATATTCCCATCACTTCAAGCCAATTCAATGGCGCAAAGTTTGAAATATAATAATCAACTTAACCATATAACCATTCATTGATAAACTAATCCTATTCACAAATTATCTTCGAATAAAAAAAAAACAAAATTATTTTCCCAATACGAGTTACATTATATGCATATATAAGACAGTCGGATAGGTTTGCTTATATGTCTGTACCACACGGTTTATAAATCCGAAAAAAACCCGTAATGTCTTATACATCGAAATGGAAAATCGGCAAAACAAAATCCCATTGTGTGTTGTGTATATATAAATCCATTGAAATTGAATTCTTAAATTACACAATCATAAATCACAAAAGATGATATTATTCAAATGAGCATTGATGTCTTTTCTCTCCATATTATATTATATCCATCTCTCAGCCGAAAATAAAAGACATGACTGGGATGTATACCTTCATTGATGTGTTCATAAATAAAAATAAATAAATAAAAAAAACGAAATTAATTCACTCGTAGACGTTCAACCATTCATAGTGCACGATTTATTTAAATAATTTCTTGAATGATTGAATGATTCGTTTTTTGTTAAATAAAGTATCGTGAAAATACAAATTACATCCGCGGAAGCATCATTGGGTTTTTTGGCAGTTTTGATTATCTATATTGATATCACCGAGAAATTAAACTCGTTGCTTTTTTTTCGCCATCTGACCGGATGTTGATATTATTGTCGGCGTCAAATTTATGCCAAGAAAATTCGTTGAAATTGTATATAGAAGTTGTACATAACCCAAGGATTCGCGGAATTAATATCAACCGATCAAGTCATTTCTCATACTGAACGAACAAAAACAAAAGATTCAACCCGTTTAAAAAACTCAATTGACGCCACACGAAATGAACCCCAGTCATAGGTTAACCAATCAAGATGCGACATTTAACCTATATTGGTTCCACTTAAACTTCAAAGAATTTTTTTCTGACAACCGTCTCGTTGCGAATAAGAAAAAAAAAATAATTCGAAAACATTCTTCGTCTCGTCTTTTCTCTGAAGCAAACAAATATTTTTTTCGTATTTTATTTTATTCACCGACACACAAGAAACAACAGTAACATATTGATGCATAACAAATTTAAAATTCACACTGTTAAGCATGATTCATGATCATTAAAATAAATAAAACTAAGTACAATATGGGCAAATATAAAATATGAATTAAGAAATTCGTGTTCATTTCGTATACAAATAATATTCAATAGGCTCGATGTGTCTCTTCCATGCTATAAATATTCGTCCATATAATACCCGTGATAATATAATGAATGAACAGCTGAACTTTTAATAACCGCGATCATCTACAACTCCTCGTACACATACACATATTTTGATGATGATACTCTCCATACTATGTGCAGTGCATAGCATATATAGATTGTATGCCATGTAACCATAATATTTCTTCGATGTTTCAATTTTCAATGTTTTCACAATGCTTGGCGTGGATGCCATATGTCATGGGGAATATGAATGAAAATTTATAAATTGGCATAAACCGATCGTAGCTATAAAATGAAAATTGTATAATGACTCAAAACTGTCGTTAAAAGATGACTTTTTTATGGCTTTGCTTTCGGTTCTTGGAAACGTATCGTTTATAGAATTTTATTACCCGCCAATATGATAATTTGATTTACTATATTTATCCTGTGTCGATCAATTAAACTGATTTCGGATGTTTTTTTGTTTATCTATTTACAGAGAGCAACTCTAGCAGAAAAAGAAGTGAACACATTAAAGGAACAACTATCATCGAACACAACAACTCCAATAAATTCGTCAACGCCAAAAACGCCAACACTAACAAACGGCATACCGCCACCCCTATCATCGCCAATATCGGCCGATGATTGTAGCGTACATAGTTTAAGTAGTAAATCGATAAACAATAATAAAATAGACGAAATAAATGAAAATAAAATGGAGCACAGTAACAGTACGCCCGATCAGCACAATAACAATAGCAGAGGATCGCCGAATGTTATGGAAAATCAAAAGGATGCGAGTGGCGGAGATTTGGCATGCAATAATAATAATGGCAGTACGAGAACGTCGATGAGCAACGATTGTTCGACAAAGGACAAAGAGGTGAGTTGAAGTTTATTTTTAAACTTTTTGATGACCTATCGCTGAAATGAATGTTGAAACAAATGAAGTAGAAGATTTTGTGTTTAACACTAGACGTTACTATGATCAAAAGAAGTAACAGATTTAGTGATTGTACCGCTCTTTTCTGACAGGTTGCGATTCTCGTCAATAAATTTACCTTCCAGTTACAGAATACTCGTAATTTTCTTGATTGAAAAATAAATTTCATTCCAAGTTTGACATTCAACTCTATCATCGAACATGTAACCACAATTATCTCAATATTCACTTCATTATCCGTAAAGTATGCCCCGTAAACTGAACACGTTTCTTAAATATGTGACCTGTCACCATTTTCCATTACTAAACACTTTCAAATATGGATACGACAACAATTTTCCCAGATAAGAACAATAAAACGAACGCTTTTCATTTATATATATGGTAGTACTAGGAACCGAGCCACCCATCTTATGGAAAATGGTATTATCGTAGAGAGAGAGGAGACACACACCACCACCACCACCACAAATAAACATATTCTGAAGCACTTTTCAAAACGTCGAAAGATCCATATCTGGCTTCAAGGAGTAAATAGTTGCATATTGCAAAGTCGAAAATGTCAAAAGCAGAAAATGCGCGCTAGGTGTATCGTATCATATAAATACACAAATTTTAACCCGTTATATATATACATATCGTACAATGTATGCGCTTATATGTTCATTCAGTTTTATTTATTACGAAAGTGCTGTTCTATACCATTTTCAAAAACCATATTCCATTTTCTATAGTATTTTGATGATTTTCACTCGATTATATTATGAAAATGCATTTGGATGTAATAGCAGAATGAGTTTCTTTGGATGGTAACCTATCTACACGGTGGTGGGGGTAGTTTACTTTCAAGAATATACATTCAACTGTACGTATAATCTAACATCAGAGGAATGGCATTTAAGTTCCAATGCTTAAAATGAGTAAAATTATGATTATTGTGTGTGCGAGGGCAATCGTTGTTAATGCTTTTTCGGGGATTGCTTCGAATGTGTATATATGGGGGGGTTATTATGGATCTATATATCCATATGGTAGAAGGTGTGTGATTATGTAGCATAAATTATCGCTACAAACGAAGAGAAAACTATTTGCATTATGCATGTTGTCGACGTTGTTTATGATTAACAGAAAATTTTCCAAATGTTAGAGTTAGACTATAAAGAGGACCGTTGAAAACAGGGGGTTTTCCTATATTTGGAATTCTTGTCTTGAATAAATTTGTTTGGTTTATTTTTAAGGCGAATGGTATTACTTTATTGCTTCGAAAAATTAGTAAATATTTTTCACATGAAAATTATTCACTTGACTTAAAACCGACCAAACAAAAATTTTCGACGAAATTTTTTTCTTTTTTGAAAATAATTTTCCACCATTGATCACATAAACTATGTTAATTTGCGATGAGGAATTTTATAAAATCGTTTTGGCTTTTGATCTTTATTAATGATAAAATGGGTTATTTATGTAATGAGTGATATGACATATTTTGGAATTGGTTTATGGTTATATTAATGGCTACAGGAAATTTCATTAAATAACGCCCGCACAATTTCGAGATTTCGAGAAATAGATTTTAAATTTAAGATTTATATTTTGCGATATTGAATCGAATTGAGTTTTTTTTTCAAATTTATTTTGATGAAATCGTAATTGGCTCCAATGAATGACAGATTGATTTGATATGGAATATGAAAAAAAAAACGATTTAATTAACAGAATTCGTTCGGCAACTGCTAGAAAAGATCGTGTTGGCATATACATAGTACTCATGGCAAAAACCCACTTTTTGACATTTTGACACTTTTCATCAATATTTATACTTACTGTACTGTACAGTATAAAACAAGGTGTCGATACATTAGCCTTTGAAAACCAACAATCGTATCGTCACATAATTATATAGAATCTTTTACTTCTTTTGTTTATAGTATTGTCTGATTACTTAACTACGTTTCACTATTGTAAACGAAGACCATAGTGTCATTTCCTTTTTTGTAGTTGCTGACGACTGCATACATTTAGGCGTTACAAAAACGTTTCATATCGACTGATTGTAAAGCCAATGAATATTCAAATGGTGTCATTCATATCTACAGGACTTATTATAAACCCCTTCCAAAAAAATGACCTCTGAATTTTCTAATCCTCAGAAACTGTCCATTTCGATTCCCTCTCCCCGATTCCATTTATCATACAAAACGTCCGAATTAGAAAATTTCCATTTTAACAAACTAACAAACCTGACATCCCATCTATATCTAATAAGGAGATTACCAAAACCATAACAAGTGTTTTTGTCGTGTAGTATGTGTGTGTGCTTTAGGTATAAGGAAAACTTTATCGGTAATAGATAGCAAAAAGGAATGCGAAAAGATGGAAAATGTTCGGTTTTGTTTGAAATGGAATATCGGTTCTAATTAGAAATGCTTTTACTTAATGGATTTCCTATTAATTTAACTTTGTTTAAAGAGGTGAAACAGTTTCATTGGAAGAATCAATTTATTTATGGTAAAGATCTAATGCCAGGATAAAGGACTGGAGCGCAACAGGTTGATTACCATAAAATTATTTAAGCGATGAAAGTCAGCAGCAGCAAGTTTGGGATTTGAGTGAATATGTGTTAAGGAGTTTGAGGTAATTGTCAACGATGTTTTTGTATCTAAAGATAGAAGGATTCAGGCAGACAGTGTGGCTTCTGACGTTGTGGTGGAATTCGAGTTTCCATTTCCTTCAACTTTGTTATAGTAACCTTCTCATTTTCGCATTTTTTATAAATCTACAAGTATCAGAAGAAGAACATTCTAAGTGACGTGTATTATTTTAACAAAGGGCTTCGCAATTACATCATCGAAACAAATCGAATCTCATTAAGACAAATACTGCACAAGAGTCACAAAGCAATCGAACCGTATTGTATACGCATCCCCTTGTCAACCTAAGTAAACTCGAATCTAGCTTGTTGATTCTGAACAGAAAAGTGAAATAAAAAAAAATGTTCACTTGGAGTTCACAGAAACCCCTACTGAATTGTCTGCCGGGAATGATATCTTACGAGTCATTTTACGCAATGATATGACTCTACGACCCTCTTAAAGAATTTCGTTTTCTAGTATTTGCTTTTTTATTCAAAAAAGCGATCACAGTCTGTTATTATATTTTGTTTCCAAACAGAGTTTCATTTTTACATTCTGTGCTCCCCATTGGAAAAAGGGTCTTCGCAAATCACGTGCACTTATACAGGCTATTCACTGGGAGAATATAAAAGAATCCAAATCATTCATTCAATGGAAAATTCTTTATTTCAATAAATTCCCCAAGATGTAAGCAAATTTTAGATGGTTGTTTAAAACATCAAACCCCAAATAATTGAACAACCGAAAATATTTCCTTAGAAAAAGTTACGATTAGGTATGTTGTCGTTGTCTATTATTTAAAAGACTCGGGAGTTTACAGGGGTAATTATTGAATGGAACAAAATCTATCGTAGATTTTCGTCATACGTAACAAGTTGTACGGAAAGAATTAACTTTTTGAATCATTTCATTAAGAAAAATATTACCAACGCCTATTGACAACAGACTATGTAAGATAAGAACAACAGAGAAGGACCCTTTCTTCTTATGAGATGTACCGGCATAAAGTTTTTTTTCCTCTCCTTCTGCTAAGCCCCAAAGTTCACAAGAGTGTTTATTCGACTCAAGCTATTTATGCAAAACAGATCCGATCATTTTCGCACCGATTTCCTCTCAATCAACCGTAACAGTATAATTTATTTTCCATACAATATATATTCACATTGAATTTTCCACGATTTTCCACCCCAAATAAATATTTTTTTTTCTTCCGCGGTAACTTTCCTTCTTCATTCCGATATATCTTACAAGCAAAAACACATCTTATTATTGCACAATCCTTTGTTGATTTGAAGGGATATTTATGTCATATTTTAAAGGTTTGTTATTTTTTTCGTCGTGAATTATGTTGTTTAAAGAGTGTAGTACTCGGGCTGTATATATAGAACGACATCGCTTATAGAAAATATTGGTGAAAGGAAGGGCCATGGATGATACAGTGTAAATATAGATTCTTATGAGATTTGTTTATTGTGTTTATTTTAGAAGTTTTTTTTGTTAATAGAGGCAGAGTGGTTTTTTAGGACAGAGATTCGAAGACGGGGAAAAAGGGTTCATAAGGTGTGAATGAAAACTTTTGTGTGTTCAGAATGATGGGGAAACTTGTTTGATTTTTTTATTGAGGAAATACTTTTCGTATTTATGACACTTTGTTGTGATTCTTTCGAATGATTTTTGTCGGGTCTATTAATTTGCGTTCATATTACGAAGCTAAATGAAGGGAAGACTAATAGCGTTACGATGAAAGTGAATACAAATTTTTATGTAAATTTACTCATCGCCTTGAACGTTTGTTTTTTGTTTTGTTTTAATAAAGTGAGACAGACAAACCAATTTAATAAGAGATCACGATGTGTTAATATATGCGCCATCACTGTCGAAACATCTCTCAATAAGCTATAAATAAATCCACCTTTTACCCAAATATAATATCAGTGGTACTTGGTGTCGGTACACACATACAACATTTCGTATAGAATTTCAATGCATAACATGATGCAGCTGTTACCGATAAGTCATTGCCGAAAGGTAATTAATTAAATTCGAAACAATGTGAAGATCTCTCCCATTTTTATTTTCAGCAGAGACATGTTCGTAGTTTCTCGTCTACACCGAGACGCGCGTTACATTGTAAGATCTGTAAATTGATTTCTCGAGGAGCGTTAAAGGAATTTAGTTATAATTAGAAAATTAGATGAAATTCAATTGGGATTTAATTAGTCTATGTGTTGTGTTGGCTTCCGTTTCAGTCGCTTTTCTTTTCGATGTAATTGTGAATGGGATTTGTATGGTATGGGGTTGAGATAGTTTGCGACATGGATTTTATTAGAAATTCAATTCCATGTATCCGTCGAAGTCCAGTTAAAAAAAAAACAATCATGGTCACTACCTTCATGCGCTTGTATGTATTACAACGTTACAGCAATTAACAATAAATCCAACCCAATTATCACACCTCATGTCATTATCCTGATGTTACGCTTGCCCGTGATTGTTTGTGATGTGTTGTGGGGTAGTGGAAACGTAATGCTAATTGGATCAATTTTAATTGGTTTCCTTTATTCAGTAACATTTGCGGATCGCAATCAGTTCGATGGTTAAGGAACATTAATTTTCTTTCTCGTTGGATTTGATAGGGGTAGCGAATGGGTTAACATAATTCCGAATTGATATTCATAAAGGCAAAAAACCCAATGCAGTAGAATGCAAAAGTCTTCCGATTCCTTATCCTATTTTCTATTTGAAATTATGGGGGCATGATTTGTTTTGTGTTATTTTATTTATTTTTTTTTTCGTTCGTACACAAAACGAACAGAACACACGAAATTACCAAAAAGTAATTAACAATTTTCGTAATGTTCCTTTTATTTATTTTTATTTTCCTCGTAATTTCTAATTAAACATCGTATCAAACACAGAAATCTAGACATAAGAACTGCAATAAACCACATGCAACTTGAATTCGATTTTGTTTTTAACATCACTACCCCGGCGCGGGTAGTTAAAATGAGTTGTACACAGCGTAAAACCTTAAATATTCAAATCAGCGAAATATATACCCCGGCTGGGTTGGTTGTTGTTGTAGAGTTCTTTTTTTCGGTAATGTAAATTGCCTAATGAATTTATTTAAAATATTTATCAGATAGCACACTGCTCAATCGGGCGGTCATAGTAACTATGTAGAGGTAGTCATGTTCAACGAAAAGTTTGGAAAATTTCATGATATACATAATACACCGAAAACAACTATTATGGAGTGCAAAACTTTTGTCTGGCGGTTTGGAAATATTTTTTTTCCGTGAAAATTTAATTGTGAGCCTCATTTCATTCCAACAATAATTAGTTGTAACGGCCTATCGAATCAACTCCTCGTCGAACAACGAATAAACAGGTACATCGCTGATGTTTCCTTTGTATTCGTCAAGCAAACGCGTTAGCAATCAAGTAATGACAATTTTAAATAGTAAAAGTTCTTCGAGTGCAATTCAAATTGTACGTTTTAATCAAACGTAAAGTTTTGCTTAATTCAAAAATGTAATTGGAAATTGAATTGTGCTCGGTGTGGTGTTAACGAAAAAGTAATTACAACACTGCATTCATTAGTCGAGATGCATCCATTTGTGTAATGTATTTTCTGAATAAAGAAAAATTTAAGTCGAAGTCTTGGTGAAATAAGTGGTAAAATCTTTACGATTCCGTTTGGTACATATATAAATGACGATTCGATTCGAAATAATAATACAGTCATCCGTTTTTCGTGTGTAATATAGCCGATTTTCTTAACGCATCAAGGGATTTAGAATATGTTATGTGTGTGTATATAAAGAATGATGTATTCAAATTCACATTATAAAGAGATACACTCACCGATATTATTTTTAGAATCGAAGAAAACATTTTCAATGTGTATCTGTCCCCATCTATAATTTATAGCCGCATATTACATATATTTAGAAAATGTCAAATGAACCCTATGCTCATAAATTGTGTTAATATAAATTTATAAGAAAATGAAAAGCGAAAAAAAAAAATATTTTTCTTGTGTGTGGCGGTTGGTTCGTACCAGACCTTACGATAAAATAAAAGAAAAATTATTTTTAACAATTTATTGAAGTGAATATTAATATATTTCAAAATATTGTTATGACTGGCGGTGGTATAAACACCGTATATAAACTGTATCTCCATCTTCAAAGTAGCTAGAGTTTCACATTTAGATGTTGAAAGAATTGAAGCAAATATATTTACAAAATCACTCAGATTTATCAAAGAAAATAACCATCAGCGTCGTCCTATATCGCATTAAGCAGTTGCTTGTGGAAAACATAATTCAATTTTTTTATCGGTTCGCCTTCGAAAATTGTAGTTATTGTCTATCCATTAAAATAATTTTTAGTTTAAAACTATACGAGAAATGCTTAATGCACCCATAGAATGAATGGTAACTTGGGAAAATGAGGGAAAAAAAGCTCTTTCACTAAACTGTAATTTAAAGCCGTTCGTGACTCATTTTCTTACGAAACGAAATAACCCCTTCTTCTCCGTTCGGTTTTTTTTTAGTAAAAACGTTTGGAAATTCATAAAAACATACCCTACAGCCCGCACGTTTTCGCCATCCAGCTATATCCTCTATATCATTTCGCATTGTATTTCAATTATGGCTATAGATATACTTATGTGTACAATGCGATTTTATATTGCCCCGCTTTAAAACCAAAACTGTCGACGGAAATTTTTATCGCCGAAACAAATCTTTCCGAACTATTGCACATTTGTTTGGTAAATATTTTTTTTCGGTTCGTTCTTTCTTCAGTAAAATACAATAAAACAAAAATTTAAAATGTAAAAACTCAAATAATAATTATACGAAAGGAATCACATATGGGTTGATGTGTTAGCCAATGTTGTTAGTTTATCTGAACCCATTTCCATTGAGACTGTGCTATCTACTCAATACATTCTTATGCAGAATTGGTAGGGTTTTTTTTCGGCCAAGTAAATAGTAATCTAATCATTACAACATGATTTGTTTGAGTGAAATGCAAGCCAAGTCAAATGCAAACATGCAATTTTACACTTATAGATAAAAGGGTTGTGATAGTGTAAAAACAATACGGTTGCAAAAGGTATGTATAACAATATTTGTATATGGTAAGGCTCTTCCGACCCTGTCTGCGTTCCATAAAAACAATATGCATTGACTCATTTCGGATTTTATTAAATCGTGTTTGATATTGGTATGGTTAGGACAGACAATCTGATAAGTCAAACACACACGTTTGATATGCATACACACAATCACAATAGTTTCGAAGGATTTAAAATATTTGTTAACGTGTTATGATGGCCAAGCTAATTTGAAGTGAATATTGCTAAATAATGTCCAGCATACTATTGAAGTCCAACTAAATTCATTTTTTTTTTTCATTTACCAGTTTCCATCATTAGCATCTTAAAATGCCATATCTATAACGACATTTACAGACGTTGTTCCATTTTTGTATTAAATGTTATTTTTAGTATAACTAAACCCACTGTATATTTATGTCCCCATGTACTATCGCTGGTATTGACTATCAACTCACAACAGATCCGGTATAGGCAAACTTTCCGGTCTTTCTCTGATACGATGCACATTTAACGTTATTTTGTTGTTTTTTTCCATCTTTCATTTCAAAAATGGATATGAAATGTCAATGAACAGAAAGTGTATCATTTAAGCATATAGAACTCTTGTAATCTACATGTAGAATTTAATGATGGAGTTACTCGTTCAACTGTTCAGCTGTTGGATTTATATGCCAGTTAAGAATTGATTTTTTTTTCTGAATAATTTCTTTTCGATCTGCGAAAGCTTTTTATTCTTAAATGGATTTCTATATCTGATGCTGAACATGAGATCAACTTTTTTTTTGGTTCTGTGTGCAATGTGCATTTCCCTTTGACAGATCTTTTAACCTCGACTCGTACTCTAAAAACAAATTTGTCCTATAAATCAGTTTTAAAAATATTTCAATTGCATTTCATGCAAAAAACCATACCAAGCCACATGATAAATGACTTCTTTTGAATGCACTTTTTATGCACACTTTGTACAGCACACAAAAAAGTCATCTGAAAAACATTTCATTTACAAAAAAAATTATTTCTCGCATTTTCTCCGTTTCATTATTTTTTTGTTGTTGTTGCTGTTCTTGCTGTACAACCACTCACAATATGTTTTCTCATATATTTTATAATTATAAATTTTCCAATTACAATATCCTCTTCTATATTACCATATTTCAATGCATTTAAATTCGAAATTTTTGAAACGTACAATATGCACCATTCCATTTAAGAAAAATTCTAAGAAAATTGTCTCGATACTGATCATTCAGACGTAAATGTTGGTTTACTCTCAGCGCATCATCACCGAACGGCATTTATTTCTTAATCTTCTTCTTTTTGCCCTGCATATCTGTGTAGAACCCTAACATATCTAACCCAATCTTTATATCATTTAATGTATTCGTCGTTTTTTTACAGTTGCACAAAAAAAATATTGCATGTAGAACACTCATATTAACGCATAAAAAACGAGAGAGAAAAAAAACAACCGAATTGTCGCAAAATTGAAAAATTCGTTTTGGTTGTGCAACATGTGCGGTTCGGTTTTAATTATATTTGCCTTTTTATTTGTCGATTTTAATTCAATGGGAAATTTGTGCATTGAAAACATCAAACAAGCGAACAGAAAAAAAAATTGTTCTGTGTATTGAATGTGTGTGGATGTGGATGCACTTTTCCAACTTTTTGATTTTTCCGTTTTCATTGCTATGAAATTTCGATGGTTTTTTTTTCATAAATTCATTTCCAACATTATTCAAATGGAGAAATTTTGGTTTTCTGGTTCAATTAATCAATTTGTGGAAATCATCACTTTCCAATTGAAATTTGCTTGAAAAAAGAATTGAATGGAAAAATAATCGGTTTTATTGAGCGCATTTTGGAACTTTTTTTTTTAAATTCGAGATCAAACAAAAACGTAAAATAAATAAATAGCTCAAGGGGGTTTAGTCTGGTATCTACGCATTGGTTGTTGTTGTCAACGTCAAGTGTCTATTATCTAATTTGACTGACACTCTGTCATTGATGTGACTAATTTAACAAAAAAGTCATTTGTCGTTTAACCACGTCGCGTCGTGAAAGACTCTCGTTATTTTTCATTCACATCAGACTTCAGTGTATTTAGGTTGACATTTTCTTTTCTTTTCAGTACTTATTCGTATGCACATTTGATTCATTTTTGCATTCTTTACTAAAACGAGTTATTTTCGATACAAATTGGTTATTTGTAAAAGGAAGTGCGTTAAACTTCTGATTAATCTTTTGCATTTGGATACTCATCTGTTATCCAGGACAAGAATATATGGTGGGTTATGGTGAGGGCTCATTTATACAACACTACTAATATAAAAGACACTGTACGATGCTTTCAACAAATGAAGTAACAGATTGAGGCATTACAATGTGATACGCTTGACTCTTGCCAATTGTAATTTTCTTCTTAATTATTTTTGTAACAAACATTAAAGTAGTTGAACTACGCAGAGCGATAATACTAACGTCAATGACCTCATCCCGAAATTCTCAATCCATAAACCGACATTTCTAGCAACCCAATTCCATTTGTTCGCAGTCCAATCAAATTTGAAAGCATCAACAACAAATAAGAACTATTGCACCCACAATCTAACCTAACTAAGTTCATCGCATTGCTTATAAAGTCAACTCTCATACGACTAATATCCTTTCAAATTTTACAATATTTTCTCTCAACGCTCATATCTACACTGCATCTACCGAACGAAGTTTGTAGATGGAAAATATTTCGTTTTTGCTCTGTATTACCACCCCGTGGCGATCTTGTTTCGGCCACCAAGTAAAATTGCTAAGCAACCTATTTCACATCAAAAGATAGAAAAGGGTTTTTTCTGGCGATTCACCATTCTCTTCGTCCGCTCACCCGACTTATATACCATATATCGTTTTTTCTCATTCTACAATTGACCGACACCACCTTTCCTCGTGTGTATTTTATGAAAATTCGGATATCCATGGGGGTAATACTTTTTGAAGAATGGGGCGAGAGAGATGCTATATGCATTGGAATGAGTTGAGTGGATAATATAATCGCGCTTATAGTCATATAATACATTCAAAAATTTTTGAATTGAGACCATTTCACTTTATTCGGCTATAGATGATGTTTAAGTATTGTGTAGAAAGGGTTTTACACATTACCCATTCACTACACCGTAACGCCGTCTGTATATTTTCCACATCCATATACCTTTCATATAATCAAACCAGATTCGAACAAGAGGACGCTGGGTCCGGTCGTGTACGAATTATCTCTGATATACTTTATCCATATATAAATGCGAAAAGAGAAAATAATATTTTTGAGCACAAAAACGGATATCTGGTTGTCAAAAAGAATAATAAGCTAAAATCATTTTTCGTTTGAACTTTTTTTTTTCTCTACCCTGTTCATTTCAGTGAATTTATTCCAAACTTTCTATTCGGAAATTTGAATAACCTATCCGAAAAGTGGATTGAGATGATTTCCGTGTGTTATGTCATTTGAATAATAATCCGATTTGTCGAATGAATCTTGTGTTATAATGTAAAATATGGGCACCGGGAAGTTTTCTTTTTCCAACCGTTGCTGTCTACAGTCAAGTTGGACTAGAAATGGAACGTGGAAAATTTCGTTTCATTAAAGTTCCGTTCTTTTGGCAAAGGAATGAGTGTCTGGTATAAAATGTATGAATATCTTAGATGGTCTGGTATGGAATTGAAAATTTTTCATCGCATTGAGCCTTCGTTGTTTAAGTTTCTAAATGCACTGCAAAACAAATTTCGAATCAATCAACCTCGACAATATATACACTTCTCTTTGACCAATTTCGAATAAAAACATCCAAATTACCCACAAAAACTAAACAATCCACAACAATACCCAAAAACAAATGGCTTCGGTAAATATTGTTTTATCTCTTAATAAATTATTTGCATTTTCGTTTAGTTGAACTCACCGAAAAAGGACAGCATTAAAACACAAAATAGCCTCCGAATGAAGGACAAATGTCCATTTCAGTCGATATAGAGACATTATATATTTGCCTTGAACATTTTCGCATACCGGAGAATAGTGGTTTTACGTTAACTTTTCTCCGACCCCCAACGGTGTATTTATAACTTAAACTGGGCAACAAAATCGTCCCTATCGTATCCCATTTTACCGTCTACAAGTTGACTATGTCTCCTATTGTGTTCTATGTTGTATCTTTTGCTCATATATGCACTCACTGTGTTTGATATTCTTGTCCATTATATTCATGATTTTATGACAAAAGGAGAGAGTTACAGGAATGTGTCGTACTCTTGCTGTGAATTCAACAGTTTTAGAATTTTTTCTTTAAACGAAGTATTCCCTTGACTGAAAGTCAGGGTCTTACACCAGAAAATACCGAAATATGTGGGTGACAAAAAAGTTCACTATGATTGAAAATGTATGAAATGGTATGAAAAACGTTAAATGTGGGTGACAAAAAATCGTTGAAGGCACGATAACTTGAGTAATTCTCAAGCAATTTGGATGAATCTTTTTTTTAAATATGTGGAATTAAAATCTCGAGGCTAAGTTCGAAGATGGGCAATGTGGGACGAAGGATCTGGAAGCTATCCAGGAAAAACAGGATTTTACACTGTTGATTATAGCCTCAATCGAAAAAGATTACTTTGATGAAATTTGATTTGGTTGCGTAGTGTGTGTAAATCGTATAAGTATGTTCTCGATAGAGTTTATTTAATAAGTGGAAAGAACAATTCCATCAGTCGATGTCCAGCTTTGAACCGGTAAACATCTCCTGCTAGCCAATTATCAAATTTGATAGTCAACTATCAAATTTGATAGTCAACTATCAAGTTGATAGTCAACTATCAAGTTGTTTGTTTCAAGTGATATCAACTATCAAGTTGATAGTCAACTATCAAGTTGATAGTCAACTATCAAGTTGATAGTCAACTATCAAGTTGATAGTCAACTATCAAGTTGATAGTCAACTATCAAGTTGATAGTCAACTATCAAGTTGATAGTCAACTATCAAGTGATAGTCAACTATCAAGTTGATAGTCAACTATCAAGTTGATAGTCAACTATCAAGTTGATAGTCAACTATCAAGTTGATAGTCAACTATCAAGTTGATAGTCAACTATCAAGTTGATAGTCAACTATCAAGTTGATAGTCAACTATCAAGTTGATAGTCAACTATCAAGTTGATAGTCAACTATCAAGTTGATAGTCAACTATCAAGTTGATAGTCAACTATCAAGTTGATAGTCAACTATCAAGTTGATAGTCAACTATCAAGTTGATAGTCAACTATCAAGTTGATAGTCAACTATCAAGTTGATAGTCAACTATCAAGTTGATAGTCAACTATCAAGTTGATAGTCAACTATCAAGTTGATAGTCAACTATCAAGTTGATAGTCAACTATCAAATTTGATAGTTGACTATCAACTTGATAGTTGACTATCAAATTTGATAGTCAACTATCAAATTTGATAGTTGACTATCAACTTGATAGTTGACTATCAAATTTAATGCGTCTACTACCAAAGAAAGATGTTTTTTTACTCAAGGTCTTACGGCAAAAATTTCATGAGCACACTATACTATGATTGAAAAGTGTAGGAAATTTTATGAAAAACGTTAAATGTAACCATCATTCTTTGTAGGCAATATAAGATATAAGTCATTCTCAACAAATTTCTGAATATTTTTTTTAAATTCATTATTCCAACAATCAAACAAAATATGTTACAACTCCCATACGAGTGGAAAGTTTGCGGCCAGAGCGAAGCGAGGGCCGTAATTCTCACGAGTCGTAATAATTTTATGGGATATTATATTCGACCAATAGAAAAATTCAATTTTACCGATAAAAAATAATAAAATACCGATAGAAATGTGGTACATGTCGCTGGCACCTCTTCAAGAAATCAGTAAAAAGTAAAAAAAATTGTCTTTGCTTCACTCTTTGTCGATTTCCTAGCGAATTCATCCTTTTACAAAATGTAACGAGAAGGCGTTTTGTTCGTTCCAAGGGAATTCATCCTTTTACAAAATGTAACTTAAAGACGTTTTGTTCGTTCCTAGGGAAATTCATCCTTCTACGAAATGTAACTTAAAGACGTTTTGTCAATCCCTCACTTTTGTCGTTTTCTGAATCGACAAAAGTGAAGAAACGAAAAAAAAAATTAATTTATCGGTCGTTTATTACCATCCACATTTTATTCACGAGTGACGGTTTTGTAAAATACCGGGGGACTTCCTTTTTGTACAAAACTGTAAGAGAAGAACATCTATCGTTTTTTTTTTTAATTTTTACCAAAGTGAAAGAGTTGTCTCATCGTTCCACATTTGTAAAACTTCGCATCTACTCTGATTAAATTCGACAAAATGGCAATCAAACAGAATAATAGATAGCTCATACGAGTGGGAAGTTTGCGGCCAGAGCGAAGCGAGGGCCGTAAATCACACGAGTCGCATTTTATTTACGATTTGTGTGGTTGATTGAAAATCTTTCTGCAAATTTATAAGAAAAATCAGAACTCAAAGATCATTCGGTCTTCGAAGGTTTATTTGAAGAACTTTTTCTGTCAAATTTCGTTGTCATGTTTAGAGTAATCGATATATTAAATGTAGGCATTTTTATCGGAAGTTCAACAATGAAATTGGTCAAAAATATATTGAAAAAATTGTCAGTCAAGGGACCTGACCCGCCCAAAAGGTGGGACCTAGTTTTATTAGATCGACGTTTCGTTTCATTAAAATGAAAACTAGGAATGGACTTTGTTGGATGTGCTTTTCATGTTTTTAATCAATTGAGTGGAAATGACTGCGGGTATAGGAATTGTGTTCTTATTTTACTGATTCTTAGAACGCTGGTAGCTCATGAAAAACAATTTTATTAATTTTAAAATCCTTTGCAGAATATTTTTATTAAACATTTTCCTTCTTTCTAAATTTCAGGTATGTACCGACATTTGTAGCGCAGATCAAAGCGTAAGTTCAAAATCAACATTAGCATTTAAATTTATTTGAAAAACATTTTATCCCTTACTGGTCACTGACCACTCGAAATGCTATACAGCTTCAATACAAGTCAAGTCCAGATCAAAGTGAAAATATCGTATTAAAATTCGGGAGAGAAAATATTATTCAATCAAACAATAACCCTCAATTAATAAAATATTTTCAAACCCTTTTTCCATATCAGCTACACACCCAAAAAATTAATACATAAACCGTATACGGAACGGGAACACACACCCAGACAGAGACGCTTCGAAATTTTCCTAAAATAATTTTTGGTTTTCAATCATACATTCGTATAATTTCCTTTGATTTAACATTTTATAAAATATATACGAGAACGTTCAGTCAGACCAGTATGACTGGAGTTACAAATGCCACCAGAAAAATCATATCTCAACTCACAACTCAATCCACCATCTCTTCCTTACATTTATTGCTTTTCGTTATGGAAATAATAATAAATTGTTGGTTCGTTCGGTGGAAACATATATGGAAATGTTTTCTACAAAACCTCTAGCGTTGACTTTCGCTTTTCGTGTATTTATTTTCCATTCAGGACGAAACAGTATTTATGATATTTGGGATTGAGAAAGGGTTCACCATTTTGTGTGCCGGAAAATTGTTGAAATGAAACTACACTTTTCATTCGGATACCTTTTATCTGTGAACATTATGCAGAGAGAGGAGTCCAAAAATCCAATTATCTGCAACTTTCTTTGTGGTTTACTAATATATATTATGAAGCGACTGCAATGTCATATTTAATGAAACGTTATGGATGACATGGACATAAAACAAAAAAGATTTTTTCTTTCGTATACAACAACTCCTACTCTGCTCCACGTCAAACACGAACCATTATTCATATTTCAATAATTTTTTTTTCGCATTTTTTCCACATCTTTTGAATCGAAAATAATGGGAAAAAAATATTAATTAAATTCACAGACTTAAGTTTCATTGGCATAAATGTTAGTCTATGGTTGCAAGTCATATTCACAACTCCAGTGTATACTATAATACAAAAGCAAAATCTTATTTCCTTTTCGGGAATATTTTTTTTGTACCATTCGGAGAGGTAGAGAGAAGTTGAAGAAAGAAAAAATTAAATTAAAAACAAAACAATCCCCCGCGATTCCATCAACACCCATAGTCATACTCACAGAACCATATTACATATTTGTTGTTACGTACATTACTATACGCGTGTATTGAATTATAATTTCAATGACACACCAATTTTAATTCCAAGGGAAAAGACAAAGAAAATGAAATAACACAATTAATTGAAAGAAACAATCGCAGCGCAAAAAAAATGGGAAAAATCGACTTTCTTGAAAAAGGAACAGGCATCGCGATGTTATATTTTTTTGTTGGATTTATTTTTTCACTCTCTGCAGAACAGCAAAATGTTAAAGTTTTTTTTTCTCCAGAAAACCACGTTGGAAATGGCAATGTAAAATGCTTCGGGCAAAATGAGTAAAACACACATTTTCATTTGTTTAAGAAATATAAAATGGAATTCAGACATATAATCTAGCTGTTACGAGAGGTTGATGTTCCATATATCACTATGGCATTTGAATTCGCAACAGAAAAATGTGATAGAAAATTTGTATTCAGATGTTATTGAGGTCTGTCGCCTTTTTCCATTTATCCTTATCACAATCCATAGTATCATTTAATGCATTCGTAATAATATTTTTGAACACATAGTGACATTCTTGAATGAAAGGCGTCTCCTTATTCGTATAACGCTCAAAGTTCATTCCTTTTTACATGTCTAAATTGCACGAAAAACGTCATTCGTTTGAAAATGCTTTTCGAAAAATAATGTACATTACAGTAGGACAGGTATCATTTTTCTGTTATCTCCACAGCACCCATTCATTGTGAAAAATACAGGAAAAACAAAAAATAAACAAAACCAAAAATTCAAGTTGAAATGTTGAGACGAGATGTACAAAAATCAAACGTCTACATGTAGCGACGTAGATAGGTTCAGATTACTGAAACCCATATTGCTAATGCCTTTGCATCGTTTTTATAATGCATCCATGAATTAATGGCGTTTTTGTATTGAAAATTAATGGGAAAATGTGTTTTATGTGTTCGGCAAGCGAGTTTTATAAGGTGTTTTTCATAGTCATTACCACCGGCCGTGTATGTATATAGTCTGCTATTTTATGGAAGGTATAAATGATTCATTATTCTTTAATGTGAAACATGATGTATATTCTGACCGTGGCGCATCGCAACCATCGACTGCTAAGAAATTATAATTTTTTTCTAATTTCTATTTAAATTTATTGAAATTTTCACCTTTAGATCGTTAGCCTGGACGTAATACCTTAATTCAAAAAAAAAATCATTTAACCCACCCTTCGCTGATTAATAAATTTTCATAAAATGTTTTCCCTGATACAAAAAATATTTATTAAAATTTACATTAAAAATTTTCTTCACTCTCGAAACCCCCACATCCTTTCAATTTTATTTTTAACTCTTGTACCGCAGTTATCTGTACAGTATCTCATCAACCCCTTTTTTCCTAAATAATTTTCTTTTCTTTTCTCTTGTATTTATACCCGTTAATATTTACAAAATTGAGGTGCATTCAAACGGGTGGCGGACGTCATTTTAGCATTTAACACCCCCCTTGGGGTTTTCAAACAATCCATATGCATTATGCATAGATTGAAATTTTTTTCCTCCGAACCCAGATTCGTACTTAGAACTTAGTGTATCAATATCACTCCTATAAAATGTGGTGGCTGTTCACCGTATTCACCGAGACAGTGTGGGATGCATGAGGAGTGGATATCTGTTACCATATAAATGTTTTTCTGAATTAAAAAAAAATTCAAGATAAAAAATTATTTTTGAACCCAACGTTTTGTGTTCGAAGAATGTATCCATGGAAAATATAACGTAATCTATGCGCGGTTAATGTATAGACGCGGTCTGATGATGCAGAAGAAATGACTAGACGCGTTTTAAATGTATACAATGTGGAAATGGATAATCGTGGGATTGCCGTCGAATAAGGTTTGAGAGGTATAAAAGGCAGGTGATTATTGAAAGGAAAAATAAAAAGGGTATAAACGGTTATGTGGGTGGGAGTATGGATGTTTCTGTATTTTAGTCGAAAATTTATCTGTTAAAACGAAGAAAAAGAGGAGAAAAGTGAAGAAAAAAAATTGAAAATATGGTATCATTATAATCAGAAGATATATCTTTGTATGTACACATCTATACATCGTGTAGAACTGCTGCATTATTAGGAATATAGCATCGAAATTGCTATTTCAAAAAAGATATTAAAGGAAAAACCACTTTGGATAATAGCAAAAATGTCTGGCTGTTAAAAACGTTGAGATAGATGAAGAGGTTTTCTTTTGTTTTCCTCTCTTTTTTAAGTAATAAGTAATAAGAATAAAAGGAGAAGCTCAATAATTCGATATAAACTATGGATCTTTTGCTGCTTATGCATAAGGATTAATAAGAGAAAATCTAGCTTGATTATATTTGCATCTGTTATCGACAACGATTGCATTAACAAATGAAAACCTCTAAGTGCTCTCGTTAAATAGCAAAATGTGTTTTACAACAAATGAAGCAACAGATTTTGCACGACGCATTAGACGATCTATACTTTAAACAAAATAAGTAAAAGATTTATATCGCAATATGCTTGCCGTGCACAAACAAGAATTTCGTGTTATTTTAAATTGAAGAGTGTCGCCCGTTGTTTCAGCAGCTTTTTTCAAGCTATTTTTCCAGTGTTTCACACATAATCTTTTACTTCATTTGTTTTACCCTAAACGGAGAAACAGGCCCTTGTTAATAGCAAATGACTAGCGGCTCCACAAACATTTGACATAATTCTTATTCAAGGAATTTAATAACGTTGCTCTAGCTTCTCAATTTTCGTTATGGTAAATACCATTCTGGTAAAACACCCAGAAATGCAGCGAATTCAGTTCATCTATGTAGATGAAATGAATGAAAAGAGATCCTTATGGAATCTCCAACACCATAATTAAATAAGTAAATGAAACTCGATTATAATTCAAAATACCATGAGAACAATATCGTGGTCGCCATTCTGTCAATTAACATTCTAAAAGAAATAAAACAAACAATTGACACACGTTCATCAATATAGCAATGTTTAAGGAAAAATTTCAATATTCATTATGGTTAATTAGAAATTGGATAACTGGCCCCTTATTAATCTGACAATCTAAAGTCCATTATGAGCTTTTCCATCGACAAAAAAAAACAATGAAATTAATATTAGGTGATATATGCGGGTCGTTGTGTTATTTAACTTCCTTTTATTTTGTTTCCACTCTTCATCTCGGTACTTTATTCCGAAAAATTATTTTTTTTAGGATTCATGTACGAGCGAGAGTTCAAATAATTTTTCTTTATTTATTTAATGTTTAATAAAAGCGAGACTTTGACTAATTAGTTTTAAGTGCATTTTGATAAAACGTATGTTTAACATTTTTATTTATGGGAACGAAGATGATGATGATGATGATGATATGATGGTGTAGTGCATGCTGCATATACTTAAAGTTTGTTAACATTTCATATTAATACCGATATAAAATGGAAGTCAATTAAAATTTAAATTTATGTGAATTCGGTTGAGTACATAACGTTTTAATATTTGAAAAGAAAATGCGGTTTGAGTTTTTCTTCTTTCAGATGTGTGTCCATTCAATTGACATGCTATTTAAATTAATAATTAATTGTGGTACCCATATATCCTTTGATGTCATACAAAACTGCAATAAGTGCAATGAGGTCATTATAATAGTACTGACATCCTATTTTTCTGACAAATACATTCACAAATCGAACTAATCAAACTGATGAAAACAAAAATCGTCAAATCAAGCTAATAAGAAAGACATCGCATAAAAAGACGTAAATTTAGCAATATTTTCACTTCGTTTCTTGATAACACTTCCCACTTGTCGGTCGAAACTTATCTGGAATAAATAATATACAAAAATTCTAAATCGTTTCATAGAGTTAGTTAATATGTTCGACTACACATAAATTTCAAATCAATAGAGGAAACGTAGAAATTATTTTTTTTTTTTTTTGTTAAATGACTCGAGTGACACCGACTGACCTCATCTATCTATCTATATATTCTCGATATTGTTTTATGTTTTTATTTTTTCAACAATATTTGGATTATGCGTTCAAATTTAGGAACGAACGAAATTACAAAAAATCATTTGTAAAAAATACTTTTTTATAGATTGGGTTATCGGGTATATATTCCAAATAAAAAATGACTGAAGTATGGATCGAAACTACACACATAAATAAAAATATTACAGATCGTGTGTTTTAATGCTCATTAATACACATATTTTCGTAATCATTTATTAAAAAATATTAAATTTATAGATTTGGGGTACATCCAGTTCATTCGTAATTATTGATAAGTTTGTCTTTTTATGTGATTTTTGATATAATATACGAAAGAGGTTTTTCGGCATTGGTAGCGAGATAAAAATTATTAATTTAGTTAACGAACAGCCGTTGTTAAAAGTTGTGTTCAATCGACGTTCTGTATTTTGTTTAAACAAAAATTTAATTCGTTAATTGAATGGACATAAAATACTGAAAATTGGTTCCGATCATACAAGGGACACATAACGTTAAATAATAATAAAAAAAATGTGTTCATTCGAATGATAATCCATGACTGAAGTCACAATATTAAATCAATGTTGTTAACCGCAAACAGGTAAAAATGCACATCCTCCACTGTGTACATATATAATATTGTCATAATTCTATTTTTTGAACAAAAATACCAAAACTCATGAAACACAAATGATTGGCGTTGAAAATTGCTCATTTAGATGAGTTGACGAGCCATAGCCAAATATACTACACATATATTGCTACACATGCACTAGTCTCGTCATCAGAATATTTTCAATTTTTTTTTTCGTTTTTATTATGTTTTCATTTAAATTATTTATTATATCTCGAATCATTTGTTATATTTGGATACGTTTGAATGAATTCTGACGAAAAAAAAAATTTAACAAATCGAATTATGGTTTTAAAAAAATATTTTCAATTTTTTAATGACATCCCGAGAAGTAACCTGTTCGGTTTTATGTGAATGAAAAATATATTTTTTACGTATGGAAAAAAGCCTCCATCTAATAATGGCATAATGAGTGGAAGTGAATTCAAGATTGGTGATTTGTGACAAGTTGATTGAAGAAAATTGCACAAGAAAAATTCATTATTTTGATGTTGTGACTTCGTGTAAATAGATTTAAAAAAAATTTGTTTGATTTTGTCGAGCTAGTTTCCAATTTTAAAATTTATAATTGAGCTTAGTCGACTGTCGCAAATAAATTAAACTAATCGTAAGATCTCGTTAGATTTCTAAAATGAAAATTGAAATTCATCAGATTTAAATCCAATGATATGGCATTAACAACCGCATTGGCTGCATTCGCATTTGATAGAATATTTCATTTTTTTTTTTTTTTGAAGAATTCACTCACAACAGTTATTATGACAATGATTCACCTGTTTAACCAATGAAAAAAATGTACCCAGTACCCCCGATAAAAGAACCAAAAGAATTTCCTATACGTAAAATGGTTACGGTTCATGTAGCAAAATCCAGTAAAACGTCCGACCATCCAACATTATCGAAACAATGTTGTTGTTTTTCTACTCCTCATTTTTATTCACGGACACATATAATTGTACGGAGCATCTAGTTAATAACACAGTGCGGAGTATTAACGGAAGCAGTTAAAAGGAACAATTGAACAACCTGTTGTATTTAGCTGGATTTTGTATTATATGTATATGAATGTGCTGCACATATATGCAGTCGATGAATTCAGTGTGTTTGTGTGTTCATGTGTGTGCATTAGCGTAATGTAATTAATCGCCAATGGTATTCTAAATCGACAAACACAAAATTCCATGTCATTTTGAATGCATAAATAATAAACGGACAAACAAAAAAAATTGCTCCGTGATGTTCAAATGAATAAATTGAAATGAAAAATAAAAATTTAAAAAATTTATATGAAAAGTCGCTCGTCTGTAACGAAAAATGTAATTTCAAACGAAATTTTCTTCTTGTCGGTTTTTTTTTAAATTTCTTTCTCTCTCTCTCTCTCTCTCTCTCTATCCCATCGAAAAAATTATACTTTCATTAGATATTCCTTTGATCATAATTTTTAATCTCCTTTAAAATTCCTGTCTGTATACATTACCATTTTCATCAAGAAAACTCCAATCAATACCTTTTCACCATTTCCCATCAGCAAAATAAAATATTCAATATACGGTTAATGCTATGGCTGCGAGTGTATAACAAGACGTAATATACATGTATATACATTATAGAAAGTTGTTAGATATGTAGGGCTTAATTAATCCATACCAAATCTCATTTCAAACTTATTAAATCGTCATCTAAATCGAAATGGTGCCGGCAGCTATGATTTTATTATGTAATCTTGCCATAGTGTAGTGAGAAAAGAGGCTATATAATATTATCGGCAATGTCGTAACAAGAAATTTTACATCTTTCGAAATATGGTTGATTGCCACGTTTATACACATAAATATAACTGGGAAGTTATGCCTCTCGTCTTAGCCATTTTATTCATCCCATAATACCTCAGTCGATATTCTATAAAGTATAAAGTATATTTAATGGCCTTCATTTGATGGGATATTTACAAGGAATTACACAAATTTGTGACACGTTGGGCAAAGTTTACGTTTTTTCTTACACTTGTAGTTACACTCAAATCGTTGAGGAGAGAATTCGGTTTGTGCCAATGGAAATTTGTGATATTTGGTGTTTCAACGGTGTTCGTTAGTGGTCTGTGAATGGTGCACAACAATTTCACTAAAAAATGTGTAAACAAAGTTTCAACATCTTTGCTGACTGTTTCATTTCATTTGTGACCGCTATTGTTACCACTCAACAAATTTTTTTATATTTTTTATTTGATTCGGATGTCCGTCTCCCATCAAAATCCATTCAAATCGAATCGGTTGCACCTTATCTTTCCACCCCCGAAACGAAAACACCGCACAGATGAATACCGAATCTTCATCATCATCACCGCAACGAAATAAAATTATTTCCTTCAACCCTTAATAAAAAAAATGTTTTCGCATTATTCCGATGCCAACAATAAAACCGTCTCCTCTATACACAGTGAGAGTGTATTGCATACGAAAAAACCGAGATAAGTATAACATCAACTGTAATAAACACCTTATCGTTTCGTTTTTAATAAATTTATTTATTTTCCTTCTTCCCATAATAACCGAAAACAATAGGCTTTTATACATGCCCACCCCATACACCCAATATTTTCATATAAAAATCTTTCATCATCGTGTTATAAACAACAATGTCTTGCCTATGGTATATATGTATCCATCTATGTAGCCTATAGCCTATATACACATTCACATTCATTCGACAACACCATTCAATTATTATAACCGAACCTGGAAAATTTGCATTTTCTATTCGTCGTTTTTCCTTTCGGTGCTGTGTGTTATGGTACATCTCCGTCCTCATTGTCAATTCATTCAATTGTTTTTATAATTCTCATTCCAACTCTTTTTGCAATGGAAAAGAAGAGAAAAAAAAAATGAATTTAATATACCTTCAGTGCGGCCTATGGTTATACAAAAAAGGAGGGTTGCCGAATAATAATATTATTCTTTCAATTCAATCCTCTAATAATAAATATCAAAATGTGGAACAGACAACAATGTATGGATGTATAAGTGGAGATGGAGGACGAAGATGAGTTCTTTCTGATAACCAACAGGGATCGGAAGAAGATAGAATGAGAGTGAGTGTATAGATGCACACAAAAACCGAAATTAAAAGGTTAAATTAAACTCTTGGAAATTGTGAACTTGCTCCATCGAAAATCATGTAATCCTCGACCAAAAAAAAAAGCCGAGCCATAATCTTCTATTTGTGAAATGATTGCCTATCGTTGAATTGAATCGATCTGTAACGGCGACCGAACAATGCGAGTATTACGGCGAAATAAAAAAAAAGAATGAAAACAACTTTAGTCAGATTATTGATAGAGCCGTTTTCTGCATATAGTACACGCAAATTGTACGACAATCCCCCTAGCATAATAACATGAAATCGAGGTTTATTTTAATAACACAGAAAACCAGAAGACAACTGTGAAAATGGCTGTACAGAACTATAGTCAACCACACGTTATGATACTCACACACGTAAAAAAAAAATCGGAAAACAAAAGAGAAGCATCTCCCAAACAAAACGGTTGGATAATTTAAATGAAAACAGTAAATCAAAATTCGTATCGATTCAGAAATCCTCTAGAAAGGATTTTGGTGGGTGCGTTTTTTTTTCTGTAATCCCTGTCGGTTGTTCTCCGGGTAATTTTATTTTAAAAATGAATTTTAATTTTGGGGATTTGAGATGCTTTCAATTCAATGCTAGTCAGGATTTTTCGTCTCATTTCAAATTGCTTGTAATTATGCTATTGCACCATTGTGAATGGTTTGAAATTGAGTCAGATTGGAAATTTCATTTTAATTGCAAGTATGTCTCCAGACATAAACCACCAAATTTTGTTTCAATTCGCAGAGCTTCGATTTACCATACAACGTCTATGTTTCGCATGTGCAGTTACGTATACTGTAAGAAAACAATAACTTTCTTGATTCATTTCGATGTGAATATCCATCCAATCTCAATCAAAGCAGCAAGGTCTCGGATATTTTATATGAATACCAAAATCGCGTGACTAAAATTAACCTTGGCAAAACAAAAAACTAATTCTTGTAAACAGCCGTACAGGCAAAAATAAATAAATTACCGATACTAATCAATCGATTTGGGTTATGTATTCATATAAACTTGGTAAACGAAAATGTTCTTCTGAAAAAAAAAAACAGGTCACAAAACAACGCTAGATACAATATCCCATCAACATTGTAAAAGGAACTTGAATTTTCGTGAATTGCAATTTGAATGATTGGCTCGATATTTTGCTGCCGAGTTATTTATACTTGAGTGACAATAATGTTTTAGCCAATGGCTTATTTGAGTAATGAGTTGGCTGAGTTTTACATTATTGATACAGATCACAGTATTTGATAGGAATCAAATGCATGCACAGCTTAATACAGAGTTTTGTTAGTAAATTATTTGTTCAAAAACGTGTTGTACCTCATCGGAGGATCAAAGGATTAAGTGATTTAAATTTTACGAACAATCTATTCGACTGTGAGACTGTGTTCATCATTTCCTTCAGTTATCAATTATTTGTTAACATATTATTACTGCTTCCATTTTCCAAAGAAAAACAAACCCAAAAATCCAATATAATCATCCATCGTCTAAAATGCCTTTTGCATTCCATGTTTATTAAGTCAAAAATTGTCGAAACTTTCTGTGTTTTCACAAAATTTATAGATTACGAGTTTTGACATTTTAATCGAATTGAAACAAATTAAATGAAAATTTTACCATATTGAAATCGAAGGATAAAGTTTCGACATTTTCTCTCTTTTGCATTAAAATTTTCCATTCCGAAATGCCTTGGTTCGCAAAATATTTCCTTCGGCAGAAATTAAATTCTAAATTATTCAAATTTTAATATCAAATGACAATTACTAATCAACATCAATACAATGTATCTTCTCCGGGCCTGTCTCTGTGTGTTATATATTTTTCGGATTGATTTATACGGCAAAATGTAGGTGGGAAATGTAAGACGACGAAGATGATGACTGTGAAATGGGACAATGTTTAAAGATTATACGAGTACACTCGTATAGAATCAAATGTATACATACAGTCAGTTTGATTCTATGTTATAATAAACAATACAATAGAAGAATTATGTACAAAGAAAAAAGGGGTAAAAATCATTCCGCAACAAATCAGACTTTCCATCGACTCCCAATCCGATATTACCATCGAATATTTCCTACATATTCCGCTTACGCACATGTCCTCGCATACACACTATAAGTATACACTCAAATCCATAACACCACCCAAGTACGAACATTAAAATTTCTGCAAAGGGAATTTCAATGTAATATTACGTGGTATGGATACATATGTGTGCTGGCAAAAGGGTTAACATTTTCCTTTAAAGAAGAGCCATCACAGTGTGGCTGCCAATAATTATGGTATGGGTGATTTTGTCTAAAATTTTATGAGTAGATGCCAGATTCGGTGGTATGAGGTGGTTGTTTATAGATATGTATATTTGAATGGGTTGTATAGAATCGGTTGAGTGATGGTGTTGGCTCGGTAGCAATGGCTTATAAAACCAAAAGATGGTATTGGTATCGTACAATCGTCTCTGTTATTCCCAATTTGAATATATAACAAAAATAAATGTTAAAATAATGTATAACTCAGCCAAGCCATATACACACAGAGATACACAGATGGGTAGATGGATGATGATGAGTTGTGTTCGTGTGTTGTATAACGTTCGAGATGTTGCGTTTCAACTACTTAAGTTCGAACTGGGTGGGTAATATTAATTTGTTGCTGTGTATATTTACCTTGGTATGAGTTTATATTTTACAATCAGCTGGTTTGGGGGTATAGGCTTTTTAAGTATATTACATGTAAAATGGGTGTGAGAGAGAATAAGAGAAAATAATGTTTTTGAATTGGGGAGAAATGTTTTGAAGCATCAGAAATCAATGACATCGGATTAATGCGGCCTTTTCCAGATACTTGGGATGATTTTTGATGGGTTGCAAGTAGGCTTTTTCTGATCGAAATAAGAGGGTGGTTTTTGTGCGTGTGGAAGATATATGCTTACAGCATATACGTATTTTGTTATACGGGAAACGACTTAAAATAATATACATTTAGTGAATGTAAATTAAGCCCTTGTCTTATTTATGTTATATTTCAAATTAGAAATGAAAGAGAGGAGGACTTTTTAATGGGCTTTCGGTGTGTTGGTAAATATTGGGTGATTGCATGTTTATTGATTAGTTTACTGTAACATTAAAGTGTAGATAGGACAATCCTATTGAATTTGTATAATTTTATCAGCGTTCGCCTGATGGCTTCAGAATAGAAGCTAAGGGCAAGCCAGTTTATTTAACTTGTTGTGTGTTACTAAAAGTTATCACAAACTGATTTTTCTTATTTTTACTTTTCAGGTGAGCCATACATTTTTTACTGAATCTAAGCAAGTTGTTTCCGTGAGTATAAATTTTCGTTTTTAAGGTATCTGTTATCGACACCAATGACAAATATAAGCAACTTACTCTTGCTAGTGTGTTTTGTTAACGAAAAATGTGTGTAAGAACAAATGAAGTACTAGATTCTGAGTCGATCTTTCGAAAATTTAAAGCAAAAATGAAAAAAAAACAGATTTGATCATTTGAAGCAATTGTGATATTCCAGCCGTCTGTGTAAGGTTAATGCGATAGACGGAACGCGTAAACAATTTATTGATTATTTTCTCCAAATGTTAGCAATTATCCTTTGTTTCTCAATCCGACCGCATTCATTTCGAAAATTTAAATTTTCTAAACAAAATTTCCGTTGCCATTGAGCATGTAAATGCAATTGACATGTCCAATTTATAATATTTTCAGATTCAGATATTCAAAATAACATTTAAAATAAAAAATTGTATAAATTGTAGCAAGCAACTCCCTTTCATTCCTTATTAAAACCCAGAGTCGATATTTGTACACATATTACCCACCCCTGTCATGTATAAAATGAAAATTTTAAATGAATTTTTGTTCAGTTATAATTCTCAATTTTGAATGCAAAGTTTGATTATTAATGACCTAGATATTAATAACTGTAAGCATTATATAGAATACGTTTCAGTTGAATGTGTTTTTCAATCAAATAATACGGAGGTAACCGCTCCACATTCATGCACACAAACACACATCATACAGAAAACGAAGTAATTTACGAAAAGATGGGGATGTAGAAAATCGTTTGTATCTACCAATTTACCATTAAGAGAAAAGTATTTTCCGAGTATAATTCGAAAATATGATGGTCGGCTCTTTTTTATAAAAAGGGTAGACAAATAATATGAATGTGGTGTGTATGGAATTTATGTCATGTACGGCACATGTATATATATTAATCGGGGGATCCAGACGAAGAAGAGTAATCAGTCGTTTGGCGGGAAACATTCGGGGTAATGGGTCTTTTTGTGTGTAGTGTGTGTATGTGTACACATTTTATGATGAACTTTACAATGTATATATCACTGTGAATGGTAGGGTGTTTTGAAATACATACACGGTTTGGAGATAAGCGGGTTTCATTATATCGATGTGATTAATTGAGCTAGAGACGGAAGTTTGCATGTACGGCTACCGATGTAAAATCGGTTGCCATACGAAACGAAAAATGCTACATAAATATCAATAACCAAGTCAAAGGAAACTCTATGTACGCAAAGAATCGATGGTTTTGAGGAGTCTGTCATGTTTCATTGGATTTTGATATGAATTAGTCAGTCAGACACTTCATTTTAAACGCACAGAAATTGTCTAACTTTCCCACCCTAATCATTCAACATTTCAAATTGCTTATAGATAATTCAATTATCATTTATAGCCAATGTAATTTTCACGGTTCGTTTGTTAAATTAAACAATTAAAGACACTTTATTCCTGTCTATGTATTTTACAACCATCGACAGTGTACGAGGGTTGCTTAATGTACCTTCAAACTTTCTTTATTTAGCGTTCCGCTTCTATTTCCAATTAAAACATCGAAAAAAAAAATTCACATAAAATTATGCCGACGAATCATGCACGATTCCTTCAATTTTATAAGGTCGATATTATGTCGTTCAGTTCTGGGTTGTTATACAATTTTTTTTCATTGAAATCTGTGTTGTGTATCTACACTTTATATCTAACAAATTCTTTAATTTTTTTTCTGTGCAATTTAAATAAGACGAAGGGTGCACGAAGGGAAAAAATTATACCCTTGAGTCCACAAAGGACACACCAGAAAAAAAAAATACTCAAAATCGTCCGATATGTTTATCTATAGATTGCCTCTTCTGCTAATAAAACAGATGAACGTCCTAATTGAATGATCTTTTTAAAATTAATTCAATAGGTTTTATATGCCACGTTGTGTATGGAATGTTGCCGCAAAATAAGGAAGAAGAAATCACTCTTAAATGGATTTAAGTAGAAAAAAAAGTGTTTCTTGCGAGGAGAACACTTAGAATGAAGGATGGTTTTGGAAGACGAAAAAATTGTTGAGATTTTATGGTTTGATTTTAGGACTTTTTTTTCCTTCGTTGGGGGTTTGTGTTGAGGGTTTGTGCTCTGGTTGTTTTTCATGCTAAGTTGGTTTGATTTGATTGCTTTAATATTGGCGATTTAATGAGTTTTTTTAAACGAATCTGATTATACTCAAATCGAAATTATTATTTGATTATTTTTGGTGAATGTTTTTAAGCTGAAATTAAACGGAAATGGGATACTATCTACGCAGATCCAACAAACAATTTTCGTCATTAATAAAAAAAAAAACGCTTAGAGAATAAGACAACGCCTGATCGAGATTTTTCTTGGGGGACCACCTCTTTATTTATCGAACCGAACACGAAATGTGTTACAATGAACCACATGACACATATATTTTTCCAGTTAAATAAAACGACATTCAAATATTTGTACGCTCGTATCATGCATATATAATAACAACCGTGTGACGATCGCTCAGACTCATAAAACTACCAGATAGCTTCCTAATAAAATAAAATTATTTTATTTCCAGATAAATAAAATAATTTTTTTTTTCAAATGAAATCCAACAACTATGTCGTCGTAAAAGCTCGTTCGTAATTATTAGCTATATATTCAGCGAAAAAATGTATATTTTCGTTGACAATATGGTTAGTTTGTAACGCCTATATGATTATCTTTTATAATTAATTACCACTGCATCATGACAATTTTCATTGAGAAATCAAAAGATTTTAATTTAATGAAGAAAAAAAGACGAAAATAATAAAATTAAATATTTGCGATTTCATAAAAAAATGGCAATAAATTTTCATTGTTTTTAATCGCGTCGTCGTCGTCGAGTCCACGTATTACTCATTACACATGAAATCGTTATCTTTCCATTTATCGCTAATATAACAATTTTGAAAAACACAATCTTTGGTATGTGCATACATATTCTGTGTTGTGGCGAAGGAAAAAGAAAATTTCGCAAAATTAGGGAAATGAATCGAAACCACAGACAGTATCCACCCTATTTACGTGTATGTACACCAAAATTAAGAGAAAATTCATAAGTTTTCCATTTTACTTCAATAGCATAATGAGAATTACCGAAAAGCTTGGAATATATTCTTTAAAATGGAAAATGGGTAAATATCTAAATCCAATTATCATTAAGAGTTAATGTCTGAATACTAAAACGCTGAATTTTACTATTCGCCGATTATATGTATTTTGTTGTGCTATACATCCGAAATTTTATGTTTGTTCTAAGTGTATTTTAGTTGAACTTCTGGAGTATAAAAGTGGAAAATTTCTCTCACCCTACTCGGTGTACGTTGAAGCGCAACTCTCGTTTTCGTTTACGTTTCCGAATGGTATATATACAATTTTACCAGAAACATTGAAAAACAAATTTTCTTTTCACAAAATCTGTAGAAAACCTCACACTCATCATAGAAAAAGCAACAACACACAAAACGTTATACATTTTATACATTTTGCAATGTGCACGGATATTTAAAGAAGGACTAAGACACAGAATTAAATGTACCGAATGATTGGATAATTTGATTGGAATTATTTATACTAATACAATGACTAAATACAAAAGGAGACTTAAGTTATTTTCTTCCCATCATTCAGTTCTGTGTGTATGTGCAGATCTACTATAAATATATTCGGGGACGAGAGGAGATACTCCGTGTGTAATCCCTTATTTTGATTCAATTAATTAATTTTAAAGGAAAAATGTTACATTTTGTCGTATGGAACAGTGTGCTTTGTCAGAGACGGCGCTAAATGCGTCGATTGAATTTTCAAACGGCAAACTTTCGATTTTTTTTTAAATTATCTTTTCGTTCTTGTGCGACATTGTTGGAGCATGTAAAGAGGATAATGAGTATTAATTGAATTTATCTATTAGGAATTATAACCAACTTTCGATGAGGATAAAGCACAAGGAATTTAATTATCCGAATGTTTAATTTAATTGTGAAGCATAAAATTCACTGGGCATGTTTGTTAGCGGTTCAATGAAAGAATAATGGTGAATTGGTAGTAAGTCGGTTCTGCAATATCATTGCAGTGATATTAAACCTAATCTAATACTACTGAAACTCATTACAACCGTCAATAACCAATCTTTCATCGGTTGATGTCTTTCGTTTTCTCATTCATTTGTTCAACAACTGATTAATATTCAGTACAGTACATCAATTCATTAGTGCGGCCAAGAGTATATCACTTTTTACTGCAGTAATATTGCATATGTTCTGGTACTCATATGATCGTTAGACACATTCCACCATATTTTATGCACAACCAACGACATCGTATCCAACCAAAAAAAAAAATTATGTGATTGCGGCAAATATATCTCAATTTTATCATATCCTGTACACACAATGTTCCGACACAGTTGATAGTACTTTTTAATATTTAATGACTTCTGCAGAAATAATGACTGCTCTCTTATAATTTTTAATTCGAGTGATGAAAAAAAATTGTGTTTTTTCCCCCGTCCACATAGACATTCTCCATCCCCCCATGCTGGTATATATGCTTTCACATTCTTTTTTTCCGCACACACAATCCCCGATTTTTACCGAATCCCTATATATATTCACTCACATCTTTATGCATCTGTACGATAAATATGGATAGTGTGACATATAGAGAACCGGATTCCATATATCTATCTATAACTCTTCGGTGGTGTAGTAGCTGCTACTACACCCTTATTATTATGATATGCAAAAGATATATATCATAAAAATTCTTTTAAAACCCATTTTTCTGTTTCTGTCGCCCATAATCAAATAATTAAAATTCATGACTGGTAGAGTGATGGCTTATATGATGGCTCTTGTATCACATCTATGGGTGTCGAAGAGAAGAATCGTGTGTATGCATGGTCGCGTATATAGTTTTTTTTTTCTATATTTATGTTCCGAGTTGTGTATTCGCATTATAGGCTGAATGAATTTACATTATGGTTCATGGTCGTAACAACGATGTATGTCCTGGGAAAAGGATCTTTGTTGGCAATATTATTTTACTAGATTTCTTTGTATGGGAATAGTCATCACAGTGATCTAAATTATGTATTGAGTGACTCAGCCAATATCGTTCCTTTTTTGTTTGAAGCTCTTGAATTTTAATTTATTGTCATTTTATGTCCAGCAGACTTAATATTTTGCCCTAAAATTTTCAAATTTATTCAGCTTTTACCGTCGATGCAGTCGGACTGTTAGGATACCGTACAGTCGGTATGATTGAATTATTAATAATTTAGTTACATCAAGCATCTCCCTTTGCTATACTTAAAACGAAACCACATTTTGCTGAATCCATTTTTTTTGCTCTGCATCTCCAGCGCTACCATTTCGTCGTTTTTATTGTCTTGCTGTGGCATTTTTTTCCTCTGTGTTTCATATTACACAGCGAAACAATGAGATTGACAAATGAATTTCCCAATTTGTATCAATTTTATATTCTTCGAGCAAACAAATTTCCAACCAGCAAACAAACACAACAAAACCCCCAAATAATATCAAACGAGTAGCAGAAAAAAAAGGTAAATTGCATTTATTCATAATCCCAAATTGGAGATGGAGGGACGAGAATGTGTTATGGGGTAAAAGGGTTTTTTTTCTCTGTGGTAATTGTCTGGGCATATACGAAATTTGAATATTACATAAAATATATGACGACACAAAAAAAACAAGGCAAAGAACACATATCTCTTCGAAAATATTACCATTTTCTCTGTATTGCATTATATTCAATGTTATGTGTCCCTCATCATCATTCATATTTTTGGGGACTTTGGTTCCGGAGGAACGAGACTTTGCAAGCCCAAATATATATAGAGATGGCAACCGTAAATATTTTTTTTTAATTTTTTGTGTTTTCCATTTTTTTTTTGTCGAATTCAAACAAACCCTTTAACTTTTTATCGCATAAAAAGAACCTTCTCCATTGGTGTCTATATTCATCCACGTATTAATCTATAAAATACGAAAATGAATTTCCCTCATCTCTCTCACTTCAAATAATAATAATAATTCGAGGCGAGTTATGTGTATGTATCACCAGTAAAAATGTAAGCAAAATAGAATAGATGATGGAAAAAAACGCACAAAAAGAGCTTCGTCCTTATAACCCATTCGTTATGATGGTCATGCTATCGTGGAGAATAAGGGTGTGTACCCGTAATCATACACATCTCTTGAATTGGGAGTAAAAAAAAATATCAGTCAGAAATTGGGGATCCATATGTTCCGTTCAAATACACGCTAAGGATTGGCATAAACATTTGTTACGAAATGCTTAACCAAAAATATTGTATGTGAAGTTAAAGGATGAGAGTCCCGGATCAGCGTATTCTTTAGATAAAGAGATTTTTTTATTATTGTCATTTCAACATTTAGTCATTTCGATGGAAAAATATTTCTGTTTCATGACACAGTAAACACGTATAGTCGAATGAATATGTTGGAATTGAAAAAAACAAACCGCATCCATAACGTTATAGTCCCTCAACGGTTATAATGGCTTCAGACGATGTTGACGATGATTTTTGTGGGGAGAATGTTTCTGTTATTTTAATGTCAAGCTTCAGGGAATGGGTGTACGTTATGAATGGGTTCGATTTATTTAATTATCCCACATGATGTTCTATAGCTTAGGCATCTTACTCCTACTACCGACTACTACCACCTACTACCACTTTATAAGTAATTTCAGGTAAAAGTAATTACAACAAATTCTCAAAGTTCACTAAATTGTGTTCCAAAATACTTCACCGTAACTAAAGTCGAAAGCGAAACACACACAAATGTTTTAAACCCCCGGTAACAAAACGTAACCGAATTCTTAATACCGGAAAATCATTTATCAGAAACATTTTTCAATAAAATAATATTTCATTAATGATTGACGATGCAATTCACGAGAAACCTGTAATAGCTTTTCATGTTTTCATTTAAAATCCATTGTAAAAACTCGGAAATTTTCATTCAATTCCAATATTGTAAGGGGGTGGTGTTTTTACCATTTCGACCAACTTAACGTTGAATTTCCAAAAATGTAAAACAACCGAACAATTTTCAATGTCTAGTACTTATCTGTAAAAGAAAAGTATATATTCTTTGCCGAATGAAAAGTTTCTGGAGATGGAAAACTTTTTCAACAGATGGCTTTTTGATATTTTCATCTTGTTTGATTCAATCAATTTTACTTATGACGAGAAGGGTATGTATGGAAAATATTTAGTTTTTCTTTTTGCGGTCTATTCTTTCACAGAAAAAGCTGGTTTTGAATTGGTGGTGGAAATAAAACGTTCTACGCTTTAAATATATAGATTTGGTGCTATTACTCAATGAGAAATTTCCATTTTTGTAATTATAAAACATTGTTCGTCTACGTTGAAAGTTGTAAAATTTATTGAAAATTAAGTCAAGCATTTATTGGGTAAGATGATGAAATCTCCCGCGGAAAAGTTTTACCCCCGAAAAATTGTTGCTGTGTATAAGCTACTTGGGTTGATGCCCCATAGAAAAAATATATTCTCTTTTCATTTACAATGTAATCAGATGTTATTGTTTTCGGAATTTATTGTATGATTGAATGATTTTATATATTTGACGGAACCGATAATAATCTGGTTTACAAAAAAAAAGATCGCAGGAAAAGCGAATATCTGAGTACAATAAAACAAATATATTGTGCAATTAAATAGCATACAATTATACGCTCATAAATAGATGATCTGTGTGTTTGTCTGTCTGTGTGTGTAACTGTTTTTAATTGATAGTACAATCAAATTGTTTTCGAAATAACCTTAATTGTCTGTTATTAATAAATCTATCAAATTGAAATCACATACAATATTAGCATAATAGATAATACGGAGTTCACTTTTTTTAAAGCTCCCATAGATAAAAAAAATAATAATTTAATTACGAAAAAAATATATCATAAGACGACGACTATATGGCTTTTATCTATATAACTTTATCACGAACATCAACGACATCACAAAATCACAGAAAAAAATGTATTATTCTCCAGTATATATACTTGAATTGACTACAACATGCGTATACAGACATATTGTATGTTCACATTCACCAGTACTTAATTAACAATAATAACATTAGTGTCATTTCAAAATGTACATAAAAATAGATATTTGATTTTCCATGTGATGTGTGCTATGTTCCAACTAATTTAATCATTATAATCACCTACAGCAATAAATTTGAAATGAAATCAAAATACCTGAACACACACTGTACATTCGCCTCATTAAAATATCTAAACGATGCACACTCACATCTATATTAGATAGATATGTGTATGATTCCATCAGAAATGTGTATTTTCATCTAACACTGCAATATATATACTAGGTAGGTTGTTTGTGATAAACACCAGATAGTAATTTTATGGATGACACAGTTTATAAATATATTTCTCTGCGATTTTTTATTATTTGATTTAATGAAATATCTATAAAATCTAAAATGGTGTTTTGTGATACATTTTTGAGAGAAAAAAATGGGAGTAATAAAAAAAAACTGAACACAACTCATACGAAAATGGCGCTCTGAACAACTCAGATCTATATCCACATATACCCATACCCATACATCAGTTGATAATAAGAATTTTGATTTGTTTGATTTTGTTTGAATTTATTGTGGATGTTTGCCGTAATGACACTCTTTCCGTGCTGTCGAAATAATTAATTGCCTTATCAGAGATTTATTAACGAGATTTTCTTTATTTGCTGTAGCACACTTTTATCATCTCAATTCCATTGTTCTGTGGAGTGCTGAAAAGGATTTTCGTTTATCGAAATTGATAACATGTTATTGATAAAATTGTTTGTCGCGCAAGACAGGTTGTTTCATAAAAAGGTTCTTTTTCTGGATTTTTATTTCGAGATTTCGAAAAATTTCGAAAGAAAAATTTTTTCCACCGGCATTGGCACCCTTTAACAATCAGACCCATATCAGAAGTTATTTTTCGGAGAACTCATAAACATATTTTTGTGTGGACATACTGTACTGCTTGTTCTGAGGTAACAGATTTTGTTTTCCGTCAAGCTGTGAAACATCCTCTGTTCATTATTTATCACCACCACATTATTTACGATAAGAACCGAATGCTTGGTAGTTAAGTGATTATTGCAGAGATTAAAACGTTCGCATTTTGTTGATAAAACAAACAAAAATTTGGAATATAGGTGGAGTTTACATAATCAGAGGAAATTGTTAATTTATTGCAAATAAAATGAGCGCCAATGCCGAATGAGAAGACATTTTATCAAGCATATGACCTAAAATCGTAATTCAATTAAAACATGCAAAGTAAATAAATCGTTAAAAGTAATCGATTTCCAAGAAATACACTCGCCCAAACAGTGAGGACTCATCGAATCCAATTTGTGTTCAAACGTTGAACTATAATCTTGAGCCATCGCAAGAGCCATCAACCCAAATTACAACATAAATTCCAATAAACTAAACGACGATTTTGCAATTCCCAGACATGATTTAATTTATTATCAATTTCCCTGACACATCTAATATTACCGAAATTGTATAAATATCTGATTGAATATCGTCTCGAATGAGAAAATCGTCCTGTCACACAAAACTATGTGTAACTATATTATCCTCCCGTTATAATAAGTTAACATGGTGCGGCAGCACACCGACAGATCCACATCTTTATGGATGCGATATTCGTTTTATGTGTTCGTCGTCAGTCACTACACCTAAACATTATATTTTCGATGGCAAACATTGGAAACGAAAATAATGATGTCTCCGTTTATAGATTCCATGGCCTAAACAATTTTCTCATCCCATTTTCTATTGATTGGATTCAGCCTGATTAAACATTTGTTAAGATGTAATACACTTGTGTGTACATCTCCAAACATTTGATAAGGGTTGTTCAATTATGGGGACAAAAACAACACAAAATAATACGGGAGCTATTGCAGCTAAAAGTTTGTGTTAGCTTTGTCTACACAGATTTCGTATCAATAACCGGTTTTGTTGGAGATGTGTGATTAAATTGGTGCTTTTATTTGAGCATATATGGCTACCCGTGTATCATGATATCACCTGATGTATATAGACACTGTGTATACAAATCGTATAATGCTCACGATAAACATCCCAAACCATTAAATGCTGATATTGATGGATACAAAACCCTTCATTTATACCGGCTTTTAATAAAGTCGTAAAAAAAGTTGGAATGATTCGCTTTTTGAGATATAAATTGAAATTCGATAGGTGGTGTGGTGTTACACCATCTCATGTATGTTGGTAGATAGAATTCACAGAATTCTATGAAACAGTTATTGTTTATGTTACGACTGAATCATTATAACGAATTGCCATTCCTACGGCTAGATAATATAACTGTCGCTTTAACTAAAAGTGTTAGTTAACTGGTTTTTATTGGGATTTTCATCATTTTGTAGTTAAACTATAAATTGACAATTTCCATTGAATTTTCTGTTTTTAAACTCTTCACCGTTCTGATTCTACGGAAATGATATTGAGTATTGAGATAATAGAAATACTCCTTTCACTTCTTCCTTTTCCATTCCATTCAGAAAAGTTTTACCATTCATTCTAAAAACTGAACAAACTGAATAATACAACACATGACGATAGATGTTCAAATGGAAGAATGAAATAAATAAAAATTAAAAAAAAATTGTCAATTGTCCATATAGCATCCTCAAGTGCTCGATAATCTCTCCATTGCGTTCCATTTAATTGAAAATAATCAAATGAAAAAAAAATCATTGAACATATTTGACATGACAAACTATTTAGGGGGGTACTTGTCGTTCGTTTGTAATAAATAAATGAATAAACAAACGGAAAAAAACATTCGAGATATTTATATTGAACGCTTTTGTTGAACAATCAGGCTTATTATTTGAAGATTTTTACGCATTATTCAACAATCATTTTGAAGAATTCCAATTCTATTGATAGAATAGAAGAGATATTTCAGATAGAGAACTGAAATCTTGAAGTAAATAAATATGACTGTTATGGGATGCTGTGCAAGGGTTTATTGATCTGTACAGAGAAGCAGGTTTCGATTTGAGAGATATATACAGTCTTATGTGTTTAATTACTGATGCAATTACATTTCTTTCGATTTCACCAGTTGAATTGCGTGAATTGTGTGATGGATATTTTATGCGATAAAACGAAAACTTCGTGTCATCAAAATGATCAATTTAACATAAAAATTAAATTGAATTAAAAGTTTGAAATGAAAGAAATAACAAATTGCCAATTTCTCTCCCACAATTTTCTTCAAATTAAAAAATCCACTGAACACAATTCAGCCTGTGCATCCGGTCGATATATAAATTTATTTTTTATTTAAAACAAAAAACACAATCAATCTAAATCTGTTCATACATTTCAAAATGAAAATAAGAGTAAGTGGCCTCTATCAAAATGTATTTTAATTTGAAATAATTTCTCTGGGTCTCCGCATTTACCCGACCATGTGTGTACCATTGTACAATAAAATGTAATTTGTTCACCGTTTGGAACATGCCTTTCTGTATTACTAAACCGCATTGATATACGTAAATTATCGTCCGTTGTAAACGAATTATTAAAATTGATTTATTTATTGAATGCGTATATATATTGTCACACAGCTCTAGTCGGAGAGATAGATTTGTTGAAGTGTTGTGCCCAGTGAAACAACCCAGTGCCCAGAGCTGTTAATAATCTTGTTGTTTGTTTATGTACGTACATTTATTGATGATGTGTTTCCCACAGTATTTGAATTGACTGATTTTATTGTTGTTGATGCTGTGTGTCATTTGCGATTATATTGTAAGTCATTGAAAATTAAAGCTTAATAAATAAAATGTAAAATAAATTTCTCATCCAACAATAACGGCACATTAAAACGTTTCAAGTACGTAACAACGTTGTACGTAGATATATATAGAGAGTTTGTATATATAAATGTCGTTATAACGTCACAGAATATATATTGTGGATACATTTAGCTTATCGAAATAAGGAAACGATCAATTTAGAATATTTTACCCGACTAAACTGAACACATATTTCTCCTTCAATTTGTACAAATCATTTTGATAGAGGTATTATCAAATGTAGAGCACAACAATCACGTTGATGGATTTTATAAGTTCCACTGATTGTTTCAGTTGATTTTGTATTGGAAACGATATCATCAGCAGCAGAGTAATATTATTTGATGGCACACCAGCGTGCAGAAGAAACAATGCCGTGCATATCAATTTTGATTATAGAAATTCGCATCTATTGACTAAAACATCGGTTCTGGTGATTTGGCTGAAAATTGTGTTGAATTTATTATCTCCGAACGCTGTACGTGATACAACCTTTACGAATTGAAACTATCAGACAAACAGTTACAATTCGACGAATGTGTGCGGAAATTGAATCAATCGTAAATTGAATTAACTCTCTGATTCCGTTCCGAAAAACATACATCTCTTCCCTTGCCTTACCAATTTCCATGTGCCTTTAGTTTACAAAGTTTTTCGGGCTCGGGAGACAATAAAAAATCAAAATTGAAAAGCTCAGCATATGGTCATTAATCGATTTTAAGACACAAAAAATATCCATTGTTATGCTCAGTCAGTCGCATCAAAATCTACCTTCATTAGTACAATCTGAAATATCAATATTGTCTGTCTTTCCCGGTTATTATTCGGTGTGAAACATATGGAAACCTTTCGCATAACGTATCGTACGAAATGTGTAGAAAAGAACATTGGGAGGGTAAAAATCCTACATGAACGGGCTTGATACAGTGTGATACAATTTCATTTGAATGTTTTCCCGAAAATACATCAATTTCATTTTCAATAATTAACATCGAAACCCTTCATCATTTTCTATATTTTAATGTAAAATTACGATCCCAATCAATTATCTGTATATTTCAATATATATTACCCCCTCGCATAAAAGCCCGCATCAAAATCGCTCCTCACCTTCTATTACCGTATTAATTCCCTTCAATTCGTACAACTAGACGTATAATGTATGTATTATAGATGTGGAATAGATCATCATTTGTATTGAAAGTATACATACACCCAATTTTAAAGCTTCAATCCATATTTATTCAGAAAAATTTGCCTTTTTGCGATTTATTATTGTCAGGTTTTTGACTATTGTTTCACATATCTACGCAGAGGTAAAATGGATAATGTAATGTGTATTACGTATTTGTATGGATGCAAAACAAAAGACGAGAAAGACGAGAAAACATGGAATTGATGAGCAATATTTTCCTCCACCGAGAATCCCCATCTATACATTTACACCGAAAAAAGCTAGATATATAGACAGATAGATACACCGAAAAACCGTATCGTTCAAACATTTTATATGCATTCCCCAAAAAACACTACCTCTCGCAAAAAGATATACACGGAAAATGTTCGAAAATACACGTGGATGAGTCGCTATGCTATAACACACATTAGACGAATTGGATATAGAGAACATCGTTTTATAAGAGCTAATTTATATAACGGCGATATGGTTTCTACAATGATATATACAATGCGGGAGATGGTTGAGGTTTTTTTTGGGGAAATATTTTCTCGGGGAAGAAAATTTTCATTTTATTGTTGTGTATGACTTTCTGTGATGCATATGTGTACATACGTTTCTATATGTACATTGAAGTATAATATTTCGAAGCAATATTTCCTACCCCATCCCATTTCGGGATAATATTTTCCAATCAAAATTGGAAACCTCACAAAATATTAATTGTTTTTGTATGACTGACTGGTATGAGTTTTGGTAGTTTAGTTGGTACATTCAGAAAGAAGACCGAATCGTGTCTGTAAGATGGGATTACTTCGGGAAAATATACCATTTTCGATAAACTGGCAAACATTTTCCCGCACATAAAACAAGGAAGCGAAATTCATGCCATCCCTATTAAAAAAAAGAAGAGTTGAAATATATCCCATCCACCAATGCCATACAGCATAATATAAAATTGGCAAGGAAAATGCCATTGAGAAATTAGATGGTTTCAAATGTTCGATTTGATTGTCTAGAATTGAGAACTCCGGGAATGGGAAAATTTATTGAAGGAGTCGAAATTGTATCCATTACCAAAATATATTACAAGGTTTTGATTTATCGTTTTAAAGACGGGAAATTAATGAATCGAATACACACAGTCAGTTATTTGTATCAAGTGAAATTCATCGATTTGAATTCAGATGATGTTTAATAGCTGAGGTAGAATAGCTCAGATTTTCCAATGTTTTGTGTGTACGTACATACTGTATCTATGTATGTTTGGGCCTGCCAAATAATAGACAATAACAATTCCATGGCACAAGATATTATGACGGAATATTATTGATATATATTAATTATCCATTCAAATATAATATCATACGTAGAGTACGATGTTACGGGAAGATTTCAATATATCCAATATCATCCCGACTCGAAAACAAGACGTAACATCCACATCTGGTGCACGATAGAGAGATTTATATTGATTTGGCTTAATTGCAATTGTATGTTACCCAGTGTTAAGAAGCAATAATTCATTTATCACCCATTGTTGGATACAGTATACCGTCTATGAAAATCTATTTATATTAATTGATTTAATGATCAATAAATTTCAATTGAACTGATACGTTTTGTGCATCATCGCGTTACGGGATATGAACATTGTATGATTGATGTGTTACATTTTACATTGATATATCTATTGAGAAAATAACTGAAGTTTTGTTTTTGTTTTATTGCAGATTTTGGCGTTAGTGGAAGAAATATCAAGACTGAGAAGTGCGTTAACTGTATTACAGGAATCACACAATACACAAATTCAACGGCTCGAGGAGCGGCTAGATGCTAAACAACAACATATTAATCGACTGGAAAGTCGTTTAGATAAACAGTCTGATTATGATGATGTGAAGAAGGAGAATAGGTAAGCATTTTGAGGAAGAAATGAGGAATAGTGAATCCAAGCGGTTACAAATTTGTATGACATTTACCGGTAGAAGTAAATTTTGCCGGTAAATTTCATTAATAAATTTTACCGTTTGGTTTCACTAGTGTGGAACAAACTAAGTTTTCGTAGAATTGTCAATACAACAGGTAAAAAATTTGTATGAAATTTACCGGTAAATAATTTGTACGTTTACCGGTAAACAATGAAACTTACCGGAAAACCATTTGTATGAAATTTGTCGGTAAACGTTACACTTAACAGTTAAATTTCATAGAAATTTTTTATTCCGTGGTTTCACTAGTCTGGCACAAACTATATGTCTTACAATTACGGCATTCAGGTTACGCGAAAATATATTTTATCCAAATAAAAAAAAAACGAAACTCGGAATCAACAAATACAAGAATTCGATAAATAAACAAATTTTTTCTGTTTACTTCTGATCCTTTGTAAACATACCCATCATCCACCACTGATGTTTACAATCATAAAAACTTGAAAATATCACTAATTTGATAATTTTACCGAAACAAACAGTCCACAAAAATACCGAAAATATAAAATATCCGTTTTCACTTTTCATATACTTTTCGAATGTATTTGTTATAATAGAAAAAGGGAGACTAAAAAACCCAAATCTTTTACGACTTTGTTCTCGTTTCCATTCAATATTAGAAACCAAAAATTCACTTTCGGTATATGGGATGTTGTATTTTATTTAGACGGAATAAATCCTAAAGTCAATTTCGGTCCATAAAAACTAAAGAATTAACACATTTTGAAAAATTAAAAAGTCGGTGCCTTAGTCAATTTCAAATAACAACAGAAAACTCTTTGTATACATAAAATAGAGATAAACACGACCCCTAATATAATATTAACAACACCACCCTGTAATAAAAATTATTTTGCCGCATCGAACATATCTATGATTTGTAAGAGATTTTTAGGTCAATTTTTTTTCTGTGTTCGGAATCAGTTCAGTGCTATCGACATATCGAATTTCATTTTATTGTTTAAAGCAAATTTATTTAGCTCTTCGCTACAACTAATAATAACGCTCTATATTTTGTCTACTCACAAAAAACAGTGCACTTCGACTGGTCGATGTCTCAACCGATTCTAATAAGTTTCAAGAACTACTTCTGGAACGAACGAAAGCATTGGCGGCACAAACAGAAGCTTTGAAGTCATCGTCACATTCTGATGGTAAGTTTCGATCCAGTGACGATATTTCTACTCCCACAATTATTCAATTATTCAATCATTCAATCAACAATTGGGTATCCCAATCCCAGAGGATGACGCACTTCTACATTCAGTCGCAAACAATTGATTCTATTTATTATATGAAATGCGCGTCATTCCTTATCGTATCATAAAAGAACTAAAATTGGAGCTGCAGTCGGCGACATTCAGTTTTTTTTTATCGAGGTTTGCAATCAACAGCTGGTACGAATTTTTATACATTTTTAGGAACGTGCTTAACAAGGTACAATAGTCATTCACACAACCGTGGGACGGGTAAGAAAAACCAGTGCTTATGAGGCACGTGTCTAAATATGTATAGGAAAACGTTCAGCTGAGGTAAACTTTAATACAAAAATGACCGACACCTGCAGCACCATTGCTGATTGAATAATTGTGACCTATAATAACATAACCACCAGATCTTTTTCTTAATGTAAAAAACCCTTCCAAATCCTTATCTCCAAATCCTCGCCCACTGTCGCTATAGGTAAAAGTTTCAAATATTTTATCTCATCCACCCACATTACAACACAACCGCTAACAGTTCTTTTACATTTAAAAATAGAATTCCATTCAGACCTTCTTTCATACTCAACCAGTTTTCCACACTTTTCAAACAATTATTTTTTATTTCCAACAACAAAATGCAAGATTTTTCATTCATTAAAACCAGATACGCAACAGACATTTTTCGCATGATGTTTTTTTTTTAAATTCACATTTTCGTTTCATTTTATTATTCCATAATTATCAATGGATGTTAATTAATGATTTCTGTTGCATTCATTAAAAAAAAATTATTAATGAAATGATTGCGAAACCCTTGACCTACATTTTATAATTTTTATTTCTAATTTTTATTATTGAAAACATCAGCAAGTTGTCGTTGTTTGGAAATTAAATGTTAAAATCGAACACATTGTCATTTTGTTTGTTTTTTTCTAATTATAATTTGCCATTGAATGTGTGTTACAATGTATATGTTTACCTCAATTTGTTTACCAAACAAAACCGAACCAAAAACGCTCGTGTTGCAGGATCTCCTTCGGCCGTAGCGACACCACTCCATCACCAAAGCAATCATCCACTCTCTTCTCCCTCAACACCAATTCACACACCAGCATCGACACCAGTGTCTGGTGCTAGTTCCGTGAATAATCATCACAATCAAACCAACACTACCACTCCATCTGCCCAATCCACATTGCTTCCGCCATCGCTTCAAAATGTCGAAGCATTCGGTTCATTTCTGGGCGAAGAAATTGTGAGCAATTGGCGTCGTGGTCTAGAATTACCACCACCACCACCCGGCATTGCCACACTTCGTTCGTCCATGCAATCCATGCAACTAAATCATCAAATTACTTCACCCACTGCAGATGATCATCTGAGCCATCGTCACGACGATAAAAGCAGTCATCACGATGCCTCGTCGACAGCCAGTACACCCGTTTTACAAGACTCACGATCCGACGAACATCTAAACGGTGGTATAACGCCGATGTCATTGCCGCGATCGAAAAGTCCAGAAGACAACAACAATCACTTGGGTGCTTTACCGCACGGTCCAGCTGGTTTTCCATTAGGACTTCCATTTCAATTCCAAGATCGCCCGCCACATTTTCGTTTCGCTGAAGATCTTCAAATGCCTCCCGGTTCGATGGCTGGCCGTTTGGGTGATTCGCTCATACCGAAAGGCGATCCAATGGAAGCGAAACTGCAGGAAATGTTGCGCTACAACATGGACAAATATGCCAATCAAAATTTAGATACATTGCACATATCTCGTCGCGTACGTGAACTATTATCCGTACACAACATTGGACAGCGTCTGTTTGCCAAATATGTACTGGGCTTATCCCAAGGTACCGTCTCTGAATTGCTGTCCAAACCAAAGCCATGGGACAAGTTAACGGAAAAAGGACGTGACAGCTATCGAAAGATGCACGCCTGGGCATGTGATGATAACGCCGTTCTATTGCTGAAATCGTTGATACCAAAAAAAGGTAAGTTCCTTATATGAAATGCTCATTGTTTGTGTGATTATGTTGATGGAGTTAAGTGTAAGTGCAACGAGTGAATGTGACATCAGGTTTTACAGTTGAACGTCTAGTTTTAATGAACTTTTCTGTGGTAAATTTAAAATGATTTGGATATTCTGGTGGTATAACCATTCAGTGTTGAAAGACATTCTCGGTTTGTTTTTTTTTCGTCGGAATAAAATTTTATGGTCGAAATTAATTGCGTTGCCGAGAGTTGAGCCGTCAAGTATAATAAATTTTTATTCTGCACTTTATTAGTCATCATCATTAACTAATTGAACCGAAAATTCACTGTACGTAATTGATTCGCATAAAATTCTTTTCGATTGTCATCGTCATCTTCCCCGGGCAAATTTCCTATTATCCTTTAATGCTCAACAAAGTCCAATGAGCCAATTAATTGATACACAAAAGAAAGTGAAAGAATATGCGAGTTTATACACCGAAAAAAATGGAGCTTTTGTTGTATCGTGTTTTGTGTGCAACCAATTTTTTTCCTACATTCAAACGAAAAATTTTAACAAAAAGAAAGAAACCAGGGCATTTCATGGCTAATTCCTTTATACCTTCACTTTTTCATGCTCAATCAATAACTCCCCTTTTTTAAAAAAGATTTTTTTTTTCTCTCCGTAATTTATACCGAATTTATAGTAGGTATGTTTAATGCCAAAGATTAATCGATCACAAAATTTCCTTACATTAAACCATTGTTTGAAACAGTCGCCGAAGATGATATACATCTTTCTGACATGAGTCTGAACAATATCAAGGGGATTATTAAAATATGGGACAATATTGCGTATCGATACTATATCAAATAAAAGGGATGAGTCTTATGTACGGCATTATGGGCTTATGGATTTTATTAAATAAATATTTTCATTATTAATCGTCTATCGTCTCACAATAGTGACAATGTTGATCGATACAGCCATAATTAAATTGTCATCTAGAAAGGAACGGTCGGAATTTTTCCCCCAGTTTTCATTTCGGTGTGAGATGTGTTAAGAGTCAGAGAGATGGGTTCATTGTTTGTCTTTTTGACAAATTTTATTTAACCTTTAAAAATATCTGTCGTGACCTTCGATTTGCCTACTAGCGGAAGCAAAACATTTTTTATTGATGACATATTTATCGTGTTAAAAATGTCTTTTCATAACCAGTTAAACTTCCCACAAAATCTTATCGCATTCAGTCAATGAAACTGATCGAATCATTGACCATACACCATCCATATATATATGTGCGGTTTGTACACGCCTCATAAGTCAGCGTTGAGCTCGAAAAACACGGCACAAAACCCACAACAAAATTAAATATATATCAAAATATGCAATTAATCAGCTCAAAAAGCATCCCATACAATGTGAGTATATGCTCGCGCTTCATACACCTCTCTAAATACATCATCCAGTGTTATGCACCCATCTTTTTCAAATGGAACTTTTTTTTATTAAATACCACACCGCGTCGTGAACAGACAAATCTTTTACACTGAAAATTACATGGTAGCCAATAAATAATCTTTTCCATATAATGTGATTTTGTAGCAAGTCGAATGCGCGTCTTTGGAAACGTTTATTTTTCTATTTCATTCAATTTAATTAATCACCCAATCAGAAAGCTTGCACACACTCATACACACATTACGATACCACGGTTCTGTGAGTCTACGTTTGCTTATCATTCATTATATTTTCGAGCTGTGTAATAGAAGGTAAGAAAATGTAACTTATTTATGTTCCATCGGCCTCCGCGTAATTTTTTCTTCTTCTTATTTTTATATTTTTTATAAATGAAGGAAAAAAAATCGTAAAATAAAATACAACAAAATGATACGCTCCAACGCCTTCGCATCAAAATTAATGAGTCAGAAACAATTTAATAATCAAAAATTTTTAATTTTGTTTTGTACAATAAATTCGATTGGTAGTAAATTTGTGAGAATGAATAATGCAAACAAGTTCTACCGAATTATCGAATTGATTGAGTGTGACCGAAACAGATTTGCCTTTCTTGCTGTTTTTCGTTTGACTTTTTTTTTCATGTCGATTCGAAAACAAACCCAACCCATTTTCGAATGGTATATAGATTCCATTTTTTGATACATTCCAAACAAATTTACGACATGAGAAACAAATCTATTGACCCAAATTTCATGTTATTCGTTGGAAAAAAATATGCTCTGATTAGCATCTAAATGACAAATGGCAACATCGACAAATAAGAACATTGGGGAGTTTCGATACAACTCTATTTTCTTCGATTTTATGTGATTTTTATGCGTTTTTCACGGAATATAGACGTACACATTTTTCCAACCCCATTCTCGAAACACTGCGAAGTTCTCCATACCACTGAAATTTATAACCCTTATACGGTGACATAAAATATGAAAAAAACAGAAATCGTTCACAGTTTTGTTGACATTGTCTATCGTCTATGCGATAAATTCAGCCAGTTCTTGGTGTGAATGAACAGAAAAAAGAAAACAACGAAGAGCTCGGAGCTAGTTTAAGGTAAAGGTAATTCTATAAATTTTAGAATTTATTAGATGAATCTAGGTCTTCAACTCATTTTAACAAATTGTATATTTCACCGAAATTGAATCCATCGACATTTAGACAACGATTGTCTCACCATCCCTGCTGTATGCACAAGACTCAATCCAAAATCCTCGCATATATATTTATAGTTTTTCGTCGCTCTCCTTGTGTGCCTCTGGGGTGGTGGCATGGCTAATTTATATGTGCATGCCAAATAGATCGAGATTGAGCACGCGAAATTTTGGTGGTTTCTTTTCGTTCGGAAAAGGTTTTAAATACCCCCCCCGAAAATTGTATGCACACAATGCTTATTACGTCTGATCCTTATTTTCTAACCTAATACAAAACACCCGAAAATGAAAAATATCAAAATACCAGCTCAATACTGAATAATCAAATAGGAAAGAACACCGAAACTATAGCACCGTATAAAATGGCATTAAATGCATTCGAATGCAAACAGCGGTTTGAGCCTGGTATATATAAAAACTCCATCAATTAAATTTTTGGTTTAAATTCATACATCTCATTAAAAAAAAACTGATTTTTATGTGGTATATATGGTTCGGGTTTGGTGGTTGGGTTGGGAAACTGATAAGGCAAAAAAGTTTTTTTTTCAGTTGAAAGTTTTAAAATAAAATTTTACGATGCCGCCTTTTTGTTTTTCCTTAATTCTAAATAAATGTTGAACCAAATGTTATAAATATAACGAGTTTAGTTGGCGTGTATTTGCGCCCGTCTTTATACGATACCTAATACACAAAAAAAAACCTGTAAATGTTTTCTGCAATTCGAATTCAACCCGAATGAGTTGTTAAATCGATCCTTTTTTGTTATATTTACATTTTATTTGCTTTTATATTAGGGTAATTATTGGCAATAAATCGATTAAATCAATCAACCGTGAATATAATGCCATGAGACTCGTTTTTTTTTCCTTCCAATGTTCGCTTCATTATAAAAACATGTTTTTCTCGGCATAGCAAAAATTTATTATACATCGAACGATGTTGGTGCATGCCAGAAAGCACTTCTCAATATCAAATATGAAATTCCACACATGTTCACATTTTCACTTCGAAGAAAATCCATCCGAAATGAAGTGTTGTGTGTGTGTGCCAGAGTTCACATTCGATACAAATTAAGTTGGAAAACTTTTGAGGTCAAACGGTTTGATGATAGGTCGCGACCTGGACAAATTGCTCCATTCAAATACGATATCTTCTCAGCTATATATACACCTTTCAGTACACAAATCATTGTGTCATTGCATGTGATTATGTCGATGCAAGTTTATCTTCAATGTTGCAGAGTGTGTTTTTACAATGAGTTTTCTCTAATAGATATTTTCGGGGAATGTATGCTCAGTGTGTGTATATCTTTTGTTTGCTGGTAAAAATACACACACTCATCCTCGATCCTCGTGCATTATTCACTGTTTCATACATTAAATGTCTCATAAGTGGATGAGAAGAGTAGGAAACTACTCTTGGCGACATATCAAGAATTTCTGTCTCTTCTTTTCGTTTTTCAAAATGAAATGTGATGTGGCAGTTTCAATGTTTTTGTTTTCTCGTCTAATGAATGTTTCTAAGTGTTTCAAGTTGATTAAATCGAAATATTTAAGGTTTGATTAATGTACTAATAATGGCGACAGAACAAACATTACGCTCAGTACGCGGCGGTGTGGAATGAGACTGGGATTTATTGAACTTAACGGACTTGAACCGGAGGGAGGTTAATGTGCTTCCAAATTCTTTCGGATTCTTTGGATTTAGTCGGGTGCTATTCATTCTTCCAACAATCCAATGCAATGAATAACTTAAATGGAAATTATTTTCATAATTTTTCTATCTTAAATCATAAATATGTTTCCACTGTATATTAAACAACAGAGTGTGTGCCCGCAGTCATGTTATTATATCCGAGAAAAATGCTGTAGCGCTCAATAAGACTTTTTAATTGAAACTGAAACACTAAACATTGGTATAATTTTACAACTTAAAGAAAATGTATTTTGATCGAAACAATAGCACCTTACCGTAATAATGCTGTGTGTGAACGATCCCAATAGATATATTTTTAATAAATAAAATTCAAATTGACTTTGTATATTTTCGATTGCATAATACCATTCATCAATCTCATTTTAAAAATCGCAACCAGCCGTATTGCAATCTAAACTATTTCCTAATCGGCATCTTAATCATTTTCTTAACTTTACTTTATTTAGCTGGTGTGTATGATGAATATAGTTCATTATTGAATGTGAATATTTTCGAAGTATTTTTTTTATTTTTTTTTTCTGCTCGATTCTCTAGTTGCGTTACCATGTAACCGATGTAATATTACAGTCTTTAAGTAATAACACAGTTAACTTAAACATTCGGAAAATAATAAAAAAAAATCCATGGGAATTTTCAGAGCCATTGTTTCAGTAAAACTATTGAACTCTTACTACACAATTTATTTGATTTTTTTTTTCTTCTCGTCTCTTAACTTTAAACTACTTAAATCCACCATCATGAGCATTGTTTTAAATTATGTTACGTATATGATCATCATCAACATACACGGTTCATCATCATGCTTGAAAGATTCAAAAGTTTAAATGAAATGAGTAGAGAGGAGACACATTAACTTTGATCGTAATGAATGATTAACTCATGTCATTTCCATTTTTTTTTTCATTCTTTTTATAACATCAGTAAAATTACAGAAAAAAATGTAAATGAGAAGTTTTTGTACTTTGTGGGTATTATTACTTGTGTGTATACAGTCTTAGTACAAATAGACGAATTTCCTGATATATATTTGAATTTAATAAAACAAAATTACTTTTCTGAATCGCTTAACCAACTATTATAACACATCGCTCATATTATTCAAATTATAAACTTTTTTTTTCCATTGTACAAATTTGTTGTTGCCTCCCCATTTTAGTTTATACTTTGTGTTTGTGTCTGAAAGTATTTTTTTCCTCTGTGTAGAATTAAATTTTAAAATTTCGTTAACCGAAAAATAACACATCGTACGGGGTGCTAATATTTACCGTGTATTTATGCGCCAGTAATAATAATTAGATTCCATGTTACAATTAAACCGATAAAAACATTTTTTTTTTCATTTTTCGCTGTATATTTATTGGGGTAATTTCCATTGTAGCACAGCAATTATGTAGCGTTGACGCAATTCATATCGAAGATGGAATTGCTTTGATAATAAATTTTTGAAAATATCAAGAGAAGGACTCATGAAAGCATAAATCTTACTAAATGTTTCCTATTCCAGTTAACGTTTAATCAATGTTTTGAAAACGAAGTAATTGTTCGAAGGAACCTGTTACCATTATAAAGATGCTACAGGCCCATGCGAAAACATTTCCCTTTCCCACAAGCTACTCGCAGGATATTTTATAAGTCAAGAAAAAGTTTAAATGTCAACTCGACAGTGTGATAATCAAATCTAATTGATTCTACGAAATAGAAACTATTTATTCAGCAAATCTGTGATTTCGATCCTATCACCCCTTCTTATTGGATGAATGTGGATAAACCGCTATAAAACACTGCTCTAGCGTGTGTTTCTGATATGGATGACATTTAACTTTTTGCCGTTGCTTCATTACCGAAAAAGACCGTAGCGTTATTGTTCTTTGCGATATTTATATTTTAAAATGAAAAACTAATTTCAAATTGATAACCATCTCGCATTCTCCGACATAATTGCTTGACGATATATCTAGTATAAAATGTCGTTTGTGGTAGTATTCCATGCATGAATGATGGGGTGGATGAATTAAAGATTTTCGGATAGGGGAGGTGATATGAGATCAGTTGAATGGGAATTGTAGAAGTGGAGACAGGTAGTTGAATCGTTGGAAGTAAAATCTTATTCATAGAACAAATCTGATAACTTCTCTGTCATATCACAGAATTCAAGTCGTATGCTCATTCTGCATCTGACAATTTTGTTGATTTTGCATTTTTCTTCTTCTATAAATCGTATGGTACGTTTCAATTGAAACTCTTGTTCATAATTTCCGGTGCAGTTTAAACTAACCGCACTGCGCCATTGTGATCAATCAATCACAATTACTTAATTATTTTTCACTACGGAAACATAACCCATTTTCTCGGTATAACCGAATCAAATACTACATGAGATTCCGTGCTCGAAGCCCATCTTTTACCGAAACGTATAGATGGGGGGAGAGAAAAAAAAAACCACTCAATCTCTTACCGAACACCATGTATATACGTACAACAGCTGTATTAACCATCATTCAGCAACAGGCAAAATATCAATCCAAATTAAATTCATCAACTCACGCGACAGATTAAATTATGCTACGAAAAACCGATCTATTTTTTCGGATTCCTTTTACTCATTCCTCTCGAAAAACACATTTTTTTTTGCTAGCCAAGTCACATTTCTGATAATTTATATTAGAAATAACATTCACAAAAACCAGATTCATTATGGTTATACCAGAAATTGGCTTCTGAAAAATTTTGTTAACAAATAATTTTTTTTTGGCTGTTGTATGATTAACATATACAACCATCATCCGCCTATAATTTGGATATCGGAAAAAGGCAATTAACTAATGATGTTCCCGTTTTGTTTTTATGTCTTCTCAATATAACATACAAATCGTCATTCGCTTTATATAATGGATGCGAAGAAGACACGGCCACATCATTATTTATGATAATATTGGACTGAATTTAATACACACGGTATAAACGTTGAAGAGAACCGTCCCCCCTCATCGTGACTGTCAATCAAAAAAAAATCATTTTTTGCTTCGTAGGTATTTTTGCTCTTTGGTTCAATTTAATATTTTATCACTCCAATCGCGATGGTTCGTTTTTATTGAGCATATAAGTTGGTATAACATCAGCTATATAAGTTGATTGTTATTTGAGATGTTGATTCGTCTTATGATGTTGGTCGAAGCGGCCAGAAGATGGATAACATTAAACTTTAAATTGACAATTTACTTCCAAAACGTTCAGTGTGTGTACGCATTAAGCATTATGCAAAGGCTAAGTTCTGGTTTTTATTAATCGTATGGTTACATGTTATGTCATCTAATATCTAACATTTTTCTATTCTTATTACAATGTCTTAAGTCTAAGTTATGTATTCTGTTTGTTCTGTTGATATTTACGATGATCACTTCATCGGGAGGTTACGTCGTAACAGGTCCGATAAGCCAAAGTGATGATGTTGTCCATTTTGTGCGATCCATTGAGAATGGCCATCATCGTTCACACCATGTTCGTTGTCCCGCCATATTTTTCAAATGTGATGTATGTCCAGTACAGCGCCATCTATGGGGGAGTAGTGGGGAGTGTGCCAACGTTTTTTCCCATCCATTTATTGCTTGACATTTCTGTCTTGTCGCCGTTGGCATGCATTATATGCGATGCACTGTATGCGTGTTTGTATACAGGAATGTCATATGCTTGTGAAGTCACATTATGAACAATTTTTTCCTGATACGTTTTCGTCGCTCCACAGCGACTACCCAATTTCAAGAAGCTTGGGTGGACTTAGGGACGTTGTACAATGTACTATTTCGTTAGAGAAAAATTTCTACTATGCCAACACCGGGGATCGAACCCGGGTCATTTTGGTGGCAGTCCAGTGCGTTCACCACTGAGCCACCCGTCCCTACCGAGTTCTGGTATGTTTACCAGACAATAGATTCCATTTTAAAACGCTCGTAAATCTAACACAGAAAATTTAATCAATAAAAGCAATTTAAAATTTCATGCGTAATTGAAGTAAAATTTAATTCATTTTCCCTTTTCATAATTTCTCAAAACGTTTCGCAATTTATAGACAATTTGAACTGAAAACTACAAAACACTTCTAATTGTCTGCGCTGGTTCGGTATAGGGATTCATTTATGCTATTCCGCAAGAAATATATGAAATAATTCGAAAATTAATTTTATATATTACAAATGATGATAGACACTTTCACAGAGAAGCAACGACATTACAAAGGTTTTGCGAAATAGAAAATAGAAATTTTGAAATGCGCCACAAAGTCAGAAATTATCATTCTGTTAAAATTGACACCTCATTAAGTTTTATATCGTTTGATGAACTGCAAAATAATCAAAACAAATCTTTAACATTTGCTGGCTGTATTAGTATATATACAAGTTGTTATGGCGGAAAGTTTAATTTAACTTTTGATGAGTACACGCATGTAAATACATATCAAATGACAGACTCAAACAATCGCTGCAATTACGAAATTATATTTGATCAAATTTCCAATTTTTGTTTAATTTCTCAAAACGAAAGTTTGACTTCCACAAAATCAAGTGATGAGCTCTACTGAGCTGGATCTAGCAAATGGTTTCTTCTACAGCGAAATAAGTCTTAAAGCTAATCCAATGAAGTAATAGATTATACATATCAAACCCAACGTGATACATTAAGCAAAAGAAGTAGTAGATTTCATGATTATATCCTAGATTACATCGCGATAAGCTTATCGTTTGGTAAAACATGACGAACGAATTTTCTTTCGCAAAGAACATTTTATCCATCAACTTTATGCTAATGATCAACTAAAATCCAAAACTTACTGCAATTACTGTAGTTTTCCATATTAATAGCAGCGAAATGAAAACTCATCAGACGATAAACCTTGCTATGCAATTAAATCAATTGATTTATATACGTCCGTTCATACAATATCAGCAGTATATACCCAAGCTTATAATAAAGAGTAGAAAAAAAAATTACAACAAAACCACAAAAATTTGCATAAGTCTTTACCAATCTTCGATTAAATTTAATTGCCAGCTAGTTAATTTATATTCTACCGCAATGGGGTATGTTACAGGTCTTTTTATACACCCAAGTATATCATAGGGCAACCTACTATCGAAAAAGACTTTAATCGTGATAGCGTGACGTCATACACGTTTTATGTGAATATATACATGAAAATTCATAATAAAGAAAAAAGTTCTTTTCTTTCGATTCATATTATAGATATGCCCGGGTTACCTGTAAATGTGTATGGAAATATATCAATATTCCGTATTCGAGAATGCCCTTAAATAAAATTTAACTTAACACAATATTACTGAATATATTAACGGTGAAACTGTAACGTTTTCATCGGGGCGGGCGCGCGGTGTGGTATGAGGTACGAATTATGAATGGGTTGATTTTGTGCATGGTAGAAAATCGGAAAAAAGAAAACGAATATATGGGAAAATAAGGAGGGGGGTACACGGTCGCTGAATTATAGCAATTCCATATATTAGTATTAGCAAGTCGAATTTAACATCAAAAAACTATAAATGTTCTTGTTGTATAGTTTTCTGATTCATTACTTCATTCCAAAACCGATAATTATTCGATATGCATGGTACCACTGGTGAAAATACCTATAAATATCATACCGCAATGTTTACATGCATTGAGGTATAACTCACATTCGGAATTTGGGGGAAATGTTTTTTTTCGATTCCGCCGATTTTCGAGGGTAGATTTCCGCTAAGAAAAAAAAATGTTTTTTTTTTCGTTCGTTCGTTGGCATTTGTATATATTGCGTTTTCAATGATATATCCGAGGATATAATATCGGGAAAAAAAGAGCTGTTCACCAGGTTAATGTATGTTAACGTGTGTAGAACACGGTGCTGATTAGGTTTTTTTATTTTTCTACTTGAAATTGCGAGCCGATTATTCGGATTGTTGTATTGGAAGGAGAAATGAACATATCAGTTTTTGAATTCCATTTTATGTCGGTGGATGGAATTTATGTTATGTTGTTGTTGTTTATTTCTTTGGTATTTATATCGAAATTTATTACCACACTCACGTTTCACAATTATTATCGAGACAAAAAAAAAATGGCAAAGAAAAATAAAGAAATAAATTTTCCCAAACGAAATCGATTAAATAGGGTGAATAAATTAGAATTTTTCGTTTGTTTCTGCTTTTATTTTCAGTTTTTATTTCCCATTTTTTTATGATTTTTTTCGATATGCTAATGTTTGTTAAAATATCACAATGAACTAAGTGAGAATTGAATGTGTGACGTTGTGTATTTAAGTGGAAAGCAAATGGAAAAATTATGATAAGTGAGTCTTGACCTAAATATTATAAATTTGTGTACGTTGATCACACGTTTTAATCTGCAATCAACGGCAAGTGAGTCACCATTATAATAATTAAATCTATTACTTCTATTGTTGAAAGAATCGACTAGTGTTTGAAGCAAAATCTATTACTTCATTTGTTTTTTATGTCATTTAAAAGGCATCACTCATTGCTTATTTTTGTTGTCCTTCTTGATAACATATGACTACAGTTTCTGCAATTAAAATAACGAATCCAGATTACTGAAGAATTTATTAATCACAAATTCGCTTTCTTCTGGCAACATCATTGGATAATTTGTATATTTAAACGACCAAATATTTTCTCAATCATAATTTGAGTTTTATATACATTGTGGTTGTTCCGTATTTCCGAGTTCCGTTCTGAGCATACCGCGGTACATTATATACATACTTTGAAGAGCGGCAGTCTTAAGAGATTTCTATTCAAAGAAAACTACATTCATAAAGTGATTCGAAAAGTCCCTAAGTAAATTGCCATTAAAGTATAAAATCAAACAGAAAATCATTACTCGCAGAAAATCGTACACCGATTAACCACATCAAAATAAAATTTATTCAAATATTTTGTTAACGAGCATCTTAATAATCCACTTTATGAATGTATCCTCTAAGAACATCAACATCGTAAAAAAAAAACTTTTTTTTTAACAGAAAAACTTTGACTATATGAACCATCCTCCTCTAATTACGCAATTCGAGAACGATATTTATGTACATATTAAAAACAGTATAACAGCATAAACGAGCATATATATTTTCGAACATTAATAACAAACATCACACATCTCTTCATGTAAAATTGAAAGTATATATTTTCCTGAAAATTAAACTTCGATACGCACACATCATCAATAAATACTCGGATAATTAAAAGCATTTTAAACATTTGAAGAGTTGTACTATTGGATTGACGGATTGGAATTGGTACATTCATAAACTGTGTGCACACATATTTTGTGAAAGGATGAGAGTTCGGAGTTATGGATTGCGTCTCAAATTGTATCTTATAGACATTTTATGTATCGAAACGATTTATAAAATCCACTTTGTGTGTTTATTTGGAATGGAAATGAATGAAAGTGCTGATTTATGTGTGTACATTACATCGATGGATTTATATATTTTTTTAAATTTTATTTTTCTCTCTTTCGGTGGAATAATATGTCTATTTGCTGTGAATGAATGGGAAATTTGAATGTTTGAATGGAGTGCGTTATGATCACTTATGGAAGAAATTTTTATTTTTTATTTTGTGTTTGTTTGAGGATAGGATTACAGGAAACGTAATATATTCGGAATGAATGTTTCTAGGGCGTGTAAGATGAGATAAATCGATTCGAATCAGAGCAGAGATCTATTATATATTTTTGGTGTATAAATGAATGTACAGAAAAATTAATTAGTTTCACAATTAAAAGTCAGTACACCTTCAAGGTCTTAAAATATAAATATTCACTTTCACCCAAAAAGCCAAACAAATAATCAAAAATAAACATGTCCCGTCTGCCACTCTAAATATGCCTATCAACCTCATATAAATCAAGATATTTATACGTTGCCATTTTCATACACTTTTAAGCACAACAACAACAACGACATCGAAAAAAGAATTTGTGCAAAATAAAAACAAAATAAAAAGTCTAAATAATCCAATTAAACATTTAGCTCAATATACTTTTCCAAATAACCATTTTGGCATCGGATCAAAATCAGTATTTCACTTCTCAATATAATAATATTGTGTGTTGGTACACACAATCGCTTGTACATCAACTCAATTAAACAATGTTATTTGTATGGCAAAATAACACATATCACTCTTTCGCAGAGTAATTTCGGGACCAATCAACATCATCTCTATGTGAATATATAATAAATATCCACCAAAACACACTGTGTACTTAAAATGTTAAAAAAATAGGAAGAAAAAAAAAGAAAATTCGAACAATTAATGAAAATGTATTTTGTATTAATAACGGACAAGTTATCCTACTCACTCTCTAATTTATAATGAGTTCAATATTTTTTACAATTTTTTTTTTCTGTTGGGATTTTGGCGACCGTTGCTCTGTGAGAAGTCATGTTCTTTCATCCGTCTAATTTTCCTCTTCTTTGTTTCTACAAAGTATAAAAGGCGACAAACTTTCAACCTGAATGCAATAATTTATTGCTCGAAAATAATATCAAAAAATCAACACCTCATCTCACACCGCCAGATTATGTTTCTGATTTTCGGTTGTTAATAATTTTTTGCTTCTTCTATTTTTAATTATTTATTATTGTTTATTTGATGGGTTACATGGCAATTTTTGCATTCTTAACGACTTGATGAGATTTTTGTTTGATTTTTGCGGTTCAACTTGTGGTCAATAGACTTTTTATTAAGTGACTCTCGCTTCTTCTTCTTAATAATTCTTTTTTTTTCTGCGTGAAAATAAAATATTTTGATTTAGTCGCATGTTAATTGAACCGACGAGCACATGTTTATCAACATTCCGCGAGGCTTCTGCTGATTTCATTTATATTGTAACATAAAATTCTTACCGATGATCGTACATGACGTGGGACACCCATTCATACATATAAGTTCAGAAACCTTCTCACTGTATACCGTCGTGGTTTAGACGCACAGCTATAAGTGACATGTAATTTAACTTGCTATGCCAGTTACTAACATCACTACACTCTATACATCTAATCCTTTTTTTCGATTTTTTTTTTATTTTAATAAAAATAAACAAAAAATTAAATCCGTTCGAATGCGCATATATGTTCAGCGAACTATTCAAACTCTTCAGAAAATTTCATTTACAAAGCCGATTTTATTTTCGTTTTTCTTTTGCATCCGCTTTTCTACCATTTTTCGTTCGCTATTTAATGCAATAGAAAATATTATACTTCTTCGGAGAGCTTAGGGCTCTTTTTAAGTACTATAATGACAGAACTGCGGTTTTATCCATAAATACAAATGCAAGAGACAACACACACGTATAAATACCAAACGATAAAATTCGATTGCACTTGAGGGAATTTGCTGTCTGCAGCTCGCTGAGTCTGATATCCAGTTTACCTGATGACGATCGCCGGTTATATAACGAGCTATAGAAACGCGAATGTACAAGATTATCTATAAATTCATTTGAGTTTTTCCATTCAGTGTTTTCCTATCCGTACCACAAAATACTGCACAAAATATTGTTCAACCGATTTGATAGAGAAGTACTTTCATTATCATCGGTTCTTTTTTGTTGTTGTTCTGGAATTTAGTATTTAACAATCCGTATCAATGGTACATCCACTGCGTTATTACCCTTCTAAATGCATACAATCATTTGCATAAAAATTCTTTTGACATTCAAAACTCATCGAAAAATATTTTTTTATCCGATGAATTGCAAGTGTTTTTATAGGTAACCATAAACCAGAGAACGAAGGTAAATTTGCGAATTGTTTTTTTATTCTCTGTCGAATTTTGATAGGTAAAATTAAACAGCCTCGATGAAGCGGGTAACAGTGGCAGAGACAGAAATATGCGACATGAGAAAATGCGACAAAGTGGATCTGTCGTAAAATTTGGATTTTTTTAGCGCAACATTTTTGAATGTTAATTTTCAAGAATTCGATTTTAATTGATTGAACACAAGAAATAATAAATATTTTCATAATTAATGCTCGCAACAGATCAAACCTGGCCTGAAACAAGAAAGTCTAATTAAAATCATGTTGGGTTGAGGCTTTTGATTGATCACAGGAATTTAATCAGAGAAAATCTCTTCACATAAACTGAATCAGAAAAAATCTCAGATCTAGAATCTAGACCGACGGGATCATATGAAATGAATCAGGTCGTTGGAGTGCTTTCCTAGGTTCGTATCTCAACGTAACAATTTCTTTGGATCTATTCACATAAAACCAATTTTAATGTTTATGAGAACGAGAACATTGGCCATGGAATTTTTCGTTTTTGAAAACATTTAACAACACCGATTTTATTATTTATGAGAACACTGTCACGGGTGGCACATTATTAATCAATTATTAATATAATAAAATCATAATTTTGCACACTTTTTCACACACAAAACGAAAAATCATCACAATCAACCACATCAAAACAAAAAAAATTAATTTAGAATTTTCACAACTGTCACTTTTTCGTTGAACCACTTTGTCGCAATATGACGCAACGACAAAACGACTCTGCCACTGTTACCCGCTTCATCGAGGCTGTTTAGGTAAAATGATTTTCATTTGAAAATTTGCTGCAGAGTTTTTTTTTGACTGGGAATACCAGGATGCAATTGAACTTTGCTTTTGATTTTCTATTTTTTTGTTTGATTTTTTTTCGTTGTTGTCTGTGTGTCGATACAAAGCTTTGTCGCCTCGTTTTATTCAATTGATATTGGAATGGTTTTTCATTAATTTTTTGGTGATTGCTTTACACTGTTGCAAATTGGATGTTAGGAGACAGATTTTGATCGTGAGATTAAAACGAGAAGAGTAGATCTATGGCCATTAGATAACCAAAAAATCTTCGTATGATCTTCCCTATATCCTTACTACTTCCATCATATCCAATGTGTCCGTCAGTGGTCATAAATAACTGATAATCGTTTTGTTGGTCCAATTAAAACTTATTTCTTTGACTTAAAAAAAAAGAACCAGCTCGCCATTAACCTTAAACATTTGACTGTAAATTAATAGATGCAAGGGACGAGAAGGTTTTAACCACGACCAAACATTTTGTCTACTAGTTTGAACTTCATAATATTCCGTTTAAATTACTTTTTAGTACATTCGCCTATCGTACAAACTTTATTGTTCGCATAAACATTGAGGGCATTTTATTCATAACGCTAGGAATAGGTTAAGGTTAAACTTGTGAACATGTATTGTTATGTATGTTATGTATGGATATGTGTAACGGAATGCTTTTAAAGGTTATGTAAATCACCAATGGTTCTTCGTTTATATAACTTCCATTCTATATACATATAATGCAATTGAAAGCAATTGAATGAATAAAATAAAGTAATAAGGACATTCATTCGCCATAACCTAACAATATGCATAAATATTTTTGGTTCATATCTCCATTCGAATATCGCCCGGCACATTAAATAACATAAATTGTGAAAATTTTGAGAGAGCGAAGCGGCTTGATATGGTTTGAGGTATAAGGTTAAGAGGGTTTTCTGGTCAAGTGACATTGCCTTTTCGTCGGACGACACCCTCCATTCCTTTTCCTTTTATATTATTTTATACATCGTATATTTGTAATATCTAAAATAATCTAGGACATTTACATTGCAAGTGGTGGTGGAGTGTGTAGAGAGTGTAGGGCTTTGTGTACCTAACAACACTTTTCGTCGATCCCGATCTATACATACATGTGTGTATAATAATATGCTCATTTTGCTATGTTATGAAAGTTGTGTTTGAAACACATTTGCTGAGAGTTTATGTTATGGGATGGTGTTGTATTATAGATTGGACGACTGTGAAAATTAAGTAGAAGGGTTAAAGACTAAAGGGTTTCGGTACGAATTCAGTTCATGGGTTAATTGCTCGATAATGCAATGGTCGGTTTCCTTTCATATTTTCCATCGCTTTATACACGTTAATTCACTTATCTAAGCTTTATGAATTCAAAATTTCTGATATATATCGATGTCGACGGACGATGTGTGTGTATGTGTGCTCATGCGACCCATGCCCAACTATAAAATAAATCTCTCAAATGGTGAAAATAAATAAGAGATTTGTAACGGCATATGAGACCATTTGAGTTTCATTTCTTTTTCATCTTCATGCAATTTTCGTATTATATTATAGCCAAGTGACAATTTTTGTCTGGAATATTGCTTAAACATTAATTAGGGTCAAACATCATTAAATTTCGATGTGTGTATAGTATATCCAACTTTCATATTTCGTTCGGTTCATTTTCTCATTTCGTTGAGAAATGCAATATGGAATGGAAATGATCTGAATTTTGTGGAAAATTAAAATAAATAAAAATTTCCTCAGTTTTATTTCGCTTTTTAAATACATTCAGATCAACACAGAGCTACATAAACGCGACATTTTGGCCGATTTCCAATTACTATGTGTGTAATTTAAGGTAGTAATTAAGTTCGGAGACGATGGGTAGACATTTTTGCCAATACATTCAGCATATTTCTCAGTCTGATATTTTAATGTGACAATAAATTAAATGAAATAATTGTTATTGCTCTTCCTTTCGAGGATACTCTGACTGCGGCATGCCGTTCAGTCTAATCCAGTTCGATGAATATTTCGTCGACAATTTTCATTTTTATTTGGATCATCTCAAAAATCGTTACAACGTACTTGTTTCACTTGTAAACAGCCTACATGATGAATCCTTGAATTATACATTCAAAATTACATTACGTCTCGATTTATATTTAAACGATTGATACATGACTGAAGTCATGAGTGTTGTATCATATACACTGTATTCGCGTCTTAATGAACACTGTTGTTGTGCCGTTGGCAAATTCCTTTGTTGTTTTCACTTAGAAACAACTCAGCATACACGAAAGAATATAAAAGAATCTTCTAGGCAATTAATCTGCATTAATATTGCCGAGGTAATAATACCGAAAACAAATCAAAATACCCATGCACATTGGCTGAGTGGTACGCCTTCTCGCTAAATCACCGAGCGACTACAACCGATTCTCAATATATAAAGTTTAATTATATCGTCATCATAATCATCTCGCATAGCCCCAACAATATAAAATAAATTACCAAGTCGAATGATGCCGATGATCAGGTATATGTGGCGGAGAGCGGTACACAGATTTTTATTTTCAATTTTTTTTCCTGAATAAAATTCCACATCTTGGATGGATTGAAATAATATATGCTCTTCATCCTTTCTGTCTATCCGTTCACAGACAGAATATTCGATGAGACGAATATGAATGTGTTGTATTACATTATATCCGAAAGTGAGCATCCCTTTTCCTCCCATCTCAAATCTCGAATCATATATTTTTCGGTTATTTTCTACCTTTCGCATATCTCATATTAATAAACGAATACTTTTGATTATTTTATGCTGGGTTATTTATACCTCACGATTATAAATGGCTGAAGCATTGAAGCAAAGCCCCAACATATATAGACGATGCCACATGAATTGAATGTTACACGTACATCATATATATGTATCTCTAAACCGCATATCATATCATCACCATACCATGGCGGTTCAAAAAGCTGGCACAAGCATTTTCCAATTATAAATCGAACTCTTTCGTTGTTTTCACGTCTTGTTTTTGCATCAGTTTTGTGTTTTGTATTATTGCTAGGTTGCCCGACAGCCAATTAGTTCATCCTTTCCGATTATACATTATGTGTTCTTCTCTTCTGTGCGATATATACTGCTGGGTTTATGTGAGTTTTTTTTGTTGTTGTTTTGTGAGATGGTTCGTTTCGAGAGGTTGGTTTTGGTTTTATATATTTCTGTCTTTATATCGATGTGATCCATACGGGAATTTCGTCTTCAAATTGTATTATGTGTGCACAACTGTTCACTTAATGAATCTGTGTGTTGAGTTGTTCTAACATTCTGCTATTGAGTTGAAATTGATTAACTTATTGCAACTGATCTTGAGATTCGGAAGTTTTAAGATTTAAGGATTAGGTTCACCTTTCTTTCCTTTGTGGACTGCATGTGTCTATGTCTAAGTGGTTGAACAGATGTCAATAGATTTTAAGCAATCACACCATATAAATCACAAGTATGGTGGTAGGCCACCTAGTATAAATTTGGTACAGATCTCCTAACAATTTCAGACGCTCCAGATTCCGGAATGCCGTCATTTGGTCGATCCGAGGATGGTATGGCTGATGATCGCATCGCTCATATTCTATCGGAAGCTTCAAGCATGATCAAACCATCGCCGCAACAGCAACATCATTTAAGCCAGCAGCAACAGCAACATTTACAACAACAACACCATATGCTCAAACAACATGATGATTCAATGAACAGTAACGATGATTCCAAATCGCCACCGAATCAGTGTACATCGCCGTTTTCGCGCGACTCACAAAATCGCCGGCTGAAAAAGTACGACAACGATGACATACCTCACGACAAGGTTACGCGAATCTATCAAGAGGAATTGGCTAAGCTGATGGGCCGTGGTTCGAGAGATTCATTTCCAAGGTATGTGTAACGAAATTATTCAACTAGTGAAGCGGCTGCTAGAATTAATTTAGTATTCTCTTTCCACATTTTTTTAGTGGTGGGATGCCACCAACATCCCAAATGCCTGACGATAACATTCGGATGGCACTCGAAGCATATCACCGTGAATTAGCCAAATTGCAACAAAGTGGCGGTAACATACCAAATTTTCCAAATTTACCGGGATTATTGGCTTTGCAACAGCAGGCACTGAATGGGGCTCAAGATCTATCGGTGAAAAAGGAACAAACCAAAATGAATGGTCAACCTCCGTCGAATATCGACGAATTGAGTAAGGACAGTGAAGATCCTCGACACTCAGGCAGTGCATTTAGTCTAGTACGACCAAAACAAGAACCGGGCACAACGCCTACAACGACGGCGTCGTCAGCCGCTCCAAGTCCATTGGGAAACTCAATTCTTCCGCCCGCAATGACTCCAACTGATGATTTCTCTTCAGCCGCAAGTCCATTGCAGCGAATGGCTTCGATTACAAATTCCCTAATATCACAATCACCAGTCTCGAGTCATCACAATAGTCCACAGCGGCCGTTGAAGGCTGTTCTACCACCAATTACCCAACAACAATTCGACATGTTCAACAATTTGAACACCGAAGACATTGTACGACGTGTCAAAGAAGCACTGTCTCAATACTCAATAAGCCAGAGGTTGTTCGGTGAGTCAGTGCTTGGACTGTCTCAAGGTTCGGTTAGTGATTTATTGGCAAGACCGAAGCCATGGCATATGCTCACACAGAAAGGACGTGAACCATTCATTCGAATGAAAATGTTTTTGGAAGACGACAATGCCGTTCATAAGTTAGTCGCCAGTCAATACAAAATCGCCCCAGAAAAACTAATGCGAACTGGTAATTACAGTGGCACACCGCAACTACCACAAGGTATAAAGCAAATGCCCCCCATGCAGAAGATGATGAACGAAATGTCGAAGTTGCAACAAGAACAACATTTGATTCACATGCAACAAATGCAACAGCAAATTGGAAATAGCCAACAACAGGCGATGCTACTAACGCCGCCTGGTATGCCACCACATCACCGAATCAGTCTGCCTTCAGAAGAAAAGAAACCCATGTCTATGCCGACACACTCTCCGCAACAGCAACAACAGCAACACCAACAACAACAGCAACAACAAGCTCAACAACACCACCATCAACAACAACAACAGGCAAATGCAATGAGAGGAATGCATCAACACATGTCTCCGACAGTGTACGAAATGGCAGCGCTAACCCAAGATCTAGACACCCAAATTATTACCACAAAAATCAAAGAGGCTCTACTGGCTAACAATATTGGCCAAAAGGTAAGACATTTTCAAAGGATTTGTTGAACTGATGGCTTCAACGATGTTTTCTCTGTTAATTTCAGATATTCGGTGAAGCTGTTCTTGGTCTGTCTCAAGGCTCCGTTTCGGAACTTTTATCGAAACCCAAACCGTGGCACATGCTCAGCATTAAGGGACGCGAACCATTTATTCGTATGCAATTATGGTTGGCTGACGCAAACAATGTTGATCGTTTACAAGCACTGAAAAATGAAAGACGTGAAGCCAACAAGCGACGTCGTTCAACTGGTCCTGGTGTGCAAGATAACAGTTCTGACACAAGCAGCAACGATACATCCGAATTTTACACATCGAATTCGCCTGGACCTGGTTCAGTAGGATCGGCCGGCGCTCCTCCCAACAAAAAGCAACGAGTACTGTTCTCCGAAGAACAAAAGGAAGCCTTGCGGCTGGCGTTCGCCTTAGATCCATATCCAAATGTAGCAACAATTGAATTTTTAGCAACGGAATTAGGATTGTCCACGCGAACGATAACAAATTGGTTCCACAATCATCGAATGCGTTTGAAGCAACAGGTACCACACGGTGGACCAGCCGAACCTGTTCCATCCAGAGAAAATCAATCCGGCGCACCATTCGATCCGGTTCAATTTAGAATTCTGTTGAATCAACGGTTAATGGAACTGCAAAAAGAACGTATGGGCTTGGCTGGCATTCCATTACCATATCCACCATATTTTGCCGCAAATCCGAATTTAGCCGCATTGATCGGCCGTGGCTTGTTACAGTCGAACGAAGCCGATCTGTCTGCACTGAACAACGCATTCAAAGAGCAAATGAATGGTTTGGATCTGACAATGAGCTCATTGAAACGCGAACGTGATGACGATTTCGATGAAATGGATGCTGACGGTGATGACGATCATGTGTCCGATGGTGAAGACGACGATGGTGGCGACGGCGATGCCAAAAGTGATTCGAACAAAGAAGATATCTCAGCATCACTAGCTGCCATACAAGCCCGTACAAACCGACGCAAACCGGCCGCACCACAATGGGTGAATCCGGTATGGCATCAGGATGATAAGAAATCTGCACCGAAACCGACACCAGCCGAAGATGAAGTGATTATCAACGGTGTGTGTGTGATGCAACAAGCTGCTGACTACAGTCGTAGTGAGGAGACGGTTCGCATCGAACCGCAAGATGTCCAAGATCGATTCGCCGGTGATAATGACGATGAACGGAGTGACGATGAAGATCGAACGGACAAAGACGATGAAGCGATGAAGAACGATAAAGTGGAGGATAAGGATGATGCGGCTGCGGGTGAATTGCAAACGAATATCAAAAGTGAAGAGGATGATGGGGATGGTGAACGTTGGGACTATTAAAGAGTGAGAAATTGTGTGTTCATTAGCTTAAAGAATTAAAACAAAAAGAAGTAAATGGAAGAGAGGTAGAAAGAAAATCGAAAATGTATTAAGACGATCAAATCGCTCAAAATAAAAAATAAAAAAAAAATATTGAAATATCAGTGCAATTGAATGAATATGAAAATTTCATAAATAAAACAAAGAATGAAATAAATGAAAACTCGAAAACATTTTTAAAAGTAAAATTATTGTGATTTTTAAGAGAAACCTTTTTTTATGTTACGAACATTTTTTTTGTCATAATTTTCCTAATTAATTTGTTAAAAATAAAAACAAAATAGAGTTGTAAATAAGAAGCGGATGTGTAAACAAATTAAAAAAATCAAGAAAATTAATTAATTAAGAAAAAATCTAAATTTTCTTTCTTTTTCTGTTGCATTAGTGAAAATTGATTTTATTAAATTTTCTAAAAATTTATAAAATTGCACGACCCATCACGAAAAAAAAACGAATCCAATCGAAATCTTAGTTTCTTAAAAATCAAAAAAACATTTTTTTTGTTAGTTCGTCATTCATTTTACATTGATTGAAGGATCCGAAAGAACTTTATACCAAATATTAAAATAATTTCTTCTTTAAAAAAAAACCGTACTAATTACACGAATCAAAAAGTGTACTTAATTTTGTCCCGGTGTGCAATTAAATTTAATTTAAATGAACAAAAAAGAAAAACAGACAATTTTTTGATCGAATGGATGGCTTCTCTTCAATCAATACAGCACACACATATACTTTACACACACAATACATAAACGCCTGGTTTAATCAAAATATTATAAGACTGTTACCAAGATTATTATCAAAGTAAGTTTTTAAAATGATGAAAAATAATAAAATGCAAACAACAAAACCGCATGAAAATAATTTTTAGCTAAACCAATAAATTAGTTTCAATGATTAGCCTTTTTAAAACAAAGAAAAAAACATTTGTTTAGTTTTTTTTTTCTTTACAAAAAGAAGAAACTTAACAAATAAGCCAAATTTATTTTTTCTGTCTTTGAGAGAAAATGGTATTTGGTGTATGGGATAACGTTTAAAACAGAAAAACATAGAATAGATCCATTTATAAATATACCAAAAATTAAATTTAAAGAAAAAAAAACAGAAACAAAATAGCAAGAAAGATTATAAATTTAGAGAAAGGAATAATTTAAAGTAAAAAAATAAGTGAAAAAATAGGCGAACAGATCAAGTGAATAGTAAAACGAAGGGATAAACTAGTCCAGATTTTCTCATATAAAATAATTTTCAGTGAAAAAGATTTTTGTTTTAAAAATTTTAATTTAATTTAAAAAACCGCAAAACATTTTTTTAAATAAATTTTCGTTTTTATTTTCTTCAAACAAAACGAAAAAATATAATTTTTTGTTGATCTCACATTCACACCAAATAAAATTTAAAAAAAAATGAAAAAGAGAAAATAAAATTTAATTTTAGAAGTTTAAAACTATGAATCTTACTTAATTTCTATAAAATAAATCAATTATAGAAATGCAAAAAAAAACGTACCGAAAAAATGAACAACATTTTTTTCTGTTTTCAGTTAATATGATTTTCGAATCGTGTAAATATTGTAAATATTGCAGATACAAAAAAAAATCTAAAAATTTATATTCAAAATGTAGAAAATTTTAAGAAATTCATTTAAAGAGAGAATAAAAAAAATAATAATTTCAACGCATATCGACAGGATGGAAAGATTAAATTGAAGAAAGAAAAAAAAAACAGTTACATTTAGACTAGAGGTTTTTTGGAGACACGGAACAAACGGAAATGGAAATGAAATGAAAAGAAAATGCATTATGTAAAAAGAACAAAAAATTATTCTCTAATATTGAACAGAAAATAGAAAAAGAAACAACAAAATTATTCCACCCAATTTAAAAAACGACTTGTGAATGAACATTAAAAGGAACCATAATCCTTGCATAATATGAAAAACATAAAATGAAAATTATTTAACGAAAAATAATGAATTTAAATAAACAAAAATTAAATAAAAAAGAAACAAAAATTGTATTTAAAAAAAAAGAAAAATAAATTTGTTGGCTTCACACCCGATGAAACCCATTCAATCAATGGTCATCGAAGTGTTACAAAAATATAAAAATACCAAAAAAAAAAATGAAATTCAAATCTTTTATTGATTTAAAAAAAAAGTTTTTTCTTTCGTTTCGTTGTCAATTTTTTATCAATTTTTTCATTTTCTGTATTTTCTGTATTCTATATTAGAAGTAGTGGAGCTGTAAAAAATAGACTTGAAATTCAAATTCTTCCATTACGTGTTGTTAAACAATGAAAAAAAGTTTTTTTTCCTTTAATTTTGTTATTGCATTTTCTTTAATTTTATTAATGATTTTTTTTTTAATTACAAGAAACTTGTTATGTTGTCTGACGAAATAAAAATGAAAACTAAATTTGCATTCCAAAAATGAAAAATTATTTCACCGAAAGTCTTTCTTTTTTCTCCCTTTTTAATAGAAATCCTTTTCCAGCAAAAAACAAAATATTTGAATATTAAACGTAAACTTAAACAAAAAAAAGAACTCAATACGTAAAAAACTAAAAGTAAAGAAAGAAAAATTATACAAACGAAGTTAATGCTGTACATTAAAAGTAAAAACAAAAAAAAATATTTCGAAGATTGTAAATTAAAAACAAAAAAAAAACTATTATAATCAAAATATAAAAGATACTTATTTAAATGATGGAAAAAATGAGCGGAATGAAGTAAGAAATACGTTTAAATTATAAAAGAAGAAAAAAATAATTAAAAAAACCAAAATACAAAAAAGAACAAAATTGCAATAAAGACTTTTCGAAAGTCAATTCGTTTTATATTTTAAATATGTTTCCATTTTGTGTACACGTGTATTATCCTCCTTTTTGTCTTTTTATTTTACTGGATTTTTTTAATAAAATATTTTTTAATTTTCATAATTTTTATAAAAAGAAGAAAATTAGAAAAAAAAATTAAAAAAAAAACAAGTAGACGAATCGTGTATAATTGTTACTGGAACGAAAAATGTAATGAAAGTAACAAGATAAAAAAAGTTTTAAATTCTTAACGAATTATTATATCATTATGATTATTATAATTGAATTAAAAAAGAAGAAGAAATGATAAAACCGAGCATAGGTAGTGGGAGAGACAAAGAAGAAGAAAATTATTATTAAAAATATTATTATTATTATTATTATTATTAATGAAAGAACTACACAAAAAAGAAACAAGAAAAAACAAAAAATTTTAAAATGAAAACCAGAAGAATGGAAAAGAAAGAAACAAAAAAAATGGTTTATATAAGTGATGACCCTGTAAATATTTATTATCATATCATAATTATTATTAATTATTAATTAATTACAATTAATTATATTATTATTATATTATATTATTGTCTTCTTTAAGAATTTCTAAACTTAAATAAAAATTATCTGTATCAAAAAAAAAATAATTCAACTCTTTGCATTTTCACTTAACCCTAACCTTCTGATTCTAATGGTCGTCAAAATCTGAAAATTCTCATGGTACTTGTTACAAGCCTTAAGGATCGGGTCAAACAGTTCGAAGAAGCCACTAGATTGCAATCGGTGACAATTGCAGACCAACTTGAAACAATTAAATGCATTCGGCCAACAAATCCACCATCGAGAGTTGAACCTGTTTAGTCTAACAGGTAAAACATTCCATAGTTGCTTTTCATACGGGCGATAAAATTTTGACCGACCTGTATACAAAAAAAAGTCGAATGAATCAAATGAGACAGTTAATAGGGAACTCCAGACAATTTGGACACGTACAACAGACAGCGCCCATAGAGTCAGTCACAAAGAATACCATAAAGTATACAAATTCGTTTGACACTTCTCTATTAGCCTGTCGTAGACGGCAAGCATATTAAAAGTTTTACTATTCCAACTTCATTTGCTTCATTTGATCGAAGATTTTTAGAAATTGATTTCAGAAATCTTTTACTTCATTTGTTTTGAACATGATTTTTGCTATATAAGGCCTCATCAGTCAGAGCTTGTTGTTTATTATTGCTGTCGTTGTCGATAACAGTAAATAGCCTCAATACAACGTACACACACACTCCTATTGAGGTATTGGTATTGAGGCTATTTAGATAACAGATGACAGTCGTCCGTAACAGGTTAAGAGGAAGCACGGGGTTTGAAGCAAAGTATATAAACCACTGAAGGTCCCTCAGCGGATCAGAGTTTTTACGTATCACGTACGTATCATGTTGCAGATATTGCAGTGTCAAATTCTGTCCAAGTTCTCAAATTTGTGCAAGGTGAAGCTCTTTTTCACGAAGCAATCTACGTAGTCTTCATATAAGAATATTCAATTTGACAACAGTGCGTGTGGCAACTTGCAACAACAAAAATCAAAACCACCTGAAAACCGGTGGCGATCCACTCGTCAAACGGACACTACATGAACAAATTTCTTAATCTAATAGCAATCAAAATTGTTTATTACTCTCAGAGGCGCTAACTTGTATTTGTGAGACCATGAGACCCATGAGACCCTTTTTATTTATTTTGCTGTAAAAGTGCTGGTGTTCAGTATGAATCAACCTTCGAGTTGTGGTGCCCAGGCCTCACTTGTCCTTAGAAGTCGGCACCCCGATTACTGATTACTCTGCACATATGAGATATGAGCTATACAGTCGTCGACTTTCAAATAAATTGCTAATTTCGTTTCAGCTGTTTTTCAGCTGATTCACTCATACAAACGAAAGAGCTTAGACTTGTTTATATGGGTGATATAGTTACATGAGTTACATTTACAACACACTCGTTGTTGTGGTAAGACCGTTCAAAGATGTTAAAACAATTTATTTTGTATGAGTACATTAGCTGAAAAATAGCTTATACAAAATGCGTTACTTGTTTGAAAGTTGCAGATGGGATCTCCACCGAATCATTTAATAAGGGTTGCAAACCCGAAAAAAGTTCTAAAAGGTTTATTAAGCTTGCACTGCTTAGAAAGTCTAAAAGAAAGTGAAGATTATTGCTGTTAGCGATTAAGGTCAACGATTTTTGGGAAGAAATTTTTCCACATTTTCTTGAATTTTCCAATATTTCACTAAATCTTCTCAAAAAAAAATTCTTGGTAAAATTCAGAAAAATGTATAAAAATTTGTGTAAATGAAGAAGATAATGGGAAAACGTTTTCCTGAAAATAAGTCTTAGATTCTGGTAGAGCACTTTTTCTTTTAAATGCAATTAAAATGGAAGCATTCGGGAGAAAAGAATAACGAAAAAGTTGGTACAGAATTTATATTCGCTCGTCGATATGCAACGGAATTTATCATTTCACTTGCTGTCTGTGCATTATTATGAATATTTTCATACTTTTGGTATAACTAATTTCCCTATCCAAATTGTCGACTCTTTTTGCTCTTGTATAAGATACTGGTGAAAACATCGTGGTGCACGAAAGAAGGCATCTCCATAACATCGAAAACACCAGAAAGGTGTAAAGCGCCATCTTGTTTAATTGTAACGAACTCTGCACAACAACAAAGCTTTGGAAATATTTTACCGAAAGTATTAAGCTATATAAACAAGAGTACACATCATTTTCAGTGTTTTTATTTCCGAAGCTCTGTTCATATTGTCACAGAGTGTTTCTTAAATTTTCACTTTATATATGAAGGAATCAAACGCTTGTTATGGAATAGTCTTCACTGAGATACGAGCAATAAATAAAGAAACCTTTCTAGGTTTCATGAAAGTCATCTATTGCCGACAATGACGACAACAATAACAAAAAAAAACCTTTGTTAGTGTTCTCGTACACAACAAAACATATGTTAAGACCATTAAAGTAGTAGATTCTATCGAGTATTGATATTTTTAACAAAAGAAGTAGCAGATTTTATGACCCCATGCTATGTTTGGCATTTGTACAGCATATTTTTCGTCATAATTGTCTTACCCAAAACGTCAGAATTTGTCAAAGAAGTCTCATCAATAAAAATTAGGCAGATGCTATTTGCACCCGAGTGCAAATAGTCAATGTGAACACTATTTGCACCCAAGTGCAAATAGTCAATATGAACATTATTTGCAATCGGGTGCAAATAGTCAATGTATGAGCTATTTGCAGTCGAATGGTCTGTTAACATTATGAAATATGATTTCGCGCCGCACGAAATCAAATTTCATAATGTTAACAGACCATTTGACTGCAAATAGCTCATACATTGACTACTCCTTCGTTTCAACTAACAAAAAAACATGTTTTTCAAACAAAAAATTCATTTCGTTAGAAAATAGTTTCAGCGAATTACGTTGAATTGTGACAAAGCAGAAATAATCAATATTTTATTTTTCGGCGCTTTCCGACGTTTTGTGGAAATTGAATTTCCTCAAGGTCTCAGAAGGGCGCCTAAATATGGCGCATTTCGACAAAGGCTACTTATTTGGAACACACCAAACTCCTCCCGTATAAACAGTTGGTAGATGAAAGAATTCAGTAACAAATTAGTCCCCTTACATATTTTGTATTGTAGAAGGATGAGTTCAGTTGGAACAAACCAAACCACTTCCTTACACAAATTGTAGAAGGATGAATTCAGTTGGAACAAACCGAAATCCTTCCTTACACAAATTGTAGGAGGATAAATTCAGTAGGAACAAACCAAACTCCTTGCTTACACATTTTGTAGAAGGATGAATTCAGTTGGAACAAACCAAACCACTTCGATGAATTCAGTAGGAACAAACGAAAGTCCTTCATTACACAGTTTGTAGAAGAATGAATTCAGGTGGAACAAACCAAACTCCTTCCTTATACAGTTTGTAGAAGGATGAATTCAGTTAGAACAAACTAAACCACTTCCTTATACAAATTGTAGAAGGATGAAGTCAGTAGGAACGAACCAAACTCCTTCCTCACAACGTTTGTAAAAGGATGAATAAGGTATGCTTATTTATATAAATTGACGATGATATCTTAAAAGTCCCTAATAATGATTGCTTCGACACTTATTTATTTTACCGGAAATGTGCACATAATTAAATTAAAGCATTTCCGCAAAACAGCCTTTTTGTAAATTAGCGCCTAAAATAATTTGAGATTTCCTGTGTAATTTACGGCTAGCTTCACAGCAAGAATTTGTCAAACTGTCGAAACTTGTCAGAAATTTTGTTCACCTGAATGACAACATATTTTTTATTTGATTTCTACAAAATTCTACGACTGAATTTGCAAAACATATTTATTTCAGGAAGCTGCTAAACACAAAAATTTCGAAAATTTTACATTGGAATGTACAAAAAACGTTAAATTGTGCAGAAAAATTACATTTTCTGATCACACACACGGTTCAAGGGAATTAGTTTGAGATTAAAACTATTTGGGAGAATTTTTCATCACTTCTATAGATCAGTGTCAAATAACGGTTTCTTCTCTCAAATATTGTCAAATGAGCTGTCAATTTCACAAAGCTAACCCCAAACAATGACATCTAAATTTGTTTAACATTGAGGTTTAGCTTTGTGAAAATGACAGCTCATTTGACATCTCAAACGACATTGACAATGATCTATTTAGGACAGTAACTAATGTACACACTTATCTGCTTCCTGTCCAAAAATTACACTAAATCACTTCCTATTTAACGTAATATCACAAACTTTCAACTCAAATTTGATTAAAATAAAAAAATTACTGTGGCCATTTGACATTTGTCGAAACAAAAATCCATTGAACTATGGGTGAATGGGTGAACAAATCAAAGTGGCAAACTTAATACCTTATGTGGAATTTATGTGGAAAATGGGGCAAATCACATATTTTAGGAATTTATAAAGTGAAAAGTATTTTCGGTTTTAAGTCTTTTCGTCAAAAGACGAGACACGGGTATCTTTATTTTCATTTTTTAATATTTTCTGCAAAAATTTTTAATAAAAAACCGTTTTTGGCTTACCTTATTTAGTAGGAACACAACAAACTCCAAACATAGTTTCTAGAAGGACGAATTCAGTTGGAACAAACGAAAGTCCTTTCTTACACAAATTGTAGAAGGATGAATTCAGTTGGGACAAACCAAACTCCTTCCTTACACAGTTTGTAGAAGGATGAATTCAGTAGGAACAAGCCGAAATCCTTCCTTACACAAATTGTAGGAGGATGAAGTCAGTAGGAACGAATTAAACTCCTTCCTCACAAAGTTTGTAGAAGGATGAATTCAATAAAAACACCACAAACTGCAAACATAGTTTCTAGAAGGATGAACTCAGTAGGAACAAACGAAAGTCCTTCCTTACGCAAATTGTAGAAGGATGAATTCAGTTGGAACAAACCAAACTCCTTCCTTACACAGTTTGTAGAAGGATGAATTCAGTAGGAAAATGCCGAAATCCTTCCTTACACAAATTGTAGAAGAATGAAGTCAGTAGGAACGAACCAAACTCCTTCCTCACAAAGTTTGTGGAAGGATGAATTCAGTAGAAACACATCAAACTCCGACCATAGTTTCTAGAAGGATGAATTCAGTGGGAACAAACGAAAGTCCTTCATTACACAGTTTGTAGAAGGATGAATTCAGTAGGAGCAAACCAAACTCCTTCCTTACATAGTTTCTAGAAGGATGAATTCAATAGGAACCAACAAAAGTCCTTCCTTACACAGTTTGTAGAAGGATGAATTCAGTTGGACCAAACCAAACTCTTTCCTTACACAGTTTCTAGAAGAATGAATTCAACAAACGAAAGTCCCTCCTTACACAGCTTGTAGAAGGACAGTTTCAGTTGGAACAAGCCAAACTCCTTCCTTACAAAGTTTGTAGAAGGATGAATTCAGTAGGAACAAAACTCCTTCCCTACTGAGTTTGTAGAAGCTATAGAATTCGGCTAGATCAAACTAGACACTTTGTATATACAATTTGCAGCGAATTGTGCGAGTAGCATTTTCTATAATATAATTCGCACAGGTTGCGAACAATAATTTTTTAATTATTTCCGATAGTTTCAAAAAGTTGGGTGCAAATAGCGTTCATATTGACTATTTGCACCCGGGTGCAAATAGTGTTTATATTGACTATTTGCACCCGGGTGCAAATAGTGTTCGTAAAAATTAACTATTTAGTTCATGCAATTTAATTTAACAAACGATAAGCAAACGTTACCACGAGCTTTTCTCGTTATATCGTTATAGTATGTTACGTCAATGTTTGTAAATATTTGTTTAGGCAAGTGTGAGGTTTGCGGAACGAGCCGAAGGCGAGTGAAGAAATCCCACGTGCCTAAACAAATATTTACATGTTTGTGGACGGTAAGTGCATTTTCCCTGTCACAAGCAGTGATGTAAAGTGCACTTTACCGTGCATAAGCATGTAAAAGAAGCATGAACAAATAATTCATAGACAACATAAATATTACGTGCCTACAATACGTTCGACTTTCAATGCACACTCTCAGTGACGGTATAGCGTAAGAACAGGTGAACAAAAAATCACATAAAATCAAAAACAAGACTTGCTTTCAAACGGTTGCAGCTCATCAGATAAAGAGACACAATTTTCTTTAAAAAAATGAAACAACACACAAAAATGAATCGATTCAAATTCCGCTATATGTTGCAATATCAGTGAAGTCAATTTATTTTTATCAAGTTTAACAACCAAAATTCACGAGTTTCCCTAGTCATGTGAATTTCGTTTTTTACTTTTTCCAGAAAAACACTGTTTCTTGTATCAGGCGCTTATAAAATGAAACCGAAACGAACAACATGTTATTCTTTCCAGTCAATGCGTCGCTAGGCATATTCGTGTACACGAGATACACAACCCACGGTAGGTAGATAAATAAGTGTAGAAGAAAAACATCTTCAATATTTAATGTAAAACATTTTGTGAAGGAAAAAAAAAATTATTCAAAAAAGCCATCAGCAATGACCATCAAAATAAATATGAAAGAAAGCAACCGTTCCGAGTTACATTTTTGGTTCATTGAATGTTTAGTCGTTTGATATGATTCAATTCGACGATACGAAGCTACTCTTAAAGCTACAGTCATCTTATATCGAACGCCAAAATTTGATTGTTGTTAAAGATTCGTTCACTCAAAAGTTTACCATGTATATTACGGTGATTTATTGCAACAAAGCCATATAATGTGTGTGCTGTATAATATGGTGGGTGTGTCATTAAAGCGTGTGTTTTTTTTTAACTCATCCTCTGTGTTGTGAAAGAGGTTTAGTTTCATCCTAACGAAATTCCATTGTTGTATTCGGCTAGTTTCATGCATGCGTTATGTCCTCCTAGTATATTTTGATAAATAATTTGCATATAATATTAATAATATGAGGGTCGTTCGACGACATGAGAGAATTCATATTTGTTCTAACTTCAACTAAATCTAAAATTAAATTGATTTTGTTTAAAGCTATTGAATGCCGTCAAATGCTCGCTCACGAACCAGATCAATTAAATATTTTACTCGCTACACCCCGCGGAAAATCGTTTTACTATGCTGGTGCATGTAATAAGACTATTACATGTATAGGCAATAGCCTTTACATCACTCGCATAGTAAAACGTCGTACTACACACGGAAAATAAAGTGATATCTCGTATCACGATGAGTAAATGTACCTCGGGCTAAAGCCCTCGGTTACTTTTACTCATCTGGATACGAGATGTCACTTTACTTCCCTTGCATAGTAATGTACTATTCCGTCACGGATGCTTGCAGGAAAACTTGTTTTCCGTCACGGGTGCTTGCAGGAAAACTTATTACCGCAGGGCTTAACAAGTAAAATACCATAAATTTGGAAATTTTTATTTTGCCTTGTGTGATTGCAGCCCTCGCCTTCGGATCTGGCTGCAAGCCTCACACTTGGCAAAATAAAAATTTCCAAACCAGCGTGTAATGTACTATTCATCTACATTATAGAAGTTCTACTAGTGGTGGGGCACACATTCGAAATATGTCGATAATATTCAAAATATTTACAGCTCATATTAATGGACAACTGAAAGATTTGAATTATTTGTGAGTGAATAGGAGTGCATAACTTGCTCATAGTATCAAAATCGGAATATTTTTCAATAGACGAGTGAATATTTCCTTTGTTTACATCGAATGGTAGACGTTCCAATCGATTCCAAGCTCATTAATTTTTATAGAGTTGCATTTCCCAACCGAGTGTGATAATAGTGACCACTGATGGCATAAACCGTATTCAAATGACCGATTTGTCAGAAAGTTTTAGTGAAAATCACTTGACTATGAAAATTCCGAATAAATTCTCTCGTCGTCGGTGAAGTTATTCGAAATGTTCAATTTGCTAGTTTGGTGTGTATATAATGCGGTGTAGTATCGACGTTCCATTCCGAAAATATTTGAAATTTTTTGAATTGATGAGGAAACAAAAGCGCAGAAATTTGTGATTGCTTTTTCAGTGGTTTCAGTTCCAGCTTTTTTTTTCTTCAATTTGCTGGTTGAAGTATACCGTTTTTTGTTATGCTAGTCGCTGAACACATTTTGTTCGTTGAAAAAAAAAACGTGTCCAATATTTCCGTTGGTCTTGTTCCATTTGGTTGTTTTGATTATTCGATTTATTATTCGTACACATCTTCGCACCGAAACAGTCAAATAGCAGACAGAAAAAAATCCGTCCAATTCACCTGTTTACCAGCTCGGATTCTGTTCTCCTGGTACAGTTGATAAAATCGAGGCGTATCTAGGGCGTGTACCATAAGTCTTTCGAATTTTTCTTGTACCCTGTCTACAAAGTATAGGTTGTATGCAATCAAAGTCTGGGGCTTCCGTTAAGTGTGTACTCATACTGCAATCCCACTTTTCCTGTGCAAAAGTATTTGTAGGGCGACCCCAACAACCATTTAAAATTGGGCTATGAAATTATGTAATATCAGCACTACCGACATCACTTAAAATCACACAAATAGTGACAATATACACAAAACGAAGGGAACAGAATATCATCCCCTTTAAATACAACGAAAACATGTTCGCCAGGTCTGCTCTGTGCGAAAAGTATACACATTCGGTTCGGGTATGAACAGATTACATTCGATGAAGGTTAAAATAGCGTACGTACGACTACGGCACCATGTAATTTTTGGTGCTTTTTTTTTCGTTCTGCAAGGAGGGGTCAAATTCGTCAGCAGGCAACAGCCACCACTTATTACAGCGGAGTAATAAACTGGATTGTTGGCATATTGATGGTACAAAAGGTATTCTTATAATGTCCCCTTCCCACTGAAGTATTACCGAAATGAAGAGGAGAAGAAGATAACACTGTGTTTTACATACTCAATCAATCTTAAGCGACCGTCAGTCGTCTTCAAAGTGTATATTTTTTACTAGGCTCACATAAAACACAAAATGTGCGCAACATACACCGCATGGTACTGTTCGCGCTCCGTTCCTCGGTATTTTCATTGTTGGAGTACGTTCTAAACTGCAAGATTGCGAGCTCGGTTCCTATACGTTCACCATACACACAGTCTGATGAAGCAAATTTCTACACAGAAAGCATCACTGAACACAACCTTTTTCTCGATACATTTCACAAGCATTCAACACGTATAGCAATGCACAACGTCTGACCAAATGTAGAAAACATACACATCAACTTTGCAGCTTCAAAATCATGCATTCCGGTTCTCTCCGACTGTTTTTCATCCAAGGACATTACCATTGCCATTGCAAAATTTTATTAGAAAACAGTTTAATGCCTTGAAATGATGGTTGCCTGATACAAAGCTAGCCAAAGGTAGGAACAAGAAAATGAAAGTGAAACAAAACAATATTAGTTGGGGGATAGGGTTACGTGTTTCGGTATTATGCAATATGACAATTTCGATGCTAACATTAATTTCAGATGTGGTGTGTTTATGTGCTCGCGGTTAAACAGCCAAGTTTCCTCTAAATATATCTGTTCAGGTTAACGAACTTTTCCATGTTGCGTTATTCAGGCGGAAAGTTCTCTTTGCACATGAAATTCAATGGAGTCACTTTTATTGCTGTTATGATTGCCTGCTGATATTGGTGAGTCATATGACGTGGTTTTTGAGTTGGCCATATTTAGAAGTGGTGAAGATTATCGTGAATGCAAGGTTTACGCTGTTTCCCTTTTAAAATGTATACGTACGTTCGGGACCTGGTCGTTCGTTGTTAAACATTTTTGCAAAAATGCTGGTGGATTAAGGTGGATTGAAATACAATTCTTGAAACACGATAAGTGGAAGTGTAAGATCAGCGCAGCTGGGATTGTCGGACCTGAAGAAATGTGTATGATCTGTGTAACTACCTAAAATAGCCCCTTTTTCATAAAATGCAATTGTTCAACATAAAAATTAATTCTTCGAATTAATGGGGAAACTGCAGAGGAATGAAGTCAAACACAGCAAACTTTGGCTCTTTGTTTTCCTACTCATTATTTAATCAAAATTTTTCAGTGGGATTTTATTGATCGTGTTCACTTATCAGTATGACCAGACTCAAACAATTTTTTTTTTTAGTTTCTCCTGACCATTCTCCTGCAACAATATTTCTGTGTGGGAAATGTACAGTATATGCATGCAGCGTTTATATACCAATACCATTCACGTGTACGTTTCTGTTCTTATACAGATAACACCAACTTGTGTGTGTATCATACTGAGTGTACCATCATGGGCTAAATCAAAGAAAATGAAACTGCTTTGCGTTTATGTTAGCCTGGTAGAATCGGGTGAATTTTACGCGCGAAACTTTGACGATGCAGTGAAGCTCTGTGATGTTCTCCGCTGGTGACTTTTACGAAGGTATGGTTGGGTATAGATGGAACGTGTGTGTATATACTGGGTTTGTAAGTCGTTGTGTTGGTAGAGTGGAAGAAAATGTTTTTGAGTTGAATATGCATATTCAATACACGTACCTCAATAAACAGGGACAATACGAATGCTTTCGTACTAAAAATGAATGTAGTCGTGTAAATTGCAATGTTGCAAATTTGGTTCCAATCGCTACGATTTTAAATTTATTGGAATGACGAACCTACTGTACCTATAGACGCAACAGTAGGTACACTTCAAACTAACTTGTCTACAACCAGTGCTCGTACACCAGCCGCTTCATATTAAAATTGTAAATAAATTTCGTAAATTGAACTTTCTCCATTTTGCGAACTGTCTTTTGTAGCAATATTCGCAAACTATCTACCAAGCAGACATAAAAATTGCAAAACATTTTGCACACATTGCGAATATTGTGTTCCAACATTTACTTAAAAAATACTCACTCGTAATCTCACATGGTGCTGATACAAAAAAACACTTGTGCAAATTGTTATCAATTAGCGATGTCGTATCACTTCCATATAATACCGGTAAATACGTATATATACGGTCGCGTCTCGTTCACCTACCTATAAAATGTTATTTTGAATTTTCGAATTGATTTTTCAGTTGGTATATGTACCTACGGTACGATAGGTCCTACTTTTGGAGATTTTATTACTGGTAGTGTTACATAACAAGGGATAAAAAGATGAAAAGTAGAGTTTTTGTGTGCATTTTGTTGATCCGAGGTGAAGCCGAGGTCAATAATAGTGATTTATGCAATCGAGGTGCAAAGTACTTTATTAGGCTATAGATGTGACAAGGCCGCAGGCATTGTGTGTCATAATAAACACCGTGAGCCCTCTAAAGAACTTTGCATCGAGTTGCATAAAACGTTTTATGCCACAGACAGAGGCATCTAAAGTTTGCGAATTTTACATATTATGATGTTGAGTGGCATAAATATATTTTACATGCTACATGTGTCGAACACCGTACTTTTCATGTTTCAAGCACTACTTTCGACGCCTCGGATAGACAAAATTCACAAAATTTACTATCTATGTAATAGTATGTTACGTCACGTGCCTAAACAAGCATTTGCAAGCAGTGATGTAAAGTGCACTTTACCGTGCATAAGCATGTCAAATACTATTTCACAACACACCTAAGAAAACAGTCATTTTCCTCCCCCGCTGAACCTTAGTTGTGAAAAACGTTGTGTTTACCTAGGGAAAAAAGTTGGAAATTGCATTTTTTCGGATGACTCGGAACACCATCGAAATCCAATTTTAAACTTTTTGTTTTTCTTGTTGAACAAATAACTATTGTAATCAGCCACTTTCGAAAGGTTGTATACGCATCTGTTCTGGATGGTTAATTCCTTCGGGCAACAACTCGCGAATTTGCCTAATGATTTTGCCTAAGATCTACCGTCCACCACAGATACGAAAATAACTAATAATAATCACTCATCCTTAAATCCTGCGTGAACAAAATAATTGTGGAAGTTAATGAAGTTGATTTTGAAAAGTAAATGGCAAAAATTAGGACATTATGATTATATACTGCCTGTAGTAGAGCTTGAAGTAGATTTTATTATGTCTTGATCACGGTAGATTTCTTTAAATGAGGAGAGTCGTTGTTCTGTCCGTTAAAAAAATTCGTTTTAAAGAAAAACTTTCAACTGATATCTTTCGTTCAATTAGTTTCCATGAAATTTAAGGCTCCAATTTAACATGTTACATATGGCAAGAATATGACCTGTCTAGTTAGACCATATCTGTTGATTTAAAATCTTGTACTTCAATTTTTTTAACATGCATTTTACTATATAAATTACCATATTACCCAGAGCTTGTCATTATTTTTGTTGTCGTTATCGAGAACAGATGAATAACGTTCGAGATACCGCAAGTCCAATATTCGAGACAAAGTCATTCTTGTAGACATACTTTACATTTTGCCCGATAGACTACAGTATATCCAAAGCTGATTGTCGCTGTGTCAAGCAAAGATTCAAAAGTGCACAACACCAAAATTTCATTCATGACCTAACACAACAATTGTATCATGTCGACGGAACATTTATAACGAATATCTACCATATACAATGACACAGTATAACCTTGCGCAGAACGTGAATGAACGATGTGTTACATTCGAAACTGAATATATTTCTCAATTCACAGCACAAGTAAGAGCATTGCTAACATATTCTGTTCCCCTGTTAATTGACTTTAAAAAGTCATGGCAAAACTGGCAAAATGACTGTTAAAGTAACGCACATGACATACACACACAATGCAAAATCATGATGAGAACCGATTATCACAACTTATCGGAATATTGTTCTTCGTCGAAAATGTACGTGATGCACATTATTTGACGTTGTTCAGCAAGAAACTGACGTTTCTATCGTAATAAAAGTGACAGAATTTCTTGATTTTTTTTACGTAGCTTGGCGAATGAAGTAACAGTCAAAGGCATGAATTGATGATTACCTTTAAGTTATGGCATACAGTTCATTAACCCAGACTTCAAAGTTTTAGTTTCTTTAAAAACTTCAAACGAAAAACTTTCTCTGATAGCTTGTTACGAGTACAAAGCAACATGAACTCGAGTACCTTGGCAATGGCCTCTCTCTACTTTTATCGTTATAAATTGAGCACACCTTTCCTTTTCTTTTATGTAGTTCAACTGTAACAGGAACTCATCTTTAATAAAATTTTCGGTAGACCCATCATTCAAGCAAGTTGTATAAGAGCAAACACATAAGACGCGCTGTTTTCTTGTTGTGTTAGTGCGTAAACGAAAATCGTATATGAGATACAAACCAGCTACTATATGTATTTGATGAACGATTTCTGTACATCCTACTTGTACAATGTAAACTCGACGTGCTGATATACACCCTTCTTTAGGCTGTTCGAATACACTTTGTTCGTTGAACACACCTTGTTTCCATTCATAAATCATATCACTTTATAACCCTCCTTATTACGTGCATAATAGACATCAGTCATTGAATGCGATGAGCCATTCTACCTTCCAACAAATTTTTTTTTTCTGTATAATCAAAACAATTAACCAGAAAATTCGTTTAATAACCGTAAAGGTGGTGTATCCGTTGATACAGGTGTGCAATATCACCTGTCGTATTGTACAACAATGCTCTACTTAAGCCAGGCTAGCATAACTTCATGGCAGCTAAAATAAATGTCGACAGCCCACACACTCTACATCCACCTTTTTTTCTATCAGCTGTTGTATCGCCCTGACGAAAGGTATATGTTATTTCGTTGTGTTGTGTTTTGTGCGGCTGTAAGGTAAAATTGTGTCGATATATACATTTAGTGGAAAAAATGTCATTGAGCGAGTACTCATGGGTAGCGATTTGTTGTGTAAAAATAACAGGTAAAAACGAAAATGGAATCATGGTAACAGCTGTAACAGCTGTAACAGCTTCGTTGATTTTATCCGGTTTTCGGTTAATTTGTTTTTACTTCAATATCATACTAATAGTTGATTGAATGGTACTTAACTGAGCAATCTTTCGATGGACATCACATTGGGGCTATTTTTATTTCGACGGGTGAAACACTTTTGTTACCACTTACGTGGTTTTTGTTTCAATCAATTGAAAAATAAATTGATTCAACTGGTTCGTTTATGCTGTCGTCGATAATCATGCCTAACGTCTGAGAAAAGTTTAACAAAATAATCTTAAGTGATCGCATTGCAATTCGTCTGCCAAATTAGCTGTTGTATGGCACTAACATTCTATATTGTAGTACGGTATGTATTGAACATAGAATTTAAAGCTCCTGAACGTCTGTATATACCTTGCTATATAGCGTAACCAACTCGAATAATGATTCAATAGTATGCACTCCTAATAGCTGTTTTACCCACTAAAGGTAAAAGACGTTCATTATTAGGCTACAGCAATTTAGAGTTCAACGAATGCGATGCAAAAGGTAAGCAAATTGTTTAAACTGACCAGCAGAGAAAGAGTAAAATGAATGAATTAAATGCCATGCCGACTATATACGCGAATAAATGAGTCTCTGATTCGTGTGCCCCGTTCATTTACCATTTTATGTATAATTAATATTGAAATGATGGCAAACGTTGAAATGATTGGGCCTCCGTATACTGTGTGGTTCAACTAGTTAAACTATAAAAAAATCATTGCAACATTCAACGTTATTAGGATCGCACAATTCGCAGAGAGTTTATGAATGCAAAACAAAATTATAAACTAAATTCTCTTTCATTTGGGTATGGGATTGCATATGAGACGGGAGGTTTATATACGGTGGAATAATAAATTGAATTCAACGGGGGGGAAAAAATTGTTATTTCAAATGGCGTGTGTGGCTTGGCATGCACCACATCGTACAAGTAAAATGTATTTACACTGAGCAACAAGAAAGGAGGTCTGCAACTGTATACACATAACAAGTTCATAAGCGAATATTTATGTGTTCATGTCTAAAAGATTTTCAGTTTTACACTTATGCTACTCTATTAACTTCGTAGAACCACCAACTATGTTGCATTTTGCAACAATGTAATCAAGTTGGGTATGTCTTTGAGAAAATGTGTTGTGAGCAATTTTGTCGGTACGTTAGTTGAACGACTGAACAGCTACAATTAAATTCGATACGAAGTTAGATCGTAGTGATGACAGCAATGTAGTATTTTATGCGGAAATAATTAATTGTTAACACCAATGAAGTAGTAGATTTTCGTCGGTTTTTTTTTACCTTAGAACAAAAGTTATATAATTGAGTGGATAAACTGGGGGACGAAGCATGATCTGATAACAAATTCCTGATAATAGAGAATGTGAAGTTAATACACTAAGATTGTCTTGCATTTGGAAATCTAGATTTACCAAAATTAAATTCCAAATATTTTAGGTATACGAGACAATTCTTTGATTCCCCCCGTCGGTTCAAAAGTAATCAAAAACGCAGTTCATGTTTAGATATTCGAAAATAAATGAGAAAAGTGCCAAGTTAGGTCAATATCGGTCGTTGATTTTTGTCACGGATCAAATGAAAAGCCAACACCGATTATGGATGTGAAGCGCATACTCTTCTCCTCTCAGCAAATGAAACACAAAACCAACTAACTAAAACAGCTCGAGCGCGTAAAATGTTTTGGCTGAGTGTACTGTTTTGTCAAATGTTAATCAATTAATTGTATCGTCAATCGTAATCCGTATGGGTTACATAATTGCTGTCGTTCTAGTAGTGTAAATTTAACTAATCTTTTTTTGGTACGCACCGTATTGGCATGCATTAAATGTAGATCATGATGATGTCTGCTTTGAGAAAATATCGTATCGGAAATGTGATCGATTTTTTCAGATGACGATGATAGGGCAGCGATGTTGCTTAGAGTTAATTCACTTATCAGTTGATAAAGACGATGAGATATGCAACAAGTTGAGAAATGGGCTTGTTTGTGTCACTACATATTATCAAACAAGCGAATCGAGTTAGAGGTGTTGATCGATATACATTGGGTTTCGTGGGTGTCGGGGGTTCGAAATTCGGTCAGGATAGGATTTTTATTTACGAGTAATGGTTCAAAAGGAGTGCCAAAAAATATGTTATAAAATCCGTTTCGCCACCAGTGACAAAAAGCAAAATATAAGAAAACATAGCAAAAAGGCCACTCGAATGACGCATGTAAAAGTTCACTTTTATTTTTCTCAACTCACTCTCGACTTTTCTGACGAAATCGTTGTATGCAACTTGTTGGTAAATGATTTTTTAGGCAGCCTGCGGCCTCGAGTGACAATCTACACACCTCTAGTGCCTAAAAAAGCATTTATCACTCGGTTGCATAAAACACTATTTTAAATTCCATGACTTTATGGACCTAGTACTCAACCATAAAGTATGTCTCGTCAACGCGACTGCTACTATCTTGGTACAGTAATGTTTTGAGAGTTTCTAAAAGATGGATGTGGTGTAAGTAAGTATCAAAAGTGCTCTGAACGTGACGTGATTTGAAGAACAGTTCTAGTGAGGGAGTTAGATTGTTAATGGTAATAAAAACAAAAGGCATTAATAGACCATCAAATGATGAAGTTGCGTCAAGTGTGTTTAAAATTAAATTCAATTACACTTAAGTTTGCTTTTAATTGCAAGTTATAAGTGGTCCACCCTGTCTGTTAAATTTGTACTGAAATACTGATCGTGCTCAAAGTGCCACCAGTTCAATACACTACAATAAATCAATCGTTTATTGACTCAAAAAGACACTTCACGAACACGAACTATTAATAAGTTCAGTTTTCGCATCGTTTATTCGAAGAAACATTTGAAAATAAAGTAGAATCGAAATGACTTTACGAGTCACTAAATGATGGTTCGGTAAAAAGAGAGAAGAAGAAAAGACGAAACACGTGCTAGACGATATTCATCAAGTCGTACGGTTTGGTTTTCATTTTACGCAAAAGATTCTCAAAACGAAAACCGACGAATTCACATGAAAACATACTGTAATTTTGAATCGCTAAAAGTCCGTCGTTTTCTATTTATAACAAATCTCTTCCACAGACGTTCAGTTTTTCACGAAAACTCGACCGTTCCTTACGTACGTATACGTTTGTTAATACGTCTCATTTTCAAATTTAGAGTAAGATATAAATACATTTACAATGAAAATTTCTGTCGAATAAAGAAAAACTTTTTCATTTTTCTTTCGTTTCATCTTAAAGCTAAAATCGTACAATTTTCCGCGCAATAATGGGCAGTACACCGTCAACCCCCGACAGTACAGACGATCCTTGGTGGCCGATTGAAAATCAGAATTTCATTTTAGATCAGTCTCCATTAAATGTTGTCGCAATGGATCGACAAGGTCAAAGTGCTACTGTAATCGATGAAATTGATGAAAATTGTGAAATTAGTGAAGTTCTTCGTAGTGAAAATTTGAATAGTGAAAGTCAAAGTGAAAATAGTGAGGAAATTTGTGATGAGACTGACAATGCTAACAAAGTTGAAAATGTGCAAAAGAAAGAGCAAACGTTGGAGGAATTCAAAGAAGAGCTTCGCATTAAACGAGAAAAACGACAAAATGCTATAGCAGATCTAAGAAATGAAATTTCGAGCCTTCGTCAGCAATTAAGCGAAGAGAAAGAAATGAACAGACGACTGAGAAGGGAAAACCTGTGTGGTTCGTCTACAAATCCCGATCTTGTGGGAACAGAAGAAATATTTGAGGACATTGCCACGGCTATCAATGAATACGATGAACCACATCAAAGTCAAATATCACTGAAAAGTGAGTTGGCAAACGTGCAATTATCATTGCAATTGGCCAATTCAGAAATATTGTCGTTGCAAGCCGAGTTAAATGTGCGCCAAAAGCAGACCGACACATTGAAAGAAGTAAACGTTGTGAGCAAGCAAATGATCCAAATAAAGGAAGATCAACTAAATCAAGTGATTTGCAATTTTGACCATTGAAATTTCGCAAAAATAATTTCGACAAATTTCTCCTTTGCAGCTTCGCGATAAATTGAAGACAATCGAAGAATCACTAGCCGATCGAGAGTTGAAACTTATGTCGGAGAGCTTGAGGCAAGAGTATGACCGTCAGCTTGCAAATATTCGAAATTTGAGAAGTTTGTATGAAGAAAGAGCTCGCGTGAGTGCAGCAGAAAGGGAGAATTTGAATCGACAGTTGGACACAAAAAAGGCGGAATTGGAAGCAGAAACTGAAAAGTAAGTGATGCGCAATGGACCCTTTCTTTTAATAACATTGAGACGAATAACACTTTCTTACGCCTCTAAAAGACAATTTTCTTGGATCGATTAAAAATAAATTTTATGAAAGTATCTTGACCTATTGAAGTAATTGAAAGAATTCAAAGAGCAACGAATGAATGAAATGTTAAATTGAATGTGGTGAGTGAATGAGGATTTGAACTTAAAAAACAATGATTTCTAGCTATGACATAAAGCCAAGTTAAGCTGTTTTGTTGGATTTTTCCAGCTTTTTACTCTCTTTAAAAAAATGCTTTCATGTCCAGACATCCAGCAAACATTTAACCGAAATGTTTAGAGCGATTTTTCCTTCAACGCACCGTTTGTTTTATGTCTTCATCTACAACGAAGTTTCGAAATTCGGCGTGCATACAAAGTAATTAAAAATGAAAAGTTAAACGCAGCTACCGAATCTTTAAAGTATAAATATTTACAAAGAACAACGCAAATATTTTCTTTATTCACATTTATGTTGCATCAACACATGTACACATTTTAATCGACATAATTTATTCGAAATGGTATATGGACGACGCATAAAAAAGAAAATCTCAAACATTTTCCTCGATTTTATTTTCATTTTTTTTTTTAAAGAAAACTGTACTCTATCCGTACGGCGACACGACTAGTACCTATCGTTGTAAATATATATTGACTTTCGCCACAGTTTTTTTTCTTCTTCGCATTCTATATAACACAAGCAGAAAATGAGAATCGAATTCTTGTTGTTTTTTTAAATAAAAATCTTCTGTCAGTCACCGTGTTATTTCTGTGTTATGTCTCATTGTGTGGTTGAAGCGGTGGTGTTTTGTTATTTATTTTAAAATAGTAATTGCAATTAAAGAAACGAATAAGATTAAATTTTCTTATCTGACGAATTCTTTTCTTAAATTCTTTAATTGCACGGGTTGATTCTACAGGTTGATTCATATTATCAATTTTAGTTTTAGTTAAAAATAAATTTCCTGCAGAGAATTCGCACAAAGAAAATTTAGTTAATCGGAAGCGACTATTTTTAGGAAAACATTTTCCCAATTTTCCAATATTTCTCAACACTCTCTAAAACATTTTTTGCGACAACAGGGAACATTTTGAGGAACAACTCATTTAAGAAAAATTGGAAAACGCTTTCCCAAAAGAAGTTGCCTGATTATGGTTAATAGTCCTCATAGTCATCTCAAATTGTATTTGAAAAGAAAAAATTGATTTAATTTTACATTAAGTCGACTCCTTATTACAATGACTCAAAAACTCATTTAAAATTTCACACCAAACCGTAACGAAATTTTGAAGTGGATTTTCCATGCGTGGCAAGTCATTTCCCATTTTCACTCAATCAACAAATTCATTTTTCACTACCGTTACCACAGTTTCTCTTTTTCCAAGTATTTTTTGCTTTTAATAATTCCAAAATAGCAACGGCTAATGGTTTCCATTTAATGTGGACATGATGCAATAGGATGATTTCACTTTTTTTGAATTAATAGATCCGAATAGATCCCGGGAATACCAATAGCACATTGCAACACAAGGACTATAATTTGATATCTCGAATCTATATGCATTGTTAAATAGTTAAACAAAGCCATACCGAGCCATACACTTACATACATCTACTTCATCTGTTAACGACAGCGATGACAAAAATAATAATTCTACTCCTGCTTACACTGTCTTTTATAGCAAAATAAATGTTACAACAAACGAAGTAAAAGATCTGTTGAAAATACTTAGATCAAACGAAGTAATAGATTCAACAATTATACTGACGGCGATATGCTTGCCGTTTGCAATATACTAATAATGCCTGAGTCCTCTGAGTTTAATTAACATTTTACAAACGGAAAGAGTATCGTCGTAATCATTTACTTCTCAGAAAATGTTTTTCCGTTGAACAGAACACTAACCAAAGCTCATTATGTCTATCATCTCATCGCTGTGCTAACAGTTATGAATATGTGCAATTGTGCATGGAATAAAAACACTTTCAGCCTCACTACCAATAGAGTTATACTAAAGGTGAAACCAATATTACTTATCATTTCAGAAGTACAGATTTAGCTGAAAGGGTAGCAACATTGGAAGCAGATTTGCAAAAAACAATTGACGAATTGAATTCAACGAAAGATGAACTCAGTGAATACAAATCCGAAAACCGTGAACTTCACGAGGAAATGAAAGTCATAAATGAAGTGAGGGGTTTGGAAATTAAGCTCTCGTAATCATCCAATTAAATTGCGAATCGATCTCTCATTCCAGCTGTTCAGTCAATTGTTAATGGGTTTCAATGGTGGCAACGATATTAACATCGACAAACTTTCGAATATGCTTGAGGACAATCGAGATCTTTTGAATGATATCACGAAGCGGGAAACTTGTAAGGACGGTGCAGCTGCGATACCAAAATTGCTGTTCGATTTGGTAACGCAAGCTGAAGAAAATTTTTTGAGCAAAGACGAAGCAAGCAGTTCAAATGTGGAACAAAATGTTGAGGAAGGGGCATCCGGACAATCGAATGTGTCAACAGCTCAAGAAATATGCCACAATTTACCGAAGGTTTGGAAGGTGCTGATTGAATTGTTGAATCACCAGAAAACTGAACAAGTTTCATTCACTGTGAGTTAGGATAACTTTGAGAAAATATTCATTTTGTAAACGAAAACTATTCGACAGGAGAACGGTGAAAGTGAGGAATGTTACAACTCGGTACAAACACCGACAGGTCCAAAATTGGTTCTGAGCGTCAGCAAGACGTATATCAGGCTAAAGGTAAATATTTTAACTTGACTTGGTTCAAATTTATTGGCATTCTCTATCATCCAAATTGTTTCAGGATCTCATTCTGGAGAAAAAATTCCTTCAAAAGGAAACAAATAAATTGAAGAACTTGAACAATCACCTGGAGCACAGATTAAGTCATCAGGAAAAACGCCTAGGGGCCGTCACTATCGAGCTCAATAAGACATGGAACCTAGTTGGTAAAATGCAGGTAAAATGAGATTTTTGTCTAAGAAAGTCGTAGAAGGCAACTGATTTTCCGTTATTTAGCGACAACATCGTCAACTGCATACACATGAGCAAGTTCTACGTTATCAATTGCAGCAGAAGCGTCGCATGTTGAATGAATTAAAAGACGAATTGGAATACTGCCGTCGCAAATGGGCACTAGCTCGCGAAAAGAATAACGAATCTCAAAGTCAGTGGAACGATCTGCGATCCGAATTCGCCAAACGTAAGCAACAGGACGCTAACAACTCCGGAGAAAGTGGATACAGTGATGAGCCAGTATCCGATGATGATGATAATTCGGATAACGAACCACTAAAGTCGAAAAATGAGCGAGTCGTAGAGTCAGATTTGGGTTCGTCATCGAAAAATTCGACTAGAGTGAGAAGCGTTTCGCCAGTCCGAAACGAACCATCGAAAAAGGCAGAGGAGAGTGTAACACCACCAATTGCCACATTATCCACCCAAGTGTTTCAAACCACAACGGAAATTGTGCCGCCGAATTTAACCTTAGAGGCATCAGTTGTTACTAAGCCTGTAGAGAGCTTAGATTTGAAATATGCCGCTAGTGCATCCGTTGTGGTACCACAGACTGTGACAAAGATTACTGTAAACAATGTTTCATCTGAGGGGCCTTCAACATCTAATAGCGGGGTCAGACCAAAATGTGTCGACGAAATTCGCCCGAGATTGTCTAGGGAAATTAGAAAGAAATCAACAAAAGTCAAGGAAAAACGAAAAGGTGAAGAGACTCTAGAAGAAATGTTCTTTAGACTTAGCGGACAGGAGCCACCACAACATGAAGACTCTTCAAATGATGAGGAAGACGATGACGAAGAACTCGACGACAAATCGAAAAATGACCAAGCAACAATACTCGAAGACGATGTTCTACAAGTAAATCCACCTGCTCAGGTCTGTCCACCAATTCAGGTCGACGAATCACCTAATCCCGAAGATATTTCTAATGTGATTTTATCGGAAGAGGACGAAGAGCGCCGTGTACAGCGAGCAGCTAGATTCAAGCGATTGGAAGAACAATGTCAACAACTCATAACTCAAGTAATTAACAATTCAACTCGGGGCGACGAATTAAATTCACATTTGGACAACGTTCAGCGACGGTTCACTCCTTTGAGAGAAAGTAGTAAATCTATCGACAAAACTGATGAAGAAGGAGCTGCAGGATGTTCCACAGAGACGGTTTCCAAAGACGACATGGCAGGCCTAACTCAAAAGGAACAAGAATATACATCCAGGAGAGCTGAACGTCTGAAACGGTTGGAGGAAGAATGCAAAGAATTCTTGAACAAACGAAACCAATCCAAGCTTCGTGCCAACGAAATGAGCAACAAATTGGATAAATTACATCAACGGTATGGATCACAAGAGAGCTCCGAAGCCACCACATCTGAAACCAAAGAGGTTGTACTAACCGAGACGGAAGAGGCGTACACAGCTAGACGAGCAGAAAGACTAAAAAGGCTGGAACAACAGAGTGCTGAATTATTGGACAGAATGGCCCAGTCATCCAGCAGAGCAAAAAATATCGAAACTTCGTTAGATGCTTTGCATAGTAAATTTGGAGACAAGGAACCTGGTGGTGAAACAAGTAAAACTGATACGGAAACCGTTGAAGAATGTAATCTTAATGAAGCAACATTATGTGTTAATGATATGGCTTCAGGTATATCTGAAGAGAGTATGCCTGCATTACTACACTCGCCTGTGAATGGTGAAGCTTTTACCGAAGAATTAGATCATGATGTTACCGAGGCCGAAGATTTGCCTTCAGTAGCTGAGAATATAACTGACTAACCAATTTAATACTCAAGACTCTATAATTGTTAATTGAAACCCTAAGATACGGGAAGTGTTTTCAACAATTTAATAAATTTATTTTGTAACAATTGAATTATGAGAATGATATTTGAAACAATAAATGGTTTGGAATATGTCTGAAAAAATGATTTTTTAAACTAAACAGAACATAGAGAAGTTGGTAACTCCACAAGAGATTATACTTACACCACTTAAACATCGAACTATTGTAGTGATGATCGTTACAGGACTCAACTGTAATAGGTTCGTTCCAAGTTACGGTAACAACAGAACAATGACGTACCGAAAATATCCAATATCATCCACAGATACCTAACCTCAACTATTTTCGACCAAATTGCAATTTTTCGTGAAATTGATTCTTGAAAATTCTCAAAATACGAAAATTACCGAAACTCGTGAAAAGCCTTGATTTGCTTCATTTCAGATTTCAGTGGAACACTGAAGAATCTTAAAGCTCCCGAAAACTCTTTTGTGTAACATGGCAGTTGAGTCTTCAATTCGCTGAATCTATGTCAACGTTATGTTGAGGACTTTATAAATTCTGGAGAATCTACAACATTTCCTCTAAGTTGTAGTGACATCAGAAATTTTATTGTCACTCTTGAAATAACGGATCCAACAAGCCTTAGGCTCAGTCATCTATTTTGAGGTAAGCTTGTCGCCCAAAACCACTTACAGTGGAGGTGTGACGCAAATCCTTTTATCCTCTCACAAAATAACTGATATCGCTTACAGCTTCGACTCGCAAAAAAAAAAAATAGCAAAAACATTTTGCGTTTCCAGTTTTTTTTAGGATGTATTTTTCCCTATAAATGATGGAATTTGTTTATGTACATACTGTCCGTTTGACAAGAGGATCGCCACGGTTCAGCAGGGGATTTTGAACATTTGTTTTTTACACGTTGGCACACGTGCTCTTGTCAGATTCAAGATTCTTTTTACGAAGGTTACGCTGATTATACTTTGTGAAAAAGGCCAATACCTTGCAAATATGTCACATCTTGGACAGAATTTGACACTGCAATATCTGCAGCATGAAAAAACTAAATGTTCGAAACCCCCTGAAACCCCGTGCTTCCACCTACGTAATATACACAAACTAGGTGAGCCAATCTTAATTTATTTTAACCTGTCATAGACGGCAAGCATATTAACAGTTTTACTATCTGATCAATTACTTCATTTGATGGAAGATTTTCAGAGATTGATTTCAGAAATCTTTTACTTCATTTGTTTTGAACATGCTTTTTGCTATGCGTATAAGGCGTCATTAGTCAGAGCTTGTTGTTTATTATTGCTGTCGTTGTCGATAACAGATGACAGCCATATGTAACAATTATTTTAACAGTTCTTTCCTCAACATCTGCCACTTGTGACGCAAAATTTTTTTGATATTTCTTTCTAGAATTTTGTTGGTAAAATTTTTGCGTTTCTTGTTGCGAATAGAAGCTTTAAGCGTCACCCCCACCGATATCAGTTCTTTTGTAAGAAGATTTTTTTGAGAATTCTGTATTACGGTTAAAATGTTCATAGCTCCAAAATCTCGCACTTAAAACGATCATAGCTTCCAAATGGGTGATTTTTGTGGAAAAGTCCTTAGTCCTGCTGAAAAAAAAAAATTCACGGACTTGCGTTCTTCACTAACGTAGGGTATTATTCATTGAGTGATTTGGTAAAGTTCAGCAGTTATGAGAAAATTCAAATTCTAAAGATATTGTGTACAAAACAATGAACCGGTTGGTAACAAACCGAATTGTATGTAATCACGATTTTTCATAATCTAGTACTTGATCATGTTAACCAACCAATATGTAACTCATAAAGAAATTAATTGTTCACTTAAATAATTGCCGTAAAATTTTGAATGTTTCATGGCAAACTTAGGAGATTCATCACTGACAATCTATTTTCGTAAATTAGCTACCAACACTGCTTTCAATGACAGTTAATCAATTCGCGCTAAAATCGTCTCAAACAAAGTGAGGAGTTGAATGATTTTCTGTTGTCGTTTCCGTACCTCTATGTTTTTTTGCGTAAATTGAAAACGAAAAACGATGTCGAAACGTAACAGTTTGGGCAATACAAGTGGCTCAAACACTTTATTCAAATATTTCGCAAGATCACCAGCCGCATCACCTCAAACCCCGCAACAAAATCGAAATACCTCTGTATCCAATGGTGACGGTGCAACACCAAAAAGTTCATTGAACAAGGACAAATCAACCGAACAAAAAGTTCAATCCAATAAAAAAGAGGCTGTGGATGAACGTCAGGATGATGATGAAAGTCCAATTCGTCCTGTCAAGCCGAAGCGTTTGAAATTAATCGATTCCGATTCGGAATCAGATCGCGAAAATGAATGCGACAATGTGCCATCCGTTGAAACTGTTCCACCGAAGAAAGCTGCACGATCAGCCACTAGTGCACCATCAACTCCACAGCCCAAGAAGAAAATGAAAATGGAACCGAAAGAACCTATGACTTTCGAAGAGAAACTGAAGGCGATGGAGGTGCAAGATGTCGACGATGTCGTAGAAGATATATTTGACGAACCGGTTGAATATATGCACAACAATCTGGAATTCTTAAAACCGGAAAACATCAAAGATATCAATGGACACAAGAAATCCGATCCGGAATATGATCCGAGAACATTGTACGTACCAAAAAGTTTCCTGGACAAACTGACACCGGTAAGATCATCTATTTGGCCCATTGTCAGTGAAACAGGTTGAACGAATAAAAAATAACATTTTTCAGACAACACGACAATGGTGGGATATGAAATCCAGAGCCATGGATTGCGTTTTGTTCTTCAAAATCGGAAAGTTCTACGAATTGTATCACATGGATGCGGATGTTGGCGTTACTGAGTTAGGCTTCACTTACATGAAAGCGATGAAAGGTGAAGCTGCGCATTCCGGGTTTCCGGAGCAATCTTACGATCGCATGGTTACAACTTTAGTAGCCAAAGGTTATAAGGTGACATAATTGTTGTTCGTTTCGTTGCATTCGCAGCCAATTGTGAAATGTCTGATGATTACAGGTGGCTCGAATTGAACAAACTGAAACACCAGAAATGAATGCCGAACGAGTAAAGACCACGCCAAGAGCAACGAAATTTGAAAAGGGACTCAGACGCGAAATTTGTCAAGTAACCAATCGTGGCACTCAGGTTTTTTCTCAACAAGTTGGTGTGACGAACAACTATGAACCGAACTACATGCTGGCAGTTTGTGAAAAGGTGAGTAGCTTATTCAAAGTGTGTTACTGCTCCACACATTGGACGAAACAATTACTGAAACGTTCTGCTGTTGGTAGCTACACCTCCTCACTGTTTGTTTGCAACAGTAATTTTCTTGTAATTTCGACCATTTCAGCACACATTAACTTCCAACCGCTTCGGTGTATGTTTCATCGACACATCTCTGGGAGAATTTAACATCGGCGAGTTTGACGATGACAAACACTGCTCCAGATTGTTAACATTACTCTCACACAACCTACCTGTTTTCATTCTCTACGAACGAAACGGCCTTTCCGCTCGTACAAGTCAAATTTTCAAGTCGATGCTGAACAAAACTCAGAAAGAGCAGCTGCTTCCTGGAACACAGTTCCTAGCTGCGGACAAAACGTTGAAAATGATGGCTGAGAAATACTACAAGGTGGACAACCAAATTGTTTGGCCGGAAGAAATTAAGGCGCTTCAATGCGACTCCGACCATTTGGGCTTGACGCCGAAACCCAGCCATTCACTGGCTCTACGATCGATCGGTGCCTGTTTGTGGTACTTGTCTCAATGTCTAATCGACGAGCAGATTGTTTCGTTGGGTCGATACACTACCTACATTCCACCAGACAATATGACTTCGGATTCGGTCGAGAATTTGGAGAGAAGCTTGAACAGAACGATCAGTTCCAAAATGACCAATCGCCACATGGTTCTCGATTCCATTACATTGTCCAATTTGAAATTGACCGAAGAAAGTCATTCGCTTCTGAACACGTTGGACCATTGTTGCACGAAATTCGGGAAACGAATGCTCAAGAATTGGATTTACAATCCAAGCTGTGAAAAGGGAGTCATAATCGACCGGCAAGACGCTATAAAACATCTGATGGACGACGACGATTTACTGAACGAAGCGAAAACCATTCTTGGACAGTTGCCCGACTTGGATCGATTACTGAACCAAATTCATGCATTCGGAAATGTGAAACGAAGCAAAGATCATCCGGATGGACGGGCAGTTTTCTTCGAACAGAAGAGCTACAATAAAAACAAAATCCGAGATTTCATAGCTGTACTGGATGGGTTCGATGCCCTCACTAAGCTGCCAGCAATGTTCAAAAATTGCAAATCGAAATATCTACGGACACTGACACAATGTTCGCCGAACGGCAATTTTCCTGACATACGAGAAGCGCTGAAAGTGTTCAAGGTTTGAACTGTGGCAGTTTCTGTGTGGACTTTTCATATAATTTTTCTCAATTCAACAGACCGGATTCGATCATAATGACGCCCTCGAGAAAGGGGTAATCGCACCTGGTGCAGGAGTCGACAGAGAATTCGACTATGTGAACCGTGAAATCGCGTCGATCAACAATGAATTGCAAGCGTACCTGAAGAAACAAGAAAAATATTTCGGCTGTCGTCTCAGTTACAGCGGAACGGATAAGAAACGATTCCAGATCGAAGTACCAGAGAAATGTTGCCACTTGGTGGACAAAAGTGATATCGAATACACTTTAGAGGGACAGAAAAAGGGCTTCAAACGGTACCATACCGAGGATTTAAAGGTAAAATACCCTCCGGCCTAGCCATTGAATTAATGATTTGAATAACACAAATGAACTCCTCCATCCAGGACATGCTAAAACGCATGATCGAAACGGAAGAACAACGGAACGCCATTCTAAAGGATCTGTCGCGCAGAATGTTCGAAAAGTTTTCCAATGAGTATCAACAGTGGAAGAAATGCGTCGACCTGGCCGCTACGTTGGACGTTCTGCTATCAATGGCAACATATGGAAATACTCAGGGACATTTATGTTTCCCAGATATTGTTGATGGTGCTGACGGTGTAAGTGATTGATAGATGCGTCTTTTCTCATCACGTTCCTCGATTCAATGACTCAATTTTCAGCCAATATTGGAAATGGAAGACGGCTACCATCCATGCATGAAACTCACTGACGACTTCATTCCGAATGGCATTACTCTTGGTGGCAGCTCGCCTCCACTGGCACTGTTAACAGGACCGAATATGGGTGGTAAAAGCACATTGATGCGTCAAGTGGCCATTCTTGTTATCATGACACAAATGGTATGGCTCGAAAACGGTTGACGTTCGAGAAACTACGGATTTTTGACGGACTTTACGTTTCAGGGATGCCCAATACCAGCGACGAGTTGCCGAATGACTTTGGTTGATCGTATTTTCACCCGGCTCGGAGCCCAAGATGATATAATGGCTGGTCACAGTACATTTTTGGTTGAACTGAGTGAAACGTCGTCCATTCTAAAACATGCTACGCTATCGAGTTTGGTGCTGTTGGATGAATTGGGACGAGGAACGGCAACATACGATGGCACAGCAATCGCAGCTGTAAGTGAAAAGATTTGCGGGTTTTGATTCGGAATTTAAATTTAAATTTTGAAATTTTTTTGCATTCCCAATCACAAATCAGTCTGTCGTCAACTTTCTGGCAGACCTGAAATGTCGTACACTCTTCTCGACACATTACCACAATCTCGTCGACAATTTCCACAAAGACAACCGAGTCAGCTTGGGACATATGGTACGGTCTTTTTCAATCCAAAATTTCCTTCAACAAATTCACAAAATTGTCAACTCTATTCCAGGCTTGTATGGTGGAGAATGAGAACGATGACGATCCCACTCAAGAGACCGTCACCTTTTTGTATAAGTATTCGGATGGTGCGTGTCCAAAATCGTATGGATTCAACGCGGCTAAGCTGGCTGGAATGCCGAATGGCGTCATTAAAAGAGCCCACGAGGTACGGAAGTTTTGACTGAATTGAACGTCCAAATTGGTAATTGCTTCTCTGTTTAGCTCTCAAAGAAAGTCGAAGCAGAAGCTTTGAAGCGGAAATTGGTGTCGAAAATTATGGTGGCCAATGGCGCAAGCATCGCTGAAATTCGAGACATTCTGACGAAACTGAAAACTTTGGTGGTTTAAGTGCGTCAACGCACCAGTTCTGAATTTATTAAAAATTTGTTTATTTTCACATTCCAAGATCTGTTCAATAAAAATGTAATTGAAAAATGATGAACGGAAGTTGAGCAAACAAAACTAATTTTGAAGTGAATCGAAGGATTCTGGAACATCAATATCTGTTGTTGTGTCCAGAAACGTCACCGAACACTCAATGATTTGCCCTATTGTTTGACAACAGCGCCCAAGTTATTTAAAACTCTGTTCCTGTTTTACGAAGACTACTCCTACCGAGCTGATCAATGGTGACGTCGAGATTATCCTCGTTAGCAGGTAACTTTGTCTCCAGGTAATTTCGAAAGCTGTCTCAGCTGTAGCGCCTCATACAAAAGATACAGCTGTAGCAGCTATTCTAGATTACCCGGCGACAAATTTACCTTCTACAGGTAAGAATTTCAACTCTTTTTTGTCAGTGCAGGCAGAAACATAGTCGCGACTCAACGGAAAGTGCTCCAAATCCTCGACAGAAGTTCGAAGTTCGGATTCAGCTGGCAGTTTCTCTGTTTTCTTACATCACTGTTCTCAAATCAATCATCCGTGTAGGTAGAGAGACGTAGGCAAACATGCATGTTTACACAGACATGTGTACGAAAATATAGAACCGACCATCTGAAGCATCTGAAAAGTGCAACCTGAATGTTGCATCTCACTGTGATAGCAAGAGGAATTGTCAAAGAAAGTTTCTTTTGGACAATAAATTTTTGTTGCATGTGAAGTTCCACTGCAGCACTTTGATGCAGTTCCTTTCAGTAGCTTTCAGTACCCATCAAACCCATCAAAATGTTAAGCTTCGAAAAATTTATTCACAAATTCACTCACAAAAATTACTTTTCGACATAAATACTAAAATGATCACAACGGTTGACTTGTCCCAATTAAACCTTTTCAATTATTCCCCGGCATTGTGCTGCAAATACCCGAATATGCGTCTGCACCAATCGTTTATTAACACGTTCCCTTGAATTAAAAAAACAGATCCATTAGTCCCACGTCTCCTTTTCACTCATTTTATGATGGCAACTCACTTAATAAGAGCTTTGGCAAAATGTTCCTTCTCCTTGTCACTAATCAAATTGGTGGGATACTGTGGTATTTCCAACACTTGCATCCAAACAATGTATTCCGACGGGAAGTTCTTGTTCAATGCGACAAAAATGGACGCAAATGTATCAACATGCGTTCGCGGTGTTATAGCACCGATGCACATGATAACGGTGCGCAAAATGTCCGATCCCTTCTGCAGAACAGTTGTGTAAATGTTGTTATATGTTCGTGATTGCATTATGAAATGGGTGATGAATGCGACCCCGTGACCACGCGGACCAGTTTCTGGTAGTGTGATTGCTTTGAGCGCTGTTGGATAGATTTCGATTTCATTGGTGGATGTTCTAGTTGGGACTAAATTAGAGGCGAATTACCGTAGTCAATCAATTTACTGCAATCGACATTGGTGTCTATGTAAGCTAAAGGAACTTTGTTGACAAGTTGCGAATTGAATTGGCAAAATGATTCCATCAAATCGGCAATGTCGGAATATGCATTGTCTGGTGTTTGCTGTGGGCAAAAGTTTAATATTTAGAGAGAGGGAAGTGGCCTAGTCATACTCCGAATCACAGACCTCAAATACGAGGATATTATAGCTGACCACCTCGATAAAACATTGTTTCATTATACTTTGGCACTCTGCATCTTTATAGAATAAAATTATACATTTCTGGGCGATTTCCACTGGGGGTACAAATTTCGAATAAATAATGGACACCACAAGACCGCACAAATCCGGTAACATCGGCTTGAAGTCGTTTAACAAATTGTTCAATGCAAACTTCAAAGCATTGCACAGCGACTGGAATAGAAGGAAAATTGTTTTCATATATCATGCAGGGCTTTCACTGATATGGATTCGCTAAATTTTCGATAAAGAACCTAACAGATCAATGTTTTATTAAAGGAACCACAAATTTTCTTAGTTTCGTCTAGGAACGCAAGGACTCTCCGTATCATTTCTCTTCATAACGTTCCCCATTTCACTTGGTGTTCAATGGATGAACTGAAACGGAACCGAAGGATGTAATAGCATTTTTCACAACGCAGTCGAGAAAACGGTCATTTTCTCCTCTCCGCTGAAACTTCAGAAGCCTTTGTTGTGAAAAACTTTGTGTTTAACTGGGGGAAAAAGCCGGGAAATGTATTTTCTCGAGTGACAACACACTAGAAATACAATTTCCAACTTTTCTTCCCTCACAAAAAACTATTGTTCACACAGGGAAAAAAGTTGGAAATTTAATTTCGAGGGTGTGTTTTGTGGCCAGAGCGTAGCGAGGGCAACAAGTCACCAGAGAAAATGAACTTTCCTCGGTTTTTCCCCGAGGTCAACATAACGTTTTTGACAACAATTTCTCCTGAAGTTTCAGCTGAGATGACTATTTCTTACCTTGGTAAAAAAGTTGGAAATTGCATTTTGTCAGGTGACTCTTATGACAACACACTGGAAATCCAATTTCCATTTTTTTTCCGCGTTGAACAAATAACCATGTCCTCACGAGATATGCATCACATACTTCGCTGATGGAAGTAATATTTTCCCGTCTTGAAATAAGTTCGTAATTGAAACGAAAGAGTGCTTTACTCACGACGTGAGTTATTCGAAAGAATCGGTTTTTAGTAGGGGAAATATATGACGTTCAATGAACGAAAGTTCTTGCAAACAGTCCAGGGTGCGAAACAGACCTTTTACTCTCGATGCATACAAATGTGGGAATACCTCTCTCTACGTCTCTGTTTCTGTCTTTCAGATTATGCTGTGTATAAAATTGTGTTACATGATATGGAGGGATGTTGAAAGGCACTGTCGACAGGAATGACTTATTGACTGTGGAAGTTCAATAAATTTCCACTAAAGATAAAATTTGCTATCGCGAGCGAATAATGAAGAAAATTTGTTGTTTTTTCGATAATGATACAGAAAATGGAGTTCTTGGTCCTACTCCACTGAAAATCTTTCCGCTTTGCCGTTTCGTAAAAAAAAACTGGAAAAATTTATCGGGAAAGTGGGTAAATCGTTCCGTCTCATTCCCACACTTTTTCCATCACCATCAGCCACTTAGTTAATTTAAAGAACGAAGCCGCAGACTCGAACGTTTTTCGTGATGAAGAAGCGATTTTTCAACTCGAGTTTCCCTTTCTAATTTAAAATTCGACTGACTCGTGGGGAATTTCTATACGGTCAATATCGTCAGGAACAATAATATCGTTTCTTAGACGTCCAGGACGGTATTATCATTTAGTACGATAATATCGTCCAGAAAACGATAAACATCGTCCAGACAATATTTTAAAATTTTACATTTTAGACGCTAACGTCCGCCACTGTCGACAATGCTAAAATTGCCTCTTCGTTGAATCTATCACAATAAAGAATCTCTTCACTTACTTCAATCACAAGCGGTTCCTTACTCCACAATTTTCCTATCGTCGTAAAAATGTGCATCATATTTCGCATCACAAATAGCACCGGTTGCACCAATTTCTCCGATTGTGCACTATCACGTTGCGGCTCGTCAATATTTATATTTAACGATTGAAATAATGTCGCTATCATATTGAGCCGGAAAGTAGTCCTAATTTTGGCTGATTCATTTAACTGGAATAAGAGAAACGTCTGAGTCATGCGATCAACTGGACACAGACCATTTTCCGTACTTGTTCACTTTGAGTCAATTGCTGTAATTCCTCGAAACACGGTGACACCATCAAATTCAAGTACTGGATGATTTTGTCGTATTGCAGAACGCTCAGTATCTTCCCAACGGAATACATCAATCGAACCGATTCGGGATTCTTTAACCGACCACTGGCTAATGATTGTTGACACGCCTGCAGCAATGGTTCGGCATATGATTTCATTTCCAACTGACATTCACGACACAGATCCTTTAAGCCTAGCGTTGCCAGGGAAGCTTGTGATGAATTCAATCCTTTGACTAGAAGTTCCGTTGCTGACAGTAGATATTCGGGATTGGCTTTGAACCATTCGCAATAGCCGCCTGGAATTTGAATAAGTTCGGTGAGCGTCGGTCCGTTGTTCTTTCGTTCGTCGCTTACCTATCGTCTCCAGGGCTGTACCCAGTAGTTTATCATTCAGTTTGTCGTATGGTAACTCATGTATGACTCTCATCAACTTTGGTATATGCTTCTTCTCCGAAACGTCCACATGTTCGGCCAACGAATAGAATGCAAAAATGCACGACTCCAATTGCGTCCAATTTTGCTGTATTGCAACCAGACTCTCTTCCAGTAAATTTGATAAAATTTCTAATAATTCGCTATGTAAAACCTCATTGCAGTACATCTGTTGCACGGGAAATTGTGGAAAATTAATTCGCCGCGTCCGATAAACTAAAAATTGGGAAAGTCAATCTCACCAAAGTGTCTGATATATCCTCCCTATAGCATCTAAAAGCCTCCAAATCGTCCAAACTCCACTTATCAATGGATGATTCGTCCGGTTGCTGAGCTTTTCGTACCAAAATTTTCGTCAGCTGCTTGTACAATTCAACTATCATCTCCAAACAAGCAGTCTGACTCTCACTGTGGTGATCCTTCGATAATATTTCGTCCTAAAGGAGTTAATGTGGTTCCATAAGAAAACACTACCAGAAATTCACTCCCATCTCACCTGTAACATATACCAAAATCCCATAGCCAATGTACTGCACGATTCTTCAACTGGATAAATGCCCGGTTTGCTGGTGCAGTTGATTATTTCTTGAATGAGTCTCATATACAAGTCGCGATGTTCGGAGCTTTCGCGCGTTAAACCAGCTAGCAGCAGACGTGAATGGCATTCAATCGACGAGATAAACAATGTGTAAATATTGACGGCAATGTCTTCGTTCGAGTTATTTTCCTTCCATTCGGCTTGCGTTATCGGCGATAATTTCGACAAAAACATGTTCAGCAGTATGAGCGCTGTGTTCGAATATCGCTGTGAATCCGGTTGCGTCATCATTGCCTGGGAAGATTGATTGTTTGTGTCATTAAACTTGATTTATTTTTTGATTTATTTTGTCGAAGTTAAGTTGGGAACAGTATACAACACGCCAGTTCAGTTGGTATTTGGCTGAGTTCTGATTTCAATCGAAGTCGTTTAAGAAATTGGAATCCATTTTGATCGGAAAATTGTGTGGGTGGTCTGGCTGGTACGTATTGTTACTATCATTTCTACGTGCTAACTTACCGATAGTGCTTCTAAGCATGCCTCTGCTAATTCATTCTCATCCGCCGACATACATCCGTCACTCTGAATACCACGCCAATAGCAATTGTGAATCAAATTGAGCAAAGACGAAGCCAACAGCTGGCAAGAGTCTAATGGGAAACCGTTCAGTCTGCAAAATGAACAAGAAAAAAATTGTTTCCACGACATCCACCTCATTGTTAACATCAAAACTCACTTAAACCATATCGTAGCACACTTGGCTGCCCGTAACAGTGTGGCCATCACTTGGTCATCGAGAACTGCTTCGCACTTTTGACTAATGTACTGTTCCACTGTTTTGAACACAAACGGAGCATGTGAATTGACTGTACTGCGTAGTGCCACTCGCTGCACTGACGTATGTATGGCCGTCACTTCTTCAGGTACACCACATAGCACTTCCATCATAATCCAAATTTGTGTATTTTCGCTGACATTCGGTAGCTGTTGATTCTGGAATGTGTTCACCACGTCTGGTATAGCTGTGGGCCAGTCCGATAGCATATTGACGATCAGGGCGCTCAGCTAACACAAAAGGAAAAAAAAAATATTTGAAAATGTCGAGGTAACATTCGAACACTGGTCAACTCACCGCTATGCAGAGCCTGTTTAGAACGATCTTCGGACCAGCACCAAAAGCGACAATGGTCTCCAATAATTTTTGTTTCAATTCTTCATGGTTCTCTTTGGGAACTTCATGCCAGAATTTCATTAGTTTGGCATGCAGTGTGGAGGCTCCGAAAAATTGTATTTCTGATGACTGAACACACAATGACGATTAGCACCTATTTCAACCAGAAAAACCAATCACAACATTTTGACCAACCTTGTTTGGTTTCATCAGCTCCCAGACAAATGACCAAGCTTGGTGGCTACATTGTACTCTTGTCAGCCAATCGTGTGCCGCTGCCTGTTCCGTTGAATTAGAACGATAAAATATTAAAACAGCTTCTTCCAAAGCTCGAATATCAATCGGTTGTTCCATTTGCGTAATTTCCAAATAATTTCTAAAAAAATTTTGATGCAAAAGTGATAAACGACACTCTAGGATCTCTTTCTGTATGAATATATTAAGACGTCAAACATCATGACAATCGATGTTGTCGATGTCGATCTAATGTCGGGCGTGTCGATGTTTGATGAAATATGGCGGGAACGAATTTGAAAACTATATGAAACGACTTACTGCGGCTTAAACCGAGATGCCAAGTCTATTACTACGTTACGTCATATGTTGCTCTGATGGTCTGTTGCCAAAGTATAACGTTAAAAATATCGAATGTCCTATATTCTTATATACGAGGGCACTAGCTTGACAAGACAAGTCAATTCAAGGAGGGCACTAGCTAGAGGTGAAAGATTTCTTCATTTCGGTACTAAGTGTTGGTATGGCTCTTCCTTATGCAAGCTCTACTCACTACTCACGGTATCCAAGCAAGACCATACCCAATAGATCTGTTCCAAGGGCAGGTGTAAAGTCCAGTTTACTGTCAAACGTCATCCACAGAGCCATAACCTTAAAGATCTTTCATAGTGTTATGATGAAAGAGAAAGACAAGTACCCCAAGGAGAGTTATAATTGACTGATCTTCGGTCCTCTCGCTCACATCGTAAGATGTTGAAAGAGAAGCAAATACTTTGACAAGTACCCCAAGGCAAGTTATAAGTAACTGGTATTCGGTTGTCTCGCTCAGATCATGACACTCTATACATTTTGTTTAGTTGCGTCATATATGGTTATGACGTTTGACATTTCGATGTTGCAATGAATACAACCAACGTGTGCCTTCTCATCGGAAAACGTCATGTTATAAATCACCACTCGTAAAAAAAAGAGAGAGCTTCAGCATGACATTACGATGAAAACGTTGCCGACACTTTTTAGTTGCTACTCGCATTTCGACAATAGCGGTTGTTATATGTGCAACAGCGACTCGTTCAATAGAATGTTCGAAAAAAAAAATCGTCGGGAATTCAAAGTGAAATAGTTTGTGATAACAATCGAATACATAAACATCGATTTAACCTTAAATTATGATTTACAAACTAACAAAACATTGAGTGAATAAGAATATTCTCAGTAATAAAAAGTGCCTTTTTAGATAAAAAAAGAGGAATATTTCAATACAATTTTTGCTGGTGCTCACTCATTTACTGTGCTGTAGTCGATTTTATCTTCACTGAAAAATATATAATTGGTACGTTCGTTTAGTTCGTACATTTTCTATGTACAATTTTGTATGAGTTGTGTGCGTAGTTATGCTGAAGAACCTCAATTATAGATCTATTTATAATTAAGTCTTTCGTTGTAACTATTGGGTGTAATATCGTATATACCCCGCGAAACTGAATAAACAAACTGTGCTTTTCAGAATCAATTAAACGAAGAGTAAACCGTGAATCAAAGAAGCTTTTTTTCGCTCAATTTTGGTTGGTATAGAAGATCTTCAAGATCTCTAAAGACAAAAATTTTAATATGTACCAAAAAGTGACTTTTATGATGTATTCAAACTCAAAATGATTGTTGACTTCTCTCTCCCTCTCTTTGCATTGTGATGAAATAATATACAATATTGCCATGTCATTATTAAAGCAAATTCAATTAAAATTTCCACCGGCTCATAACTTTTGCTGTAGATACAGGTAGTAGTTAAAAAAGAAGAAAGATTAACAATACAGACTGTATAGGCAGCATAATGCCAGCATGTATGGAATAGTCGAATTAATTTGATCAATGCGTTTAGTGGACATCAAATAATTGTTCGTTTCTGCTTAATATATTATGCAGACAAAGTGAAATTACACTCGCTAGCTATCGGTATATCAGCAAGTCAATTCAATGTCAATTTTTTATTGAGTCCATCGACGTTATCACATTGACTTTAATGAAACATCTGGACTATATTGGTTCTAAATTCAGGCTTTTTGTGAAATCAATATTAAGTTGAAATTACTGTAATGAAACATTGTCGTAGTTAATCTTAGCTAAGTCTTTCGTTTTATTATGAAAGGTGGTGACGAAATACAGATCTCAACGTAAATAACCCAAGTATGTGGTGTCGAGAATCATCATTCTATTGTTCGTTTTATCGTTGAGATTACAACCAGAACAATTGTGAACGTTTGCTTTTTGTTTTTGTAAAATTTCCCAAATTGTTCAATGATAAAGCATATTGATTAGCCGATTATTTCACTTTCGCCGTTACACCTTAGTTGTATCGGACTTACTGTCGCTACAATAGTGTCATAGTCTTAGCTTCTCGCTCGCGTTGGAATCCAAACAATCGTTAGAACTACTGTAGGAAATAGGTATTTATATCACCGAGATGTAATGGCTATTTATGACATCGAGTGCAAAGCACTACAGAGTAAAGTAAACCAGGCAAGAGCAGTCGATTTGATGAGGGACCAGAAGTTAAGGTCCTTAATGCACAGTAAGGCTTTTGATTTTGGTGTAAAATGCTTACTAATGCAAATGCATGAAAGGAATACGTAAATGATTGTAACGGGATTAAGGTCCCTCCTTTGAATGTATTTGCGACATCTGGAAGATGCGGGAAAAGGCAATAAAAACGCATTATGATTCAATTCGGTACAATTAGTTCGTGTCACCGCACATTCTTCAAAAGAATTAAGTTAAGTAATTAAATAAGTTGACATTTTTAGTCTGAACATTTCTAACAACAAACTTGATGTAAGCCTATACGCCAAATTTTCCAGTAGTTCAACAAACTAATCTGCGCCGAGTTAATACTACAAAATACGAATACAAGACACAATTTTTGACTTGGACTTTGCCAAACAAAAACAAATTGTCAATATAATAGCATCAGAGTTGATCGCTAACAAAAATTGAATAAACACAACACTGTCCTACAAGTTCACCACACTTATTTTAACTGAAAGCCAGACTCTCCACTTCCAAGGTCTTTAGGCAATATACCTTGCGATTTGCGTATTTTTAGGGAACATGCAAAAGCTCGTCACAGCAGGCTATTGAACCCACTAAAATCTAATTTTAAGTCGCTAACATAACTCCAAAAATCTTAATGTGGTACTAATAATCCACGTGTTTCACTGAGTCCTGTGAGCGATCCTGAAGACATGGACCTAATCTTTCTTGGGCTTTACAGCACACTTTTGTACACTTTTCAAGAAATAACACTAAATAACTAAAGAAATCCAACATTACATCTGCATTACACATTACATTACACATTGCACATGAATGTAGCGTTACAAACTGCACCTTTGATTTCTCAAGCCATCCTTGGACATGATAAAATTTTTTGGTTTGTGAACTTATAAAGTACTCACAAAAGTTCACCAAATTGCCCTGCTGAACCCAGAAAAAGTTGGGTCTTAGTAGTTAGATTCGCTCACTGAACCTTGCAATATTATACGTGTATTTTGTAGTATTAACTCGGCGCGGATTAGTTTGTTGAACTACTGGAAAATTTGGCGTACAGGCTTGCATCAAGTTTGTTGTTAGAAATGTTCGAACTAAAAATGTCAACTTATTTGAGAATTTTTAATTCTTTTGAAGAATGTGACACGGCCTAATTGTATCGAATTGAATCATATGCGTTTTTGTTGCCTTTTCCCGCATCTTCTGGTCCTGCCTGGTTTGATGTGGCTAGATGTGTACGGGATCACTGAGATTGTGCTGAGATTCATATAACGTTTTATGGAAGAGAGGCAACTAAAGTTTGCAAGTTTTGCATCTTATGATGCTGAGTGGCATAAATGAATATTTTCACACCACCCTAACCAAATCAAATAAATCTGCTTACTAAGTAGTGTTAATGAATTAAGTCTCTGAATTAATCGACACTATATTTGAAGGTGTCTCATCTTTGTTGATATTTTCTATTTTCACAACAAGTTTGTTATGACAGTATAATCGCATTGTCTCTATTTCTTAAAAGTCTAATTGCATCCGATTGTGTCAAGGTAGTAATGCAATTGAATTGACATTTTTTAACAACATAAAAACCTAAAACAATCCTCGTAAATGAATCTTTTTTACGAGATTGACAATTGTGTCATCAATTGTTACATAATTTAAATGGATACCAGTTGTATATGCCAGTATTGCATTTCGTTATTATTCTTCTCTAGTCTAGCAATGGAATTAATTCAAAAATCTTTTGTTGAAACAAGATCAATTAACAATCATTTGAGCTCCTTTCGGTATCATTTTAGAACAGACTTAAAACAATTTTTTTAATTGCTCAGATTCTTGTCTCCACAACAATTCTACGGCACAATTTTCGGTGCTTTGACATTCGCCCGAGATTACATGCTTTGAACCTCGACATTTCATTTGCATGCAAAATGTAATTCTTCATTTTTATTCGATAATAATGACTTCATTCAATAAAAATTGATAAAGCAAACTCTTAACAGTTATCAATCACCAGTAACAAACAACAGCGTTTTGTAAAACGAAAAACAAAATTATTTCTGGTGCTTCACATCACCGCGCATAAATAATACGCTGATTTCAGTACAACACCTTTTTAATACCTGACATGAATTGAATTTAACTATCGTTCGGTAAACACTCAATAATTTCTTGGTCACAGACAATTAACGTAAAGTTTAATTGCTTTATCAATTACACAATTATGGTTATCATTGGCTATAGGCTAGTGTCGGAGTCGACGATAAAATCTTCGAGAATTTATTTCTGGGCAATAAAATTTGTTGCAGAGTCATTGTCGAGAGTTCTTTGCTCTAGAAGAAGAAAGTGTATGCCATATGCCAACAATGATGTAGTTACGACCAGGTTTACCTGTTAGAAACGGCTAGTGATGTGCGATCGACAATAACGACAAAAGTGAACGATGATCTATGGTCAGTGTTTTCTTATACATAAAAGCATTTGGTAAATCTAGTGAAGTAGTAGATTTTATACAGTTGATGTCAACCGAATTTGTGTTATCAGCTGGTCCACTCAACAATCACACTACTTACACTTATACGATTGTGGCACAGCGACGTGAAATAGACCTAATTCATATTTTTCTTTTGTTGTACTGTCAAACTTGACAGAAGAACAAAAGGAAAAATTGGATTAGGTTCTTTTTCAGTCGCGATGTGTAGCTAAAGGTAGAAATAGTGAATGTGTTTGGAGTGGACCAGATAGTAAAACAGGCTGAAAAATTTGACGCCACAAAACAGGTGGTAAAACGTTGCCACAGACTTATCTGACATTAACTGTATCGAATGACACTGCTTAACTTTAAAGAAGTAACAGATTTAGTGATTACATCGCGATATGCCTGTCGCTTATTGTTCTAATTGTTTGCTCTATAACTGAAACAGTATGTGTCCCTCCCTTACATCAAAATTCGTCATAGGAAACATGATTTCTAGACAGATAAAAAGTGGCTGACTTGACAAACTACTGATTAAATTTTGCTTCTTAGCATTCATTACAAGTACTGCACCGTCTAGTGTAACTATATTATCAGTTGCGAAGGAGAGTAGTTTCTCTTTTATATACAAAGTGTTGTATTGTAATGATTGTACTATAAAATCATTATCAAAACTTGACGCTAAACATGCGCTCAGAAATAAGATGTTGATTGTGTCGACAAGTTTTTTTTTTCAATCATAAGAGGCTCTCATTTTGATAAGACATTAGATTACCTGTTACGTGATGATGATATTGTTTCTCATTTTTCAGTTTCAATGGAGTATTTAAAAGCGAAACAACTGCCAAAAAATCCACGTGAATCAGCGAACTGTTTATCGTTTCTGTGTTTTTGGTGAGCAATTTCCTGTAATTTGTAGCACTACTTCTTAGCTAACAAGACCCTTCCAAAAAAAACTGTCTTCAAGTTGGGTATTTCCAGTGTTTTTCAAAGGACGCAAACGTGAACTGGTTCAAGATGATTTGTATCAAGCGCTGGACAGCCACAAATCAAACGTTCTCGGCGATAAGCTCAGCAAAGCGTGGAACAACGAAATTAAAAAGAGTGAACAAAATGGTAAAAAGCCAAGTCTACTGAAAGCTATACTGAGTGTTTTTGGATGGCAAATTTTGTTGTTGGGCCTGATATTAGCATGCTTAGAATTTTTCCTAAGGTGAGTTGAGTGATTTGAGTTTATTATTTTCCTTTCTTTTTTTCAACGAAATAGAGTAAACGTCAGTGAGATTTCGACATCAATTTGCTTCAGTTGTTTTTCAGTTGGTCCACTAATACAAACAAAACTGCTCACACGTCTTTTTACACGGCTTCAATTTTGTTTGTATGAGTGAACCAGCTGAAAAACAGCTGAAGCAAACTGATGTTTAAATGTCACTGACGCCAACTGTAGAGTTTTTTTGGAAGCAAGTTTTTAACTCTTCAAACACTCGATTACCGTTTTTCTTTATCAATATTGTACAATGTGTATATATAATATAGAGTACAACAACCGCAATACCTTGGAGCGCTCGTTGCCCATTTTAGCAGGGTATCCGCAAATATGACGAACACAACGTAAATACTGTTTATCGGTTTGATAATTTGATTACACTTTTTATCTGTAACTTCTACATTAGCGATAGAAATTTTGAAAGCTATTGGAGAACGTCATTAACGTACAAAAGTTTTGCTAAGAGAGAAGTTCAAGAATAACGAAAGCAATTTGAGAGTGGAGATGTAGCATTTTGCCTTATTTAACCGAATCAACGAAACACATCCCTTGGTGAATCAAATCAACGAAACATTTCCCTTGTTTCTATCAGTATATTACATCAAGGACAGAAATTGTCTTTGACTATTCGAAACGGTGCAGTTTTTGATCACTTTTGAAATGTTAACACAATATCCGACACAATATCACAAATCCACAGGACGACAGTCAAAAATTGATCGAAAACAGAAATGGCACACGTCGACGAATACAGAAACCGTCAATAGTCATTTACACAACTAGGGACAAAACATACGTGCTCAGTTTTCGTGTGAAATATATTGATCCGAGAGGGGGTCGAGGTCAATAGACACCGGGATACGAGAATTTTAATTTTTATCCCAAATTATGGAAACTGTTCTTCATGCAGATAAGATCGAAAGAGGTGCTCGAATTACGAAAAGTACGGTTTTCGCCTCATTAGTATGTAACAGATGGAATCTTCTTTTAATTGTTTTCGTTCAGCTTATTATAAACACGTAAAAGTGACGTATGGCAACGCAACTGTGTTTGCATATTTTTTGTCTGCCAGCTGAACTAAAAACAGCTGAGAGAAGTTTAACGATTTATTTATTTGTCCATGACCGTATGGAAATTGATTAAACAAATTCGACCTCTGATTCCATCTGTGCGCGTTTCAACCGCAGTCGTTTTGTCGTATTATTGTTTGTCTTCCAATTATTCGTTACGCGAAATGTGTGGCAATTGTTTTGCTATATCGAAACTCTTTCGCCACTTTCTTTAGTTATTCGTCTCTCTCCCGAACAAAAACTGTATGTTACGGATGCTTCTATACTAACTAATTGGCAGTCACTAAATGTATGCACTAGATTGTAGCCGCACGTTTGTAATTTATTTATAGTTTTGCATTAGTATTATTAGGAGCAGCAATTACTAATCTATTCGCTTTAATAACCAACATTCTACGCTTAATTTTTCGAAAAATCCTTCAAATTTTTGGAATTTCAAATTTTATGATTTTGTTTGCCATCCAGTCGTCGCCATCAATTTTAACCTTTTAACCACGATATAATCATTGAATCTCCATTTTTTGTACCTCGTATTCAATGAGAAAATCTTGTACTTTAATTGTTAAAATTTTCATTTTTGCTATATAACAGGATACTAGTCAAAGATCACCACTTCTTTTTGTCACCATGGTCGAAAACAAAAGGCTAGTCGTTTCTGAAAGGATAATTTTCAAATGTTTTGCTAAAATGAAGCGCATTATGTTCGACACGATTTCATGCGGAGAGTTTCTTAACCTGGTCTAGACCATACAGAATACGGAAGTGCACAATTCTTTAAGCAATTATTTTCTCCATGCCGTTATCACAACCAATTCACGAATACTAAAAGTGATAAAATTGTACTGTATGGATAAAACGGATTTGTTTTACTCTTCAATTTTATCTTATCTTAAACTCTAATTGCATCGTTGTTTTTAACAAAGCCTCAACCTTTGCCAATTTTATTGATGGGAAAGTCTGAATAATTTTCATGTTTCATAATTGGCTGTGCATTAAATGGACTAATTAGACTTCAGCCATGACGGATTATATGAATCGTTTAGGTGTTACGATATACCGGATATACCCCAATAGTTATGACACCAATCCGACACTTTTATTTCAGACAATAGCGAAATATTTTCAGGAAAATTCAGAATGTTCTGAGAGAGAATTTCGCAATGCCAGATGAACTACCCGACGGCCGATCTCTGAACGGCTGTCTAAATCAAGTTTAGATGATCCAAGCGGAATGTAAAAGAGTTAACTACCTATCATACTCAGCCCGATCACCCACTAATAGCCAGTCTAGGCCTATAGTTTCTATTAACTTAGTTACGTAAAATGTTCATTTTCACTCCGATCTTTTCTTAGTTTGTCGCCAAATTAGCAGACAGACGTAATATGTTTTAGGTTATTACTAAATATCGCAGCGAACCGCAAATCGAAATGATAATTTTCTTAATTTATTTATCTTGGCACCGATATCAATCAATGATCAACATAAAAAAGCCTTCAATCTAAATAACCAATTGATCATAAAACCCAGTTGAAATTTAATATTTCAAGCAGAGACCACAAAATCGCACGCTATCTTTTATGGGGACACTTCGTTTACAAAGCCATTTATATACCATGTACATGGGAGAAACCGCAAAACCAGCAAAAAATGTAAATCGAAGTGTGTCTTTTACGTTCATCGATACTCATACTCAGCATGTTATTTCGACAAAATTATAGCGAATGCTTACCAAGTGAAAATTGCATAATGGAATGCACTCTTTGTCTTGTCATGCATACCACCTCCATTAATAACAAATTATATTCAGATTACAATAATCAGCACCGTTTTTTTTTTCTACATAGCCAGTAATGAAAATGGCTCTGCAGTTCTGTTAACAATTTTTTTTTCTGTTCAATCTCATGCCTTATGGATGGATGACCATGAGTTCCATAAACATGCATTCTATTGTGTTATCTAATTTTCATTCGATTCAAACTAATCTGTACAATAGCTCCGCGTCACCCAACCTATTATTAAATTGATAAACTAATTTCCGTTCCATTGACATACAGAGTAACCCAACCGATTTTCCTTGGCGGTCTAATTTCGTATTATTCGGGCACTGGATCGACCATTTATGATGCATATGGATACGCAGCTGCTGTCGTCCTGACAAGGTTTGCTACAAGAATCATTGAATGCAACCATCAAAAATTGAAAATTCTTTTCGTTACAACTTTGCAGTGCCATCAACGTCGTTTTGATGCATCCATTCGTTCTCGGTCAATTGCATTGTGGTATGAAGATTCGAGTGGCAGTATGTAGTATGATCTACAGGAAAGCGCTGAAACTAAGCAAAAATGCGTTGGGTGATACGACTGCTGGACAAGTGGTCAATTTGATTTCCAACGATGTTGCTCGCCTTGATCTGTCCATCATGTTTATCCACCACTTGTGGGTGGGGCCATTGGAAACGATTGTTGTTACTTATTTAATGTATCGTGAGGTGAGTTGGAGACATAGGTGAATGCGAAGCATGTGACAATGAAATTGCAATTTCTAACCATCAGATTGGAATTTCGTCTGTGATCGGCGTTGCCTTTCTACTAGCCTTTATACCTCTGCAAGCCTTTCTCGGTAAGAAGACATCGAGTTTGCGATTGAAAACGGCACTGAGAACCGACGAACGAGTGCGAATGATGAATGAAATTATTCAGGGAATTCAGGTTATAAAAATGTATGCGTGGGAGAAACCGTTCGGAAAGATGGTAGCGATGGCTAGAAAGTAAGTGAAATATTTGAGCTACGCAGATTATGGAAACTTTCATTGAATGTTGTTCACGTTCCGCAGAAAAGAAATCAGGGTGATCCGATATGTGTCTTATATCCGTGGTATATTGCTGTCCTTCATTATGTTCACAACAAGAGTGTCGATTTTCGTGAGTCTAGTCGCATTTGCCTTACTCGGTAATGTAGTAACTGCCGAGAAAGCATTCGTTATCACCGCTTACTATAATATTCTCCGTCAAACGATGACGGTATTCTTCCCGCAAGGAATCGGTCAATTCGTAAGTGCAAACACTTTGCCAGTCTTCGAATCGAAAATGTAAAATTGTTTCGTTCACCAGGCCGAAACGCTCGTTTCCATCCAGAGAGTCCAAAAATACATGCTGTACGAGGAGCAATCAGATAAGTCATCGGATAACTTCGCCGATGATGAAACTGACATAGTCTTAAAGGAAAAGGTGAAGGAGAAAATGTCGAATGTCGATTTTGAGGATGATAAGGTATTCAATGATGAAAAACGATATTCTGCGCACTTATCCGAGGCTGGCATAAATGTTAAAAATGTGACCGCACGTTGGGTAATACACTAATAATTTGATGGATTGTAATAGGATGGATTGTAACTAGATTTGTGTATCATATTAGGATAAAGAGAACACCGAAGAAACATTGGATAATGTGAGTCTATTGGTTCAACCGGGAACGTTGGCATGCATTATCGGACCTGTCGGTTCTGGCAAATCAAGTTTGATACAAGCCATTCTCGGTGAACTTAAGATTGATGCGGGATCCATAGATGTCAACGGGTAAGTCGCTTTTCTCCCCATTCAACAAGTCCAGACATTATACGCGTTTTGATTCGCAGAGTCGTGTCGTATGCTTCACAAGAGCCATGGCTGTTTTCAGGAACTGTTCGATCGAATATTTTATTCGGTCTGCCAATGAACAAGGAGCGCTACAATAAAGTTGTGAGGAAATGTGCGCTGGAACGTAAGGAATTTGTTTTCATTTTGTTTGGCAACCTGATAAAGAACTTCCGTCTCAGGTGATTTTGACTTATTCCCGTATGGCGACAAAACAATTGTGGGCGAGCGAGGAACATCATTATCTGGCGGTCAAAAAGCGCGTATAAGCTTAGCGCGAGCTTGTTATCGTGAAGCTGAAATATATTTATTGGATGATCCACTGAGCGCTGTGTAAGTAGACACTCAATCGAAATCCGATGCCAACTTACACTTTGCCTCTTCAATTGAAACAGTGATACTCACGTCGGAAAGCATTTGTTCGATCAATGTTTACGTGACCTGCTGCGGAACAAAATCGTCATACTGGTCACTCATCAATTGCAATACCTGCAACACGTTGATCAGATCGTAATATTGAACCACGGTCGAGTTGAAGGTGTCGGCACCTACGACAGTCTACGTGAAACAGGTCTGGATTTTGCCAAATTATTAGCCGCTGAGAGTAAAGATGATGAAAAGGACGGAAGTATGCAAAAATCACGGTCCAACAGTAAGTTGAACAGACAAAGCAGTGAGGTGAGCACAACGTCACTGGATGATAAGGGAAACGATAGCGCCATGCAAGTGGAAGAGAAAAGTGCTGAAGGAGCCATTGGCATGTCGATGTACAACAAATACTTTAAGGCTGGCGGTGGATTTTGCATGTTCTACATTATGATTGTGTTCTGTTTGATGTCGCAGTTACTTGCTTCTGGTGGAGACTTTTTCGTATCGTTTTGGTAAGAAAGAAACAGAAAGGTTTGAAAATGTTGGTTGTCCAAACAAAATGTGATGTTTTAGGGTCACAAAAGAGGAAAAACGCCAAGAAGAAATCGTCGCCGATTCCCGTATGTTAAATACATCGAGTGTCACAAACGACTCACTGTACACAGAAACGACAACATTGGGTCCTGATGTCGGTTTCTTCAGCAAATTCCTATCAGATATTGGCCTGCGTAGCCTGGAAAATGACGAACAAATGATTGGTAAAAATAAATCTTATTTTGAAAAGACCATTTCGCCGACGATAACCCGTAAACCTTTCACAGATATTTACATATTTTCGGCAATTACGGTAGCGACGGTGGTTATAACTCTGTCTAGGAGTTTCTTGTTCTTCAGTGTAAGTGTAATGCGAACTTACTCGTCATCCTCCCGACTAACACAACCAATTCTTACAGTTAGCAATGAAAGCTTCCACCCACCTGCACAACCTAATGTTCCAAGGTGTGACACGTGCTACAATGTTCTTCTTCAATACAAATCCTTCCGGCCGTATATTGAATCGATTCTCGAAAGACATGGGTCAAGTGGACGAAATCCTACCATCAGTGATGATCGATGTGATTCAAATTTTCCTCTCACTGGGCGGTATCATTGTCGTCGTCGCTATTGTCAACTATTGGTTCTTGGTGCCTACGCTCATAATCGGCGTCATTTTCTACTTTTTGCGAAATTTCTACTTGATGACTTCGAGAAACGTCAAGCGAATGGAAGCCACCAGTATGTATTCGACTTCTTGTGTTTCAGATGAACGGTTCTGACTAACTCGATCTTTGTTTAGCTCGGTCCCCTATCTATTCCCATCTTGGCGCTTCGCTGAATGGTCTTTCCACGATACGTGCCTTTGGAGCGCAAGAAATTCTTGTCAAGGAATTCGACAGTCTGCAAGATCTTCACAGTTCAGCGTTCTATTTGTTTATATCGACATCAAGGGCTTTCGGGTTTTGGTTGGACGTTTGGTGTGTTGTCTACATAGCTATTGTTACCTTGTCGTTCTTCCTAATGGGAGATGGAGGCGGTAATGTTGGTCTGGCAATTACCCAAGCAATGGGAATGACAGGAATGGTACAATGGGGAATGCGTCAGTCAGCGGTACGGTTCCTAAAATCGACGACAATTGCATTGTGCCTTGCAACTCATTTAAAAAAATTTTAGGAACTGGAAAACACAATGACTGCAGTTGAACGTGTGGTTGAATACGAATCGGTCGATCCGGAACCAGCACTTGAAACAAGCGATTCCAGTAAGAAACCGCCAGCGGAATGGCCAGAAAATGGTGAAGTAAAATTCGATCGAGTGTCGCTAAGATACTTCCCAGACCCTGGTACGGATTTGGTGCTGAAGGATCTCGAATTTCATATCATGCCGAAGGAGAAAGTTGGGGTAACATTTCATTTAGAGTTCCTTCGTCAAATTTGCCAATAAAATGAACCCTGGTTATAGATTGTCGGTAGAACGGGAGCCGGGAAGTCATCACTGATCAACGCTTTGTTCCGTTTGTCTTACAACGATGGTAAACGATCCCTCCATTTCATGTGTTCGGATTTAAAACTTTTCAATTCCATTTTCAGGTTCCATCATAATTGACAGTCGTGACACAAATTCCATGGGCCTACACGATCTTCGCACAAAAATATCGATTATTCCACAGGAGCCGGTACTGTTTTCCGGAACCATGCGCTACAATTTGGATCCATTCGATGACTATTCGGACGATAAACTGTGGAGTGCATTAGAAGAAGTAAAGCTGAAAGCTGCCGTCCAAGAGTTGCCACAAGGATTGAACAGTCGCATATCGGAAGGAGGCGGAAACTTTAGCATAGGACAGAGGCAATTGGTTTGTCTAGCAAGAGCTATTCTGCGAGAAAATCGAATATTAGTGATGGATGAAGCAACGGCGAATGTGGATCCGCAGTAAGTTAAACGAAGCTAATCCATAAAAGAGTAGACTATTGGCACGCTAGGCTAAGCGTGTACATATTGGGTTTATGTGCACTAAAACTAGTTCATATTGAATTGGCTGTTGGTACGCTAGTACCAGTATAACACTGTCACGTGGACTAGTAATGGCGCTTGAGTGCCAATAGTATACTCTCATGTGGAATGGTTAATGACCAAACCTAAGTTAAATGGAATTTTTAGACCCGTACGAAGTACTGGGGTCTTATAGGTTTACGCATACGTTTGTAACACGTCGAATTGGACTCCCTGAGTAAGGGGAAACCTATTGTGGTTGTCTAGAGATGCCAAATCCGCGAAAAAAAAATGTCCGTCTGTCCGTCTGTCTGTCTGTCTGTCTGCACGATAACTTGAGTAAAACGCATCCGATTTTGAAAATTCTTTTTTTTTTCCGTTTGGTAATGTCAAAAGACAGGCTAAGTTCGAAGATGAGTGATTTTGGATCGACCCCTCCCGAGCTGTGGCCCAATAAGTGCTTTACGGTTTTTCGAAGATATCTCCGGACATTTAAACGTTAAACTTGTAAGTGATACGTCAAATAAAAGGTATTTACAATACCGATCGACAAAAAAAAAGTTTATGGAAATCGGATGACCGACTCGTGAGTTAGACCCCTTGGTGTAGAACAGGCACAGGGCGGCAAGCAGTTTTTGCTTGTAGGTCGGCCACATTTGAACATATTTCGTCTGTTTTAGCTTTATTAGATAGGTACTGACCGTACCAATCAGGGAAAAAAAAATTTATGAGATTATGTTCTCCGGAGCGTGAGCTAGGTCTCTTGGAGTGAGCTCTTATCTGGCTACTCGGAAGTACAGTGACAATATCTCGAGTAAATTTTGACCGAATTTCATGAATTTTTTTTTGTTTGAAAGGTATTAACGAATGTAAAGCGTCGGTACTATTTCCGGTCTCCTAACAAAATGGCTGCCGGCGGCCATATTGGATTTTATTAAAAGTGATATAAAGTGGGAAAAATGATACTTAGAGAGTTTCTGTTAACATGGAAATAATTTGTTATGTGTGTGGGGTTTCAGGGATTCCATATACGGACATCTAAATATACCTATATACAGCTATATTGAGCTATATACAGGCATATAGAGCTATATAATAGCATATATTTATCTGTGAAATGTTTATTTATAGTGAAATATAGTTAAATATAGCGGTATATAGCTGTTTAAATAGGAATTTATGAAATTTGTCTTCGTACGGGGCTGTCTATATTGCCTCCGGCAATTTAGTTGTATATGATAACAAGGCAAAGAGTGTATAATGTAAGTGATTTTAAAGGAAGAATAGTTTTTCAGCAGAGAAGAAAATGAAGTAAGAGAAATGAAGAGTTTCACATTAAAGGCTTTTGATACGAATAGGTGTTTCGTACGGGTCGGCGTTAGCTATGTTTGTAAAACGTTCCGGTCGTTAATATGCTACTCGATCGTTTTCAGAACCGATGCTCTCATCCAAGCTACAATTCGCGACAAATTTGCCAATTGCACGATTTTAACAATTGCACATCGGTTACATACAGTGATGGACAGTGACAAAGTGCTGGTAATGGATGCTGGCCGTGCTGTCGAATTCGGTTCGCCGTATGAATTGCTAACAACAAAAACCGGTCCACGAATATTCCACGGGATGGTGCAAGAAACTGGCCGTGGCACATACGACAAACTATTTCAGATCACTAAGCAACTGCACGAACAACGTCTGAATAAGTCAGATTAAAAATAGAAATCGAATCAAAATCTGGTTTATCGCGAGCGGAGATGGATATAAACGTGATATATCACCGCTGTATGATAATACGCATTCCACAAAAAACATTGTTTGTACACGCGTAAATATAAATATTGAGTGCAAAGCACTGGGTTTGTTTAAAAAAAAATATATAAATTTCATGTTCTTAATAAAATGGCTGCCTTAAATGTTCGTTAAAATGGTGACTTAATTTAGTGGTGCTACTTTGATGAAACCAACGAACGAAAATTACCTGTGCCGCTGAGCCAAATTTAGTTTTAAAAATTCCATCAATAGTCCTTGTACAAAACAGAGAAAAATCGGCACAGTTTGTTCGCTCGTGATGGTTTTCATCAACATCATAATTTATAGACTTAAGTTTAATATCATGCCGTTGTGTATCAAATATTTACAAAAAAAAAAGAAGAATTTTGTTGTTAAAATTGATATATTTAGTCCAGTGAGATTTATGTCGGACAATAAATTCGTCGAAAATAAATTTGTAAAGCAAAAAACGTCTTTTCGAAAGCTTTCTGTCTCGATAGTAGGGCTCACTAGTTGAACAAGTACATTTCGGACCACGGACTAAAAGTCGCGTATGAGAGGTTTCCAGACAGAGCCGAAGGTTAGGTCTGGAACTGAATACACTAAAAAATACTTAGTCCGTGGTACGAATAGTATTTTTCATATTGGACGGAAAAAAGGTCCTAAGTATGAAAAATACATTTTTTTGTGCATTTTGTGGTATAAAAAACTTTGAACCTTTAGCTTTCGTTTGAGTCCAATGTCACCTGTGTAGTTTCGATTGCCGCTACACAGAAATTCATCAAAGTTACCTCTGCATCGAAAACTTCAACCGGATGTAGATGGCGCTATAGGTCACTTTTTCAAATACAGCTAGTGAGCCCTTACGAGTCTCACATTGGGTCACATTGTGTCATTGAAGCAATTCTTTAGCAGCCCCACACGAGAGAGGACAAGTGTGTTGATCAGTTGCTTCTTGTCAGTCAGTGGCAGTACATAACAATCCCAGCTCTCTTACGTCCCGTCGAATTTTTTGGGTCAGCTTGGTTAGTTTATTTTGATTTTGCGATGGTCAGACATCCCAAAATCAAACATATCAAAATCAGTATCCACATTTGAACGAAATATCTGATATCGATCACTCAATTCAGAAAACATAGCAGTTTCATTTGACGATCCAGATTCATTCGGATGTTCAGTGTGAGTTTGGTCCGGTAATACACAATCTACTTCTTCATTTTCTGCTATGTACACAATGTCGTTAAAAACAACGTTCGTGCTCTGCAGGTCAGAATTTATAATAAGAACTTCATGAATCGCAGAAAACCCTCAATGTGTTTTTCGTTCATCAGCTTAAACCAAGGGCCCTCTTAATAGAACAAACTGACAAATTAAAATGAAAAATCATATATTTAATTGTGTGTGTGACAGCTTCGCGTACAGACAGTAAAAGGGACTCTTAATCAAGGCTGTATACTTTGAGGAGGTAGGTCACGCAGACCGCCATTTTATTAGATACGCGGGAACACACCACTTCTGATGATTTTACATGTAAAAAAATTGACCACATCATCAAGACGACGAGAATCATCAGATTATATTTGTCAATTTTTCAGTAAAATCGTCAACTACTTGTTCAACGTTGCGATTTTATGCTGTCTTGTGAACGAATGTGATGAAAGCAATTGAAGATGAGCAGTTCTGTACTGTTCTGTGACCACCATCACATTCGGAGGTCGAAACAGCGTCTTTGCCTCAAGTTTATTCACTAAACGTGAACCATGGGAAAGGGAAAAGCAAAAAGCTTCGTTTGTTCTTGAAATTTTGTCTTTTATTTTAGCTTTTCTTCTATAGGCATTTCAGCTGGGAGGTTATTTAAGGAATTCCAAACGTCCTGGATAAGGACGCAACGATTTGATCTACAGGGGATCTTCAGTAAATAATATAAGGCAAAGGAGCGTTTTGTTTTACTGTCTCGTCTGTGCTTTCCCTAATAAATTAAAAGAAAGGAGCTGCTGTTTTGGTTCTTGAATAAATTTGTTGAAAAAGATGTGTTTTATTCGTAGTTGCAGTCCGAGCAACATGTATATGTGGGTAGCCCGTTGCCAAATTGTAACGCAAAAAATGCAGCCTTCAAATGGTCCCAATAATACCAAGTTGGTATTCAACTACCAAGTTTGGTCAGCTACCAAAAACTCAAGCTATTGGTTGGTTTTGTGCGATTGAAACATTGAAGAAAGTATTGACGATACCAGGGTTTGAATGGATTTAGATACATTGGAGTGAGTGAAGAGGTCGAACTGTTGGCTTTTTAGAAACACCTACTTACGACAAAAAAAAGTGGTAAGCTCGTAGCGTGTTGGAAAATTAATTTGCTAAATTTGCTAAAAATATTGACAAATTTTAAAAATTTAGCCGATCAATTTTCCTTAAATACTCCTCGAGTCCAGTAAGACGAAGATTTGTTGGTAAACGTGGTAACCTCTAGCCGTTGCTAAATACAAAGGAAGTAACAGATTTTACGACCCTAAAGTAACTACTTCTCTACGCATCATTTCTACCAACGCACTTTGCGCATTGTTTCTATGCAACGTCTAATGTAAGTTCAATGAAAAAATTTAGCTTTAGCTAAACTAGCTTTAGTATGGAATGCGCTCTTTTCTTCTAAATCTTTAGTTTTCTGAATTTATAAATTTGCAATTCGTGTTGCCATTGTAGTAATATTATAGTGTATGTATGTACTGGCAGCCTGTTTACTCGAACAATTTTTTGATATCAGAAGACGTAGACCGTCTGTCCTTATCATTCCATCAGGAAAAGGCACTGTAGGTAGCTCTGATTCTGATTTTGTAATTTAATTATGTTTCAGCAGCGTGAATTAACTGACTCCCTATGCTGACGCTGAATTCGATTTGATTGATTGGGGGCAGAAGCAGAAGGCTAATCTAGTCAACCAAAGTATGCCCTACAAACAAATTTTATATTCCGTTAGGAGGATCTGTCCTAGCTAACCTTGGAAGTATACACGCCTGAGGCCTGAGTCTGTCTAAGAAATAGTCAAGCATAGGACGATGCAGCTTACATTTTGTGTAGAGTCGCTAATATGGTAAAACAAACAATTTAGGTGTCAACTATTTAATGGGTGCCGAAACCAGCTACCAATTCGTACAAACTCTATGCTAATTTTGTGGGCTTTACAAACGTTCTCGATCTCTTGATTTTGCGGCGCTGAATTTCTAATTGATGCAATTTCGAATAGACTTCAGCGTAAATTTCTTGTTGCTCTTCTTCCGGTATCGTCTTACGATATTCTTTCACAAGATCGTATTTCTCCCAGGGCGTTTTCAACGTTTCCGCTTTAGCAGCCATTTTCTCGGTGATGTGTTCCGATACGTTGGCAATTCCGATAAAATTTTTCCGTTCCCACTGTTTTTCCCACGGACGGGGTCTCAGTTTCACCATTACTTTATTCAGCGGCACTGGTACACCTTCTGGCAATATTTCCGGTTCCATATTCAAATCGAACGTACTGTATTCCGGATAGGCATCACGCAAGTAGAGCAGCTCTGAATCAAGTCTTTTTTCCAATCGAATTAAATCGATTTTCTGAATTGTCGGATCGTACAGTTGATAAGCGATCTCCACACCTTGATTATCGACAAAATTTCGCAAAGTGAATTGAGCTCGTAATCCACAACCAGTGCGTTGAATACATATCCCAAGGAAACGAGAAGTCTTGCCGGCTGCATGTGGATCGGAACTAGTTACGGCTAGAATCGAACCAACATAAAATTCGGGTATGTCGAGATGAACTCGCCGGTTTAACATGTCCATGCGTTCGATTTTCTCTCTGATGGGATTGCGGAACTCAATCGTTGGATCGGGTAGAAATTCCGGGTAAATGAAACGATATTCCGCTGGTGCCAGTGGTTTCCGGACATCGGTGGGTTCTTTGCTAAATGGATTTGCAGTAGCCTCTAATAGAGGATCCGATTTTGATGTGAGAAGTCGGTAGTGAACTGGTAACGAAAGATTGTTAGATTAGTTGACGAATATTCATGGTGTAACACCACAAAGTACCTGTCGACATTCCACTTGATTTATACATCAAAGTGTTACGAGTTAGTTGGCGCGTTAAGTTCATTTTGTCTAATTTTCGAAAATTACTTTTTGTGCAACAAAACAACTCTTCGACAGCACAGTGAAAAATAACCTCGAATATTTTCCGACAACTGACTGTACCAAAGCCGCAAGTATTTATAAGCCAAATCAAAATATTTTCTTTGTGGTTCTATGTTGTCAGTGCTCGATGACGATTTCCAATCACAACGACATTGCAATGAGAGATGAGCTAAAGGAAATCTTAAAGAAAATTCAGAGAAATCCATAAACCATGAGTTCAATGAAAGGTCGTCTTGAATTTTCGTTGAAAATATATTTTTCTCTCAGAAGACTGTTTTTCCTCATGAACGGCTGCAGTGCAGATGGCTTTTATCTCCAGCAAAAATGTGACATTTCATATTTTTGTACAAATGGATGACAGTCGTGACAGGGTGCGTTGAACTAAAATTTGTTTTTATTTACTTACCATAGCATACCGCTTCTAGTATACCTAAGTTCGGGGGTATACCTATATCAGCTATACATCGCTCGTTAACAAAATATCTGTCGGTTTATAATATGTCATCCAGTCGAGACGGCTTTAAGCAGAAAGTGGGTCGACAAAACTCCATGTCCACAATAACGAATCTCTTAAACCATAACAATTCGGTGCAAAATGCCAATTCCACCAGCAAAACCGAATCGGATGAGTATGTGCCAATATTTTACAATGAAATTTCGGATATTATGCGGGGATTCGGTGACTGTCAGAAGCCATTAAAAGAATCCATCATTTTGGTGGACAAAATTTTGCTGCAACAATTGCGCGGCATTTTACAGGAAGTTATTCAATTGGCAGTAGAACGGAAGGGTAAACCGGAACCGTCACTGCGAGACTTCGAATTTTTAATGAGAAAGAATCCGGTTCGAGTGTACCGACTGCAGCATTACTTGACAAATCTACAAAAGATTCGCCGCATCCAGGAAATGAACAATGTCATACCATCCAGTTATCACAACGAATTGGAATCAAATGAAGATGCTGAGGATGAAGAAGATAGAACAATTCCTGAGCAAAAAAACGATGAGGAGAAGCTTCGTCGACACTTCCGAGCCGATAGAATATCGCAAATACTTGGCGGAGCTCAATACAAAGAATACTCAGAGTCACGACGCACATCATTCAGTGTCATCAGAAACTCAACTACCATCAGAAATAAGCTACGGTTGTGGTTGAAACCACCCAGTGACACAGTTATGTCGAATAGAGTGTACACGATCCTATCGTATCTAGCGCATGAGACAATTGCAGCTATTGTCGATTTTAGTATACTGACCCGACTGAATTCAGCTAACCGTCAAACGGAACCTTACAGCCGAATCATGACATCAGGTTTGTGGACTTTGTTTCAACTTCTCGGATCCCAAATTCACATCAATTCTGCTTTTCAGGTGCGTCACACAATATGCTTCATCTATGTCCCGAAGTGACCCAGGGTCGTGGAATGGATGGCATCAAACCGATTACAGTGCAGGAGATTCAGGAAGCCGTTCGTCGGCACACAATCGCTTCAACCAGAACGCTGGGCCTGTACCGCAACATGGACAATTCGTCGTCGACTGTACCGTTTCTAGCCATTTAATGAAATAAAACGATGGCAACTACTTCCCCACCAAATTTTATTGATTTTTTCATTTAGTAAAATCAGCGAGGAAATTCAGAATATTGCCATCTCCGTTCAGACGGCAATTCAGCTGGTTTTCACATTCCGTCTTGAACGTGTCATTAATGTAGAAATGTCGCCCTTTCATGTCTTTAAACTCTTGCGGACGTGGAGTTGGAATCGCCGGATTGAATGACATTAGTGAACTGTCATATTTGTCGTAAAGATCCACGGCTGACCTGTAATTCACGTTACAATTCAGTTCAAATCTCTTTCGTCCAAACCTGGTGCACACTTACAGTTTACCGATTTCTGGATTCAAACTGCCTTCACCTGTGGCTGGAACTCCAGATGCTATATGCTGCGACATCTTTCTAACCGTTGGATGATAATGTCGACTGAGTGTGGTCAATTCGTACAACGCCGTACAATTGGCGTTACAGTATTCCGGATCGTCCAATTCCGGATTGTATCGACCCGAACCGATATCGGCGTCTGTGTCCAGGATGATTTCCAATGACGATGTCAATTGCATCACTTGTTTCACAATTCCTAAGCCGGCAAGGGTGCCATTGTGCAGCAACTGTAAACTGAGCGTTACGATTCGTTTGACGAACGCTAGCATCCGATGGTGTGTGATATTTTTGCGACGTTTCACCAGAACTTCGTGCAGCGTTCGTAGAATGATGAGGAAATCGGTGTGATTTTTGCCAGCATTCACTACGAGAAGATTGCGATAGAGATGGCCGTAAAATCGTAGCGGATCGATGTTCAGAACTTCTCCCTGACCGGAAAGTATTGTGAACACCGTTTGAATGCAATGCAATTCTTCACGATAACCGAGTTCGTCCATTTCCATGATGTTGTTCAGCACCTCGACCAAATCGGAGAAAAACTCCAAATTGATGACATGGGCAAATCTAGGTGAATGGTAAGTTAATAAAAAATAGTTTAAGATTCCCCAAATCCACCACTTACTCAGCCAGTCCCTCCAGTGTAGCACTCAACAGCTGTGAATTGGGATCATTCTTCAAAATGCGAAAATAAATCGTGAAAACCATTTTCGTTATTTCGGTCAGCTTATAATGCTTCGTTTGCTTATTCTCCTCGGCTTTCGTCTCCTGCAATTCTTTGTCCAGCTGGGACAGTTTCTTGTGGCGTTTCTTCTCCTTTTTCGACATGTTCATCAAACGGGCCTTGTGCGCTTCCAATTTTTTCTGCTTCAGTTCGGTTTCCTTTTCAACGTCCAAATTGATACTTTTGATTTGCAGAGAGAGCAGACAGGTTAACACCTCCACATGGACATTATTTGACTTAGATTTGATGAGATGGTTGAGTCGACGAACGATCTAAAAATTAAGGGAAAAGTGTGGTCAGAACAGGGAAGAAACTGTGAACGACTGTTGGATAATATTGGGCTGGCTGGCATACTTCAAATGTTGAATTTACCGAATATAGGTGATTGAAATACTTACATACAACGTCAAATCGAATTTCTTGTCGTTTTGGAATATTTCTTCGAAACATTTCAATATCCTCGCTCTGGTCGATGGAAAATTGCTATTCAGCAGATAGACCAACAGTTGCGCTATATTTTGTCCGAAATTAAAGTACGGATGAGCGGTGAGCAGGTCACACAAGCAGATGACGGCTGTCTCTCCCAATTTAATATTTTCCTGGCTGAACTGGCGATTGGCATTTTGTCTCTTGGTCAGCAGCGTTGACATTTTCTCCAATTTCTGCAAATATTTTTTGAACTGATCCAGCAGATTGTTCTCGTAGGTTATGCGTTCCATGGTGTTTTTGCGAACTGGAATATTGAAATTGATATAACACTCACGACCGAACTGTTAACATAAGAAGGCCGCAAAATACTAACCGGTCTGCATTCTCAAATTCAATTGGCCGATTCTGTACTCGGGCAGAATATCTTTGAATACCTCGAGCAATGACAAGGCGGCAATTTTTCGAACCGTCACCAGATTGGTCTGGTCACCACTACGTTCGCTCATTAACTCGAAAAGAGCTGAAAAGTTCTTCATCTTGTCTTCTGGTTTCTCGAGTATCCCAGAGCAAATGATTCCGATGCGATACTTTTGTCGGGCAATTTCCTGCTCTCGATAGATCAACAAATCAGCCGTGGACACGGCGTTCTTTGACAATTCTGCAAGGTCGGTTGACATCTGAAAATTTTCTTCGTCAAACTGGATGTCATCGGTCACATTGAATCAAATCACTTACCGCCACATTATCTTTAATAATATCGTCGTCCGAGTCAACCTCCTCTTCAATCTCTTCTTCTTCATCTTCCTCTTCGTCGGATTCATTCTCTTCCTCACGGTCCTTGTATTCCATCTCGGCTGTTCTTGTAACAACCTCGCCAGCCTTCGTTTTGATTGGCAACAAACTCACGACCCGTTTTTTCGTTTTCTCTTCAGCCAGCGTCATTTGTGCATATTCCTTTTCGAAATGTTTCGCATTTTTGGCCTCATCTTCCGCATCATAATCGGCTGCTAGCCGTTTGCGTTTTTTCGATTTGAGCCTGGATGTATCGTGACCGTCATCATCCATTGCAACATTTTCTAAAATATCCTGAACGGTGTCGTCGTCCATTTCAGTTTCGGTCACAGCCACCGGAACACTTTGTACCGTTCGCTTCTTTTTATGAGAACTCGTGCCAGTCGGCTTCCCAAACACTTTTTTCTTACCGCCTTTGGCATTGCTGCTCTGTAGCTTAGAGTTCTGACTGGCCTGTAGTTGTTCCTTCTTCTTCAGCGGTTTTGTGTAATTTTTCTTGTGTTTCAAGTGTTGTGAGTGCTTCACATGGCTGATTTTGATTTTCTTTTTCTAAAAATTGAACGGCATTTGATATGCTGGGTACATTTCAATGTCATATTTGCAAAATTAACCTACCACTGCCATTTTTCGACCGAATTCCCAATTATTTCTTTAGTTTTTCCGCAAATGCACGTGTGGTTTAGTTCAAAAATGTAAATAATTCACAATTGTTCACGGTGTCTGTGCATGTGTGTGAGCTGTCAGAGCTGTCACGAAAAGTGAATGAGTTGCATGTATGCAGTCTGTAGAGTAGAGTCAGTAAAGCAGATGTACCATTACATACTAGACGCACTCAAGGTAGTCTCGTACAGCCAGCAAAGACAAATAGTTATTTTCATTACACCAACTACGAAAGTTGTAATTTTCGCTTCCCGAACGAGATGCGAAAGTATAAAAATTCAACTCTCAGTTAGCCACGATATCACAAGAGGTGCGAAAATACTTTCGCCTCCCAACAGAGGAGCGAAAGTACTTTCGCCCCTCAAACGAGGATGCGAAAGTAAATGACAGCAACAACATGTGTTCCGTCTGGTGTCGTTGTGATCACTGTGATTGTTGTGATAGAAAAGAACGTTGCCAATAATTTATAAATTTTTCTTTTACCGCCCCCTGGACCCCCGCATATTTCAGCTTATTTCGGTAAATTTCATCAGTTGGAACATTATAAGGAAGCTCAAATTACAATTTTCGTAGTTATTGTAATGAAAAGTTGTGTGGATCACATGGCACGACGTAAAAAAATTCAACCTGTGCGATTGCCGCCCTGGCCTTCGGCCACGGGCTGCAAACTTCGCACACGGTTGAATTTTTTTACTTTCGTCCCTTGTGATCCAAATAACCATTTCATGCTTGCTAAGAGAGCCGAGAGTAAAATTGTCAATTTTGAGGGGCGAAAGTAAACTTTTGTCTCTCTTAGCAAGCATGAATAACTATTACGTCACAAGGACTGATGTAAGTCCGAAAGTACTTTTCCGTGTGAGTTTTGTTAACCTGCTAAGAGAAACGAAATCTTAGCAGGCATTCAAAGAAAATATTTATTATTCGTCTTCGAAACGTCGGTGGTCCGTGATTCAAATTTTTATTTTGACGTTCCCAAAAGTAAAAATTTGGAACCAGATTACACACGTATACTCAGTCAGGCGTACTGCACTTTTTGTGATTAGACAATGTAAATGCATAATTTCAACTCAATTAATTCCACAAGCGACACGTTACGGTATGTACTCAAGAACGAAAGTTCGAGTTAACTTGTCAGCTGTATTCCGCGTCATATTTAAATTCCGCTCTTAAATTGACTAAGAAAAGTAGGTTTTGTGTACTAGAAATTTTCTATAACAAAAATCCACTAAACTGTGTTCAATGTGTTCTAACAGTCATATAATACAGAGATAAATAAACTCATTTGTATATTATTTTGATTTATCGAATTCGCGCCATGTTGCGACGTCATCATTATATCCCTAGAGGTCTAAGTCATACAATTTTAGGGCAAATTGTCATTTCCCCATTTGGTTGTCTCGTTTTCTCAAGGTTCGGAAAGAACAGGTTAACACATCTGAGGATATTGAGTTGATCACGAATGTGGTGAAACACGCATTTTGACAATTTAGACAGGTTTTGTTAGACACACTAATTAGAGATTGTGTGAAATTTCAACTTGATAAAAATAAAATTTCTTCAAGTTTTCTTTTCGTACAATCTTTAATGAGTGTGTCGGAATTTGTGTTTCAACTGCCTTCTTTCAGAACCTTGCATATAAAGAGAATTCTCGGCAAGCCTCGACTATGATGATAATCTACTATTGTTGTTTTGCCTGGTATGTACATACTATCTAAATTGCTTAATCTTTATATTGCTTCGATTTCAATAAATCAAAGCAATCCAAAGATTAAGTAATTATATTATTTTGACATAAATTGTGAGCGCTTAAGACAAAGCCCCGAATCGATCATACCCATCATACCTGATGTGTTACACTTTCATTGTGTCTTACTGGTCTCACTGTATGCATGATTGTAATAGATTGAAGTCCGTTTTGAATAGAAAATCTCTAAACGCACACACTTTCCAATTTAACGTCTTATTTTAATAAAATAAACTTTTGTTCACCTCTGTGAACTTATCTTTTACATTAAATTTCTTCTAATCAAATCTAATAATATTCCATCAACGATCAAGCATTTATGCCTTCATCATTTTCAATTTAACCGGACACTTAGTGTCTGATTTGATTAACGAAAACTGTTTATGACAGAGCAAATGAGACTGTGTTAGTGAGTTTTACGTTGGTATGAAAGCATGAAGTCGAATATAAAAGCAAGTCAACTTCGTAATCGTCGTATTCGATGAAATGATATATGTAGTTAGGTCTCCACTTTCATTTAGTTAGCCATTGAAAATATATCGCTAAAGAATATTGCTGCGTAGCAGTTTTTGGATTTTTAACGATACAAAAGGTCGAAATCCGACTGGGAAATTATCGACAAATTTGTGAATTTTTTCATTAAATTTAATTTAGTGCAGTAGACGCCAGTAGATTTGAATTAATTTTTCCATTTAAATAAAAAAATGGCTTTGAGTCAGACATCGGTGGTGAGTGAATTTATATTCAAATGACTTTTCCGTCAGAATTACAATGAGGTGTCGATAACGCTGAAACGAATTCTTTTTATGAAAATTTACGAATTTTATTCCATATTTTCCGCAAAATATAGTGGAAATGGAGTATTGTTTTCCCGATACTTAGCATTACCTTATCAGTTCCGAACTCGCAGCACGTACATTTTTTTTTGTTATGCATACATGCGAGTGTGAGATTGTTAAAACCATTGTCGGATTTTTCAACATTCATTCATTTTAATCTATTCTTATATACGCGCTATATTACGTTGATTCAAGTTGCTAATGTTTGCAACAAGTCGGTGTTTTGTATAAACATTTTAATTTGTTGGGTTCCCTAGCGGAGTCCGCGATTTGAATGATTTAATATTCTTTACAAAAAAACGACGAGCATTCATAAATCTTGAGTTTTATACAGAATCTTTTACTTCATTTACCCTAACTTACATTTTGCCAGACAGTTCTCATACCTTCATTTTGTCGATGTCGATGATAATTCGTTGTGTCTTAAAGGTTGACTGATATATCCGCACTGACATTTGTTTGCTAACATTTCGGTAATTTTCCACCGTACCATATGGAAACTTCGCCGGATTTTAATTTCATAAAAATTAGCACTGAACGTGAAACAATATTAGCGGACGAATATATTTAAAAGCAGAGTCGTAAAGATGCAAAAATGATTAATTTCGATAAATTGTAAATATGGTAAAAAATTCAGCGTACACGTGATACATACGTGGCTTCTGGGATTCTCCGAAACCTCTATCGTCAACGACGACAAAAAGTCATGTTACTGTTTCTTTAATGCTGATGACTTGCTAATAACGCAATGATTCGAAATGATTACACCAGCAACGGGACAACTCGGGAATCCGGTTAGCGCAACGGTAGTTTCCTTCGTTTCTAAATTGATAAATTTGCCACACCCCGTCACATTAGACAATATACGTTGCGCTTATTCTTAGCTATAGGTCTAAATAGTGTAAACAGCAGGACATTAGGGATATCCGGGTACGTATGGATGAAGATAAGAGAACCAATAATTAGAATGAGAGAATGTTGCTAATGTATGTGTGCATGTAGTATGTATGTAGCACACAATGCAATTGTCGATTCCATTGCAATGTTAATTAAGTTCAGAGCTATGGTTAAGATGACTAATAGGTTCCGGATATAAATAACTTCAGGTCGCATCAATTTGCATCACTTTAATTTCATTTTCATTTATGTGTACGTTGTCTGGTCGTGACTGATGCATTGATGCAATTATCTTTTGTAATATGTATCAGCTGTATGCGAGACAATATATGTTTGTGACTCAATGTCTCAATGAATGTGCGGAAATTCGTCTATTTCTTGTTCAGCCAAACACATTTCCGAATCTCAAAATAATTTGAACATTTTTGCAGCTCAAACTTTATCACACCGTCATCGACGATGTTATCGCCGGTGTTCGGGATGCGTTTTTGGACGAAGGTGTGGACGAACAAGTGCTACAGGAAATGAAACAAGTCTGGACCAATAAATTGTTAGCTAGCAAAGCTATCGAAGTATCAATAGATCCGTTGGAACCTCAACCGCCACCAATTTTATCACTTAACTCAAAGGTATATCCCATATCTATTGTCATATTGTTAAGTTGAATTGCTCAGAAAAATAATTTCTTTTTATTGTAGTCGAATGGGACAAAATCAAAAAATCGACCTCAGCAACAGCAACAGCAACAACAGCAGGTAATTTGAAAAAATCTAACAATTGAAAATATTCGATGATGATCTCATAGGTGTCTTTGAACCGTAAAACCTTTTGCTTTTCAACTTTTCACTCTAACTAAATTCAACTACATTTCACTAAAATATAAAGGAACATCCATGAATTATATGTACCACAAGAGAAATGAGCAGTTTAAATGCTTGAAAGAAAATATTTTTAATAAAAACAATTCTTGTTACAGCAATCGCAGCAACAAACACAACCGCAGCAGCAGCAGCAGCAGCAGCAACAACAACAACCGTCTCAAAATACAACCGAAAACAATGGAAACGCCTCAAACCAAACATTTCCCAATCAGACAAATGGTACCCACAAGCCATTAAGCCAGCCAAATACAACACAACAATCAACGGCCCAACCTCAGACTCAGACGCCGCCTGCTCCACCAGCGATCGTAGCTGGACTGGATCCGTCAAAAATTGTTCCCATTCAGATAACACTCCCACCCCAGCCAAATGTTCCGAATTCCGAGCCCCGTGTACTTACCATTCAAGTGCCCGCATCGGCAATCCAGGCGAATCAATTGCAACAAGTGCTCACCGGTCCAATAATATCGTCAATAATGCAATTGCCGCCCACATTGGCATCGTCGGTGCTGCAACAGCACGTGACTGCGATGCTTCAGAATATCGTAATGGTTTCAAGTAAGTGAAACGCTGGCTGCTATTGTGGACCATGACCAGAGATTGACAGTAACGAATTCCATTCTGCTTTACAGATGCTGTGACTGTTCAGAAACAATTGGATGGTGCGGCCGATACATCGGACGAGGATGCAAGTGATGTCAGCGATGATAACCTGGATGGAGATGATGACGACGACTTAGACAAAGAGGACGATGACGAAGCGGAAGGTGAAGGAGGACCAGAGGATGAGCCTTTAAACAGTGACGATGATGTTTCCGAAGAGGAACAAGCTGATTTATTTGACACAGACAATGTGGTTGTTTGTCAATACGATAAGGTAAAGATTGTGGATGGTTATTCCTTATTATAGACTGCACTCATACTTTGTTGTCCGTACAGATCACCCGATCGAGAAACAAGTGGAAATTTTATCTCAAAGACGGCATCATGAACATAGGCGGTAAGGATTATGTTTTCCAAAAATCAAATGGTGACGCTGAATGGTAGAGGAAGAGTTGAACGGGACGTACTTAAACGGATGATGGCGAAAAGACATTTTTGTAACTTGTTTTCAACACTGAATTTCCATGCTCATTGTTCACTCATGATGGGATTATGTGTGTGCGTGCGTGTATGTGTATTATGTAGAATTATGTACATAGAGCACAAAAATTTAATATATTCGATATACCAACAATTTGACATCATCTTCGGTCTGGGAATATAATTCATTATTGAATTCGACATCTCAATTCAATATACCATTTGATATACCAAGTCTTTAGCGCAATTATCTCAATTTCAATTCTCAATTTCGGTTGATCTTTTTTTTCGAATTTATTACTTTAGAATCACAGCAATGTACGACGTGAAGGGTTTCACTTATTTGAATTAGTATTTTCCATTTCCTTTTGTACGCCAGATGAAAAATCGTTTTTGACTTTTGATTGCAGTTTCAATCTCTCGTTTTAATGCTAATATATGACTATGACACACAAAATTAAAACCTTTTTTTTGATTGAAGAATAAAAATAAATTGGAACGAGAAATGGCGTATTGAATTGAAATAGAATTTTAGCGAATTAATCTAACGTTTTGTTCCTAGATTGTAGCCAGAACATCATCAGAATTAAGTATTATGTTTGATTTAACGCCTTACTTATTTTATAAAAATAAAAGAAGAAAAGAGAACCACTGCCAGTTTCGTTTCTTTCTCTGTCTGTGTTCACCTTTGCACGATATTATGATCTGGACGACGAATTTGCAAGTAGTTAAGCTCACTGACTTCGTCATTATAACGATAACGTATTTCCCCGAGCAGGGCCTATTTTTAGAAAACTTGCTAAATTTAGCCAAAATTATTTTCCAAAAATGTGCCCTGGAAAAAAGTATTCAGAAGACCACATCTCAAAACGTATATTAGTACCCGAATCAGATACGATATTTTGTAACGAGTGATGAAATATTGAATTTTTTGGCTCAGGACCACTGCCTGTGTTTTAGAAATTTTTTTGAGAAAATCAAGAAAATTTTAGAAAATTTAGAAAATTTTAGAAAATTTAGAAAATTTTAGAAAATTTAGAAAATTTTAGAAAATTTAGAAAATTTTAGAAAATTTAGAAAATTTTAGAAAATTTGAGAAAATCAAGAAAAATTTTCTAAAAGGTAGGCAGTGCTCAGGACGCTTACGACGCCACAGTGTTCCAAAACGTTACTCCCACATTCATAAATCTATTTTTGACATCAGTACGTCACTTTGCGACCTCTTTATGTAACCTTTGCGACCCTACAGTAACAGTAGACTTTCGAAAAACCAAGAAAAATTTTTCTTGGTTTTTCGGGTTTTGGAGCCCATTTTCCCCTTGAGGGTTTTGTAAATTTTCCTTGTTAAAAATCTTAAGAGCTTCCATTCCTTTAGCTTATTCACTCACCAAAATATTCAAATTCACTCTGCCACCTGGTATTGCATAGCGGAAATTGTGAAAAATTCCATAGAAATCTCAAAATGAACTGACAAAAATGGCTGCCGCCATTTTGAATATTCGCTTCAATAAAAATGGTTTTTATTAGTTTGTTCAAATTACAAAACGAGATTTAAAAAAATGGAACCATTACTTTGTCAGTTTCGACCGCAGAAATGTTTTGTTTGAACATTTAGTATACAGTGTTCAAAGAGCGTAAAAGAGAGAAAAATTAACTGGTTCCGTTGGGTGATACGTCAAAATTTGTATGTAAAAGTCCAGTTAACTAGGAAAAAACCAGTTAATTTAACTGAGCTCGATGGGTGAACACTCTTTTTGACATTCTCTTTCAACACTATATAGTGAAAATTATTGTGTGACGAGATAAACGTGCAGTTTGTGGAAAAATTCAGTCAAAAAGACGCATTTTTAAATATTAAAAAAAAACACATTTAATTGTTTTTTCAAAAATGTGGAACCATTATTATGTCAGAAAAGGTGTGAATTAATAGTGTAAATAGGCCATAAGCCGTGTAGTGCGTCCGCCGAAGCGCTAGGGCTGCAGTTTTCAGGCCGTTTTTTCGGGTTTTGTGCTAGGAAAAAGGGGTGATTCCTCTTAAGGACGTTGCAACTTGCAACTCCCCTGCCTCTCGCCTTCACTTACTGCTGCAGAAATGTTAGAGACAACGATTTTATTTCATGAGGCTTTTTTGAAATTTTTTGGTTATTGATGAAAATGTGGAATAAGAGATCTGTTTTACAGCGATTGGTGAGCAGGTTGGTTCGGGAACATAGAAAATACCATAAGGTGTATGCTTGAGGTGTCTCAATGCAAATTGCAACGTCTTTAGGATTTTTATATTTAACAAGGAAAATTTACAAAACCCTCAAGGGGAAAATGGGCTCCAAAAACCAAAAAACCGAGAACATTTTTTCTTGGTTTTTCGAAAGTCTACTGTTACTGTAGGATAATTCGGTACATAAAGAAGTCGCAAAGTGACGTACTGATGTCAAAATAGTATTTTTCGTACCAAGACAGGTGTTGGGAATACTATTTTCTACATTGAAACTATTTACTTGGGGATGTTGTCCCCCGAACTCTTGTCCGACAATCTCTTTATTTCTTCCTCGATTACACCATTATGACACACACCTTTTCTCGCTGTCTAGATTCTTCTCCCCCGAAACTCGCCTTCTTGATTGTTTCTTATATTTTCTCTCGAGTGACTTGCAAGAATACCTGACAACAGGAAATGACGATTTTGCTGAAAAAATCCATTTCCTGTCGAGGTACGAACAACGTTTTGTGCATCGGACAACTGAAATAGACAAAACACATCAATTTATTTGAAAACATACACACTTCACATTCACCATATTAAATTTAATCAATCGTATAGTCATAGAAAAATTCATGTAATTCTTTTCCCGCACTATAAATCGTAAAGAAATGAAGTTTTTTCCCGCACGATATATAGTTCGGGAAAAACTGACATTTCTAAATGAAAAATCATGGCAAAATAGGTCGTATTTCAGTTGTCGGATGCACATATAGATTTATGAATGTGATAGTAACGTTTTGGTACACGTCGCGACGTGTTCCGAAAAATTCCACTTCCATCACGAGTCAGAAACGACTGTTTTTGCGCTTGAAAGCTGAAATGAGACGAAACAACACAAACAAAGAAATCCCTCTACAACCATTTTCGGCTGTTTTTTCGGCCGTAAATATCTCTTTTTGAGAAGTACAGAAAAATTGAACTATTCGTAGTTTGGAAGTGTAAAAATCCGTCGAATTTCAAAAAACGTCGTTTCTGACTCGTGTTGAAAGTTTTTTTTTTCGAAAATTTTTATTGGTTATGAATAGTACAATCTTAACATGACGTTAATTTATTACTACTGATTAGTACACTTCTAATTTCTTTACGAATGCATCGAAATTTGTAAAACGTGTGCGAGTTTGACGATCCATTGACCGGGCCCAAATGAAGTGTTCTGATTCTTCATTACGTCGTGTGGTTTGAGTCGGTTCAGCCTCCTTACTTCGCTTGTGATGTCGAGCAGGAGAATGGCTTCTATGTTGGTGTGGTTCAACAGTCTCGTTTCGTGTTTGATGGCATATTCTTAAAATACTTCGGCTACCCATTTTATTTCTAGATCACTGTGTATTTCTTTGTTCGTCACAAAACGGTATGCGTTGGTGATCATTCGTAGAAATTTGTTTTGGCATGTTTGGATGACTTCGATGTTTGATTTTTTAGCGTGTTGAAAGTGGAATTTTTCGGCACACTTTCAAATTTTCATCACGAATGAGTGGTTTCCGACACGAGCCGGAGGTGAGTTCTGGAATCGAATTCGCTGCAAATGCCTTTTACAATAAGTTAGGAACAACGTCGAGACGCCGCCGCAATATTTTATCACTATAGATAAACAAACATTCGCTTTACGACCTTTGGCGAACTCTGTCCCTACTACTTTCATTGGCTTTCATTGGTCAACAATAGCAAAAAATCCTTTCCTAGTATTTGCTCGCATAGTTTTCCTCTCGAGATCGACTTTGAGCGATAGAAATTTTTTGTTGAAAAACCAGCCGTTCCTTACAAGTACGAGTCGAAGTTACGAATCTTTAACTTAAACTGGGGAAACGTCTGATTGGTTTCGTTAATTTCGTGAAAGTTAGAAATATTTCCAAAATGTTTCTTTCATCGTAGTGAGAGAAGAATTCACGAAGTCAATCCGCTCAATTTTTGAAATTTTGCAACGGATCGGGGGATCGGTAATTCACGGTATATCTTACGACGGGTAATTTACAACGTTGAGCTGAATTTTTCGGGCTAATCAAAGTTTTGCTTCATGAGCTTCAATGCTACTGAATTGACAAGTGTCAAATTTGGATACGAGCTAACGCTTCGGATTGTTTGTATTGTATGTTTTAACTCATACAACGAAAACAAGTCATCGATCTGTATAACAGAAACGCAGTGCCTACTGAGATTTCATCAACCTCCGAATATTTTCTATGTTTGTGCTAGTAGCAGTGCTGTGCTTTCACCATTTCTCTCACTTCTTTACACTTTTCGTTCCCAATCACGTCACTTTTCGTTCCCAATCACGTCCTTTTTCGTGCCCAGTTATGTTAACTTCATACGGAACAAAAAGGTGCTTGTTTTTGACCACGGGAGTGAAAACGTCGTCGGACTGCGCTTCGCGGAGCTCTGCTCCATCCTCGGATGCTTTCACCACCTGGGTCAAAAACGCATCTTTTTGTTCCTAGTAACATAATATACTATTACATGACAGCGTGCGGTTTGTGACTGTGAAGTGCTTACCGGATGCTGGCATGTAAAAGTACATTACATACCAATGGGGCAAATGAGTGAAATTTACACAAGAAGTACCATTTCCATCATTTGACCCATTGCCGAGTAAGATATTTTATTCAAAAACTTGAGGTAAAGTTTTGGCTCCGTGAGGCAAAGCTAACTTTACCTCAGCAAATTTTCCCGCAGACATACTATGAAATGATTCGTTCCTATAATTATCAATTTGTAGTTTCCATACGTTCCACTTTTCCTATCACAGTTTTCGTCTCTCTTTGGACAACCACCTTAGAGTTCTAAAGTGAAAACTCAGAGGTGATGTTACCATCAATTCTTCATTTCTTTCAATTCAACCACCAGATCCATCCAATTCAATTCAGCAAATCAGTTATAGGAAACAAAATCGGACAAACTTTTACCGATGCAATCTGACAAACTTTTACCGATGCTAGAGTATAGTGTTGTGAGAGCTGTAATTTTCTAAGTCACAAATTTAGATAATTCTACAGCTCAACCTTTCACATATGGCAAACATATCAACAGCTTTGTTATCGAATAAATTACGTCTTTTGATTATAACGAGATCACATCAGTCATATAAAAAATTATGTGTTGGCTGGAGGTTGCGAGTAAGGCACACATTTTCTTTTTAAATATCCGTTTGATTAGATATTATGCACCAACCTCCACACGTGTCACATTCATATTCAACCAAGTTTTGCCAGAAAAAGGTTTTAAGGCCAGGAGAAGGTGTTTCCTATTCCTATCGCAAAATATGTAAACAACTTCATATTTTGCGATAGTAAACACCTTGCCCTTAGCTTAATCGCTGATACAAGCAATATTTCGAATTTGTTCTACTTAGCGACACTTTGTGGTTCCAAACGCAATCGTTGTCGATGCACTGTCTGAACTTCATAATTTCGAATTTGTTATTTTGCCATCACTTTTACTTACTCAGTCAGTCGTTGTATTTTGTGGATATAAGCACGTTTAAGAAAATGTTCGCGCTTATACCGTACACTATTTTCTTTTAATATTTACACTCGACTATATCAAGTTCAAGTTCATCTAGCTGAAACATTTAGATATTCCAATGGAACTGCACGATATAGTCGTTCCAGAACGACAAAAACGACGTGTTCCCAAACCAGCAGTATTCGTACTGTTAAGTGTAATTTGTAAACGATATAGTACCGCTGCAATTACAAGTGAGATTGTCCAGGATGTCCAGTTAACTAGAGAGAAAAAGAACCAATCGAACCTATCTCCTTTTCAGCAATTTTAACCATTTTCATTAACTTGAAACTGGAATACGATAAGGACATGTCAACGACAGTATATCACTTTTACACTTTCATGGCATCTACTTTCTCTGTTATCGGAGCGATTATTGCAGAGAGTCGGTTCGGCATTTACAGGACCATAGTTTTGGTGTCGATTGTTTATGCAGTTGGTTGTGTTATAATTACCATCGGAGTCGTTGATGTATTCGACCTTCCAATACAGTAAATTGCATTTGAGTCAAATAATGTGGGTGCTAACGGGAAGTCAGTGACAACTCGTGAGTACGTGTACGTCGCTTTTCCTAACAATAGTAAAGAGTTTGTTAAGTGTTGTGAAGTAAAAGATTTAGCATCAAACGCTTGCCACAACTTATTATAACTGTGAGCTCTCACTGCTTGTTGTCCTACATTTCCACATATGTTAGCACCCACACTACAAAGAGTGTCACCCAAGATTGAAGCGCTAATTTCCGCCGACCATAATATTATCATATTTTCAGAGTCTTTAGTGCCGTCGGCTTAGTGGTAATGGCAATTGGTGATGGATGCATTACACCATTAATTTCCACATATGGAGCGTATCAGTATCATTCAACTGAAGTCGACAGCATCGCTTTGTTTTTTGTTTTATACTATTTCGCCTACAATGTAGGTAGTATAATCTCTCGTCTAGTCAATCCATTTCTACGTCAGGAAGTTCAATGTTTCGGCAATGATGACTGTTTTCCGGTGGCATTCGGTATTTCCGGATTTGGTATGGTACTAGTAGCAGTATTGACTGCTATCGCGAATCAATATTCGGAAACTACACACGCAGCAAGTAGGAATCTGCAGGACTTTTTTGCCTGCATAAGGGTAAGATGTGGCAAGATTCGAGAAACCCTTTTTAAAATAACTGTTGTCTTGCTTAGCACGCAGCTGTTGCAAAGATCAGATCGAAAGTGACGCGTAGTATATCGATTGAAGATCATTGGCTTAAATATTCCGAGAAAAAATATGGAAAGACGCTTGTGTGGGAGACACGAGTGATGGTTAACGTACTCGTACTCTACGTTCCAATTATTTTGTTCTGGGCACTATTTTTTCAACAAGGATCGAGATGGATATTTCAAGCAATGCGAATGAATGGCGACATAGGGCTTTTCACTGTCATTCCGGAACAGCTCAGTGTCATCAATCCACTGCTAGTTTTATTACTTATTCCAGTATTCGAAAGAGTTGTCAACCCACTGCTAGCAAATCTACGAATTATCACCGATTTGCAAAAGACAACCATGGGTGGTGTGCTAGCTGGTGTAGCTTTTCTATTGTCTGCAATGGTTGAGTGGCAATTGGAAAATGGAAAATATTTGCATATGACGTGGTTACTACCGCAAATCACCATAATGTCAATGGCCGAAATATTGGTCACCATTCCGATGATGAACTTTTCGTACACCGTCGCACCGAAGAGCATGAAGACGATGTTACAAACATGCAATAATTTGACAATGGGTTTGGGAAATCTCCTAGTGATAATTGTGGTCAAGTTGAATTTGTTTGAGTCACAGGCGTGTGAGTTTATTCTGTTTGCCGTACTGATGTTCCTCGATATGATTCTATTCGCGTTCTTAGCCAAAAGGTACAAACCATCATTGGAAGAAAGCACAGAAGAAGGAAAATCTTTTATTAAATGAAGTTTTTGTCGTGTGAAATAAAGCAATCAATCGAAGTATTTTCAATCTTGTACTTCATCAGATTTAACAGTACAATTAATGTCAACCAAATTTGTGTCTAAGTTTGCTTCAGCAGCTTTACCAGCTGTACAATCACTCTGCTTACTCGCCTACTCGCTTTTGCTACTTCTACGCCTGTGACTATGAAACAAACTTAGACACAAACTTGGTTGAGCTGTACGAACGTTGGTGGCTTATTTTTGTCGTCGCAATCGATAAGAGATGAAATAGCCGTTGGAAAGTATACACCCGTTAGTCATATAACAAACAAACTTGGTATAAAAATCTAAAAAAGGTTTTAATGTGACGTGACATTAAGGCTGCTTGAATTTCTAGGAAACATTGTAGACATCATGATCGTTGAGTACATTGGATGAGTAGTCAAACTCATCGTCCTTGTCGGTAAAGACAATTTTAAAATAATACAAAACTAAGATGCCAATAACGGCTGCCTGTGCAACCAGTATAATTAACAGGTAGCTGGCAATGAATGCATCCGAAATGCCCTTATTTTTCGTAGGCTCAGCCGGATTTAAATTATATTCAAAATAGTTTGTACCGTCCACCTCGGTGCAGTTCGTTCGCAATGAGAATCTTGCATAGTAACTTTTGAACGCATTTTTAGCGGTCATGATAAACGGATTTCCGTCAATGCACAGTGATTTTATCATTGGAATTGCATCGAACACGCTCTGTGGAAAGTCGTTTAGATCGTTCTGTTCAATGGATAGTGAAATTAGATTGCGATTCTTGTCAAACATTTTGGCATTTATCGTTGATATCTTGTTGTTATTCAAATCAATGCTCTCAATGCTGGGCAACTCGGAAAAGGTCTCGTCGTAGATGGCTGAGATGCCACAATAACTGCACCGGAACTCTTTTAAAATTTTACTTTTTATCAACACTTCGTAAGGTTGAAAGTTGAAATCGGAATTGTGACTCATCGATATACTCGCATTCACCTTAGATTGTTTCAGAATGTTAACCGGCAGGCTTGTCAATTTGTTGAAATCAAAATTTAATTTTTGCAAGAAAAACTGTGTACTGAATGCCGCCGGTTGAATCACTGACAACTCGTTCCCACTCAAATCCAATTCCTTCAGTTTCGGCAATTCGGAGAATGTGGCATTGAAGATGGTTGTAATCGCGCACGAACAACATTCGAATCGTTCCAATGATATGCTGGACAGAAAGCTTGAGTCCGGTGGGAAATCGTACAGTTTGTTGCGCGATAAAATGAAAACTTCCAGGTAACGATGGTCGACCAGCATCGTTGAGTTCAGTTCGGTGATGTTATTATCGCTTACATCGATTTGAATTAGTTTCAAATTGGCGGTAATTTCATCATGATCCAAAGAAGTCCAGTTCTGGTTCGTCCAATCTTTGATGTCTGATGTGACTGCATTTGAAGATCTTGTGAAAATTTCAATTCATTTACGACCGAAGGAAACAAAACCTCATTAAAATCTGCATTAAATTGCATACCCTTTCAATAATGCAACGGCGAGGACGACACTAACGACAGGAAAGGATCGACCAAATTTGCTTCGAATCATCGTCTATTTCTTGAAAAAGATGAGTCTTGCTTATTGATCAACTGAACTGAAATTGTAAACTCAATGAAATACAATATGCTATGCGGTTATCAGTTCGGAAGGTTCATATCTTATCACATCAGCGGTAAATAATTTGTAAGCTTTTCCCTATCAATTATATACTACTCCTACGTTATAAGAAAGAGGGGCTTACTTAAGCTAACGCATTTTGTTGTTGTAATTCTAGATAAAATTAGAATTTTCTTTCCTTGCCTAGGAATTACTGCCGTAAGATAAGTGTTCTATAAAGGACATGTAAGATTTTCCATGTAAACCAACGGTTTGAACGACAAATGTATTGTAAAATTATCAGAGAATCTACTACTTCGATACGATGATCATAGTGATTATAGTGCTTGGTTGATACAAGGGCGGATCTATATCCCTTTCTCTCTCTTTATCTTCGATTTTTATTTCGTTTTGCACCCTTTGTGTAAAACTTTGTGCGTCATCTCATCGAAAACCACTCAATTACAGTAAATTCACCTTAGTAATAATTTTTGCTTAAGTGTGCGGATGTGTTGCCTCGCCTTCGGATAGAACAAACACTCACATACTTCTGTGCGATTGAAAATGACGTTGCAGAACACATTTTTTTATCAAAACCATAATAACAAGACCTCACCAAACTTTATCTTATCAAATTGGTCTTATCTTTCGATGTAAACTGTGAGGTGTTATTACGCCACTTTTAGAATTACTTATAGGATAATTGTGGACATAAAATGTGTAATAGCATACTACTCTCTTGCTGAGATATTTGTTGTGGAGACGCTTCGGAAGTTTGTAGTCCGAGACCAAGGCGAAGGAACTGGGATTTGACTCCTCATTTAATTATTTTAAAACGAGCCATCAGAACAGTCGGAGCGTTTGCTGCGACTGAGCCCCGTACAAACCCGTATATCTATTGCGTACGTGACCCTAGTGCGTCTGTCACCCTACTTTGACCGTAAGCCTATGCGCCGGTTAAAGTAGTTAAAGTAAAATTATTATGAAATGTGTACATCTTAGAAATTGCGCATAGCGCAATTACGAAGCCCCGTACGACGTTCCTTTCAAATAAAACAAAACTTTCAAATAGCCCTAAAATTTTAATTTATTGAGTATAAATACACATAGGCCTAGTATCGGCCTCAGTCCGAGGATCCAAATTTTTTTTTTTCAACTACATTCTATTCGGCCTTTGATTACCTTCCAAATGAAACAAAAAATACGAAAAACGTATGAAATTTGCTCGAGTTATATGTAAAATACACATAGGGCCCTAGTAGCGGCCTTAGTCCGAGGACCCAAATTTAATTTTTTTTCAACAACATTCTATTCGGCCTTTGATTACCTTCCAAATGAAACAAAAATTACGAAAAACGGATGAAATTTGCTCGAGTTATATGTAAAATACACATAGGGCCCTAGTAACGGCCTTAGTCCAAGGACCCAAATTTAATTTTTTTTTCAACAACATTCTATTCGGTGTTCGATTATCTTTCAAATGAAACAAAAATTACGAAAAACGGATGAAATTTACTCGAGTTGTATGTAAAATACACATAGGGCCCTAGTAGCGGCCTTAGTCCGAGGACCCAAATTTAATTTTTTTTCAACAACATTCTATTCGGCCTTTGATTACCTTCCAAATGACACAAAAATTACGAAAAACGAATGAAATTTACTCGAGTTCAATGTAAAATACACATAGGGCCCTAATAGTGGCCTTAGTCCAAGGACCCAAGTTTAATTTTTTTTCAACAACTTTCTATTCGGCGTTCGATTACCTTCCAAATGACACAAAAATTACGAAAAACGAATGAAATTTACTCGAGTTCTATGTAAAATACACATAGGGCCCTAGTAGTGGCCTTAGTCCAAGGACCCAAATTTAATTTTTTTTTCAACAACTTTCTATTCGGCGTTCGATTACCTTCCAAATGACACAAAAATTACGAAAAACGAATGAAATTTACTCGAGTTATATGTAAAATACACATAGGGCCCTAGTAGCTTTTCACTTCTAAGGCCCTAACTCACGGTCCACTCACCCGATTTTAAAAAACTTTTTTTTCCTGGATTGGTATTGACAATACCTATCATTTGCCGTGTCATTTACATTTCCATCGTTTATTTTGCCATAAATATCACCAAAAGACCTTAAATCACTTTGGTGGCCCTATCTCACGAAGGGCCGACCCGAATATGCCCATCTTCGAACTTAGTCTCACTATTTTGACTATCTTTCAGGGAAAAAAAAAATTTTTGAAATCGGATTTGATTTACTCAAGATATCGACGTGACGTACAGACGGACAGACGGACAGACGGCCCAAATTTTTATTGCGGATTCGTCATCTATGAACATAGGCAAACAATTTGCCCTTACCGTCTTACCGAATTCCATCAATTACACACGGCATCGTAATCCTATAAGCCCCTTCGTACTTCGTACGGGGCTAAAAATATTCTGTCGCTTAAAACAAACTTTGAAAAACTATTGAGTTGTTTTATTTAAAGACTCGTATTTGTCACATAAAAAACTTATTTATACAAAACCTATCTTATAGTAAGATTCGTCGCTACATTCCTTGTCAATCAATGTTACCAATATTCGGAATGGTAAACGTAAGACATGCACTTATAGCTAACAAAACCGCTGGCATCAAAAATATGTAAGTGCAATAATGATCCATTAAAAATCCGATGAACAGCGATCCACAAACTCCTCCGAGTCGACCAACCATTAACGAGAGGCATAATGCCATTGCCCTGTATTGAGTTGGACAAAGTTCGGCTGTCGATGCACTGACAACTGTGATGGTGAGTCCAACGGCCATTACCGTAACATAGGAAATGTTTGAGAGCAGTGAACTTTTTGAAAAAATCAGTGTGATAGCGGAAATCGTGCAAATTGTAAATATCGAATTGATTGCAATTAATTTTCCAATTTTGTTGATAATCACCGCCAATATGATCCATCCCACAGCATAAATCGTATGCTCCACCAAAATATTGATAAAAGTTGAGGGTTCCAATTTAGTCAGACATTGATTGCTTGCAAGGGATACGTTGGAATTCACTTGCAATGACCGAGTTGCATTGTAAATCTCACAAATTGTCGCCGGCTGGTCACCATCATATCTCCATATACCGATTCCATTAGCAATTTCTGGGAAAAAAGTCCAGAATCCGTTAGTCGAACTGAATATGGAAAATTGAATAAAACAAGCGCGTAAAGTGTTCTTCAGGTGAGGATGCTGAAACAGCGGTTTCGTTTGATTCCACATAAATTCAAATACATTTTGATTTCGTTCTTTCAATCCGACACCGAATTCGTCGTCCTTGGTGAGTGACTTGATTTTTAAATGGAAAGAATTCCCCTTATTTTTTCGGTAGGCCAGCTGCAGAATACTCAAAGTTTCTGCTTCGTCGCCCTGAGCGAAAGTGTATTTCGGTGACTCGGGTACGAAGATCAACAGACAGATTGCACAAACGATGGTCGGTAAGGTTGCAATGATGATAAACAATCTCCATGGCTTGAGCGTTATATCCAAGGCTGCAAAGTAATGAGACCATTCTTGATTCAGGATCCAGCTAGCAGTGCCTGGATACCAGTAGCATGCCAGCCCGAGGACGGCAGAGACTAAACAAAAAATAAATATTTACACGCTGATTACGCCACTCAAAGTGGTATTGGCACTAGAATTGTTATACATCCTGTAAATGCGAGTGTTGTCTATCAAAATTCGGTCCATTGAAACACAACACATCGTTCAAATTGCAACTCACCGTACATCAGTGCTCTAGATCTCATTTCAACAGAGTGAAATTCACCCACATACGCATACACTGTTGCTGACGGACCGGAAATGCTGGAGAAATCGGTCAGAATTGTAATTTCAGTCATAAAACTATTAGCAATCTAACTCACAATACTCCGTTCAAAAATCTCAAAAGCAACAATAACCAAAATGATGTTGCGATACTCGATACTAGCGATAAGAATGACGCTATGAACAGCGTCGGAACGATCACCTTTTTTCGTCCTCTTGTATCCGCCAAAAAACCCCACAAATGCGACGACAGAATTATACCGACGAATCCGATCGAACTCAAAATACTCTTGTCTTGAGTAGTCATGTCCAAGTCACATTGTGCAAGAGGTAAAATTACATTTATGGTAACGGTCTCGAGAAAAACACAGGCCAATGTGATGCCGGCCAGGGCGATAACGACATAATTGAATTTTCCGAAACCAATTTTTGATAACACATTATCTAGTGTATCACTGCTGGCGTCCGTAGTGTTGGCGTTGCCGCAATTCTCATTTACCTGATCCATCTTCTTCATCTCGATTTCAATGTTTAACTGGGAAAGAATTAAAATCTCACGCTTCTTTGTATCTCTTTTATTTGGCAAATATTTAAGAGGCGAAATCTCATCAACAAAACAAAGTCTGACAACGAAACTCGAGAAAATTAAACAAAGGCTTTGGTTGGATTAAATTGGATTGTATTAAATATTCGCAGAAGAAATTTATCATGATTTAATGAAATTTGCATAACAAGACACTAAATTAGTGTCGTACACGTGTGTTTCGGAGGAATTCGACACTGCAAATCATCGTAACTTAACAGAATAATTTTTTGATGGAAAATGTATTTGTGCCACCGATAATTAAAATATGACTCTTTTCAGCACTCATTTTAGTGTTGTAAAGTGACTTATTTCAGCACTCGTTTGATGTGATATTACAACACTCAGTGTTGATATGGAATTTTTATGAGTTGTTACAGCATTCGTTTGAGAAAATGCAAAGCAATGTGATCGATCAAATTTGAAGAGTGATTGTTTACAATGAAAATTATGATTTTTTGTGCTCTTGTCTATTTCAATTCTCGGTTGGCACAAAGCATGATGTGTTACACGTATTGTAATGAGATTTTTGTGCCACCGAGAATTGAAATACGACTCTTTTCAGCACTCATTTTAGTGTTGTAAAGTGATTTATTTCCGCACCCGTTTGATGTGATATTACAACACTCAAAGCAGTGTTGAAATGGAATTTGTATGAGTTGTTACAGCATTCGTTTGAGAAAATGCAAAGCAATGTGATCGATCAAATTTGAAGAGTGATTGTTTACAATGAAAATTATGATTTTTTGTGCTCTTGTCTATTTCAATTCTCGGTTGGCACAAAGCATGATGTGTTAAACGTATTGTAATGTTGACTTTTTCAGCACACGACCCAATTTTCCTTACTCGCTCCGCTCGTAAGGAAAACTTGGGTCTAGTGCTGAAAAAATCAACATTACATTACTTGTAACACAACATACTATTTCAGCACACGACCCAGTTTTCCTTACTCACTCCGCTCGTCAGGTCAAAACTTTACGAATAGACTTTAGATTGATTTTTTTTTCTCTATCACGGAGTACTTTTTGTTCAGTGGAAACCATAGTTAACCATGAAGACTGTGATGATGTGAAAAAGGAAATATTATTTGGATCAGTTATTTAAACTATCCTTGGAACAATTTGTATGAACATAAAGTCGCATAGAGATGATAACAGATGGCGTTGCAACAATTTGGCCATGTGTAGATTCGTCTTAAGTCAATGAATTTATATACTTGATAGAAGGTGGATATCGAACAAGGAATGCGAGATCAACACCTCGCAAGATTTTTGACATGGCGATATAAATCGGCAATGGTAGTCCGGTTTGTCTGTTTTGGTTATCCACATTTAAAAATTTTTAGCACACTGATTAAGAATGTATGAAGGTCGCGCTGTAATCTTAGAAATGTGGATCCTTGGCTTGAATAAATCTCGATCTTTTTTTATTCGTCGAGGAAATATATTCTCAAGGTTATGTTCGAAAATGGATTGTCTTGATATATCGATCTGTCTTATGTTGCCTAAAGAATTTTTTTTTCTATTCTTGATAACACTTTAGCCATGTTTCATAGTTACCTTTTAAGCACAATTTTTTGATAACACATTATGTAGTGTTAGTCGTGATAGCATAACCGGAATTCCCACTTACCAGATCCACCTTCTTCATCTCGAATTCGGGTGAGAAACTGGGAAAACAATTAAAATCTCACGCTTGGCAAATATTCCGGAGTCACTAGAGTCAAATTCTGATGAAGTCGAGTAAATTAAACATAGTCTGGTTGGATTAGATTTGTTTATGTTAATTCACAGAAGAAAGTTTATCTTAATTTAATGCAATTCGCATAACTCAACACACTAACAGAGTGTCACACGTGTATTTCGGTGGAATCAGACACAGTAAATCAACGTGAATATTTTTGTCTCAAACAGATCTTTTCAGTTGGTGATACTAATTTAACGAAAAATGTGTGTGCTAACACGAACTTACCTATAAATTGACTAAATACACAACGCGATTTACGTGGAATACTGTAATCCTCTTGAGAGAAAATCGTTTTTTAAATGTAAAATTGTTTCTTTGAATTTTGTTTGAAATTAAGTTGGCGAATATAGAATTTTTCCCTGTGAAAAAGACATTGCAATTGTTTTAAATGCTGCCCATTTTATCGCTTTGCTAATTTATAATAAGAGTACATTACTTTGGATGCTGCTCCTCAAAAATACTCAAGAGTTACTGAATGAATTACTTTCGAGGCTTCCAATGTATTCTACCACATTCGCAAAAGTTGAATATAGCATAAAACTCCACGAAAAATGACCCGAAAATATTGCACATGCAATCGATCATTTTCGGAGGGGGCAAATTGCTATGTAATGTTCGACTTTCGCATTGGGCAGGCAAAATAAATTACACGCCAAATACGCAACAGGAAGTTGTTGTTTTTTATTGTAATGGTTGTTATTCGAAGAGATACATTGAATAACTTTCTAGAGAGTTATTTGAGGCATGAGATTATTATTGGCTCTTGATTTGTTTTTAAAGTTGCAAGTCTAAGTAAGTAATTTAGAGCTGTAGGCTTTTTATGATTATTTAATCTTCGAACCAAAAGCACATTTCGTGACCAAATGTGTGACATATCGTTTTAGAGGTACTGAAAGACAGTAACTAAGCAAAATAATGTCTGAACAATTAGGTTCGATTAAGTGTTCTTCAAAGGTCGGCTCAAGAAAAAAAAAATTGTTGTCGGATAGCTTGTTACTCATAAAGGCAATTGAAAAATCTCATCGGTGGCTAGCCGAGTATAGGGCTGTCGGTGGCGATGAGGATTTTTCTCGGCAAGTTCAATCTTGACTTTTTTTTAATAAATACAAAAATCCCAGGCTACTCATTCCACACGAGACATTTCAATTCTCAAATTTTCCATATATTTTGGTGAACTTATATGACCCATTTTCGGATATGTTTTGACCTCTTCAAAAATCAATCTTTTTGTTTTATTGCGGGGATCGTTCGATGAGAAACAAATTGATGGAGAAAATGCTTTCATTTTATTAATTTAAATCTTTTTAAGGTAAAAAATAGCTTTCTTAAATCTAAAACCTTTTCCAGCCCTGCCGTGTTGAGCCAAATCCTCGTATCGCATTGCTTGTGTACTTTATAGACCTTTCAATAGATTTGAGCTTCTTTTAGATTCCATTGGAAAAGTGGAATACAAAAGAAGCTTAAAGCTCTCGGAAGCTCTTGAAAAGCAAATATGATGCGGTGTTTTGGCTGAACACGACAGAAACGCATTATTGTATCAAATTTGCATGTTACAATTTTCAAACATTCGTCTTGATGTTTTTTTGTTGATGTTGTCGATAGCAGATGCCGTACGTTAGATCTTAGCTGTATGATGAATGGCGCCAAATGAGTCCACGTGATAGCGGTTTTGGTTCTGAAAATGTGCCAACGATAAATGACTGAGAATTCAGCTACGATTTTGTAGATAGCTAGGATAGAGTCCTCTGGAGAAACTAGGCTCTCGGAATGTTAGAAATACAAAACTAAAAGTTTCAACTAACCTTCAACTGTTGTAAGAATTTCTCAGCTGACATCTCATCGACTTGTTCTTTAATCGCGACGATTTTCCTTTAAAAAAACAAAATTTTAGATTGCACCATCGTCAATTCGAGGATTCATAGTCAAGAGCCATACTTGAAGGTTTCATGCACACCCTCGGCCATGCGAACATCACCGCAAACATAGACATGTGCATTTTCGTGCTTAGTAAGTTGATATATCTGGCTAAAGTCACGGAGTAAAAGGTCCTGGACGTAGGTCTGATGGATAGTTGATTGTTAATTTCAATTGATTTTTGATTCAAATGTTGCAAACTCTTACCCTTTTCTGACCGGGTTCGCGTGACAGAGCCAAGTAGCTCTTCTCTAAAACTTGTTTCGCTAACATTTCAAGCTTCTCGTCCATGTAAATCTCATGGTTCTTAGTTCGATTGCCAGAAAATATCCAAATTTTTGGTCCTTCAGTTGAAGAGTTGTTATGCTTGAGCATTTCGTATTCCTGCCAGAAACTTCTAAAAGGTGCAATTCCAGTACCTGGAAAACGGATAAGATAACGATGATAATATCGTATCAGAGAAGTGAAAGTCTTGTGACCACAACAATCGGCTAAATAGAGATCAGAGTCATCATTCCGTCTCCGGAATAACTTAACGATGCTCACCTGGTCCAATCAATATCAACGGAGATGGATCAGCACTCACTGTTGTGGGCAAATGAAAATTGTGGGCACTACGAAAATACAATAGAATCTCATCGTTGGCAGTCAAGCTGTTAAGATAATTTGAGCAGACACCTGATCGGATTTCTCCATCTACAAGAAGTGGAAAATAGAATTTAAAAAATTTAAAAACCAATGGCACTTCCACGAACCGTCAGATTCATATTTAACGATGTCAACAGTCAAATGAACTTCATCCGGATACTTCCGTTGTGATGACGAAATCGAGTAGAATCGAGGTTGGAGTGTATCCAAATTAGCAAGGAATGGCGCGATTGGTGGTCGACATGATGGGAACTCGTCGAGAACAGCCAACATATGTGGTAACTTTCTTGATTTCCACAATTCATAACGGTCATTATCAGTTGAAAGCAATTCCATTCGAAGCATTTCCTCTTCGTTGTGACAGTGAGCAGCCAGAAATGATAAAAATTGCTTCGATGGAGGGGTTGTAATATTCAAAAATCTTGAGAGCAATGTGCGAATCGAGGCTTTGGGAATTTTGTTGTGATGTCGCCAGGTTTGAATGACCTCTCCGTTGGCATCAGCCAAGATTTCCATGCGGAGTATTTCGTCCGGATCTTCAACTTCGTTGAACTTTTCTATCAATCCATTGACAAGTTGAGGATCGTTGACTGGACATATGCCCACATGATCACCCGGTTCGTAGTTGATTTCGCTCTAGATCCGAATTTAAGACATTTTAATGGAGTTAGAGATAATACTGACTGATAGGAGAACAATCTTTTGAACACATCATTACCCCATCAATACAAATTTCCACGAGTATGCAGACCGAGGCTGTATCTCTCCGAAGATTTAGTGGTCTGCACTTCAGTTGACAGGAATAAATATTTTTACGGTGGAATCTACCGAGCAATTCCTCTAGAGAATCACGAACATACGCGCCATCACAAACTGATGCCAGTCGTACATTTTTCTCGGTCCGAATCGAGGTCTCCAATGAGATTAGGTGTTTCGGGACATGACTGAAATCAACTAGGAATTTGTCGCAGCATATCTTGAAAATATCTCCAGCCCACTGTTGAAAATCGTGTTTCTGGTCGCACAACTCATCACCAAGCACAACGGGCAAAATTCGTTCCCCACCAAGTTCGTTGATGGTTCTGTCCAGCGAAATTCCGAACTTACATAGATTAGGATATGCTGATGATCCGAGAGCGAAAACGGAAAATCTGTTGGACATTTTTGAGAAATGGAGTGCGTCTTGGATGGCCTCTTTAGAAACTAAAATGAACTCACTTGAGAGCTAGATGAAAGTCATCGTTCTTCAGAGTCTCCAAATGTTTAAAGAATTCTATCGCATTTTCTGGTGGATCTCCATTTCCAGTAGTCGAGACAATGCAGAACAGTATAGTTTCCTTGTCTAGTGATTCAACATTATAATCAGACATATTATAAATCTGAAACCAAGGAAATTGATAAAAGAAGCTTGCTGAATCATCACTTAGCACTCACTTTTGCGTTAAAAATAGTGCTCATAAGTTTCACCAGTTTTTCGGCATAGCACTGGGCGTTTCCCGTTTCTGTTGCATATAAAACGGTCACATTGGTTCGTGTTCTCAATGCTCTCCGATATAAGACATCAGCGAAAAGAACGGATCTAAAGGGAATATATTTATTCTCAATTTGTTAGAATATCTGTCTCGAAATTCCCTAACATTGCGACCTCCTTTAAATGCTTGAAATGTCCTGCATATGATTTCTTGTTAAGTCCCCTCCACTGGTGTGATTTGACTGAAATTTTATCATTTTTTGGTTATTTGCGACAAGTGGTTGATAAGAATTTTACTTGGACTATCCTGATACTCGTAAGATGGCCACAGCCGATAGTTCAACATTTCTTGATGAAAGACTTGCGTTAATGACGACGAAATGGGACTACAGAGGGATAAAGAGAAATGTGAAATAGAAACTTCCGCATTGATCGCAATCGGAAATTCACTCGTTACTCACGGAACGATCCACACCCAATCAGCTGGACAACCTCGTCTTAGCTTGGATTCATTGTCCATATGCTTCATGAAACTTTCACTGGCCGTGTAATGATCCATAATCGTTACTTTCGCCTTTCGATAACTGTAGAGAACTGCCACGTTCACTTCTACGAGAACTTTGTCCTTCCATAGGGAAGTGGAGTTTCTCGTATTGAGTCCCATCTTCAAACCGATTGGCTGTTTAAACAAATGTTTAATGAGAGAATTGATGATTTCGAGTGTGGCAATTATGATGAATTATCTCAATCATATGCACCTTCATGAGATTCAGGCGCGTTTCTTCGCAAAGATTGCGGCAAGCGATTTCATACGATGTGTACCAGGCGGTGAACACACAACCGGTAAATATTAAACCACCACAGTCTAATTTCATATTAGCTACAGCCGGTAATGCATACCATTTCAAGTTCATTTTTTCAAACCAATCGAATCTGAAAGAATGGTTTTGAAGATGGTAAATCGATGCATACAAATCACAGAGTGCTTACTTTGGGTGGGTCAGAGGAACTTCGATAATGAAATTTTTCGGATACTCAAAATATTCTGGGCTAAAATTGGAAATTTTATTATTTTCGTTAAATTTTTAATGATTCCACAAAGAGTCGGGGATAAGTTGTCGCTAAAATGGATGGAAATTTTTAGTCGGATGAATCGTAGCATTTTGAGTACATCAGTGTACTCAGCTCACTGTAATTCGTCCACCTAAATAACTGACCATTGTCGGCAACTTTCCCAGTGTGGACAAATATCTTTACTCATTTCCGTTTGCCGAGAGGACGAGTGGCAGAACATCAAAATTCGTCCGTGCTGGTTTCCATCCAAGTTGAATACAAATTTTCGTTAGTTCTACGTTTTTCGGGTCTCCTAGAATGGATCCATCAGCCTCCTGATAGCCTGCATAGGAGACGAGTAAACTGTTCCATATTCTGAAATCGGACGACAAGTTTGTCCTTTGCGGAAAGACGGTAACTGCAGATCTGTTTAGATAGGATGAGTGGTGGCTTGTAAATACAAATTCGTTTTATTTGGATTCACCTCACGTTTCCACCGTTTTGGCTGTAGCTCAACTGATTGCATAAAGCTTCAAACATTTCCGACGCAGTCGTGACATGACGGCAATCGAAGAGCTTTTTTTTAAATCGAAAGTTAACGTTAGAGGCGTTAGAGTGAACGCAGTTTTAAATTTTAAGAAAGATATTCATCTCAAACTTTACTTTCAATTTATTCCATTGAATCCTTGCTATACACCGTGCAGCATTTCTCCACGCAGTTTTGCATCCAAACAGCAGCTCATCTTCACTTAGATGATATGTGCCCGTTTGTGTAAGGTCCTCTTCGACTTGTCGCAATCTCGAAATGTGCTGATCAGAGTTTTCATCATTCAAGGACTGGTAATATTGTATCATAAAATCTGTGGCATGCTCAAGAATGGCTTCTGGTTCGCGAAGGGTGTTTGGTAGAACGTTCACTGAAACTAGGCTGCCCTTGCAAATGTTTTTTGAACATCCTATTCGCTGTTGCTAGTCAGTTAATATAATAATTAATGCATGCTATGCTTGGTACAACAAGATTCAACATTAAGGGTATCTAAACTAGTGTTGCTACGTTTCCTTTCTTCGATTCACTTGGTCATTACATTGTTTTGATACACATCTCTACGGAAATCTCTCTCTACACGTACGATTGAGGAAGGGAACAAGCAATCACACACTGATGTTTCAAATCAGAGCGAACGACCAGCTAAATCCGAAACAAAAGAGTGTAACCTTAATGCTAAATCTCACTGTACACGTGAATTTAAGGTACTTTTGCACGAAAATATGGACAATCGAGACAATTGAGATGCCTTCAACATTCTACACACAAAACTTCAAAAGAAATAACTTGTGAATAAGGGAACAAGCTTTTGCTTAATTAGGACAAAAATATAAAGGTAATTTGTGGAACCCGAATTGGTCAAGTTATTTCACTTTCGTATCATGTTCGGAGATCGTATTTAGTCACCTGATATACAAGATGTTGTCTGAATATGTTGTTATTCACAAACGATCTTAGAACTAAACGATATACAGGTGGAGCGAATTTGAAAGCATCTCCTTCATTTGTGATCTCTACAAAATTTTCGGTTCAATTGAAACGTCCTGAATATTTACATTGAACGAACTCTGATGCAGCAGATCGTACGATTCTGCATTCGAGGCAAAATTCGTGATTTTCAAAGGTTTCGGTGATGGAACTGTTGATCGCTTATCATTCATTTCTGCATCAACTTTCACTGAAGTTAAATGATTTTTACAATTCAGATTCACTGATGGACACAGAACAATTTTGTCATTTAATAATTCCATATTATATTCACTGTTGTGTTAATGTTATTCAGGCGACAATCCAACTCTCAATGTCTACGAGGAAATGATTTTAATGCAATTACCCCAAATTTTCTAATTTTTATCTTTGCTTATTCGGTGCTTTTATATAGAATTCGTAAGCAAACATTCCCAAGCATTTTGTATGTTTTTTTAATAAAAAAATATTTACCATGAATGAAATGATAAAAGGTTTTAATTTCATAGAAAATATCATAAAACATTTAAAACAGTCAGTAGCAATGGTTTGTTTAATACAATTCAACAATTTGGAATTATCTCTGGTTTAATAAATAAAATAACTGCAGACGTTTCAAATTGGAGGAGCGTGTAGAGATTCTGTGTACATTTTCGATATACCAATAAAATATTGAGTAATAATGTGACTCATTCATCTGTACAAATTTGATTTCTAGGAAAAATCGCATCATTTAAAGACAGGGAATGTTTAGGAACTTTTCTCAATTTTTTCGGAATTTTCACACAAAGTGCGGATAGCGAAATAAAGTCTAATCGTACAAAGTGCTATCCCTCCCATCTACAAACACTTTGTAGAGCAAAATATCACTCCCATCTACAAACGTTCTGTAAAAGGTAGCATTACTACAAAATTATAACAAAAATGCTTCCTTTTACAAAATGTTTGTAGGAGATGGTGAATACGAATTACGAGAGATTAACTGTCACATTTAATGAAAGTAATTAATTACGTCATAATAAGCTTTTTTCAGTCTAGTAAATACGAGCGAATCGTGGAATCTACTATGACGTCATATACCGGTTGATGACTCTATGTAACACGAAACAGTGGAATGAATATTCCCAAGTGTAGAATGAACATTCCCAAGTGTAGAAAAAAAGGAACTCCGAAAATTCGAACAGTAAACGTAAACGAAGTTAGATTTTTTTGTTTCAACAATCAGCTCTTATACGTTACATTCTACCGAAAAATGACGTCTATTAAAGATTTAGCGAAAAAATTGTGTGAGAAAAGTTTGCCAATTTATGGCTCGAAAAAAGCTATGATTAATACAGTGTTTAAGAAGAGCGATTTTTGACCACTTTGTTTAAACTGGTCTCGGGGTCACACGTCAAAATGAGAGAAATCGCTTCGCTCGTTTGATAACATCACATTCAGTGACGAAAACAACCCCATTTCGCAACTTGTTTCGCAAAATTTTGATACGGATGAGCTGAAGCATCGCACTGTCAGTGCGTTGGCTGATGCATCGCACTGTCAGTGCGTTGGCTGAAGCATCGCACTGTCAGTGCGTTGGCTGAAGCATCGCACTGTCAGTGCGTTGGCTGAAGCGACTCAAGTTTCACGAGTGTTCCATTTTCCTGCTTTATTTTTCGAAAAAGTGATACTGCTCCCTGCGAGCCTATTTAACCAAAGTGATTTATATATGGTTCTAATCTAGGTGCATAGTGCCGACATCCCATACCATGCAGGTATCCGGATCACGCCGTCCTACGGACCTCTTTGAAAATCGTCAAGTTTTCGAGGTAAAATTGCTGCTGGAGCCACTCATCAGAACTTATTCGAACATATCGATACTGTTAAATTGTACCTTGTTTAGGCTGGTAGTTGACCATAATTTTACATTTTTGAGATTAGTTGTAAGGAGAATATTGCCTAAATACACTTTTGCACCATCCGGTGTAGTGCATTTTTCTCAGAGATTCGCCTAGTCGGTTGGACTGTAGAGGAGCCACATTTTTTTATAGTACTTCATTCTCGCTGTACTATTTTCTTGTGTAACAACTTCACATAGGTTCATTCCCATGAAATGTCACAGCAGTGAAGTTTGTTCACGAAAAAATAGAATCAGTGACACATGACAAAACGTACTAAAATGTAATAGTTTAAAAGAAAAATTTATTACATTTTAGTATTAGTTTCAAAACAACCTTTTCCTATAGACACCCAAGGTGTCGTTCTACGGATGACTTAACATAGTCCAAGGAATCCATCCATACCAAAAAAGCTATATGTGGAGACCCCTTGAATTTCAATTGGTATGGTCGACGTTTTCGTCGTATGGGCGACTCTTAATCATGTAGGGGTTTTGTTTATCTTTTTCTTCTGACTTGGATCGAAAAGGCGTCTGGCCGAGTATGAAAATTTTTCTTTTGAAGCGTAGATTTGTGAGAGATAATAAATGAAATGAAAAATGACAAAGGGTATTTGCCTTCTGAACATTCTACATGGAACTGGAACTTTAACAGATGAAGGAATTTTTTTTGGACCGTGGGAACATTTTGTGGAACGGAATTGACTCCAATTTTTCTTTCTATGTTTTAACAATGATTCACTCTTCGGCCGCATAAAATGACGAAACGGAGATCCTCGTTTTAACTTCAGAAACCGATAATTTTTTCGATAACAGCAACAAAATAATAAGTGATGAAATCCGGCATATGTTGTTTTCGATAGCCATGTTGTTTTCGGTTTATCGTACGTAAAAAAACTGAATAAGGTAAAAGCAAAATAAAATGATCGAGTCTGGTTTTTGACAATTGAATTTCAATTGTCAAAAACCCAGACTCGATCATTTTATTTTTATGCCAAATACTGCGAAAGTTTGTATTTTCGGTCCTCAAATGGTGACCGAAAGTAAAAAAATTCAGGCCTTGGGCCGAAAGTAAATGTCACTGTCATCATTTTACTTTCGCCCCGTGGGCTTGCGTATTTGCGGGCCGAAAGTAAATGTCACTGTCATCATTTTACTTTCGGTCCTCATATGTCTCGAAAACACATGTTCACTTGATTGAAAGTACGCATTGAGTGTTGTGTTGTGTTGACGATAGCCAAATGTTTTGTGAGCAAGTGAATGTATGTTTACAGTAATTTCATTTGTTAAATTGTTTTTATTTTTATACCAGGGGGCTGCCGCCCCCTGGACCCCCGCGCTTTTCGGCATTTTGGTGTTTCTACAGCAAATTTTGTTGATAACTCAACAGTTTAATTAAAATTATGTTTTGTTTCGGACCGAAAATACAAATCTTCCGCAGTATTTGGCATAAAAAATAGTATGCATCACTCGGGGCAAAAGTAAAAAAAATCAAATCGTGTGATTGCCGCCCTTGCCTGCGGCGCGGGCTGCAAACTTCACACGTTTGAATTTTTTTACTTTCGCCCCTTGTTATGCAAAATACTATTTTCATGTGTCGGGGCCGAAAATGAGGGAGTTTCGATATTTTTCTCAGGTTTTCGACCCCTTACATGAAAAATTTTTTGAGTATCTGTTTTGGACGATTGTTTTTAGGCACTTTCGCATGTAGCCCTCACTTCGTTCGGGCTACAACAAGCGAAATTGCCTAAAAACAATCGTCCAAAACAGATACACAAATAACTATTGTTTTCATTTTAAGTAAATATAATCCATAAATCTACTACTTCCTACTTCAAGTGTCATATACTCTTTGATGCAAAATCTTTCACTTCATTGGCTTTAACATAAATGATACTACAGAGGGATTCTTTTGAAAAACAGCCTACCGAAATCGGACGCATTTTCTATTGGAATTTTTTATATGTGCCTAGAAAGGACTTCGACCCTAGTGGCCAAAACCACTTTCAAAAAAATTCTTCGAAGTTTGTGTGGCTGGTCAAAGGTGAGCAAAAGCCGAAAAATTGCAATTTTCTTACAAAAATTGCTCCAGTTACACGAGCCGTACAGGGTCGTGTGGGGTGTCATTAGAAAGGTAATCACATGTACTATTGAGCCGAATAGGGTCTTATTGGGTTTAGAATTCATCCACACTGAAATATGTGCAGATAAAGTTTTTAACCGAAGACGTACACTGTTCTTACTGAAATTTCTCGAGGTACACAAAATGTACATGGTCGTGTGGGGTATCATTTGAAAGGTAATTTTATGTGCTTTTGAGCCAAATAGAAACTAATGTGGTTTCAGACGACGTCAGAAGTAAAAGATCAACTCCGGCTTGTATAGTAGACTTAAGCAGTACAAGATTTCGTATCAAACATCGTGCGATTCTTGAACCAAAAAAAATATTAACTGATCGTAAAGTGGTGATGATACGTTTGCTGTTCGTGAAACAAAAGTTTTTTTTCGGAATAAATAATTTTTCAATTTATTTTCAAGTACGAAAAATTGTCAGACAAACTTTACATTAATCCTTACAATAAAAAGTGCTCCCAGCACAATTAAGGCACATTTTCGGGTGAAACCATTCATTCAATGATTTCCTCAACAGTTGGCGGTTCAATTACGTTCGGCAGAACTTCGATGTCGTCTGTTTTTTCGATTTCGTCTGTCTTCACAATCAATTTCTTCTTTTCCGCCGCGGCCAGACATAACTTTGCTACGTCTCTTGCCTTGGCCCTAGAATCGTCGGGTAATTGCGTCAATCCCATCAGCAATTGCATAATGTCTGTGTCGAATAACTTTTCGGCTACTTCATTGCTGCTGTTGATCATATTCAACACGATAACAGTACCGCGATGTTGCACTTGTGGACTGGGATTCGCAATCAATGTATGAAGTACGTCGAGCCAACTTTCCGGTTCTATCATTTTCTTGCAACAAATCTCACTGCTTGATGTTAGGCATGCCAGTGCGCCGGCCGCTGCCATTGCCGTATCCTCATCCTCTTCCTGGCACAGTAATGCCAAAAATTTGACTCGATCGTTTTCCTTTTCATGAATTTTCACCACATCTTCGGACACGACCATATTGCATATAACTTGTGCAGCAGCACGACATAACAGAAGATGATCTTCCATCAGATAAAGTTCGACTTTTTGCAGACCGCCCTCTTTCAAAATGCGCTGACGTACGGTTTCGTTCATTGCAGCTAAATTGCACAGAGCCATCATTGATTCGAAATTCTCGAGGGCCGTACAGTCCATGTGCAGTTGGTTCAGCAACGGTCGAATCACTTCTAAGTTGCCTGAAATTTATACAAATTAGTAAAGGGCGTCCGTCTATTGTGCACACACTTTTTAAACTTACGCTGCCCAGGGAATGCAACTTCCGGGTTGATTGTGATTCCGATACGGGATAGAGCCTGTGCTGCTTGTCGCTTTCCTTTTTCGGTGCCTTCGAAACATAACGGCAACAGTGCCTTAGCACCACCGTGTTGAACCACTTTTCCACGTAGCTCCTGCAGTCCACATAGAGCATTCATGACGCGGGCAATCAACTCACGACTGTTGTGACTTTCAGTTTTGGCTAGAGCCACCAGCGCTGTTGTTATTCCCTCATCGGCTAAAATGGTCAATCGTTTGTTGACAAAGTCCGGATCGTCCAATTCATGCTCTTCCGGTATGTGATGTTTGGCAAATTTGGCCAATTCAACCATTTCCGGAACCAGTTCCTGTTTGTCATAGGCGTTGCACAGATTCACGAACGTGGTGACAGCACCATAGAGAACATTTTGATCGCCGGTCTTTGCTAATTGAATGAGAGCTTGAATTGCCGGTCGATCTTCGATCAATTTTTCTTTTACTTCAGCGTCCAAAGTAAGATATGCTAGACCATCTGTCGCCCACTTACGAATGTCCTTGTCTTTCCCTATAAAGTCGGTTTGTCGTTAGAATTGCTTGAGAAGACAAAAAATCACATTCCACTCACCAGGTTTAATTAGAAATCGTCTACAAGCCTCGGCCAATTTCATTGTAGATCCGTCAGCAAACGGTCGAATTGATGCATCCAATCCGCCGTAACTGCCAAGTTTGCACAATCCAACCAAAGCTCGAACACGAACACCATCATCCTTCGAGTGATATAACTTTTTCAAAATGTCCACTCCCTGCGTAATGATGGCCTTCGCTTTTTCCTTTTTCGATGTGGCAGCAACGATACATTCACACGCCACTTTTTGCTGTAACACGTCTTCGGTGGTGGCCATGACCAGGATCATTGGCAAAATGCCCTCTCTTGAAATGATGGAATTTCCCACATCAACAGCTCCTTGAAGTAGTGAAGTTATAGCCACAGTGACACGTACTTTCGCTTCAAGATCGGGAGCCAGGAGCTTATCCTTGATGTATTCGTCAATTTGTTCGGTGTATTTGGCTCGTAGCTCGTCGTAGTACATGTTCTCGTAAATACGAGCCAAACAAACGGACGCAATGGTTCTGGATGACGGTGTAATGTCCATAGCACTCTCGTACTTGTACTCTTCCAATTCGCTGCAAACGTCTAACAAGCGAATCAATCCCCGGATGTCCACCAAACGTTCAGCCCAATTCAAAGCGGTGTGGTGAATATTACGAGTTAACAGTTCCATTATAGCGTCGCGAGCCTTTCCACTGATCGTACGGTTGGAAATCGAATACGTCAGACAGGTCAGCAAAGTGTCGATCTCCTTGCTGTTATCGTCGCACATTTGTTTGTCCGGTTTCGAATCGATTTTGTTTCCCATACCGGAAAATGTGTTCAGAATGGTTTGCATACAATGCTGCGATGCAGTTACTCGATCATCGTTGGTGCTGTCCAAAATCTCCAAAAACCACGGTATGCCAATGACTCGAAGAATTGCCTTCGTGCGCTGCACTGATTTCGTGCACATTTCATCGACCGTACGAATGGCGTTCAAGTAAATCTCCGGATTTTTTTCTATTTTAACCAGCGACACAATTTTCTCAATCACTCCCGCTTTCTGCATCAAATCAGCAGCAACCGGTTCCCTTGCCAATACCAACAAATTGTTCATTGCACCCTTACGTTTGTCCTCAGGTTCATTCAAGTCGAAGGCAATTTGACTCATTTGTGAAACCTTGTTCGTTGTTTGTGAGTTTTGATGAACACGTTCTTGGACAATGGCATGCAGACGTACCATTGAATCTTGGATTGACTTGTTACCGGGATCTGATTTCCAGATGCTTTGAAGATCTTGGTAGGACTCTTCGACACGACCCAACGCTTCGAGCGCCTGCGATCGACGGAACAGTGCTTTCGGATCGGTGGGTAGTGAACTTAAAGCCTTGGAACAGTCGTTTATGGCTTCCTCATAGTTTTCGGTTTTTAAGTAAGCAGCCGCCCGATTTTTATAGAAGGTAGCTAGGTCCTTGTGTTTTTCACCAACTTTGATTGCGTTGGTGTAAAATTGAATTGCCGTTTGCCATTCGCCGGACTTAAACGCTTCATTTCCTTTATCTTTGAGTTCAATCACTTGATCCACTTGCGGTTCGGCCATTCTCACCATTGAATTATTTGAATATTGTCACTAAAAGCACCTTAAGAAGACTTTTCACTCAAAAGCAGTCTGCCCTCATTAATATCACCTTACTGAGAAACCGAGAAGATTCTACAAAATTCAATTATAAAAATAGATTTCCATTTCCCAATAATTTGTTTATGAGTAAGTGACAGTAGTGAGACGTTTTAGATTTTCGAAAGACATGTGCGCCGATGCACCTACAGTACGATAGTTTCGGCGGTATTAATTTAAAAACATTATTCTTGTAGGTCTAGTCTATTCTTATACTATCCCGCACGACGGCGTGTGAGATTGTGTGAGAAGTCCACTGGAAGAATTTTTTATTTTGTGAAATTGTCAAGTAAACTTTCATAAACCTAGGAGGTGCCCCGGAAGGAACGTTAACACAAGGTATGGTCGAATGTCAAACTTGTAGCGGAGGACATAGCGATTTCATATAAACAAACTCACCTTTCATGAGAGGTGAATTTATTAATATGAAATCGCTATGACCTCCGGTTTGTATAGGAGAATGGAGTTTAGAAACTAAGGGTAAAATCTATTACAATTTAGTACTTTTCTTCATCGAAAGTCTGCTGTCACTGAATTATTTTTTCATGAACAAACTTCACTGCAGTGACATTTCATGGAAATGGATCAATGTGAAGTTGTTACACAAAAAAATAGTACAGTGAGAATGAAGTACTATAAAAAAATGTGGCGCCTCTACAGGCCAACCGATTAGGCGAATGAACAGAAATTTTTGTGCTTTGTGATCCACTCAAAGGTGTCTTGCCATGTTTGTCTGATAAGTAACTTCGAAGGTAGATGTTGGGGAGGCAATGCCATTCGATGCTAATGATATCGTATTTTAAAATGGTTAACTGTGGGTTGTTTGCTTTTCACAGAAAAATTTATCCCAAATGGAGTATTTATGCAATTTTTTATTTTTAAACTTCACCTTTATATCTTTACCATTTATTTTTCTATTTATTTACTTTCTGTTTATTCTTTATTCCTTCTGGTATTTGAATTCGCGATAGAAATTTTAAATTTTGCGCCAAAAATTCATAATTTGGGAAGAACTTAATTGACTGGGTGACATTTAAAACTCTGACATATCTAAAACTGTGTAAAAATGAAATGAACAAACTATATTTCTCCAACTTCTCTCATTTCTCCATAACGAGTATATGGAGAAATGAGAGAAGTAAGCAAAATAAGAAATGTATAATATGTCGATAATTTTGAATGTTAAAAACTGTATCTATGAGTTTTCAACTTATTTTGAATTGTTGACCTAAGTCTACAGAATGATCTTATAGACTGTGATTATCACAGTGATAATTTAATATTCAAATTGCACAATTGTATTCTGCGTGCACTATACCGACGTTAAACGAATCAATAATATAATAATCTGTCCTTAAGAATTCGTAACTTGACAGTTGTCGATAATTGTCAAGTTACGATTTCTTAAATGTTTTGTTATGATCGGAGCGAGAAGATCGAAGACTAGTTAAGACTTGCCTTCGGGTACTTGTCAAAGTGTTTGCTTCTCTTTCAACATGTTATGATGCGAGCGAGAGGACCTAAGACCAGCTTATTAAAACTTGCTCTTACTTTTACAAAATGCTACAGAAAGCAACTTAACTTCAACTTTCAGGCTGACGATAATTTTTAACTAAAAATTTACAAAGAATTTACAAGAAGTTTAGGCTATGTTCTCTGTTGATTAGATCGTTGTCGTTCGTGTTGTCAAAGTTCGGGTTTACAGTTAATTGGAACTACAAACCGTGAAGTGATTCATTTAATTTTAAAAGCATTACGCTGCGGCGCATTAGTCCATTTCGAAAACCGACATCCATGACATTCGAATTGACAAAAAATATGGCCACATTGCTGTCAGGCGAACTATGTGTTTAGTATCCATAATTTTTGCTTTTTTGTGACGCGGTGTGTGAAAGCGTTTTCTAACAGAATTTATTTATTCGCGCGTTCGTGCTTTGCTGTAGATCTACTCAAAAAGCGGTCCGACAATATAATCGTTTCAAAAACCAGATTGGTTAAAACGTTGATACGTTGATTTTAGTGCTTTTGAACTATGACCCTGAACATTATTTTCTGAAGTTTTACTGTGCGTGCACAAAAATTATAATTTTTTCACCGAAAAAAAATGGAGTTTTCGCAACCACCTCCCGATATGTCCAATATGGGCAATCAATTCAATAATTTCAGCGTTCCGCCACCCGTTCAATCGAATCATCGGCCAGCTGGACAAATCTATCATGCGGGCAAACCAGGTCAGCCATTTTTCAGACCCTTTGTAAATTTCAATCGCGGTCCGGGTGCACTGCCAATGACACAAGATGATTTCGATGGCAAACGACTACGGAAAAGTGTTATGCGAAAGACGGTCGACTACAATGCAGCTATAATTAAGGCGTTAGAGGTTAGTGTGCATTTTGATTGTCGGTGTGATAAGCACCCCGTCTAAACTCGTGTTATATTCAAAGAATCGCATCTGGCAACGAGACTTTCGGGATAGACGAGCACTTCAGCCGGAAAGTATCTATGCACCGGAAATGATGCCGCCACCGAGTTACATGGATAATCCCACCAATGCCGTTACGACGCGATTTGTCAAAACTGCTACAAACAAAATGCGCTGTCCCATATTTACATTGGCTTGGACGCCGGAGGGTCGACGATTAGTTACTGGTGCTAGTTCGGGAGAGTTTACCCTTTGGAATGGATTGACATTTAACTTCGAGACGATTTTACAAGTAAGTTATGTCGCATGGTGACAGCACATGTGTTTTATCAATTGGTCTAGACACTTCAGAGGTGTTACTCTACTCTAGTCCGTGTGTCTCTAGTCTGGCTATTCAACTTTTCGTTACAAGTTCTTATCCGACATTTGCGTCTCTGATTTCACTGTCTGTGGCAGTCGGCAGAACGATCCGTTTCTTTTGTATCGCCGTCTCGTCTTATTTTTTTCTTGACCTGTTGGTCCATCTATAACGGCATCGTTTTATCTGTTCGCAAGGCTTGACATGACTGTCAAGCATATCACCAGTGTTAAGTGCCTGTTACTTCCTTTGATTTTAATATTTTCGAAAGATTGATACAAAATCTTCTACTTGACTAGTTTTAACATTCGTTTGTCGTCGATGTCGACAACAGATGACATATAAATGGTTTGGTAGGGGAATTCTGCCAAATCCTTCAGTTTCAAAGATTTACATTTTCATAAAAAAAAAATTACAGGCTCATGACGTTCCCGTTCGTACCATGGTGTGGTCGCACAATGACAACTGGATGGTGACCGGTGATCATGCTGGCTTCGTCAAATACTGGCAGTCAAACATGAATAATGTTCGCATGTTTCAAGCGCATAAGGAGCCCGTCCGAGGAATAAGGTAGATCTAAACAAAAAATATTTTTTTTTTTACTTTAAACGTTCCGACCAAACACGTACGAAAAATTGTAGCGTACGATCGATTGTGTTAAATAAATGTGGCGTGTCTCACTCTCTCCGTCTCACCCTTTCCCTCTCCGTCTTCATCTCCGACACGAGATAATTTCGGGCTGGGATATGGATAACACACTCAATAGAAATGTAGAATTTGACGATATCCGATGAAAATTTCGCTAGCGGTTTCCGAATCTCGATCATCATAGAAGCGATGTCTAACTGCGACAACACTCATTCACTCATTGCTAATCTATTTTCGAAAACTGGTTGTTGAGATGAAATAAAGAAACCATTCGATTCCATAAAATCTGATATTCTCGCTCTGTATCTCTCTTCCTCTTTTGGTCTGCAAGTCTCTGCGCACCAACGAACGATTATTATGTGATTTGATTGAATAAAGAATTTTTTTAATTTTGCTTTATAATGGCATTCCCCCATCCGTATCTCCATAACGAACTGATATTTTTATAATGTAAAAAAATAAACGAGAAAATTTGTCTGTGATCTTAGCTGTGATAGAGTTTTTTTTGTCATAAACAAAATAAAATACTGAAAAAATAGAGAGAAAAAAATTAAAAAGTTAATTTTACACAAAAATTGCATTTCAATTTTAAAATTTTAACAACACAAATTGTATTTGACTGGAATAAATGCATTTTTATCAAATCAAATTTCAAGTTTTTTTTCATTAGCTAAAAATCGCGCAAAAATGCAGCAATGGGGATCAATAAAGAAAAAATGAAATGAAAAACTTTAGAAAATTTCAAAAGTTGTTTAATTTCTAGTCCTCACCTAACGGCGATCGAACATTGTTCGCTGAATTCGAATAAATTAGAACAAAAAAAAATCAAACGAATTTGTGAAATGTGTTTTTCTATACGGGTCTATCACAAATCCATTAACAAATTAGGGTCAAATTATTAAAGGAATAAAAAATTAATTTTTCAAACTAACCCAATTTAATTGTCTTAATTGTGAAATGGTAGAATTAGAAATTTGTCGCTACATTAATGTCAATACTTTTAATTTTTTACCTTTTTTGGGGTCAATTTATTTTGGGTAAAAAACAAGATTTTTTAACTTTGTTACACGTTTGAAACCTATGCAACACTGTTACATTACCTGAAAGTAAACACATTCGTTGTACGACTTTTTAAATTGAATGCTAAGGAGGGCCTAAAAGAGTTGTCTGACAGCGATAAGCTCTCTAAATTACCGTCTTTTTCTAAATCTCTTATTTTTCCAACTTCTCTCATTTTTCCATAACGAATTTTTAAGAGAAATGAGAGAATTAAGAGAAATAAGAAATTTAGAAAAAGACGGTCATTTGAGAGTTTATAACGGTACTTCTAGTATTCACAACATATTCGTGTCAAAATGGTGCCAAATATAAAAGTCTGGCATGACAAATATTTTGATAAAAACAAATTATTTTAATGTCTTGGTCATAAAATTACGGAATTTTTCTCTTAATTTAGGCACTCAGCATGAAATGTTGTGTATGCATCTGTTTTGGATGTTTTATTTTAGGCGAAAGTGCTGCAGCTCGCGGAATTGCCTAAATTGCCTATTGCCTATTAGGTTTCAAAAGCATGAAAAAGCCATTACATAACTCGGTATAAGAATGAAAAGTCTCGTTTTCGTGTGTTTATTGACATCGGCTTTGCCTCGGATCAACAAAATTCCCACGAAAACTCCACTTTTCAACTTTTTATCCTTTGTTACGTAATAGTATGTTACAGTAAAAATAATTTTGACAGTTCAAAACACATTGCAGTACTCAAAATTATTTTTATAAAAAAATTCTGCTGTACATGAAGTATATTATGAGACATGTATGTACCGTACCTGAGGGCTTGTCCGAGTGGTAGTACATTTCGAGTTACATACTTCAAGTAGCTGTATCACATTTTACTATACACGCGAAAAGGTCAAGTAATATTCATTCCCTACTTATGTGATGTTCATTCTTTGTTATGTATCGCCGTTACATTCATACCAATACACTCTCATACGTAAAGTAATAGTATATTACTATACAAGGGAAGGAATTTGTTATTTCGTATCGAGATGAGTAAAAGTGTCCGAGGGCCAGATGTAGTTTTACTCATCGTGATACGAAATATCAAATTATTTCCCGAGTGTAGTATGACGTTTTCCTTTAGGAAGGAGGGAAAGACTTTTACCTAGGGACGGAAAGTCAATTTTCCCTCACTAGTAAAGGAAATAACTATTAACTTCGTTTGTCACTGACACTTTAGAGAAAAAAAAAGTCTGTGAAAATTTGAGAACTTTCCAAATAATATTCCTTTGCTATACCTTGCTATCTCTTAGGGTCATCCTACAACTAACAGATTGAAAGCCAGAACGCACGTTTTCCGTATCATTTACTGCAATACTATGGCATACTGGTTTATGATGGAAATTTCCATTTTTTTGTGAAATCATTTCATGTAGCTGTCCTAAGACTTAGAGTATATTATATGACGTCGGTTTAAATTTTTTTTTTTTAATTTTTTGATTTTTTCACATTTTCGTTTTTGCACGCTAAGAGGACAACAAGCGAGTACCTCAGTTTGTTTACCTCTTAGACAAAAAAAAATTGGTTTCAAACCTAACGTATTCTTAATTAACACGAGAAGAATGAAATTTTGAATAGTATATTACGTCCTTGCTTGTAAGTTTGCTGTTTAGGCAAGTGTGAGCTTTGCGGAACGAGCCGAAGGCGAGTGGAGTAATCACACAAGTCAAAACACTAACAAGCAATTACGTCAGATATTATAAATGCTTGTGTACGGTAAGTGCATTTTCACTGTCACAAACAGTGATGGTAAGTGCACCTTACCGTGCATAGGCGTGTAAATAAAATTTTACTCACTGTGTCCCTCAGGAAATAATTCATTACTTCATTGATATTAGCGGGAAAACTCACTTTGTATTTTGCTCGGCTCGGTCCGCAGCCCACACACTAGGAAAAATAAAAAGATCTTTTCATGTGTCGGCCGAAAATGAGGGAGTTTTGAGATTTTTCTCTGGTTTTCGACCCCTTACATGAAAATTTGTTTGACTTCGTTCGGACTACAACTCGGGAAATTGCCTAAAAACAATCGTACAAAACAGATACACAAATAACTAAAACAAGGACTTACAATCAACTATTTATTGAAAAACTTGTCGTTCGAGACCCCTCAAATTTTTGAATTTTAATATGTCTTGCAAATACCAAAAAAGGTCAACGCAAAAATGGTTCGTCTTAAGAAAGGTTTCAATCGAACACTTTATGAAGTACTGGCATAGGTGTATGTTTTCCTTTGTAATTACAAAAAGAAACAGAATTTGAACCATGAAATAACGAAATATCGTCTGTGTAGTTAAGAGTACCACGTTTAAGTCTGTTTACTATACATTTTTCTAAACTATCGTCGAGAGTTTGACCTCGTCAGTTTTAATAGTACATTAAGCTATACTTAAACGAGAACACTAGCTAGAGTTCCGCTTTTATTTTTGTCGTCGTCGTCGCCAGCAGATGACTTGCAGTTATTTGAATACTGAAAGTTGAACGTAACTACTGCAGCATGATGTTCTTGAGTCCATAGATGTATTGGACTGTGTTTGAATTCAGTTCTGTTATCTGTCATCGACAACGGCGACTGATAGCTAATTATCTTTTGTAGCAAAATATTTGCTAAAACAAATGAAGTAAAGGAATTTGTATCAAGTATTAGACGATACTGGAAAGGGAAATCAAATTTCAGCCTATGGGTGAGTGAAAATCAGCTGACGCAAATTTCGGCTGAAATTTGATAACCCTTTCCTGTATATCAAACAAAAAATGTAAAGATCGCGATATGCTTGCTAATTTGCAAGCGGTCAATCATAAAATATGCTTCAGGCGTGGAAAACATCAAGCTCAAGTTTAAAACTTTATGTATTTCTCTATTATTTGCTATCTCTGAGTAAATAGCACTTCTAGACTTTACATCTCGCCAATATTTATAATGAAATATACGTTATTGCTTGTTGTTTTGATTTGTGTGATTATTTCACTCGCCCTCGGCTGTTCCGGAAAACAACAAATTTCCAAAGCGTATATTACGTACGAATGTGTAATCAAACGGCGTGAGTAAATTAAAGTCTGAAATTGCTGGTTGCATTTGTATGTACAAGAAAGTACACAACGATAAAAACCAACAAATTAAAATAATTTAGATTTGTAATGAAGTCAGTTTGAAAATCAGAGTTCGTTCGTTGTTAGACAATGAAATCATTCAGACGAAAACGATGACTTATATGTGGAACGAAAGCATACCAATTAACTGCATGGTATATACGCGTTCAGCGATAACTCTTTATTGTCATAAAATCTTTTCTACCGTGATGAACGAGTTGCGGATGCTGAGATATTTTGCAATAAAAACTTCGTCAACATGATTTTAACGTAATGTAATAGATTCGGTTCTGTTTGCTGATAGTGGTGAAAACGTAAATTCTTTCGCTACAGTAAACAAACATGAATTTTTATCGGGGATATCGTAGTCAATTTAGTCTGTCCGCTAGTCGTATTTGGTAGTATACAGAAGTCTGCAAATATTTGAGATTTAATGGCTTCACACCGATTTGCAACGAAATCTGTTACTTCTTTTGTTTAAACTATCACCTGTAGTACTTTTACTTCAGGAGTTTGTACGTTTGAGATTTTTATTTAAAAAAAACACTGTAAACATACAAGGGCTAGCGCCCGTCTTCAAATATGATCTTACTTCACAGAAGGCTTCATTTGTTTCGCCTCGAACTTTTACAATTTACAGTTATACTCACTTAGTACTTAGTAAAAAATCAATAATTTGTATCGTCGGACAAGGAAAAACTCGAGAAAAGTACAGAAAAATATTATTAAACCAATTTTATCAGTGGCCGACCAAATTTATTGACCAAAAATGTGTTCATCGTTTCCGTTTAATTTTCTTTAATTAATGGAATTTGTAGGTCTTTCCATAATACTCAATTTGAATTTGTTAAAAAAAACCAGACAGTCAACAAATAAGAACACGAAAATATTAATTAGTGTGAAACGTGCATCGAGCCGTTTATTTTGACGGTCACACCGTAGTCCTTTTTCGCTTTAATTTTGTTTTGTTACGCGTTACACTCTACAAAATAACCATTTTTTCTGAATGCAATGATGTATACATAATTCGTGGCGCGGGAGACTAATCGGATTATTATGAAATTAATTAAAAGTGAGAAAAGGAAAATAATTTCGTTGTAAAAACGTGGGCCGCTGAGGAATTTCGATATCGTAATTATATGGAAAATAAACCTATTGCGTTTCCTTTTAATTAAAAGACTGAGTTTGATGTAGTAGATGTACTAGTCATACAGGCCGAGCTGATGATTTTCAGTATGATCATTCATCACAAAACCGTAATGACCTCATCACACTCAATGCTTCATTTGATCGAAGTTTTTCGACATAAATAAAAATCTTTTACTTCATTAGTTCTAACACACATTTTACTATAAAAGATCTCAATATCCAGAGCTCATCATTTAGTTTTGTCGTCACTGGCGAAAATTTTTCTCACAAAAGTTATATCTTATCCTTACACGCCTTAAACTCATTTGTAGTGCAAGAAATATTTTCTTGTATTCGATGAAAACATGTCTATTTACATCAAGTCGATGCATGGAAAGGTGAGAACTATGGCCCAGAATTCCAAAAAAACAACTTTGAGCCGAAGATGGAAAGTACATCCCACATGTCGAAACACAAACAAAATCCGAGCTATCATCATAGACACTTCATTAAATGCTTGTAAATAAATAAAAAACAAGTTTTTTGTATTTTCTGGCCACAAGCAAACAAAATACGGTACTGTTTCGATGCGAGTACAACGTTCACACACACCACTGTCAAGACACTAATGTACTATTTCGTCAGTAGTACATTCACACTTGTAGCTACAAAAAGACTTCCAGTTTTGTATGGCCAGATTTCACCAATACTTCGGAAGCTGTAGCTTTCATAGTTCAAGTTGAAGCACTTCTTTTACCGCATTCGTGTTTTTATTGACCTCAACCTCGCCTCAATTCGCTCGAATACTGAACTTTTCAACCTTTACTCTCCCTATTATTTATTTAAGCGTTGTACTTTACAATTTTCATCATAATTTTTAGGATTTTTAGCGTCTATAGAATAGAGATCTGTAAAGTTGAGACTTCACTAAAAATCAACAAAGCTGATTATTGATCCCATTTTTCATGTATAATGCTGTTGACCTTCTGCGAACGGCAAACGTATCGCAACTAAGCTAGGAAATCTGTTACTTCATTTGTGTGAAGTATTTCCTGGTTAATTTATGAGTCGGCTAAAGGCAATCAACTCTAAAAATGATAGAAAATCGAGATCCGATTTTCTCATGTTATTGGCTAAATTTTCGGTTCGATTGGGATGCTTATAAAAAATTCCACAGAAAAGTGAAAATGTCCGCGCTTAACGACTGCGTTTTATATTCTCAATCCTTTTTCATTAAAATTTATTTAATTTATTTTACTTTGACTGCATTTTTTGATGAAAGAAACGTTTAATTTCACAGTTTTAGCCCATCGGATAGTAAATTCGTTAGCTGCAGCGATGATGGAACATTGAGGGTGTGGGACTTTATGCGATGCCAAGAGGAAAAAGTTTTAAGGGGTAAGTTTTACAAAGGTTGGACAGCTGTAGGCATGAACAGAGGAATTTAAGCTTTCCGAAAGTTTACTGAATTTTGCGAATCATTACGGTGTTTTCCACATAACTGAATATTGATGTTACTATGTATCGCTCTGGCATATTCATTTCAAAGCATAAATATACTTACGCCGAACTGTGTGCCATGCCATGCATATATATTTGACATTATGATACAAAACGACTGTCGCCCAACAAACACATCATTCATTTCTTCTTTTTCGCATTTATCTTCATCAATTGTTGTGAATGAAACGTGATGCAAATGATGATGCAAAATTTTATTTTTATATCCTGGCTACAATCAATACACACTCACACAGTCATATGTTAAGAGTCAGTAAATCTTCCTTCAAAGAACAATAACCATTGACGAGTATCAGTCTCTTCTTCATTTCATTTCTTATAATTGACTTCCCACATTTAAATCTTTAAGAAACGGTGCGGCATATAATAATGAAATTTGTTCAACGTATCGTCTGTTTCTTGATAAAAAAAATCTTTTACTTCATTTGTTTTACGACACATTTTATTCAATAATACCACGTCAGTCGGAGGTCAAAGGTTATTTTTGTCGTTACTCTCGATAGGAGATGATTAGCCGTCTCTGAAAGATAGCTTTAGAATCCAGACCCGACCTGGTCATTTGTGGCGACTTAGAGAATCACAAGTGCGTTTCTTGTAATTTTCTTTTCAGCTCTTTCTGCTCATATTGAGGGCATTTTATCGTTTCAACTTATTTCCCTATACTTCACAAAAGCTTCTGTTAGTAGTCAATCTTAATGAAATTACGTAACCTACCAATTAAAAAACTTATAGGTCATGGTGCTGACGTCAAATGTGTTCACTGGCATCCGCAAAAAGCTTTAATAGTATCCGGTAGCAAAGATAACCAACAGCCAATAAAATTATGGGATCCAAAAAGTGGACAAGCCTTAGCAACACTGTTAGTAGTCTGGAATCATTCGACTAACATCTTGAATCGAAATGAATTTTTGGTTTGCTACTTTCAGTCATGCACATAAGTCAACTGTAATGGATTTGAAGTGGAATGACAACGGAAATTGGTTAATCACAGCGTCCAGAGATCATCTGTTGAAACTGTTCGATCTGCGTAATCTGAGAGAAGAGGTACAAGTTTTCCGAGGCCACAAAAAGGAGGCCAGCGCTGTGTCATGGCATCCAATACACGAAGGATTGTTCAGTTCGGGTGGATCAGATGGTTCTATTCTATTCTGGAATGTTGGAACAGAGTGAGTAAACGATTCTCTTGAATTCTGACTCAATTTTCGGTGTTTTTCCTAATGTTTTCTTTAAAATTACAGCAAGGAAGTTGGTGCTATTGACACAGCTCATGACAGTATTGTCTGGACATTGGCATGGCATCCCCTGGGACATATTTTGTGTTCTGGATCAAACGATCACACAATAAAATTTTGGACGAGAAATCGCCCCGGAGATCGAATGACTGACAAATACAATCTGAATACGTTGCCAGCTGGATTGCAAGGAATGGACGATTGTGATATCGGTAATAACTTGAGAATTTGCTGTTTGCGTGCTTCGTCCTACATTCACCGTTTGAACATTACAGATGACAGTGCTGCAATTATTCCTGGTATGGGACCTGAAGACAAAGTCGATTTCACCGAAAGTCTTACGAGCGATCGTGGGTTTATACCTGGCCTGGATCTGGACACTTCTCACTTGAACGACAGACGATCTGATCGAGATAAGAAAGTACCATACAGTAAACCCATTCCGCGAAACTTCCAGGCCCATTGGAATGATACGGGCCGAACAGAAGATGATGAACTGATGTCCAAAGATATTAAAGATTCGATGACGCAAATTATCGATGTACCAATGATACCTCTGCAGAAAGTTGCACCAACAGCAATAATCGTTTACGGAAAAACGATACCAGTTACTCGTAAGCCTATTGTTGTATACAATCATCAAACGAAGGTCTCATTGAATCGTTTATTTTTCAGCCGGATCACGTCTCGATCAAGTCATTTCAGAAGGTTCCACGGCACTAAATGAGTACATCAGTTCCGGTGAAATTGAAGAACTTAACGATCTTTTACCTCCTATGAAAGACGATGACTACGATTCAGACAGTAGCTACGATAAACCATCTGAACGTAAGCGCCGAAAGCAACCGTACGATCATAACGCTCAGCTAGTGTTTGAGAAGGACAGCACAAATCCACCGACATTTATACCACCATTGATGGCACTAAATGTTTTACCTGATCCAAGTGCTGATAAAGACTACAAACGCAACACAAACGGTACTAACGATCGTGATATTTGGCAATCCAATCCAAACAATCCATGGGGCTCGAACGGACCATCATTCAATTCCAATAATAATATGCCGCCCAGTCTACTGAACATCACTATACAGCCGCCCGATATGTCACCGACAGATAATTCCAATGGGAATTGGGATCGACGGTCGGGTGACAATGGCCGAAATCGTGACGATAGAGGACGGCGACGGGATGTACGTGATGGCCGTGATGGTGACAATAGGCGAGGTGGCAGTCGTTTTGATAATGGGAATGAAAGTCGACGAAGACCGAGTGGCAACGAAAGCAGCAGTCGATCTAATGATAAGTCTGGTCGTAAAGTTCGCAGTGGTAGAAATCGTCGAAGATCGTAAATTGTTGTGGCTCAGTAATTCAAACTTAAAATTGTTAATGTCTAATCTGATGAATGGAAAATATGGTGTCACTATTGCATGTGACACATGCGAGATGTGAAATACTGAAAGGAAAAAAAAAATACCGAAAAATTGTAAAATTGTGTTGTTTATTAACGTGGACCGTCGTGTTGGAATAAGAACCGTAAACACCTTGAACACCGATTTCTTGAAAAGCTTGGAACACAGGATGGTATTTATGTCTTTGAAGTTGATCTGTTAGGATATTAAGCTTGAAAATGTTCACAACTTTAAAAGATAAGTGCAACGGAAAGTTAATGCGGTCTCATAAGACGATTCGTGGGTCAGAGTCACCAATAACCGGGATTTGTTGAAATTTCATAGTCCTCTAGACTTCGTTGAACATTCACCAATCGGATCTCCTAAAATATTTAAACTTACGTTGCTGGGAAGAATGAAATTTGTTACCAACCTTTTATGTTTCCTTCTACAAATAGGTTGACAAGCCCAATTTTTCTTTGCTGTTGCTGGCAAGTCTCTATTTCTTATAACATCCTTCCTACGTGCAAAGTGTTGCATCAAAATTAAACTCATGTTGTAGCATACTCTTAGACTGGGTACTTGGCCTATTTTACAGGATCGGAAATGGATCTATCCAGAAAAATTGTAGTCACTTGAAGATACCAAAAAGCTCTAAGTTCGATTTTGGACATTTCTACACCAAATTTACATTTTACGATATTTTCATTCGGTGTTTTTCTGAGGGTCCATAGCACATAAGAAAGTCAAAAAAGTTGGATTGTACGGTTTGAAGATTGAGTCAAAGTTAACGATGTTTGTCTCGTCATACAAAAATTGAAATTTTGATAAAAAATGTGACTAAGAGTATGTCGATATGAGATTGCGATAGATAATTTAAAAGAATTCAAGACAGGAAAGTTTTCCAACTTATTTCACAATTTGATCGAGCTACCACCACTGTACTGACCGAAAATGTTTTGAAGTAAATAAAAAGCATTTTCGTTTAAAAATCCTGATTTCTAGAAGATTTTTGGCCTACACATTCTTAAAATTGATTTTAATGCTGTCTTCTACATTTTTCTCCATTTGGCCAAAAAAGTGCCAAAGTGCCAAAGTGCCTTCACGGTTAAATATCGATTTAAAAAATGTGTAGGCCAAAAATTGACATTTAAGTGAAAAGGCTCTTCAACGCACTTCAAGCATGAGTGGTACTCTAAATAGAGTACTGAAACGGTACAGAAATTTTTACACTGTAAAGACAGAGGCGCCGACTTCATTTTTCGAATAGTGTTGCCCAAAAAAGTCCCTTTTTCGTATAATCCGAAATTGATATTTTTGTAAAATTTACTTATCGATAACAGCCGTGTACTGGACACTTGAACATTGGGTAAGACTGCTTTATAGGACCCATGATATACAGTCGTTGTTATTTCATTTTACTTACTGTCAAATTTCAGCTGTTTTTTCAATGCATTTTGAATTGGCAAAACAGCTGAATTTTGATAGCAAGTAAAATGAAATGACAACGACTGTACAAAAAATAAGATAATTGCGAGCGTAGCGATCTTTTTTTATAATTATGCTGCTAAAAAGATCAAATGTTGTCGTAAATTCGAATGAAGATAAAGTTCGTTCCTAGACGGACCCTCAAAAACTTCGCTAACGCTCTCGTACATAAACATTCACACTTGGATATATATACGCACGCACACATTCGTCATGTAATTAACATACTGTTACAAAACTGGAATGAGATTTTTGATTATTGTCCCGTAAAACAAATTTGATTCAGTTTGATAAATCTCATTCATTTCGCTTCGTTTCAGTGAAACATTTTTTAAGAAATGGAGATTGCATTGTTGCTGTGGATCCTCAAAATCTCCAAATTTTTATCAGAATAAAGTTCCGCACCGATTAAAAATAAAATTGAAAATGGAGGTAACGTAATTCCGAGAATGTAGTGAAGGTAACGCTGAAATTAGTCATATAAAGTGAAATGCCGCGCAGCGAGAATTTTTGACTTACTTCGTTTTCTTCTACAGTTTAAACCATTTTTGATTTAAAAATGTTTATTGTGTCGTCGAGTGTTGCTCAGCCTCGTCGAATTTGGTCATAGTGTTGCTCGAGCCTCGCGGCAATACCGTAGTCGGCGCCTCTGTGTAAAGATATCAAAATGTAAGTTTCACATTCGATTTTTTTTGAATTTTTTGCGATATTCAATTTCATAAATATTGGGCCTCGGTCTGAAACCCATTTTCCTCGATCCAATAATGAAACAATTTGCGTACTGACCAACATGTTTTAATACTTTTTTTTTGTTTTGTTTACTTAGTCTATAAAGAAACATGTTTTTGATTATTTATCATACCCTCTTGTTTATAGTATTTGTCAATTATTCTTTCTTGTTAAGTCGATTAAATTTTTGTTTTTTTTCTTCTTAAATTCTTTTTTATTGGAAATTATTTGTATTAGTTTGCCTTTCCATAAATTTTTTTTAAATTTTTATTTTGGGGTAGGTTCTTATAATAACCAAAGACATATATTTGTATGTTTGTTTATATGTTAATAAAGTTTCGATTTCTAGTTTGTTGTTTCTCTGTTTGTTTTTTCTAATTTTCTTTTTCTGTCTTTTTATAAATTTTATAATAATTTTCATTTAAAATCCACGTTCCCATATTTACCTAATATTTACCTTGATGGTTTACCTTTTTTTTTTAATTCGAAAAAACTTTTCAATCAACAATCTGGAAATTGTTTTACAATAATTTCCTTGTTTTCCATTTTTTTTAAAATAATTTTTTACGTAACATCACTAAGTGATTTCTTTAAATTAATTTTTTTAATGTTGCCATTTTTTTCACGTCGCATTTAGGCCCCCTGTCGGAGTTTTTTTTAATTATTATTCATAATCGTAACTCATTTCATTGTAATAAATATAATTTTTTTGTCAATAATTTTTTTAATTTTTTTAAAATATTTTTTTCTTTATTTTTTGTTATGTTTTTAAATTTACAAACCACAATATTAGTAGCCATTCAAGAAATTATTTACATTGATGAGAAATATAAAAATAACCGGTTTACCTTATCTCATAAACTATACTCTTCTTTGTCTACAATTTTTTATACTCTTCTTCAAAGTTTTCCATTTAATTTATTTTTAAATGCTTAAAGTTTGATTAAATATAATTCTTTTTTTTTGGTAATTGCCGTCCAATTAATTTTTATTTATTTCGTAACGAGATGATTGGATTAATATAAATGATGATGACCTGCGTTGCTTCAGAAATAAATCAATTTATCGATTTTGGTCTTCTAGTTTAACAACTTTCTATTTTCATGTAGTTCAATGAATTTTTCACAACACATAACGAGATATTTTCTCACAACAGATCAGAGTGTGGGTTCTTTTGTTGTAAACATATCGTCGTTACGTCGGGAAAAAAAGTAAAAGTTGCTTTGGTGCACCCTTAAATAATTTTGTGCAAAACTAGGAAAAAGATGGAAAGTAGAGTTTTCGTGTGAAGTTTGTTGATCCGAGGCGAAACCGAGACATACGAGACTTTTAATTTTTATCCCGAGTTATGTAATGGGTCGAAACAACAAAACCAAATATAATGCACACCCGTCATGGTTGAACTTGAATGTATAGAAGAAGAATGAGAATAAAAACGAAACCGAAAATACGCGATATAAAGCCGAACCAGTTGATCGTTCGATGTGCATCACACTACTCGTTGATACTGAGAGTAAGCTCCGCCTTCATATCAAATTTCTCTCTTTGACTGTTATTCGTTATTGTTATTCGTAAACAAACTCCACCATTAAGGAAAACATCGCCTGGATCCCTAGACCTGTTTGCAAGGTCTGCTGAAAGAGAACTAAAAAAGTGTGGTTCCCGATAACTTTTGACGCGTGATATTCAGTGCTTTCATGGTTTGGCGAGTGTAATATATTATGATCAAAGGTAGAGAGCCTTTGAAATGATTCAATAGGATTAGAGCCTCCCTTTGGGTGTCCCCTTGTCAAACTTCAATTTAGTCCAAGATGTGCGGAACTTTATGAAAGGTTTGACTGTCGGATCGGTAGTTAATTTCATTTTTTTTATGGAAACAAATCATTCTAACTTCGTCAAATGACGCATAACTACCAGGACATAATATGGCTACACAAGAATACCGATCAGAATTACGACCGTTTGAGCTGTACACTGACATTAATATGGTGAAGACAGTAGATAAACTTAAATGTCTCTGGCCTATAATTGCATATCTTTCGGTATTATAAGATACAGACACGGCCTATAATTGTGCCTGTTTTGCAACGGTTCATAATACACCAATATTGACAACTTTGTGAATTAGGCGGAGGAAGTACAAGAATGAGTTGCATCGAGTTACAGTCCAATATATTTGGTCTAATATTTTCTCGAACTGAAATTTACCAAATGGCAAAGAGATGGACGACCTAAAGGTCTTGTGATACTAGGACTATTTCAACATTTCTTTTCAATGTTCTTTGAGAGTGACTGTTTTACATTGAAGAGGAGATATTTTCCTGTGTGTACTTCACTTCCCCCATTTCCCCCAACCTTCCAAGACTTCAAAATTAAGCAATACATTGCCTATGTTTTGACAAAAAAGTCCCCAAGACTCTGGACTCGAAAAATTGATTTATCATATGAGCATCCAGATCAGACATTCCTTGATAAGAATCACGGTGAATGATCATTGACCACGGAACGAACAGACCGAAAAAATCTCTAAATGTTAAAATACTGTCACGTCCAACGTAAATTTCACAGTTCAAATCTTATGAGCGAAAATGGAATGCAGTTGACTTAAATGTAGAAAATTGAATAAATTCCTATTCGTTTGGTCAAACATTCATCGCATAAAAGACGCCAGGCTGTGTCGTTGTGCTGGTTTGTGTTGTGATGTGCAAACCATTTTGTGAACTTTGGGCATTACTTGATGTCGGAGACATTAAGCCGTTGTTCGCGTCCGATTGGGTTACGCTAGCCGCACCTTCAGGAACGCCACGTTCTGTGAACTTAACTGCTGGCTTTTCGGGCAAGTAGGCATAGTTACGTTGCGCTCCCTGATGGCGCGCATACTGAGCATATTGTTGAGCACCAATCGCATTACCTCGTCCGGCAACAACATGCAATTGCATACCGGGAAGAGGATAGCCCATTGGAACGCGAATGGTTTGCTGGGTGACCTGTAATGAAATCTTTGTCACGATGCTGGGTTTTGTCTGGGGGTGTTTCGTTATCCACAACTATCCAACGTGATTACATTCACCTATTCGAACAACGACATTCCGTTTTATTCATGCCTTACCTGCTGATATTCAAGTACGTTGTGACGTTGGAACGGTTGACCAGCAACTTCATTCGTAGAGAAATGTGCATACGATTCGGTGTTGTACGGAATCAACACCATTGTTTGATGATAATTGCGAAGTGGAGGCGGTGATTCCGGTCTTCTGGTCGGACTTCGTGCATACGTGCCGTAATGTTGACCCACGGCAACACTTTGACTCTGACAATTCTGATAGACGGTGGCTTCTTCATGGCCAAAGCTGTGACGGCTATTGATAGGCAAATGATGATAGTAATTAGAGTTGGGATTACCAGGTAAGTGGGCGGCAGCGCCGACGTGCCGTTGGTGTTGTTCATTATAATTTAAATAGTTCCACGCAGCGATGTGCTGTTGATGAGTCGTTTGGTTAGGTAACGTTGCGATTTGCTGATTTGGTGCTGTCGGTTGATTCTTTGGTGTTGCTGCTAATTGCATTGCGTGATTGTGAGTCTTTGGTAATGTGTTCGAATGTTCGATTTGTTGTTGAACCTAAAGTGATGTTGACGATGTAACTCAACCTGTTGCTATACGAATGAATGAGACATTTTTACCTGAGTTTGTGGGTGTGTTGGAGTCGATAATTGCGCTTGCATTTGCTGTAATATTTCGTTGGTGGAACTAAATCTGGGTTTGATACCGCGAACCGATGGACGCTTATTGAACCCGTAATCATTTTGCTCATCATCATCGGAACCAGCATTCGAATTTGGCGCTGAGGCCGACGTTTCGGCACTATATCGTTTCTTAAGTCTTTCAGTTCTTAAAGCTTCTTGTTGTGCAAATGCTGCTAATTCGTCCTGTTCCTGTCCTGGTGTACCAGCAATTACATCTGGCGCAACTTTCTTAACTTCGTCATTGTGTTGCAGGACCGCTTCAATGTCACCTAAACTATATTCGGAACACTGAGAACTGGCAGCTGAAGTACGGTCGCCAGGTGCAAGTGTGTAATACGACAGATCGTCCCGTTGTCCGGCAACACAGGAAGTCAATGGTGCTAACGTTGACAGGAATTGTCTCCTAGCTTCTTGTTGGCGTGGCGGTGTTTGATGGATTTGGGTATGTGAGGCTGGCATCTGTATACCCATACCAAGATCTGGTGCAGCAGGACAACGACACGGCAACTCTTGTAACTGCTGCGAAACGAAAAGCGTTAACTTTAAACTTGTACATTGTGCTAAAAGTACCTGTGGAATGATTACAATTGGATTTTCATCGGCTTCTGGGATTCGCTCTTGACGACGATCTCGGTTGAAAATGTCAGTAATTTTCCGATACGCCGATGTGGAACCGCTAGAAGAACTACTAGCCGATGAACTTGGCGAAAAACTTTTGTCGTATTTCGGCTGCTGAGGATTTTCTTCACCTGCGGGACTGTCTCGTCTCTCCAAAGAGTTCGAATTGAATCCATCTTGAACGGAGTCAGTTTCCGAATTGACGTTCTCGTCAACATCGCATGTTAAGCGCCGAATTCGTTCTTCTAACGAGGTTTCTGCCCGTTGCATTTTCTTCCTGAAATTTTAAACGTTTCGTCGCATCAACAACCTAATTGGCCAGCACAGCAAATTCAATACGTACTTTGGTTCGTATTTAATCAAGGAGCGCCTCAGAGCGTTTCTTTCAATTGTTCGACGAATCGTATCCGTTTCAGAGTCGCTGCTAGGATGAACAACTGTTGACATGATGGTCTTCTTCGAGTCTTCAAACGCACGCAAAACTTCGTGCGTTAACGGAGCAGCTGGCTGTTGTTGAACAGTCGTTGGAAATAGCTGTCGAACAGCTGAATTTGGCCGAAGTGCATTGTGATAGAGGCTGGAATGTTTTTTCATTGGAGCCGCATCATTGCTCTGACTGTCGTCTTCGTTTTGATCATTTTGCGCTTGACCATCGCACACATCTCGACCGTTGAGCAAATGTTCGTCTAGATCCTCTTTGGTGTTATCGGTGAAACGTACAGAACGCTTCGATCCTTCGTCGTCTGATGTTACGTTTGTTGACTCTTCGCACTGAAGATTAAGAGATTTATTGGAATGATTGAGTAATGAGAGGATAAAGCTAAAATTAGGTCTGAGGTATGAGTCTTAAAATGAGGTAAATATTTTCTATTCTAGTTCGCATTTTTGAACATGGAAATTTTAATATGCTCCGTTCATGATAAGCTGACAGTTAATCTCCCACTTTTACAGTCTTATAGATTGATATTGAATTTCAATTCCCCATTCTGATTGTCCTTATAATCGTCTTATCGGATTTTATATTAGTTCTTTCTCTAATTGTTCGAAAGTAAGTACTGTTCGATTTCATCCATAAACTTACTATACTCTACCTGTTAAGGTACTCATTCAGCGACGACAGATTATTGAAAAAGTCAATAGCACGCGTTGAAAACAATGCATTTGCATTCCACACAAACTTTTAAAATCACAAAAGGCTTACTACAGAACTTCAGCCATTTATCTTTCTCTACAGACGATATTTCCATCTTAAAGGAGAAAAAAAAACCGTTTGCTACGGCAGTAACACTTAGTTTTCTTGAGATGTGATTCAACAGCGCTTTTCTTACAACGTCAGTATATCTCGGTAGATTTTCAGAAAACAAATACCATATGCAAACAACCCTATTCTACATCAATAACATGAACTTCAGTGGAAAGCTTATACACCTAAGATATACTTGTGACACTTTAATCCGGATTTCAGTAGCATAGATATGTTTATGCATGAAGAAGAAGAAGAAGAAGACGTATGTATGTATGTAAAGTATATGTGCAGGTACTGGTACACACACAATATACATAACAATTTAATATTACAAGCTCTAAACAGATGAAAGTTGTGGATTTTTCCAACCCCTTGGTGATGGAAAATGTACGAAGATGAAAAGAGAAACTTTTTTCTTTTTCTTCGAAAACCGAATATTTTGCATAAAAATACGAAAAAAAATTCTGTCGTGTTTGCCTTTACACATTTAATGAAATATAAAATCCTCGAAATGCTGAAGATTTCTTTTTTCTCTAAAATGTCTTACATCTTTCCATACATATGCCAACGTCACATACAGACATGCACAGCACCTTTCGTTCTTTTTGTGATATCTCAAGGATGTTGATAATAAATTTTTGCGCTGGCAGGAATAGCGTAAAGTATAAAATGTGAAAATCTTATGAGAGTGTGCTTATGTTCGTCCGTATATCTGGCGGCTTGTAATGGTGGAAAAACAGCTTTTGCAGAAAACATTTTCATGTTAATTTTAGGATGAATGATGTCTCCGAACGAGGTTTTATGAGAGCACTTTAATGAAGGTTGATTTTTATTTGCTGTATGCGCTTGATACTTCCATTTAAATAATTAATTTAATGCTGTGCGATCACAGCAATGGAATTATTAATTCGTAAGTGCTATAGTTAGATCTACTACGTCAGATGTTCAATATGAATTCGTTTGACAGTGATATTATAACGAATTTAGACAAATGTTTCATTTTATGGAACTCATGTTTTCCAAGTCATAAAGACGCAACCTCAAAAGTATTTTTTGTAAAGTGTTCACATAAACTGGTCAGAAAACCAAGGCCATGCAGTGTCACGAAAATATTTCAGCAAGCCGACGTTATGGAAATTTTGACGACCTGACTATGGGTTTTGTAGCTGTTCATGACATACAATTATTCTTTTTTTTATTGTTTTGTTGTAGAAACAGCGTCTAATGGATCCTACTGTGACGCCATTGCCTCTAAAAAATATATTTGAAATATGTAAGAGTCTCAAAGAATCCTCATCTCTGAAGTAGGTACGTGAAGTCTTGAGAGTCATATCGCCAAATCTTCAGGCGTTTTTTTAACTTTGGGAACAAGCGGTCTCCGATTTTAATGAGTGATAGGTCGTTGGATTCGTCTTTCAATTCTAGGAAACACGTATCTTTCACTTTTTCTAAAAAAAAAAATTTTCTGTGAAAAGAGCTCAAAAGTGAAGACAAGTCAGAGGGTACCGAAAACAGTTTTTCGGCAATAACTCAAGAAAAAATTATTTTAAATTGTTGTAATGTTGTACGAATGTCGGCCTTGGAAAGACCTACAGATAGAATATACGCACTGCTTGGTGCGAGTACATCCACGAGAGTTATGACTAAAAATATAGTGAATGTTCGGAGAGTCCGGATTCTCTGCAGATATGATCAAGTGGGAGCAAACGGTTTCCCAATCTTCTGTCACGTAGCAAATATTGGTCCAATTGAAAAAATAATTACGGTTCCGGAGTCCTGAGGTCATTTGCTATACGCTAACACTTTATTTGACTAAAATCCTCGGAGAAAAATTTAACGATTTTCTTCTTGATATTACTAATAGTGGATCTGATATATTCGCGACATATCGAAGCGTTTTTCTATTGATAAGGTAAAAGAATAGTAGACGATAAAAAATGACTGCCGTAGTACCGTTCCAGATGCTGTTCCAGCTGTAGAGCCCTCAGAAAAAAAGAAAAAATCTGCATTTTGGCACCAACTTTTTTTCCAAGGCATCTGTGGGCAAAAGTACTGGGTTCATTTATATGTGCAACGATAGTGGGTGAGGCCAGCTACAACACCCCATACTCATCCGGACTCTCCGAACATTCACTATATTTTCAGTCATAACTCTTGTGGAACGCAGTGCGTATACTCTATCTGTAGGTCTTTCCAAGGCCTAAACATTACAACAATTTAAAATAATTTTTTCTTGAGTTATTGCCGAAAAACGGTTTTCGGTACCCTCTGACATGTCTTTACTTTTGAGAGCTTTTGACAGAAAATAATTTTTTTTTAGAAAAAGTGAAAGATACGTGTTTTCTAGAATTGAAAGACGAATCCACCGAGTCCACTCATTAAAATCGGAGACCGCTTGTTCCCCAATCGCCTGAAGTCTCTTGAAATTTCAGTCTTTTAGTTTCAATTTTCTAAGAAATTCTTTTTAATACCACTCAATGCAATGTAACTACGACGAATTCTCAACGATACATTAATATTATAACCGCACAAAAGTCCGTTGAACCAGAGTCATGAATTTTTAAATTCCAGGTAAAAACAGTCAAACCGAGAAAAAATGTCTTTGTAATAGACATTCATTCATACCTACAGCCTACATGGTATTACGAATAAAAACGTTTTTTCGGATATAAATTAAAGACGAAAGTTTGTAAAAATGAGATTGTAACGTAGTAAACGAGATCATTAATCCGTAGGTACGTATCCCTAGAAACATAAAAAGCCTCAATACAAAGCATTTTGTGATTGGAACGTTTCGCTTTTTATAGAATTTTAAGCTCCTGTTATATTGAATACGTAATGTGGATTTAAAATAGAATCGAACGTAATATGGAAAAATATGTACCAAAAAGTTCATAACATCAAATACAAGCTTTACCAGACCTATTCACCGAACATTTTTTAAAGAATATTTTTCAAAACTCACCTGAGTGACCTCACTCTTCCACAATTTGCCACCCTTCAAAATTCCTGCTATTTGTGCCGATGTTGTTAACTTCCCATCCGATGAATTGTTTAGATATGTGCTTCGTTCGATAGAGGGCTGCAAAATGGCAGTCACGAGTGTTGATTTCACGCCGCCGTTGCTTTCATTGTCCTCCACAGTCTTCTCCGTTTCGCTGCAAGCTTTGTTCACCGTTGTCGTTTGACCGCTGGCCGTACGATTTTCGATGGCTTCGCGTTCTCGAATGATCCGTCGTTCTGTTACGGTAGTCATTGTGATTGTTTCAACAACATAGCTTTGATTTTGATGCGCCGCCGAACGGATTTTTTCCATTCCATCTTCACATTTTGGTTCAATTTTTTTTTTTTTGGTTTGAAAGTTTTTTAGTTTTTATCAAAACAAACAAAATGTTTTATCATTTGGTTGCCACAAACAGATTGATGTTTTTATGGGACCATTGATTGAAGATGTTGCGTACGGCATCAATGTATTGATTTATATAGAAAAAAGAAATACACAAAATACGATAGATATACATGCAATATACGGTTACAATACTTAATTAGGAAATGGGTATAACATTAGCTACTGGGATTATTTAAGGGATTATTAGTTCAACGGAAAGAACTCAATTACGATTCGACTGGAATGTACGTTGGTATTTATGTTGTAGGTCGGAAGAAATAATTTTTTTTTAACTTCTAGGAGTTTCGTAATTTAGAACGATTATTTCGCAGATAACGAGACGTTGTTCGTTAACCTTTTTCTTTCTCGGTAATTTAGTGGGTTTCTTTTTTTAATTCAACAAATTATTGTACGACGAATCAGTACACCAAACTGTTTTAAATGTAATCATTTTTGATGTGGGAAAAAAATATCATAAAATCCACAAAGAGAACACCAAAATGTTTCCAAAACAAAATACGATTTTATGAAGGAGCGACCGTTGAATGGAAAGACCCCCGACAGATACAGAGGAAACATTAAAAAAACCAACAACAACAAACAGAACATTTGTACCGCGCCATATACACAATAAAAACCGCTATTCATTCTCTGCAACATTTAGCATAATTATTTCGGTGTTAAAAGCGTATATCGTGGTGTTTGGCCAAAGCAAACACCTACGACAAAACTAATTTATTGTGTGCTGGGTGCTATTTTCAATACACCCACGATGTCATACAATATAATTGCCGTCATTTTCAAGCGCACACGATATTCAGTGATTTAATTTTCCATCTAAATTACCAACTATATGGACAGAGAGAGAGAGAGAGAGAATGTATATCTATGTCAACCGAGGACTATTTTTATTCGTCGCACCAACTTTGTGGGGGTGAGTAATGCTGAAGGATTTTTTTGAATTTACGACAAAGGACTTATTTACAGCGTAGCCACTACACTACATTAGCTTTAAATTGATTTGTTTTAAGCTTTAACTCATTCAATTACTTTTCACAAAGCCAATAAAATAAAACAGCACTGAAAACGAAAAAAAATAAAAATGGAGGGATGTATACAAGGACAATACGAACAACAAAAATTTCACAAAATTTAATTCCACAAAATTTTGCTCTAACTTCTATCCCTTTTTAATGCCAGCAAAATATTTCTACTCATATGTTAAAAAGCTTAGCGGCGTGTGGATATGGGGAATCCTCACAAAGATAATTGTGGACCGACGTCGTCGACGACTACGTAATATATTTCTCAGATGTTTTGTTGGGAAATGGAAATATTTCATTTTCTTTCGATTCTTTTTTTCAGTGTTCCATTTTGTGGTACATGGGCATGCCTTATCAATATATTCAAATTACAGTCGAGATGAAAATAACCTCGATGGGTTTGTTTAACATAAATTTATTAAAAAGAAATTATTGATGAGTTGCGAGAAATTTTGCTGTGGCTAGATAACAAAGAAAGAAATGGAATGGAATGAAATGAAAAGAAAGGGCGAAGTGGAAACGATGTACGAAAATATGTTTCCAACGGTAATGGGGTGGTAAAGTTACGTGTTTTAGAGTCGACACAACTTTAAGATGGGTGAAAATAATTTCATTGACATTTTCTCTGTCCTTTTCGTACGAACGGATCCCTTTTACAGATCATTAGGATGTAATGAGCAGACGGTTTTGGTATTGTGAAATGATAAATTGGATTAAATAAATTGTAGTCACACCTGGTGTGTTTTACCGGAACAGGGATTATGGTTTTTGTTAGAATTTGGAAGTTTGTAATGAACAAGTTTGTGATAAGATTCCATGGACCGATGTCCTTTTAATGATTTCATGAATAGACACAATTCCCATTTTGAAGGTACACTCACTAAATTCCATTAAAATCGAGCGACTCCCACATGCTGCAACTCTACTCGTAATTGGGAAACGTTTTCATTAACGTGTAGCAAAGGTTTACCTCATTCAATTTTATGACATAAAGCGCATCAACAACATGTATTTATAGGAGAACTACCTCACGAGATCGAAGTATTCAGTGAACTTCAAACACCAACACAGAATATCAAATTACAATAAATTTCGTACAAAACCACTATATGACACAACCAAACATACCTTGTGCTTCCTGTAACTGTTTTATGAGCAAATATTTTGGTCGTTCCTCTCCAGCAATAATTTCCTTTTGTGATGTAATTCGTCGTTCTGGTGAACTTGTTTGAATAGGCACTAAAGCTACGTGGGGAACCTCTAGCGTTGTATTTTCATCCGAGCACGGTGAAACACATTCTGCAAGGACGAATAAAAGAAATCCATAAAAATTTTATTAATAGAAGGGATTTGAGCGTATAATGTATGGTTCAGTTGGCGGATTTATATATTTGGATTTTTTTTATAACTTTTAAGGTCACATATTTCACGTCGAATGAGAAAAAGGAAAATGTTTATTTTTTTTATATTTACAGTTATACATTGTGGCTGGTTGTTGTCGGGATAAAATAAATATTTTCTTTTTTAAGAATGCAGACGCGTAAGGCACACAAAACGCCAAAATATAAATTAAATTAGTAAACTTTTGTGTAAACAACGAAACCACTTTGCAATTTACCAAGAGAATTTTCATTTTCTCGGACAGTTTTCCTCGAAGGACCGAGCGAAATGTTTATCTGTAAACAAAGCCATTGCTTGGCGATTTTTTTCCCGTTTTTTTAGAGAGAAAATAATTTAATTTACATAATTGATTTTCTTGATTTTCCTAAGGACTTTCTCTGTACCAAGATACAAATTTGCATATCGTTGCTTCGTTTTAAATATGACTAACATTATTTATACCCACAAAACAGCGCGTGTATATATTTTCCGTATAAAATTTTCATAAATTTAGAAAGGTTAAACAATTAACATCCACATCCAGATTACTCTAATACATTAAAAATAAGAAATTGAGTGAGTATTCGAGGATTGACGAACCATTTGGGTACGTATAGTAGGTACATTTTGTTTATAGTCATTGTGCTAATATCACAAGCGTAAAGGCAGCTGGGTGAAATTAATTGACTTTGGATTACCCTCTGTGGAGCTTTATTAATAGTTTGATGAGAAATGATCAAGTGTTCGTTCAAGTGTTTTTTGTGACTGTAGTGGGCAGGGCCTATTTTTTTTTAGAATATTTTAAAGAATTTCTAGAATTTTAAGAATATTGTAGAAAATTTTAGAATTTTAGAAATTTCTAGAAGTTTTAGAAAAATGTAGAAATTTCTAGAATTTTTAGAAAATTTTAGAAAATTCTAGAAAGTTTTAGAAATATCTAGAAATTTCTAGAATATTGAAGAAAATTTCGAGAAAACGTCTGAAAATAAATGGATAATAACGTGGATTATATTTTGCTCGTTATTTTTTTTGTAATTTGGACGACTTTTTCATATATACTTAAATGAAATATTCTTAAAAATCACTTTCATATTCTCGAACAGAATAGAAAGGGTGCTACGCAATGGTAACGACGGTCATAGTCTTGAATTTAACTTTCATGTCGTTTCCAGCCATTAAAATGCCTAAAAACTGAAATAAATAAATTGGAGAAGGCAAAAACTTCCAAGTGATCCGAATCGTAACACAACAAACCAGTAGAACAAGCAATCAGCATTTGAATTGCTCTCAAAAATCAAACGGAAAAATCCAGTGACAGAAATCGTGAAAAACATTTTACTGAACGAAATAAGTTTGACTGGAAACATGTAATAAAATTAGTAGAAGTAAACCTCGTAGTGACTGAATATCGATCATAAGCCACGTTAATCAATGTTGGGAATTATTCGGCAAAGTAATTTCATCATATTATGTTTACGAAGGTTGAATAACAACACATTTTTTGTTCAGGAGTTCACAATCTATTCAAAAATCACCCGATACTTTCTTTAATTAACTTTATTATTCGATCCAAGTGATGATGTTCCGATGTAAAACAGATGCGAAATAGTTATTTATACAACCGAGGGATAAATCCTTTTCTAGGAACTAGATGTGTAGATTATCCGCAGGTCGAGTGTGACAATACACATCGTGTGCCTAAAAAAAGCATTTATCCCTCGGTTGTATAAAACGTTTTACGCAAAAGAGGCAACTTTTCGTCACTTGTTGCGAAAAAAGAAAATTATTAAAAATACAGTGATAGGCAGAGAAATTTCAGCAGAAATTTGCTCCAGCTGTTTTTTAGCTGATACAATCGAAACTGTTAATACTTGTTGACATGGTTGAAGCTAACTGCTTCACGCACGAGCGTGATAGAGGTAAAACCATATCAAGACTGCTTCTGACTATTTAATTAAATTTTGAACGTTAAAACAAAAAAATTGTTATTTATATAACAAGATAAAACTAAAGCAAATTTCTTGTTTTACCTAGTTGTGTAATAAGCCACTTTTGACCCTACGGAAAACAGAAGCATGTCAAACAAATTTTCAAAAAGAACTGGTACCTATCACGGAATTTTTTTTTATCTGAGTATGTTATTAACTGTGCAGAACTATTTTACAAGACAGCTGAATATTATGTTCCGCATAAATGTACATTTTACATACCTCACTAAGTGCATCTAAGATGTACATTGTACTGCTACGTTAACAATTGTACATACTTGCCCCGAATTTGTACAGTATAGCAGTATATTTTTCGTTGTTGTTGAACAGTACTATTGTACTTTTGAACAGTATTATTGTCTGTTGTGCTGTACTATATAGAAGATAGAAGATGCTTTGCTCAGCTGAATATTAATGCATTTTAGTTGTAAGTACACATTTGTACTTGTCCCGCCTCAAAAACAAAGTTCAGCTGTGCTGAATATAATATTTTTGGGAGTAATTTAAAACTAATTATCAGTCCATGAAAATTCAAGAAAATTTTAGAAAATTTTAGAAATCGTTTTCTAAAAAATAGGCCCTGGTAGTGGGACACAGATATTATTTCAACCTTCATACAAAGGTTACAAACAACGTTTTCTTCAACACACACCTCCACAGGTGTCCTGTTCTGTTTCTTATTCACTTTTTCACATTTATGATTCGATTTTCGAAAAAGTTTATGGCAAATTCCACTTTGGGTTGAAACAAAGAACGGACAAAGATTCGCATCATAGAGCAAAATTTGCTAGTAAAATCAATGGATGTTTGTGAATGTTGATGTTATTGACTTAGAAAATTATAAAAATCTTCGTAGATGCTACTGCCAGGCCATTTCACCTGCAAATTGTCTTTGTAAAAGGAAAAATGCTATTGGAAGGCGCCTGCCAATAGCCTCCGTAAAAGGAAAAACCCTATTCGCAGGCAAGTTCGCCTGTCAATAGCATTTTGTATAGGCTATTAATTTGGCTATTGGCAGGCGCCTGCGAATAGTCACTACGAAAAATCTTGGTGTCTCAAACAGGAAATCAAAGAGAAAACGAAACGAGAGGACGAAAGGACAAAATACAAGTGTTCAGAACTAAATATGATACGAGCTGAGATTAAGAGTGACACAACCAAACTTGTGACACATTTTGCTTCAACTATTTTTAAGTTGGTCCACTCATTCAGTCCATTCAGTCTTACTGTAATATACGCGTTTATACCGTTTTATCACGACTATTAAACACATATAAGCAGTGAGATTGCATGAGTGGATCAGCTGAAAAATAGTTGAAGCAAATTTCGTCACAAATATAGTTGGGATTCAATAAACGCGACATATTTATTTATTTATTTATTTATTTATTTATTTAGATCAAACGAACAGGCATGACGCCCAATTATACATCGATCGGATTATAATAAAAATAATAATTCAATTAATAAGCAGTAAAGAGAAAAGAGAAAGCAAAAGAAACTTATCAAATCAAAGTCACACTTCACTCATCAAAACTGATACATACTCTTCACAAGCCTTTTGTACTGATTAAGCGTTAAACTGAAAACATCATTGGACTTAAAATAAATGTTATGGTGATTCTGTAAACGGTAGATTGGCGAGTTGAATTGTACATTGGATGAAGGTGTTGATAGGTGGAAGAGAACGTGGACATTTTGTCGAGTAAACCGTTGGGGTTGATGAATTGAGATTCGTGACGACAGGTTGGTAACAATCTTATTATGAATTAGCTTGTACAGAACCAACTCATCCATTTCTAGTCTCCTGGTCTCAAGGGTTTTCATTTTGAGTCGTTTAAGCCTAGCCGGATAGGCTGGTTTGGCCCAGTTGAACCTGTAGTGGAGCATCCGCGTAAATTTCCGTTGTACCTTTTACAATTGTTCCTTGTACTTGTCATAGTGCGGATTCCACACAGCACAACAATATTCCAGTCTACTGCGGACGTAAGTGTTGTAAAGTTTAATCAGGCTCTCCGGCCGCTTGAAATGCTGGGTTGATCGAAATATGAAATATTCGAAACTTCCTTCAGAAAAAAAATCCTTACATTCGCTCGATCCTCTCAATAAAAAAAATAATTTCAGCATGAAACATTTCCGTAAGAGCATTACACCCAATAACTACTGCATCTGGATCAATACATCATCTAAAATTCACTGACTCATCAGAAATGGAAAGCCTACGAATATTGTGGAACATAAAAACGTTCTAGCCATAGAAAGAGATGAAATTATATATTCGCCTCCTTACAATAAATGTTTGTTTCCTAACTCGTGCCTGATGTGAGTGGCCATGAAGTGTTTTAAATACATATAGGAAGTTGTTTTTAAAAAACTTTGTATTGTGAATTATTGACATTGTGTTAATGGAGGGGTGGTTGCAAAGAGATCGAATTGAGACTTCTTGTAACAAGAATCTTGTTACAAACGCGCTTGTACCGTTTCAGGTTTCAAAGGGTTTTCACCACACACATACTACTCCATTTCGTTTCAAAAATCGTTTTACAACATGTATAATATGAAGGTCCAACACAATAAGAAGAAAAACAATTAACTCATCTGTTGATGAAAGCGACGACGAAAATAAGCATTGAACTTTTTCGATGGATGCTTGCCGTCTATGAAAGGTTTCCTGAATAAACGTTACATTTTTCTATATTAACAATTACAGAACGTCATGAAATTTCTTTAAAAAATATTGCCAGGAATGACTAATGGTGAGATAAAATCAATTCCTAGCACCCGTGAACCCTTATGGAATGTTGTGTTATCGAATCACGGATGACTTCATTGAGTCTAACATAAACGAATGTGAACTTTTGCTGTGACGTCCTTTACAAATCGAAAATGTGGTGAATACGTTTCGACATCTGTAAATGAATTTTTCAAAAAAATAACTTTTGAGAAAAATCACACATCCAATTTCTCTTTTACCGTGTTATAATGTTATTTACACCAAACATGATGGGGGTGTTAAAAGTGTAACTTTAAAATAAATAACTTCAATTTAGCCTATACACACATTCGTCTCGGAAAAATATATATTTTCTGTTTATTGATTTTCGTATTTGTTATAAATTGGCTTCCATTCAGAGAGAAAAACGATCGTCAACAATGTAAACATGTTATGAAGAAGCTAACTCATGTTTCAAAGGAAATATTATTCACATCATACTTTCGCATTCAGCACGTATAAATCTGTGACGCTGTAATGCATATAGAGTTATGTAGCGCACAGAATGAACAAGTTCCTTTTTAACTTCACAGATAAATTAATGGGAACCTAAACAGATGGGCTAGAAATGATGTCGGAAACTTTCTTTTTAGTTTTTTCGGATTATTCTCAATTTTCGTAATACAAATTCAAAGGACGAAATATTCTATTGAGAGAGAGTATGTACATCAAAACTTACCGAAAAGTTTCGTTTTTATTCACTTCTGTTCATGATATTGCATTTTTCGGCTATGTTATTCAATTATGTGAGTCGGATGTAGCTGATTAACTTCGCTAATAATTCACAGTTGAGTTCGTAAAGAATTTTCTCGGAAAAGTTTAATTGTGAAATCTATTTTTATAGAAAACGGTCGAAAACCTTTCAGTCTACAAAAGATTTATTAATAAGGAAATTACCAGCGACCCATTTGTTACCGTTCTGTGAATTTTATCTGAAATTGTTCTCTTTGTAGAGGAATGGTGTTAGATCGGAAATATGACACCCCATCTCCAAAATTGTAATTTTTTTCTGGCTATTAAGGAGAACACCATTTTGCCATTCAACACGACACATAACCTACAGTTATTGATCTATTGTATAGCCTTTGGCTTAAAAATACTTTAATGAAAAGAACATGCAGGACTCAGCAGAACATTCTATGTTCTCCATCATCCCACTAAACCCAGATCTGCATCATTATACAACAGAATATCCTTTGTCTTGCTTGAAAATGAAGTGATGGATGATTTTCACTTAGCTGTACGAATGTTAAGGAAAGGTATATGAAAAAATGAAAGAAGAGCCGATTGACCGCCATTTGGGTGGCTTAATTTTTTTTGAGCCGAATGCCGACTGTCCTTAAAAATAGTCCCTGCAATTAGGACAATTATGTGAGAGTGCTTACTTTCAAAGCACTCAAATTCAGCACGAACAGGTGACCATTATCCTCATGCCGAATATCAACAAAAAATTTGTTGAATCTGTACAACGATGAAACCGCGACCCATTTGTTATCGTTCCGTGAATTTTATTTGAAATTTTTGTCGTTGTAGAGGAATGGTGTTACAATCGCTAAACCAAACTGGTGTGCATACGTTATTTTGCACCAGCTGGTCACATACAATTTCAAATGGGACCAGCTGGTGCAAAATAACGTATGCACACCAGTTCGGTTTAGCGATTGTAGATTAGAAAAACTTCCCATCTCCAAAATTAAAATTTTTTCCAGGCTATTATTCATCCCACAAAAACCTCTAAAGAGAAATAACTGACGCAGTTCAGATCTTTTCCAACTTCCAAAACATCTGATAAGGCTGTTGTTGACGCATTCTGCGAGAGTATGCAAAAAAATTTGATCAAGAAAATTTTGACTGAAAAATTTTTCAACAAAAATCTGCTTCGACTGGCAGCTGTTGAGATACACTACACACTTCTAAGAAAATTTATCTGGAGTGTGATCCAATTGTAAGATATTTTAGTTCCCTTTTCAGTGATCAAAGTTCAGCATAACGTTAAAATTTCCAATAGAAATAGTGTGAACATAGGACGAAAATCGCTCACAATTTTCACATGTGGCCTTGTGCCTTTTGCATGTTTCTGTGCCGGGTACATTATTTCCACATGAGCGATGTATTAATATTAATTAGGGTTGTCAGTGGTATTGCTCCTCTAATATTTCTTGTGATATAATCAACGATGTTACTGAATTATTAGCGACGAGCATTAGGACCTTGGCTTAAACAAGTTATAAGTATAAACGAAATAAACCCCAAAAACGAAGTGATGGTCTCGTCCATCCTCTACATCCATTCAATTTAATAATTTGATTAAATTTCTCACATATTTCTTCAAGTGTTCATAATGTAATTTCGATTTCGTACCTATTCTATCGATTAAAACAGTAAACAATTTTTAAATTTTTCTGTTCATTAACTAACACAGTTATCGATTTCATGGTTGAACTGCAGATTCCGAAAAGCAAACAAACAATTAATTGAAAGCATTTGTTTTGATAACGTTCGCATTTTAAAGTAATCCATTTGGATAAGTTTTTTTAGGTATGCAATTGAATTCTGAATTAATTTCGACAAACGATTGTTTTATCAGTTTATAGCGGGGTCGTTTCTATAAAGAGTATATGTATGCAACGGAGCCAAATAAAAATTAAAAGTTTCACGAAAAATGCACGAATTGATTGCCTGAATCAGCCACTCGATTTTATCATTTATTTTAGTTTCATACGGGTGAACAAACATATTTTAGGAGTTAAATTCCGTAAAATTCTTTAAAATTTTCCCACTCGCGAAACAGATTCCTTTAGAATTTCTGATTTGGGAGTTGTTGCTTGAAATTCTTACCACATAGATTTCGTGTAACAAATAAAAGTCTAGATTCTATATTTTAGTAATTTGTTGCAGGTCGCAAGCGTACCTAACAAAAAAAAAATGAAAATAAAAATCTTGTTAGCCAGGCTATGCTCTCTTACATCTGTGCGATATATGAGACTTCCTGGTTTTCCACAGTATCAGGAACGACAAATAGACCAATCACATACAAAATATAAGCAACTTTATTGTAAACGTCTGTTTGTGTAAACGATTATCAAAAGACTAACTATAGTACATTACTATGCAAGGGAAGTAAAGTGATATCTCGTATCCAGATGAGTAAAAGTAACCGAGGGCTTTAGCCCGAGGTACATTTACTCATCGTGATACGAGATATCACTTTATTTTCCGTGTGTAGTACGACGTTTTACTATGCGAGTGATGTAAAGGCTATTGCCTATACATGTAATAGCCTTATTACATGCACCAGCATAGTAAAAAATATTTCGTCTCAGCAAACTAAAACGAATGCACCGATTCCTAGATTATTCTGATTACTCAAAATCCAACAAGACTATAACCTGGCCAAACGAAGTTTTTGAGGAAAGGGAAGAATCCTGGGAATTAGAAGAATCTCCAAATATTTTTAAAAATATCGTAAAATTCTTGAAGTTCTTCAAAAAAATTTAAAATTTCGGAATTTTGAAGAAACAATTTTCGAAATTCTTAAAATTCTTCAAAATCGGAAGAAAACTTAAAAAATTCAAAGGTTATTGCAAATTATAAATATTCCTTGAACATTTGCTATGATTTTTACCAAAAATGTTACATATAGTAGGGGTAAACCATTATGGTTCGTGAAGTTCGTGAGAATGACGATTTCGTACACTTTTGACATAAAACATATAGCACAAATGTCAAACGTTCACGAACTCGCCACACTTACGAACTTTACGAACCATACTAGTAATTCTTATCAGCTTTGTCGTTGTGGGAATAGATCTTATAATGCACGCATAGTGCGCTAGAAATTAAAACAATTACAAAATCATAATAATATCATAATGAAATTTGCCATAGCACTGCTACTAGCTCGACCACTCATTGTATCAACGTCAAAATAGCCTTCCAATTTCAAAGATGTATGCGTGTTACGATTGCATGTGTTGTGCGTTTTTATTCACACTAAAAAATCATGACTCCTGTCTTTACCAAAGAAATGCAACGCCTATTAAGATAGCATTAGCCTCCAAATATTTCTTATGTTCATGCTAGTAGCAGAGCTGTGAATTTGCACAATTTGATTTTTTGTAGCAAGAGTCCTAATTTTCTTAAGGTGCTACAAAGATCGATTTTGCTCAACACCGTGCACAATATACAATTCCCAAACTCAATCCTTCAGCTGACCAGATACGTGGATACGATTGCGACTTGATTAATTATTTCCATTAACATTTGTTCAAGGACTAAACACATAATTAATTATAGGTAAATGGGAGAGTCAACACATTCCTGATTTTTATTAACCTTATACCCAACACCCCACCTAAAACAGCAACGTCATTGTAAAGCAGATATCTCAAAAATTCAAAGTATTCGCTTTGAAACAAACGAACAAAACAATTTCGACGATCACAGTTCAATTTAAATTTCTAGAGGCAAATAAGTTTGCTTTTAAATGGAGAGAAACTACAAAGCACCATTTAGGAGTAAAATTCAAACTAGGTCATGATTCCTGACAAAAATTTTCATGTTACAAACTACCCAAACAGAAGTCGTTTCACCTAAAACCCACATACTCATGTATACAACACACCTCCCTTCTATTGAAAGTTGCTGTTCTTGTTGTTTATAAATATGGAATTTATTTGAGTACAATATCACATTGTATACACAATAACTAAACATGGCAGAGGTGGAGATATATGATACCCGAAGAACGATGTAAATAATGGAAACGTTGTTGTTGAAAATCATAAGTGATTAGGCTACATTTTGCTGATGGAAATGAAAATTATGTATGCTCGATTCGAGAGAACCTACTTAGCAAATTGTGTCGTGTATTAAATTTTGTCTTTGTGCCGACAGAATCCGTTGGCTGTTGGCTGTAAATGTGTGTCGTACCCCCAGTGAGTGCCGGATAACACCATTATCCTAATTTAAATTCATGAATATAAACCAAAAGTTCCTTTGGTGATTTATTTATTTTCAGTTTAATTAATCTGACAAATGACGAATGTATTCGGATTTGATCAACGTATTTTATGAATCGAAACGAAAATGTAATTTCCTTTATATTTGACGTTAGAATACGATAATATAACAATAAAAGACGACTTGCACCACGTTTTATTCCCACGCTCTACGTTCATGATTCAAAGATTACAACTGAAAAATGTATATCTTTTCCTCAGATAGATATCGAGATCATATTTTATTTATGTAAGCCGAAGCGAATGTGAATTTGTTAAATTCGTATTTCGGTTCCAATGTGTTGAAGCTTTTCCGAATGGCATACATATGGGATGGGGGTAGAATAGCGGAATGAAAGGAAAGCACGACAAAAGAAATTGGATACCACATCCTTCATCGCTTGAATTTAAATCGAATATTTGGAGGAGATTGTCCTTTCAAGAAGACACAAGCCGTTGAAAGATTTCGTACATTAGAAGAAGAATCGTGTAAAAGTTATTCAACTTTTGGATCAAATTAAAAATAATAAAGACTGTGGGAGTATGGGAGATGGGCTATAATTTCCGAGCATAAATTTATAGTGACAGCAATGTAATTATCGTCAAGAGCTTTTAGCCTTTTACGGACGACTATATCATTATGTAATCGAGAACAATGACAAAAATCAATAATCAGTTAAACCATATGACGTGCTGTACACTGTACAGTGAACATCAAAGTAAATTGCATGTTAAAATTAATGAAGTGACAGCAACAGACTCGATACCTAACATACCTCTATAGAGATAATTCAGCTTGATTATTTCTCTACTTTCTAGAACAGTCAGTAGCGTCTTCAGTTATATGAGCTCTCTGCAGGAGTGCAGCTAGTAATTTGGAGTCAAATATTGCTTTCAAGGAAATAGTCTTTGTCGCATAACTCCGAGCATGATGACGAAGCGAGACTATCGATAAAAATTATGCGAGACAGGGTTAAAAATATTGTTATTGTTTCACTTCTTCATATCAGATGCACGAACCACGACTCCAACATTTTCCAAGACACTTTTTCCCAAACAGTAACAGTGAGAGTTTACAGTCCATTCGCAAAGTTTTTACTTCTTACATAAATGTTGGTCATTTGGCACAAAAGATCAGCGAAATAGATTGATATTAGACAGGGAGTCATTCAACATGTACTTAGAAAGGTCCCTACTAGCCGAAACTACTTTGAAAGGAATATTTTTTGATAAAATCTTTACATTGCATATTCGACTTGAGGAACTGAGTCTCAAATTTACACTTCAAAGGTACATTCATCATGACACTATCCATGCATGTTTGGTGTTATTTTAAATCTGAGACCAGTGGCTAGCAGTTTTTGTTGGGTTTCGGATGCAGGGGAACCGCTAGAAGGACACCGAAATATTCGAATTTTGACCTATTTTTTCAGCTCCTCATATTTCAATGTGGACCAATGTTAAACCCAATAATGACATTTTTGACCCGAAATGCAATTACTCATCTAATAACGCCCTACTCGACCTTTAAAATTTCCAAAAGAAAAATAGATAGTTTCGGTTTTCGAACACCTTCCTCCAGCCACGCAAGTGTCGCGGATTTTTTTTGAAAGTGGCTTTGGTCCCTAGGGTGGAATAGCTTTGGCCCATATAAAAAAGTCCACTGGAAAATGCGTTAAATTTTGTTGGCTGTTTTTCAAAAGAGTCTATTTTTAGAAATTTTATCATTAGATCTGTTACTTCTCCTGTTTAACACTCTGTGGTTGAACACAAAATCTTTTACTTCATTTGTTTAGCCATTCATTTTATTATATAAGACAACTGTCGATAACAAATGTAACAGACCATTTATGAAAGCTAAAACGGCTGAATAGCAACAAACTAATACCAGAAACATTTTCAAAGACATAAAGAGTTCCAGAACCTCATCCAACATTAAACAGTTACTACAGAAAAAAAGACATGCAGAAAATATCCGTGTTAAAATTTGATAAGAACAATAATGGTAGAATTAAAGAAAAGAATTTTAATTAAAAACATCCGCGAGAAAATGATTCGCTAGTTAAGAGTATTATACACTCTGCACAACAAGCTTCTTTATATTTCATAGAGCGGTTGGTTTCCCATTGAATTAAAAAATAAAGTGTACGTCGTTGTGTGGCATAATTGCATGAATCGTTTACGAAAATTTTCCAGCAAAAACGTTTTGAATGTACGTTTAGCGTTCACATTTTAATTAAAACGTACAACCGTCTGGAGCCATCGAAATAGTTAACTATTTCTGTCATATCAAGTTTCAAATCGTCGACCGTTTTAAATTTAAACAAAAACAAAATTTAAATTAAATTTAAAACCAGAAATCCGTTTCAAATTTCATTGGCACGACCTACAACCGCTCTAGCTATACAACATAATGCTATTATGATGACAATGTTATACTGTCGTATATAATTACCTAACATACAAAATGTTTGGGCAACGTATCACCACATTTATAATATGGGTTTATTCACCACAATATGCCCAGCAACTTTCAATTGTTTAACATATTATCCACTTCATAAAAATTTTCATTTAAATTTTTAATTAACAATCGACACCATGTGCAAAGTAAATCAATTAAAAAAAGAATGTTTTTTGCAACACACAAACTTTATTTTTGTTAGACACTTTATGATGTTGAACATCAGAATTTAATTTGATTTCAGCTGACGGAGAGTTCGGACTGACATTGTGTTGTATATGCTTGGGACAATTTACATGTTTTATCATGAGCGATATAATGTAATAATGTAGTAACGACTGCATAATGAACAAAATCAAAACATTTAGTGGAGGGAGCATTCATACCCGCACAATCAAGGTAAATTTACCTACGGGATTAAAATGAACAAAAATGCTACAAGTCAAACGAATTTATTTAAATTCAAAAAAATGGAATCATACAAAACATAGACCGGAGCCACGCATGAGAAAGTTGTGAGTTAAAATCCGTGTTACCGTCGAAAGTATTGATATTTCAGAATATAGGATTGTTTGTTGAGCTATTTTTACATGGTTGTTGTTGAATAATCTTCCATTTAAATGCAGTTTTGCTTAATTATAAATAATTACTGTTGATGTGACGGCAAAGAGGAAGAGTATCCAGCACTGGTCAAGGCCGGAAGTTCACTGACGCATACGAATTTTTAAAAACATTTCTTTTATCGCAGCTATTCGTTTACTCAATAACCGTAAATTTATTTGTTATTTATTCGGTTGGTTCGGTATAACTCTTTTCTGAAGGGGTTATAGGCTCGGTGTGTATTTCACATTTAACATTGATGGGTGGAAGTGGAAGCATTTATCTTTTCATTTTGTTTCGTAATGCGAAAACTGTTGCATCCAAGTATATAAATTGCGTCCGATTTTCTAAGTTAAATTAGGTGGAAAAATATTTATTTCCCGGGGGGAAATGATTTGTAGTTTTGTTTTCGGTAATGAACTCGTTGCATTTTAATCGGAAGAAAAATACCAGTCCTTTCGGTCCGGTACCAAAATAGACGTGTTATATACAACCTTCCCACTTTGTTTTCAATTAACAACAAAAACCAAGGAACATCAAACACAGAAAACCGTTATCAACCAGTCTAACTTGTCATAGGTGTATTTATTTCTAAATTTCTAAATTTATCTCACATTTTAGAAAATCTTTTTTTTGTGTTTAAAGACCAAATGATGAAGCTTTAAAAAAAAGGTATATCGAATTTGATTACAATTTTAATTAAACCTCAACCTCTCCATCCCATCCCCAATCCCATTATTTATGCGGAAAAATAAACAGGACAATTACGCCCTTTTCGTACAATTTTGTTTTTTTAGCACATTCCACACATAAAATACGAGCAACATAGTGGGGTTTGATTTACGAAATTGTGCTGAATTCATTCAAAATATGTTTCAATTCAATGTAATTTTGTTTATTACCAATTGAATTATGAGCTCCCAATTATTTTTTTTTTTTGGTTTTTTTTTCACGAAGTGTGGATATACTCATACAAAGTTAGAGATCTAGTGGTTTCGCACATATCATAGTCCATTGAAATATATATGTATGCTTTTGTGCTTTTGGTATGAGTGATAACCAGGACCTATTTTAAGGAATTTAAAAGGACGAAAATTACTAGTAAAACTTACCCAAAAATTCTTTGGTAATTTTTAGCAATTTTGGAAATTCAAATTTCTTAAAACAGACCTTCGTCATAACTAGAGCACTGCGCCGTTCAGCCGATGGACAGTTGGCGGCTAAAACGTAGCCGACACCCTTCGGCGGCCGGCTAGTATGATATTTATGGCGGCTAGCCGGCTCAGCCGGTTGAATAACAAAATTTAAAGTTTAAATAAATAAATAAATATTCGGAATTTTTGGTAGGCACGCGATCGCCAGCTGAAATGAAATTAATCTAGGTCCTCTTTTGTTAAACACATTTTGTGTGGAATCATTTGGAATCCACAATGAGTCCCAAATCAAAATACCTGACGATATTCACTTTTTTTCTCCTGTATTGCAACAATCGAATCAAATCTCATAGAAGTACGCAAGTCAGAAGTCAGTTACAGAGATATTTGTTTCATATGAATTAGGCGAAACCGCTTCTATTCAAAAATGGAATCAAACATTCAACAAAGGCTTTAGCTGTTTAAGCTGATCTCACTAGTACTACAACTACAACACGCGCACGTTTTACCATTTCACATGTAGTACATTCATGCCTTTATTGTACTGCCCTCTACCAGTCGACAGGTGCGTACACAATTTTGTAAGCCAACGAAAAAGAATGCTGCAAAAGTCTCCCAAACTGTGTTGAAACCAAAACTTTCGCAAGCCATCTTCCGCCGCCGATTTTTAACACGGCTGAGGCGGCTGAGATAGGTATCGGCGGCGGTTCCGGCTAATGTGCTTTTTCGGCGGCGGCCTCGGTGTGGCTGAACGGCGCAGTGCTCTAGTCATAACAAGAGCTGGGCCTATAGTGTATACTTCCAGTTAGCCTAACTCACAAAGAAACTAAATTTGTGACAATACCTTCATTCTGCCAAGCGATCATAAACATTGTCAAAACAAACTATCTCTGACTAAAGACGTGTAAAAATGTCGCATCCATAAAACTTCATCAGTTTGTTGTTTTGACTAGTAGACGAGACGAAGGTATAAGGACTATAATGCACCAATCAAAACAACGATTTCCAATCGACTAGGATTTACTCACTCAACACCCGGGAAATGAGTCATTAATTTATTGATATGAGCGTTAAAACTGAGTTTCAGGGGACTTGGTGAGTAATAGTAGATTATGCACCTCAGTCTAAAACAACTTACGTAATTTTTTGGAACTTTACATTTTGAATGGTATGGTCCCTCACCTTCGGCTCGACTTGCAAACACCATATTTGGCAAAATAAAAAGTTTCAAACAAAGACGTAATCTACTTTTTCCCACAGATGCGTAATGCACAATTACACGCAAAAGAGAATCATTGCAGTTGGAGACGTAGCTGTTTAACAAATCAAATTCGAGATCCTTTATCATGGGGTAAGTGCAAAAAGAAAAGGCAATTATAAGCAAACCAAACATTTGCCTTATATTATGGGAGATCCAGTCAGAGACAATGAGATTTCAGCGTGAAAACCGTATAAAAACGATCAGCTGAAACATTTATGCTGAAATTTTACAGCCTCTAACTGTAGCTCTCAGATGCCATATAAAATTAAATCAATTATTCGTCGTTTTTTTTACATAGTCAAAGCTAACCGTTTCTGAATGGTCAGCGAAATAGTTATTTGTTTATCGAGGGAAGAAAACAGGAAGTTTTACATCAATTTGTTACACGATTTTTCAAAATAGTTCCATTCTGTCAAAACAAGAGGGAAGAAAATAAGCATTTTCTACCGCAAACTGTCATCAGAACAAAACGTCATTTTCTCATGGTATTTTGAGTGGGAAAAAAGGTAAATCACACATTGAAAAAAGTTTTGATAAAAAAAAGCTTGAAAAGGAGACGAATTTATTTATTTCTCATTTTTACGAGAATGTATTTCATCAAAAATGAATTTCCTAGAAGTTGCGTATTAAGCTATTCATAATATTTTTAGTCGAACCCACGAAAATTACACATTTTCCTTAAACATACAAAAACGGTAAAATAAACGAAAGATGAATGTTTGTACTAAAAACGGTCAGTTCATTATCTATCAATAACCTTTAAAGATGAATCCACATTAATGAACGAAAGCATATAGACGACCCAATGTAAATGAAGCATTTTTATGACGTCGATACTTCCTTTTTTATAATAACAAACAAAAAAAACCATTGCTTCAATCGAGACAATCGTACATACGATAACGAATGGTTGAATATAAAAAGCAAAGAAGGAAGACGAAGAAGAAGAAGAAAAAAAAACAACCGACGACGATGATGGAAAGGAAAGGTCCATTTCTGATTATTTTTATAGCGAAAATGTTTATTTGCAGCATTCATTTATTATTTAAAGGGATATATGTGCGCTACGAATGAGTCTTGAAGTGTAAACATAAGCTGGGAATAGATAAACATTTGATGAGACATAAGGCATTATATTTTGCGCGTGTCGACCCCTTTATGTTAGGTTTGCAAGTTGAGTAAACAGCAAATATTTAAGATAAGAATTTTGGGTGAACAAACGTGCTCATTGTAGGTGTGTCAAATACATAATCGGAGATTGTAGTGACATGACAGATAACGTATTACCAATGGTCAAATATGTCCTTGAATGATTTAAGATCAATATTGATGAACAACAAATTTATGCTTGACGTTCCATCATGAGTAGGTATAAAATACCTTGTAAGGGTTTTGCTGTAGCTTTTCTCCTGCAGTGAACGACATCTCAAATGTCTCACTGTCAAATTTTTCTGAGAATTTTATTGTGTCATTGCAACGCACTGCTCCTAGCATGAACACTACTTTGACAAACGTCGAATTTGGAGGCTTTTGTGATGAGAGCTACCGCTTAAGATTGATTGTATTGTGTGTTTGAACTCACACAACTAAAACAAGTCACCTATCTTCACGAAAGAAACGCAGTGCCTACTGTGACTTCATCAGCCTCCAAATATTTCTTATGTTCATGCTAGGAGCAGTGCGTTGGTCATTGCAAATTCACAATGACATTCTCTGAAAAAAATGACAGTGAGACATTTGAGATGTCGTTCACTGTATGTGTTTCACCTCTTATCAAAATGTTCACAAGCAATGTCGCTTAATGGGTTTAATGTTTGCAAAGTCATAAAAAATGTCTTCGCTATGAGTCGTGTAGCAACTATAAAAACACCACCCAGAACCACTTTCTACTTTAAAATTCAAATTTAATTCCACAAAAAAAGAGATCTTTTGCAACTCACCCTCATCTTGTAACTGCTTAGCAGCACATTCCGCACATTCAGCACACTCGGTACAAACAGTACTTGGATTCGAGTCCACTATTGGTCCACTATTATTTACATTCTGAGCAGTCTGACCTTGTTGTCCGTTCGACGCCCTTGCTGCCAGCATAGCAGCTCGTTGGGCCTGGAGTCGTTGAATAACCTGCAACTGTTGCATATGCTGTGCACCGAACACATGTCCACCAAGCGCTCCACCCAGTGCATTGGACAGAGATCCGCCATCTTTGTATCCTTCGGGCGGACTCAATGCAGCTGGATCAACAAATTCGATTGGAGGAGCGTATTTGGGACTCTGAAAATTGAAAGGACAAGAATTAATGAGCGCGGCGGTGTTGTTGTGATAGTTTCAGTTGATCGAGCTTCTTCCATTAAGGTACAAGAATGTTTAGTCTATATGCCTTGCGAAACGGTTTGTTTCATGAAAATTTATATCCATAAAAACCTTTGGAGCTGAATAATTTTTATAACAATCACGGGCGAGGTATTCCGTTCCATTTCTGTTGAAACAAAAGATATTCGTTTTGTCTGCATAATCACACGGCAGTGAACCTTTAAAAAAAAAACGCAGAAACATGACGACAGAGAAGAAAAAAATCATAGCGGAAATAATTGTATTGAGGGTGTGTACAGGCTCAAACTCTACATTTATGTAACGTTTTGAATCCAAAGCCATATTCAATCTTTCGCAGTTAAACGAGAGGTAATTTAGTCGAAATTGAGTTTTTTTTTCGAATCAAAGTTTACATTCAAATTACGGAAAGTAATTTGAAATTTGGAATAAAACACAAACAAAAGTGAATAAAAAACGATTTTTTTTACATGGAATGAGTTGAAATATGGGAAGGTACTCCATCCTTGAAACACACCATAATCAATAATATTTACACATCAATCAAATCTAATCAAAAATTAAAAAATGTTTTCAGCATATCGGTTCGATGAAAATATACTCGTGAACTGAAAAAGCGTTCTCTTTATATTCATTAAATTGCTTCATTTTCTGTGTATACGATAAAAGGAGACCGTAGAAATAAAAAACCTTGACACAATATTTTCAGGATATTCAAAGAAAGAAAACCGTCGATCAATTTAAAAATATCAAAAAAAAACATTCAGTCTCCCTTTATAGAAGCTTTTCTGCTCTTCGTTCGCATTTATTTTTCTATAAAAAAAAATGCAACAAAAACCATACGATACATTGAGTTGCTCTACTTAAGTTAACATCAAAACTAAATTGTAGGTTTCCCTTACAAGTTTCTGCTTGCATTCATTCCTCTCTATCGATTCATGCAAGATAAAGTGATGGGTTGGTAAATCGAGAAGATGATTGAAAATAACAATTTTGTCGAGCACTTTCAACAAATCGTTGAAAAATTCAATTCCGAGTATACTTTCGATTGAACATGCAAACTGAACACGTCTTGAAAGCTTAACATTTGTATAAAATATTATTATGTAAAATGTCAGATGCAAAGCTGCACGTATAACGGCGGCCTCGAGTTTTGGGTTTCCGATTCGCAGCTGTATTGACCTATTTATCCGTAGTAAACAGGATGCAATTTTATGTTAACTTTGAGCATTCTAATTAAGTATGCTTGGAACAGAGCTAAAGTTGGAAGTTTTTCAAATTATTGCTAAACAACTAGACGATTTTCAAGATACTTTAGTCTTAAAATATTTTAGCGAAAGAAGAACTTTTTTAAAACTATTTATTTACATCAAAGTACCCATAATTACCCAAAACTATCAAAGGCAGCTATTGATACTATGACGACAAGTAACGCACTTCAAGCGAAAGTGGCACTCTAAATAGGGTACTGAAACTTGACAAAATACAAAATAGTACTCTATTTGGCAGCTGTCATTAATAGCACTTTTGCTTGAAGTGCGTTGCGACAAGACAATACAATAGTTTTTTACATCTTAACTAATTGAAAGCGTACTCATGAAACTCATGAAAATGAAATTTTTGCAAGGGGCACATCGTTGACACCTGCGATAATTTTCATTTTCGCAGGGCTTCGCAAGTAATAGTAGATTACATTGGATGCTGCGGAGGTAGTTCATTACATGAGGGATCAATTTTGTGATACGAGCCGAACTCACAAGTGTGGTTATAAGCAAAAAGCTTAGGAAACGGTTATTTTGACAAGTGTAGAGACTACACGAGTCAAAATAACCGTTTCCAAAGCGAGTTGCTTAAAACCACACGAGTGAGTTCGCGAGTTCACAAAATTGATTCCGAGTGTAATGAACTACCAAGCAGCATCCAATGTATGCTGTTTTTTTTTTATTAAATGCAGCTGTTTTACTAAGTAAAACACGCACGGGGGCCACCGTTTGGGCCCATTGTGCTGTTTTATTGCCTATCCACCCGGAATATTGTTGTTACGAGTACATTTTCCCACCCAAGGACCTGAGAGTTCAAAACCAAAAGTGTTCCTGGAACACTGTTCCAGTAGACAACTGGCAGACTCTTGAATATCAAAAGATTATTCTAAATTAATGCACAATTTCACAACATTTATGTCGCGCTATTTCATTCACTGCCAGACTAATACTAAACATAAATACTACCGATACAACAAAACCAACAAAAATATCTGTTGTTGCATTGAAACGTTTAAAAACGAATCTAGTCTGTTGATGAAATCGGCTCACACTTCTTCATTATATTAATCCCGAAAGCATCACTGGCAACACTACTGTTTTGGTGACATGTTGACAAACTACTTCCACTGTTTTGTTTTTGTGAAGTGCTAGATTAATATTTAGCGTAATATTTGTCGATTTTGGTGGTGTTTCAATAAATTTTGCTGTGAAGTGAAGTGAATACATGAAAATAAGTGAAAAATGCAAAAATTAAAATTGTTTGGCCATAGGTGTTCGTCGAAGTTGAAAAAATTGAAATTATGGCTATAGACAAAATGGCCGTCACTTATTTTTGTGTTTTAATTTTTTTTTCGAAAGTTTTTAATGAATTTGCTTAGATTGGTGTGCACTTAATTCAAGTGACAAAGTTTGTGATATCAAAACTAAAATAACATCGCAAGTATTGTTTCCATTTCAGTGTTAAAGAATATTTCATGTGACACATTTTTACTGACAAGTAATGAAAATCTCCTGATATGTAATGAATTTTCATATGAATATTCCTTCACTTGTGATGTAATGAAAAATAAATACCTTACGTAATTGTTTAGATATTGTTATTTTGCCACGAGGGATTATAGCCCTCGCCTTCAGCTCTGGCTTTAAACTTCCCTCTCGGCAAAATAAAAATCTCCAAACAAGGACGTATAGCGGAGTCCTCAGATCATACGCTACACACTGGCATTTTGGGATTTAGCGTTTAAAAAATCTGACATTCTCCACTATTTAAAGGACAAGTATAGTCAAACCCCACCGATTTATTTGACGTTATGGTTAACAGATGATTGGCAATTCGGTGTGAGGTCATTGGCTTTGTTACAAATATGGGATTCGAAACGGCTAGCAGATCGATACCGACGACTAGAATAAGCGTTTAGCTCTGGCTAATTCTCTAATTTATGGCGAAATGTATGATATCGAAGTGATAGATTTTGTATCAAGTTGTAAATAGTGTTGATCTGAGGCTAAGCCGAACACACGAAAACGAGATTTTTCATTTTTATTCCGAGTTGTGTAATGGATTTTTCAAAACGTATGCGAGAAAATAATCATTTTCTCCCATCTGCCGAAAGTTGTGAAGCCTTTGTTGTAAAGAACGTTGGTGTTTAAGTCGGGGAAAAAGTTGGAAGTTGCATTTTCTCGAGTGAATTTTGGCTCTCGCTACGCTCTCACAGAAATGCAATTGCCAACTTTTCTTCTATCGTTGAACAAATAACTATTACACGCTTTTAAGCTTAAATTCAATTTAATTTTCATCCCTAGGGTTGTAATAAACCATTTTCATATCTAGGGGTGTAATAAACCATTTTCGACGCTAGATAAAACAAAACAATGTAAAAATAATTCGCACAAATGAAGTAACAGATTTAGTTATTTTGTTGCGATACGCTTGCCGATTCTTGTCTATTACCGAAGAAGCGATATTAGCTGGTGGAGACAAATATAATCGTAACTATTAGCGTGTAGAGGGGATATTGATTGAATGTAAAGTATTACTGACCTAAACTCTCTTCCATCTATTTTTAATGATTCTTTTGATTCAAGAGCTTTGAAGTACGTACCAACTCAAATCAATTTTTCAAGTACCTTCCATATTTTTAATGGTTTTCCTAAACGATTTCCTTTTATTCACCCGCCTCTTGACATCAAAATTGGGACCATTTCGTATATAAAACACTTTATCAACCTTTTGCACAATCCCAATTTACCTAAATCTATTTGTACCTTAATCAATATTGTGACCGAATTTGCAGAAAAACAAAAAGGGATAGACCAACAATAACGAATTCATACCATTATGTTTTGTCGAATAGATTCGAAAAGTTACACTAACTACCTGATGTATTCGAATTCCATAATAATAACTAAAACGTTCGGTGCAGAGTTTCACACAAATGATATACTGAAATCAAACTCCACAAACAAAAGATAAATTTTGTTGTGGGTGAATTTATAGTTGCAATGGAAATTTATTTAACTTTGCCTATATTACCCGTTACTATATTTACTGCCAACCATCTGCATAACTCGTTACTAACTTGGTTACATATTGGTTGGTAGAGTTGGTATTCAAATTATGTTTTAATTAATTAAATTCCTTGTCGGTTTTTTTGCTAACATCGGTAGTACAGACTAGATGGTCCAAATATGCTAATTCTTAGTGATGTTAAATATGCAGGATATACTTGTGTACAAAGTGGGAGCGATTTTGTGCGAAGTATTTGTTCGTTGGGATTTTTATCTTGTTGACATAGTAATATCAAATTAGGCCGAACAGAATTTGTAGACGTATGTTTTTTCGTGTTATAGTGGAATTTTATCGGCATTCTGTAATGACATTTTCTTCCTTGTATACGTTGCAGCAAACTAATTATATTTTCTTACACACAGCATTTTACGTTTACCGATGCATTAAACAGCGACTGTTGACTGTTGTATATTCCTCTACCACATTGCTCATTGCTCATTGCTGATATCCAGAGTTATGGTTCATTCGAGAACAGAAATTTAATGTAGAACTGTTGTACGCGTTCATAAATCCGTTACTTATTTTGTTTAAAGTTTGACTAATTTGACTGAAAATCTTTTACTTAAATAGTTTTGCTACATTGATGTATAAGACAGCAATATCTGGAGCTTATCTCTTATTTACATTATTGTTTAACAGATTAATTCAGTTTCGGAGTGTTGTTTGTTTGAGAGACTCTTCTGAAAATACGCATTTTCCATTGGAATTTTTTATATGTGCCCAGTAAGGTAGAAGCCAAAACCCCTTTCAAAAAATTCTTCGAAGCTTGTGTGGCTAGTGTGAGGTGATAATAAACCGAAAACATGCACTTTTCTTACAAAAATTTCTCCAGCTACACGAGCCGTACAGGGTAATTGAATGTACTTTCGGGGCAACTAGTGCTTGTTGGGTTTAAAATTCATCCACACTGAGATATTTGCAGTTGAAGTTTTCAACCAAAAAAAGACTGAAAACTTACACTTTTCTTACAGAAATTTCTCGAGGTACACAAAACGTTCATAGTCACTAGACATAGCCACATAGTGGTGTCACTAGAAAGGTAATTGCATGTACTTTCAGGGGAAGTACAGTCTTACGGAAGTTAGCTACCATCTACGATGAAATATAACCGTTTAAACATTTCAACTTCTCATATTTCATCGTAGATGCTTCTAAACCCCCATAAGACCCTATTTGTCCTGGAAGAAAATGCAATTACCTTTCTAATGATACCACACACGACCATGGACGTTTCGTGTACCTCGACAAATTTCTGTAAGAAAAGTGTAAGTTCTCAGACTTTTTTCGGTTGAAAACTACAACTGCACATATCTCAGTGTGGATGAATTTTATACCCATTAAGACCCTATTTACCCCGAAAGTACATACAATTACCTTTCTAATGACACCCCACAAGACCCTGTCCGGTTCGTGTCACTGGAGAAATTTTTGTAAGAAAAGTGCATGTTTTCACACAAGCCACACAAGCTTCGAAGAATTTTTTTGAAAGTGGTTTTAGCTTCTACCTTACTGGGCACACATAAAAAATTCCAATGGAAAATGCGTACGATTTCGGTCTGCTGTTTTACAGAAGAATCCCTCTTTTCGTTCATCGATAGATTTCAATTTTAAAACCCAGTTTTGTCGGGGTGATGAAAAATTCTAAAAGGACAGTTTCTAAGTGATTCAGTACAGGTCCCGTGCATGACTTTTCATCACCCCTACAATACTGGCTTTTAAAATTTGAAATCTACCGATGCACGAGAACCAACAATGCGACACGATCAGAAATCCCTTCGAAAATTGGAAAATGATTGTAATTGACTAATAATCGATTTGCATCTGTGCATACAGGTGTGAAATGGGGCGACATATCGCAGAATTATATAAAGCACACAACAAAATTGAATTCAATTAACTGGTACGCACAAGCATCTCTCTTCCTCTTTCCATACGTGTTATCCAATAAATGGTCGTTTGCATGTTTCTCCCCTTTTCAAATTTACTTTTGAAATCAAATTAGAAATCAATTCGGTTTTTCCCACATTTGATGGAAGACGAAATGTAATATTGAACCTGCGGCTTTTGCCAGGGTGTCTTCGTTATGCTTTACAGTCAAATCCCGAAAGACGATTCTTGTTTTCTTTATTTTACTTTCTCAACATTCAGTGGAAGATGTTTGTTATTTTTGAGAAAAAATTTTACGTCTCTGAGACAACCGATTCTCGTTGTGTTTTCGCAAACAACACAACAATCGAGACGAAATTTACTTTTTCGCTTTCCTGAAAAAGTTCGAAGTTCGGCAGCCAAGAAAATAAACAGATTAAAAAGTCATTACCCCTTCGACAAAAGGGCGTCAAATAGATGGAATTTATTAGGCCCATGGAAATCAATATTTACGACGGCATATCAGTAGACAGTAAATCTAAATCAATCGTCGGGGGGAAAAAATCAACAAAAATTTTGATTGAAAATTTGTCTGTCTTACCTGTGGCGTTCGATTATCCTCACTGTAGCCTGTACATTGGCAATTCTCTTCACAGCAGAGCCGTACCAGCTCATGTTCACCACACGTACACGGCTCTTCGTCCTCTTCGTCATATTGGCAATCTTCGCGAATTAGAATAATGTAATCGGCATCGAAAAACTGATTACGAGTCTCATCAAACACAACGCGATTTTTCCGCACCGGTGCCGCCCGATTCGGATTTTTTAGCAAACCCCGCAACGGTCCAATTGTCTCTCGCATAGTTGAATACGATACGACCGAGGGCACAATTGGTTCTACAGAACAATCACACGACGACGAACTGCAATCATCGTCCTCGTTTGAATCAAAGTCTAATTCATCGTAACACTCGAATACACGGCCTAATTGGGTTGAATAGTCTTGTAAGTGGCGTACATCAAATTCACAATTTGTGTGCAAATCACCACCCTGCAAAATTGTTTTTAAACTGTTTGTCGCAGATGTGACATTGTTCTCACTTTTATCGTCATCAATCTCACTCTTACTAATATCTTGTTCAAAAAATAATTTCGAAATTTCCTCTGAATCGGCTGTTGACTCGAGCGTATCTGAAATTATTTGCTCACCCACCACATTCCCATTTAGCTCGGATTCATCGTTCCTGTTTTCATTTAAAAAATCCTTTTTACACGTTGATGGGTTGCTTTTGAAATTGCTTTCGTCAACAGACAATAATTGTCCCTTTGTCGGTGATATGCTGAACAACTCCTTTTGATGGTGCTGTTGAGTATCGTCTAAATTGTTATCATATGTTGTGTGTGGTTTCAGTCGCTGTTGTATTTTTCCTCCACATTTATCGCAAGATGAAAAAGTGTCAATACCATTCCCGTTGCCGTTAGTCGGACGACGGTGGTGGTGTGGTGTGTATTTGCTTTGCTGTTCGTTTCTGCCAACTTTCCACTCAACTTCTTTAATGGAACTTCTGCAGCATGAATGGTCGTAATTGGAGATTATTGTGGATGTTGGTGGATCGATCAATAGCTGAGACGACGCACAACGTACCGTATCCGATGTACTATGATGTTCATCTGTGACCGAACAATGTAACGTGGATTTTTCAGACCAATTTTCGACAACAGATGGGTCTTCGCGATGTTGTAGTAACTTTTTCGTAAATGCTAAATCTTTGAACCGATTTTCCAGACGTCTTAACCGATTACTGGCCTCGAAATTTTCACAATTTGGCGAACACTGTCGATGTTCATGCTTTGTATCGTTATTTACATGTGAGCCACTTATATGACACTGTTCACTGATATCCTTTTTCTTATTGTTTTCGGTACAATGCAAAGCACCTAATCGATTTTCTTCTGTTTTTTCACACAATGACTCTTCTACCGACACAAGGTTATTACACTCGTCCGAGTGGCTCGTTAAGCACTTAATGAAGCTTTCGTTGCGAACACAATTGTTATCGACACTGTTTGAAGCTGATTCAATGTGGTCCGATTTACAGCTGCTTTTGCTATCACTACACAATTCGTTTAATGTAAATTGCTTATTGCTGGTTTCATTTCCATCATTTTTCGATTGATGGCAATTTATTGGACTGGATTCGTTGCACTTTGAGGGTGTTGAGGGTACTTGAACACCTTGTTCCACAAATTGGTGTTTATTTTGACCTTGTAGATGTAGAAAGTGGCACAGATTTTTTAAATTCTTCAACTTAACATCATCCTGAACGTTAATTTGGTTCAGCTGATTAATGTCTATCGCTGGTATCACATCGACAACATCAATCTTCAATGCTGTCCGCAAACTGTCTGCTCTGTTACCTCGCGATTGTGTCTCGCCACCAATAACGACGATGTCCTGGCTAATATTTTCAACTTGTTCGTGTGAATGAATCGATTTATTCCGTTGACGATTTTCGTACGAAGTATTGTTGGTGGTGACCTGTTGTGCACATGCGCCACATAAAATTGCAATGCATGGGTTATGTGGAACGATGGTAGCCGTGTCAGTTGAAAGAAGGTTCAGGTTACCATCTACATTTCGTTCAGATGTATGAGACGTGGATGCGCACTGGACCGTTTCGGTGTTTAGAATGTCGTTGGCAATATTATGTGCACTATCAATGTTATTGCAGACATTGTTACACTTGAAGCAAACATTTATTTGCTCTGAGTACACTTCGTTATTGCACTCAGTATGATTTACGTAGTCATTGCCTTTGGGACCCAGTGTTGGACTAGTTGGTGTCTGCGATACATCACGCTCAGATGGTGTGGCATTTATCAGACTGTTATCGTAGCTGTGGATCGATGTTGGTTCTATTGACGTCGACTTAATTACATTTTCTTCGTAGAATGAATGAGCATTTTCTGCAAAGATTGAAGGATTCAATTAATTGTTTATGTATAAGTCGAACGGTAGAGTTCGGTTGTAGACGGGATAGAAAATGGAACGGGAGGGATAATGAATGATGCTATACAAAGAATATTCCTTTCTGTTCTTTCGGGGAGTGGATTGCATGAATATCATCCATTAAATGGTTGATTTATGGGATTTCATTGATATTTTACGAATGGCGAAAGGGAAAAGAATTACTTGTCCTGTTAGAAGAACATTATCTGTATCGTAAAAAAGTCGGTATACGATTGATATACAATAGTGTTTGAAAAAATTTAGATACCATCTACAAAACGGTAAGCCATTAATTTCGGATCACACCTCCATATAATCAAGTCGATGAAACAGTTTGTAGAATATCAACTACCAGATACTGCTTCAGAATTCGAATCTATAAAGAAAACCTGTCCATATGCCAGTGTACTTTCCTCACGGTGCTTGCTATAATATATGCAAATCCAACGACAATCAAAAGTTTTGAATTTTCATTGCATCTTACCAGTATGCTAAGATAATTAAGGAAAATTCGCTGAGAAATTTACTGCCTTTGTAAAGTAGTTATTCGGAAAGTGTTGAAAGTTTTATAGCTTTTCGAGGCGGGAACACTTGGCATATTTGTTTAATTTAAATGTAAGATCAGTTGAACTTTTGCAATCTAAATTTTATTAGTCATCTACATAAGTAGGAACAAAGAGTTTACGTTGTACATTTTGTTGATCTCAGGCGAAGCCGAAGGTCAATAAAATTACACGTAAACGTGACTTTTCACTATCATTCCCAATTCATATACGTCACAACCCAAGGGTTGTAAAATATCAATGAAAATCCATTACGTCTCGTAAGTTAGAAGAGTCAGCCAAAACCCGCTTGTGTTGACAAAGGCTGCTAAGTAAGTAAGTATTACACCACGGAAGGAGATTGGTCAATTCTAATATTCTTATTGAGACTTCGTCAATAAAATCGATTCTTAGTTTGGTGTTCCTTCCCACGAATACAGCATAATACATAGGCAGTAGTATCTTTCATCAAAATACAATTTAACTGTTGCGGATTTAGCCCAATTATCCTAACCTCCTATAAGCTTTGATCGTATACGGATCAGTCATCTGTGTTGGAAAATATTGTTATAGATCTAAGGCCCGTCATTGGGAAATGACAGGACAGTTTCCCGAAAATGTATGTAAAATTGTATCACAAAAATTCACCGAAAAAATTCAAAGAAACTTACCTCTTATGCTTTCCATTGTATTCGGGCATAGTCTTTTTAGGTCGCCAAGGCATATTTGAGCACTAAAACACTTTTTACTCGACAAAAACACAGAAAATATTTCGACGCAACTGTGACACTCCGCTACTATAAGTACTAGAATCAATGTTTGCTGTGTTCACTTCGGCAGTAAAATATTTTCATTCAAAAAAGTGGCGGACATTTAAAACAATCATCAAACGGTTGACAAAGGGTAGCGTATACATTTAATAATAATCATCGACCATTTTTTAAAGCTTTACGAGAGCTCAGCGGACATTCTCTCAACGATGGGAGAGCATTTATTAAAAATTTAGCCTCTCGTAAGACTGCGCTGAGCGTAAATAAATGTTCGTTCCTCTTTAGTAAGCTAAGAAGACTTCGCGAAGTCTAATTATGCCACCTCTTTGAATACAAATATCGGCTGAGTTCTAATAATTCTCCGCTGAGCTCTAATAATTCTCCGGTAAGCTTCAGGAAGTGTCCGTTAGGCCTAAGCAAGTTGCAGGAAGGCTTAATGGAGCGAATCGGACACTCAGCGGAGATCTACCACAGCTAAATGGAGTTTTATTAAATCATAGCGAACACTTACTAGGTATCCGCTGATGCTTATTGAGTGTTCGCTTAGCTTCATTGCCTTACTACAACGTGCTAAGGCCTGACGGACTCTTACTGAAGCCTAGCGGAGAATTATTAGAACTCATTAGAGGTTTGTCAAAGCTCAGCGGAGAATTATTAGAGCTCAGCGGAGGTTGGTAAAGCTCAGCGGAGAATTATTCGACCTCAGCCGATATTTTTGTTCGAAGAGATGGCATAATTAGACTCAGCGAAGTCTTGTTAGCTTACTAAAGAAGTGGGAGAGGTTACAATTTTAATAAATGTCTACCATCGTTGAAGTGTCGGCGACTTTTTTAAATGAAAATATTTTACCGCCGAAGTGAACACAGCAAATATTCATTCTAGTCCTTATAATAGCGGAGTGTCACAGTTGTGTCGAAATATTTTCTGTGTTTTATTGCGACAAAACAAAAAAAAAATTGTTTTTGCATCGAGTAAAAAGTGTTTTAGTGTTTAAATATGCCTTGGGGACATAAAGAGACGGTGCACGAATCCAATGGAAAGCATCAAGGGTGAGTTTCTTTGAATCTTTTCGGTGAATTTTTGTGATAAAATTTTCCATATATTTTCGGGAAACTGTCCTGTCATTTCCCAATGACGGGCCTTGAAAACTGCTATGGAAAATCATTTACCTGCCACATGATTCTTAAATGAACACAATAGAGAGATTTTGTGTGATGAAAACGCTCAATTTCAGGCTATAAGAAACAGATAATTGTTATCGTCACCGACGACAAAAATGGGCCAATGAACCAATAAACATTTCGTATTTTATGTTGGGACCACATATTTTACGTAATTTTTTTCTAAATTTCTTCTAGGTATACTAAGTATCGTACAGACGCGTTAAACTTATGCGAGTTTTTTTTTTTAACTTCATAAGTCGCACGTATTCATGTAACGTGGGTGATTCTTTTATAGATACAAGGTGCAATGAGCACTGTATCGAGTACCACTGTCGCCATGGCCTGATGAGAAATGGAATTTTGAACTACATATTAATGCAAAACGTCAAAAGACGTATTTAATTTTCTCACCGATCGAAACAGTGGTCGAAAGGTCTTACTCTCTAGGTATAATTACTCTTAGGTTTCAAGCACTAACTGAAACTTTCAACAGAGGAAGTCACAGATTTATGTAACTATTTTATGTACGTTGTTGGGTAATTAATATATTTTTCAATCCGTTGTTCATAAGAACGATTAACAAACTTTATTTTTAAATGAAGAAACTGAAATTATAAATTTGCACTCAAAACCGAGATGAAAATTCTACTAAAAAATCGGGATTACCTTGAAGGAGCAGGATTATTTTATTAGCATCATTAACGTAATTACCAACATTTTCATCAAAAACTTCATTACGAAATCGAATTTTAAATACAATTTCACGAAAGCTAAACTGCTGCATAGAACTATATAGCAATGCTGCATCAATTTCTCGGAAAGTTGGACTTTAAATTGCGAAAATATTGAAATTTTAATGCATCACTTATCCCAAAAATGCAATGTTGTGTACACAATAACAAAAAAAATCCATTCGTTCCACCCATTTACATTTACATTTCGTATTGAATATAGGTAAATGTTATAACAGCCGCAGGGTACGATGAATTTTGATATTTTATTCAGTTTCCAATGGAGTTTTTTTTTATTATTTTGAAAAACAAACAACATCAACACAGTTAGCCCTTTAAAAACGGCATATCGCTATTCGTGATTAGATCTGTTACTTCATTTGTTCAATGCATCGCCTAGTGTTTGATGTAAAATTTATGAATTTGACTTTCAGCAGATAACGTATGATTAGCCCGCGATGAAAGATTCTTTATATTACTGAAAATTCCCAATAGATTTGAAAAATTTCGAAATTTTGTTATTTCACGATGAACTTTCGCCAAAAAGTTTTTTGTGTGAAAATTGGAGAAAATCGCGAAAATTTGAGAAAATTCGTGAAAATATTTTCGCGAATATAGGAACTGGCAAGCACCAAAGAATGTAATTTGACTGGAAATAATGTCAAAATGAATCTATCACACGCACGATTTGTACACCACCTAAAGTCCATGTGTTTCTTTCTAGTCTTACTCTCCTTAAATTCCTCTTAGTCCACTCCACTCTCTACTACACTCAACTCAAAGTAGTAACTTCGTAATGTTCGAAACCGCTTGGCCAGACTAATATATACAGTGGCTCTCAGTCTATAAAGGAATCGTCGAACTCAAATCGACATAAAAGACACCGAATATGCATTTAGCGATTAATAAGAGAACACCGTTTATCCTTTCTTTAGTTCAAAGTATTCACTACACTCTACATTGCTATACATTGATGTAGGAAATGGGTTTACAAAAGGTAAGGCATCAGACTATAGAATTCAATGTACATAAATCGTAAGCACTTTTTCGTCGCATTGAAATTTCATATTTACCTTTGTCATGATGACATCCATTATTGAAAGTATCGCAATCGATTTCCTTAATAGCACAATTACCGTCACTATCAACCGTCACGCTATTTTTCACAGAAAATCTATTTTCACAATTCAACCATCCATTGTCTTGTTGTTCTATACGTTCACAAAACACGTTCCGTTCAACGTCACGACTATTGCCAACTATTGATTCCTCACTATTGCCAACCACCACCAACGGTACCATGACCCCATCTGCACCACTATGGCTTGAATTACGGTTTTCATCGTTGATATTATTATTTGTCACTTCACATTCGTGTCGCACAACAATAATGTCTTTACTACTTCCGGCCATTTTTTGTTTATCAACAACATTCTTGCCTCGATTACATTTTCTTTCGCCATCATCAATTCCATTGTTTATTTTGATACGACCACCACTACCACCACCACCACCACCACCGATGTTGCCACCACTTTCATTGTCATCGTTCAACAAATTGATGATATTTTCAAAGTTTTTTACATTCGTCCGGTCGTGTATATCGTCTGCAATACGTTCCGTTGCTATCAATTTATTCCAAAATAAATTTTTCAGCGAATCACAACCGTAACGATTTTCATTCTCACAGTTAAATTCGTCTTCATGTTGTAGCTGATCTGCATTCGGTTCATTGTTATTTACGTTGTTGATGGTAATATCTTCATCGGTGTGGTAATTGGAATTGCACTCAAAGAATTCATCATTTGCATCAATGATTTCGTTTGTGGAAGCAATTGGAGCGCAATGACTTAGCACAGTTTTCTGAAGCTTGTCTAAAAGTTCAAGGCCGGACTCGTCCGATACCTTCAACGAACGCTTAATGGCAACGCCAACGATCGTTGGTGATTGCGTTGTCTTTGGCAAGTAAACAAATTCAATATTTTTGTCTGGCGAACTGGGTGACTGAACTCGATCGCTGGTTAAATTTTGAATATCTTGGCAATTTTGCCAATAGTCTGGCGACGTATTTTGTTGTTCTCTTCGAATGGCTGACATATTGCATGACTGATATTGTGTCTGTGGATAGAGAGAACAAATTTGTACAAAAAAAAATTTAATGGTTTCATAAATGTGAAAGCTTAGCATCGTTGCTGGCATGTACCGAACAACTATCAATTATATCAATCAAACAGTTACAACAGCATGTTTTTTGTGACAATTCTATTTTCTCCTATGTAATATTATACCACACGGTTAATATCAAACCATAAATGCTGTAGGTAGAAGCTGATGATATGTTATTAGCGCCATCCGTTTTATGTATCGAAGAGTCAACGTACGAATTGTTGTTTTCGTATTTTATGCACATGTCGAAATAGGAATATTTTGAATAAAATTTTCTTCGATATGGATAATGGTTTTCTGTTAGAAGAAAAGAAGAAACAGTAGCTGGGGAAATGTCTGACATTCGAACTCTGCTAAACTATTTATAGCCAGACATAAAACTCTTAAAAGGATTATTTTCAGTCCTCTCCTATTCACTGTAATTTCATTTATTTTGACCGTTGCGATAGCAATAATACGTTGTGTAAGAGGCCATGAAGAGGGTATGAATAGCGGATTGTCTGGAAGGTATATTAATAAAGTCAATTAATTTTGGTATTGTTGGGCACGAAGCTTCAATACCTTCAATACCCTAATTTGGCGAAATATTTTTCTGAAAATATACCTTCCATTTCGAGGGGGATTATATCTATTCAATTTAATCATCTTAAACGATCATCATCGTCTAAGATAGAAAACACATGCAAATTTCAAGCATATCCAACATTGTTTTTCATTCTTTTCAGAAATCTGTTTAAATTTGGATAAAATATAAAAAATCATTATGAAGATTGATGCGGAGAGTACAGTAATCGCATGAAAAGTATATTTGCCAAGAATATTGTGGAGCTGTAACTTTATGTGTTGAAAAATATGCTCTACTGGATCTCAACCATTTTTAAAATAATTTACGTAGTGCGAAAGTCTCAAAACATTGAACCCATTTGTTAGGAACAAATGAAATTTATGTCGTAGAAAGATATGACTATATGTGAAAGTCCTTGTCAATACCGTAGACTGGCTACGTTATTTTGGGCTAAATTCTTTCTCGAATATTCCTCATAATCAGATATGATTGTTCATGCGACCTCTAAAATGTTCTTTAGCAAACCTTCCCAGATCGCCTTCGTTAAAAAAGACACATCCGACAAATATCATAATCATCTTAAAATTCTGAGAAGTTCCGAAAATCCGAAAATTTGAGTTAACTTGCCGAGATATACACTAGGCTTATCCTCATTAGGATCCTTCTACACGACGTCTGCGATTGAGTGTTGCCACTCAGATTTAAAATCGTTGTTAGCTCCATTGGTATGCTTTTCTGGGGTGTGAAATGTATGACCATACACCGCTTAAATCGAGAGCATACATTTAAGTTCCCAAAGTGCGTTTTTAGCCCCGTACGAAGTACGATGGGGCTTATAGGATTACGATGCCGTGTGTAATTGATGGAATTCGAAGCAGATGGTAAGGGCAAAGTGTTTGCCTATGTTCATAGATGACGAATCCGCAATAAAAATTTGGGCCGTCTGTCCGTCACGTCGATATCTTGTCTTGAGTAAATCAAATTCGATTTCAAATTTTTTTTTCCCTGAAAGATAGTCAAAATAGTGAGGCTAAGTTCGAAGATGGGCATATTCGGGTCGGCCCTTCGTGAGTTAGGGCCACCTAAGTGATTTAAGGTCTTTTGGTGATATTTATGGCAAAATAAACGATGGAAATGTAAATGACACGGCAAATGATAGGTATTGTCAATACCAATCCAGGAAGAAAAAGTTTTTTAAAATCGGGTGAGTGGACCGTGAGTTAGGGCCTTAGAAGTGAAAAGCTACTAGGGCCCTATGTGTATTTTACATAGAACTCAAGTAAATTTAATCCGTTTTTCGTAATTTTTGTATCATTTGGAAGGTAATCAAAGGCCGAATAGAATGTTGTTGAAAAAAAATTAAATTTGGGTCCCTGGCCTAAGGCCGCTACTAGGGCCCTATGTGTATTTCACATATAACTCGAGTATATTTCATCCGTTTTTCGTAATTTTTGTTTCATTTGAAAGATAATCGAACACCGAATAGAATGTTGTTGAAAAAAAAAAATAAATTTGGATCCTCGGACTGAGGCCGATACTAGGCCCTATGTGTATTTATACTAAATAAATTTAAATTTTAGGGCTATTTGAAATTTTTGTTTTATTTGAAAGGAACGTCGTACGGGGCTTCGTAATTGCACTATGCGCAATTTCTAAGATGTACACATTACATAATAATTTGACTTCAACTACGTTTACGGGTGCAATAGGTCTACGGTCAAAGTAGGGTGACAGACGCACTAGGGTCACGTACGCAATAGATAAACAGCCTCGATGAAGCGCTTCATCGAGGCTGTTTAGCAATAGATATACGGGTTTGTACGGGGCTCAGTCGCAGCAGTCGCTCCGACTGTTCTGATGGCTCGTTTTTTAGTTGCTGCTATATCTAATATATGGCACAGGTCTTAAAGTGACGTGCGTGACACAGTGCATCACACTGGTCTATTGAGATATCATTACAGGTCAGGACTTCTGACGTTAGAAACATTAGTGCATGAGTGTTAGCAATCTAGTTTAATTGATTGACTAAAGGCGAGCATATCCGCAGGTTTACTACAGCATCTATTACTTCATTATTAAGTATTGATTGATTGATTGATTGATATATAAGATATTGATTTAAAATCTGTTACTTCATTTGTCTCACTATATAAGACCACATCAGTGGCAGCTCTTCGTTTATTCCTGAAGTCGTTATCGTTACAACGCAACGTCATATCAGTCCGTAACAGGTTAATTTTTAGCGGCAACAACAACAAACAAAGCGACGAATTTAGGATTGACCTGTATTAACCTAAAGTATTCTACAATCCAATTCACTACGAAAGTTTATGATGATTTAAAGTGAATCGAAAACCAGCCCATCAAATTCAAATCAATCCGAACGCAATAACGTTCCAATTTAAATCATTCCGAGAAATTACACCCACACATCGAAGTGTCACTTTTTTCAGTTTCTTCAATTCCAATCTATTTGAAGCGAGTAAAAAAAAAACTCCATGAAATTGTACATAACTAATTCTTTTCGACACCATTGTCAGTATAATTCACCATTAAATCTTCCATGGCAAATCACCATCAACAATAGCAGAAAAAGTTTCACGAACAACGTGTTCATATCCGAAAAAACCAGTTTTAAATATCTTCTTCGTCGTTTTATCATAAACCGTATTTGGTATAATTTAATTTGTATTTTCCTCCAAAGAGATAAAAAAAAAATCGAACACACGTTTAGCGTTCTTTATGGAGTGTATAACGGCATTCGGTGTATTATTTCTTCATATTCTACAACAACACTTTTCCACATTTAACCAGTATATTATGTACGGCAATGGTTCATTTGGTTGACGATGGAATTGGTTTCAGTCACCTGTGTGTATGTATAAATCGTCTTATATAACATAGATTGTTCAACAGATACAGGTGAATGGCACACTAAATAGTTTGATTGTTCCGAGTTCATTTGATTAAATTTTTTTTTTCTGAACAAAATTTTGAATATCTGACCATCGATCACGGAGGAAGATATGCTAGGAATTTGGATATATTTGGTTGTGCTACTTGAAAGTACCATGCGATTAAATTAAAGATTTTTGCCTTTTTAAATGATGGTTTTGTTTGTTTGTGAGAACGTTCAATTCAACTATACTGATGTAAGTCTAAGTCAGAGTAGGTTTACGGCCCACACTCTTGAGTTCGGATCTGATCTATTGACCATGCAAACATTTCAGATTTTTTTTTGTAAGATCAGTCGCTTTACCTGCGTATTAACACGCCAGGGCGCCATTGACAAAATATTATAGAAATCAAAAATTGAGAACAATAGGTGTCCCGTGTCCGAAGACTCATTCTTGTCAGAGGGTTGGTACGCTATTGCAAAAGAAATGTTGTTATGGCCAATTTCGTCAAAGAATACAACTTTTTGTAACAACTTGTTTCACTGATTGAAGCGTTCTGAATATAATTACGTATTAGGTACTGTTGATTTACCGAAATCTTTAAAATCATCAAAGATAAATCCACTTCGAACGACTACCATATGTTACTGATAACGAATTCAGGAATAAACGACAAGCTCTGACTAATGTGTTCTTATATAACAAAAATCATGTTCAAGAAAATTGAAGTACAAGATTTGAAATCAATTTCGCTAAAATAACTAGATCAAATGAAGTTATAGATTCAATAATAAAAGTAAGTCTGATGTATGTGAAAGGTAAAAGGAAATACTTTCGATGGATTCTCTATAATTTCTTGAAAGCATTTCAAGAAAATTTTTAAAAATCCGAGCAAATGAAATTTTAGATAATATTTTCTCTAAGGCACTTCTTTTACCTGTTGTGACAAGACAGAACGTGACAGGCATCAAAGATACTCTAAACATTCCCATTATCTTCGGCTTATATTCTAAGAAATTTTTTCATCGAGACAATAAATTCATTAAAAATTCGGATAAAAGAAATGAAGCTCTGAACATAAATTACTAAACATAACGACATCTCATACCTCAAACTACCGCAATATATTTAAAAATTATGTAAATATTACAGGTTATATTCATTTCGACAGACTTTGGTAGAACAGGTAGAGAAGGTATTACCAAATTGTGAATGTTCGATGAATGGGCTAAAAATATTAAACGAAAAATTCTATTTCCAAAAATTGTTCTACTTATTTTGTCCCCGCATCATAATCTACCGTACAAACAATGTGTCCTATATTTAAGTTTTCTAACATAAAATACACACGAGACCGCAAATATTTATCAAGAGAATATTTTGTTTATTTTCTAACCTTTCATGCTAAGTATACCTTTATATATCTAAATGGGATACCGTTGCGAGTAATTCGAAAATTGTTTTATTATGAAAATAATTTTTATTTTATACGACAACAATAATATTTTTTATTATTACAAATAAATCCACACGACAATTAACAACACAAGATTGCTAAAAATTGGTGAAAAAAATAGCTAGAAAGGTAAAACAAACGGTTTCACGTATTATTATTTTTCTAAAGATTAAGCTAATGGATTGTAATTAACGACCAATTATTGTGTCAACCGGAAAAAAATTGCCTGGAGTAAAATTTACCTAACCTAATAGACATGAAGTTAACAGTGACATACGACAGGACGTGCACTTCTAATCAACCTGATATAAATGGCTAGTTGAATCTGCTTCTGGTTCTGATTATAGTATCGTATAACGCTTCGCAGAAAATCTTTTACTTCAATTGTTAAACCACCGATTTTGCTATATGTAAGTCAACAATGACCAGTGTAAATCGTTTATTATTTTTGTTGCTTTTGATAACAGATGGTTAGCCGATTCTAAAATGTGATATCTCGCAAAAAGAGTCAATGACTTTTAAGACAATATGTTAACAAACAGTAAGTTTATGGTCCTCGTCATATCATTATTGAATTTTACGAGAGGTATTGTGGTCCCAATTTTATACAGATAAATTCGAATCCAATCATGGAAATAATTTGTAAACTCGCGAACCGAGTTTCCTGGTATTTTTTTCGGAACTGATTTTATTTCCGGAAGATGTATCCTTTACTGAACAAAACACCGCGCAATGTATGGATGGAATCAATTTTCAATTATTCATTACCGGGAAATTTTCACCGGCTCATGAGTAATTTTTACTGTTTTTTTTGGGAAACTTTCACTGGTCCCAGGGAAGAAAACATTATTTCCATGTAGTGATGGAATCGATGGAATTATTGGTAAATAAGAGGTCTTTTTACTTCTTTCGTTTGAAATATCCAAGGTAAATACAGTGTGTAGGTAGATAATGCCATTCAGATGCGCAGCGTAGCACATAAGTTCGATGCCGATGACATCTTTTTTTAAAATGGTTGACTACGATTTACGTATTTCACAAAATATTTTCACAATCTCACAACAGATGGCCCGACTTTCCATTCCATTTTTTATTGCTTCTACCGAAGGGATGAGATGGCGTTTGTATCGACGTTTCGTGCATCTTTCGGTTATATATGGCATTGCCTCCTCACTATATTTACCTTGGAAATATCCCCTAGTCAAGGTGAATATAGTGAGGAGGTAATGCCGTAACCGAATCAGATGGGCGTCAAACGACGTCATTGGCATCGAACTTATTTGCTACGCCGCGCATCTGAATGACATTATCTACCTACACATTGGCATTACTTCCGCACTATATTTACCTTGTCCTTATTCTAGTAATGGCAAATCTTTTACTTCACTTTATGTTAACATTCACTTTATTTGTATCAAAACACTCGTTACAGAGTTCAATAGTTGTTTGTTGTATTTTGCCGATAACAAAAAAATATTTGGTCAAACAGTCCGATACTTTGTGGCAACGACTGCCTGTTGAATATTATATCTCAGATCATGAAGCCCAGATTTTTTTTTTCGCAAAGCAAATAAAATTTTGACCAAAACTCAACAATTCAATCAACCCATCAAAAAGTTAATATTTTGAGCATACCTTGAATATTTACGTTGCGGCTGGTTGAGCACCTCACAGCTGCGGCTATCCAAAAGAATTTTTTTTACTATTACACAACACGGTATAAATATTCTTCAATGCGAAGACTCTCTTATCACACACAATACACTTTACAGTGCAATATCCAGCGAGGATTGACCGTAAAACTCACTTATATTTTTGAATAATAAAATGTAAAATTAATTCGTTTTATACCACATGAACTGAACATGCATTTTATTGGAAAAACAATTTTACTCAACACAATATATATATATTTGCACCATCTGTTAACTGTTTTAACTGTTAACCCACTGTGTAAACATTTCAAACAATTCAATATTTATTCATTACTGTACATTTTCTAATGATAACCCAAACATCACCTCGATGCATAAGTATATAAATATTAAAAAAGTATCAAACAAAAAATCCACACTTTTTATAATTCGAATTGTCGACCGACCGCACGACCGTCCTCCATCGTATCTGAATGTAAACTGATTAGTTCAGCGAAAAATGAAATTATTAAAATGCTTATTTAATTGTGTCTTTATGAAGTGAATGAAATGAAGAATAGAAGACGAAAAAAAAAGTTCATTTGGAGTTATAATCGCTTTTTTGTATCCCTCTCACCAATTGATCAAATGACATAAATGAAACCAAAAACTTTTTTTCTTCAAATGAATTTTGGTGATAGTCTTTTCGGTTCGTATTATATCCAACATATAAACAAGAACCTGTGTTGATATCGCGCGACTGAACCATAGAAGACTATTTCATATTTGTACAAACTAACTTGGCACGGTAACTACGGTTAACATAAACAAAATCGAAGAGTAGGTATCTATAACTCAAAACAAAACTTTTTTTTACCATTATATAGTATGACTCTGTCTCACTTTAAATAATGTTTAGTCGGGGCGTCGCGTTGTATTTATGTATGGAATGTGCGTACACTGATTGCAATTAGCATTACGTCACGCAGGGATATAGCTATAGAAGAATTCACACTCAAACTTGTGATGCCAAAATTTTCTGAATTCATTCAATTTTCTTCACTTTAAGCACCTTTTGCTACATTTCAAGCTTTTTCTCCTGCATTTCACCAGTGCGCCCTTCAGTAGCCAGTCCGGGGTTCTGTTGCAAGCACACAATGAACATCATACGATGGTATCGCTTAACTTTTGGCATGGATTTCTCATCACTACGTGTGTAAAATCTTGTACTTCATGTTAGTGTATATTTTGCTATATTGCTAGCAGAGCTGTGGTTACGTGGATCACCAATTACTAGCATCGCGTTATAGGTACAGAGGCGAACAATGAATAGTTTGGCACTAAAATATGAAAGAAAAGCCCTTCAAAAGCTCATATCTTGACTACCACTTAGTCCTTCAAAATTGTCATAGATGTATGAAGTCGTCGTGCGCCCTGTCTATATATTTCTATGTTCTTTTTTATTATTATTTTATTCTCGTCGTACTCCACACGCACACTATTATGTACATATATCTACCTAATAACGAAAAACAATTGAATTTTTTTTACGTGGAATGTTAAATTGTTGCTGTCTGTGAACTGTTGGGTTAGCATGGTTAAAGAGTTTAACCCAAAGGTAAACACTTTTTTACCTTAAGTTGTTTACGTTCGTCTTGGATGTTCACCGCTGCTCATCATACTATTGCACATTCTTAAATGCGAGGATGTTCGCATATAATATGCCGAAATAAAGTATTTCAGTCCTGAAGAACGGCGATCATGATTATATAGTGTACAGAAATTAGTTCAGTCAAAAAGAAGAATATTTATATTATACAAACGAAAAGAAAAATAATATCACGCAATTGTTAAAAAAAAGGTATTTTTTTATTGTATGCTAATGAGTAATAACAAATTTTTGGAATGGGTTAAGATGATCGATTCATCAGGGAAGCGGAACGTATTATGTGTGCTGTCTTTCAAAAACTACGTTATATGAAACATGAACTCAATAATTTTACGAGTCAATGACTAATCAATAGGGTCGTTCGATTTTCGAATATTTTCCATCCGAGCTTTTGGACCTAGCTGTTCCGACTCAGAGAAGTCTAAAGAAAATTTTAAGACCAAAAAAAGTATTTTCAAAAATGTTCTATGCTTTGCCCAAGACGATTTTTTGAAAATCGTCTAGTTTTTAGAGGTATCGACACTTTTAGCCTTTAGTTTCTTGTCTATGCCAAAAAGTGAATTGTTGGTAAAACGGTCTTAGTATACAGGGTCTACTCTAATTAAACAAACCCAAAAGACACATCCTTTTTGTGACGAAAATACTTTTTCCGGGTAAAAAAGTTTCGCAGGTTTCCGATATTTTTATTTGAGAGAGGTTTCTTTTACAGATTTTTCCACAAAATGCTTATTTTAAAGCTACGTTTATAGGGAACCAAGAAGTAAAAAGATTTTGAGAAAAGTTTTAAATGCGGTCGAGTGATCGCCATGAGAGTGACTAAAAATTAGCCTTTCACCAAAATGATCCAGGTTCGAATCCCATGTCAGACCATTCCAAATGGAATCCTAAAGTTCACTCAAGCTTCATCATTTCTGTAGTTATAGTGTGTTTGTAGGCTGCAATGGCTGCAATTTGTAGGCGAACAAGAATCAGAATCAAAACGAACAAATCAAAGAAAAGCAATAACTTCCGGCTCTTCAATGAAAATGTGAGATCAGTAAAACACAACTTGAGTTTTTTTTTTTTTAATTCCAAGGTAGAAGATAGAAGCGGCTTTTAACGCTACTGTCACTGTCATTGATTGAAAACGAGTTTCACGGTGGTTCAGGCACTGAACTTCAGTGAGTCCGGAATGAATCCCTACTTTAATAAAACGAGTGTTTATAGTAGATTATATTAGGTGCTGCGGAAGTAATTCATTACGCGAGACAACAAAGTCAAAGCAAATTCACAAGTGTATCTTTGGAGCAACAAGTTTTGGTAACTGTCGCTCGCCTTCGGCTCAGATACACAAACTTTACAAACTGTTCACGAAGTAAGTTGCTCAAACAAAAACAAAAAAGTGGGCTTACGAGTATCACAAGGTTGTTTTCGAAGTAATGAATAACGAAGCTGTGGCAGCATCCAATATATTCTGGTTTACTGCATGTTCCATGCGAAAGAATTCTAGTGAAATGAACCGAAAATATTTTTCGTGTAATGAACGGATCATTTTCGCAGTAACGGCAAATTCACGCCGTAAGTGCGGTCGAAATTCAAAATCTTTCTCACGCAAGTCTTTCTAACGCAGCGTTGAAATTTATTTTTCGGTTCACTTTTGCATGCATCGATTCGTTCACTCGAAATTTAAATTTTAGGCACACTTACGGCATGAATTTTCGCATGGGACAGGAATTAAAATGCATTTTCCGCGGACTCAGTGAGTAAAAAAAATTAATTGTTTGGAAATTTATATTTTGCCTTATGTGACTCTTAGACTTGAGAAATAAACAGGGACTTAATCTACTACTTCATACGACTGAAACTGTAATGTTTCAAGCCTCGTATCAATTACTTCCATCGACACCTTCGGCAATGAAATTTGTTTATTAATTTTAGTTCAATACAACTGACGACACCTTGTAAAATGGTCTCCATTATGAATTCCAATATACTCAGTCGACCCTTCCATCGCATCGTTTTGGTGGTAAGACAAATATTATTTTCACTAAATAAGTAATTTGTCCATATCAATTTATATTACTCCAACCAATATGAATACATAACAATGAAATAAAAACGAAGACGCAACAAATATCTTCAACTTTTTAGATATTTTGCAAACGAGACATAGCTAAAATTCTCAAGTATCTTAAGTTACAATTATGTGTAATAAAGTAAATATCACCGACGACGAATTTATTATAAAATAAATGAAATGAAAATGTTTTATGTCTTGATGTTCTTCTCTCTGTAAATTACATTTTTATATCCAAAGATCTACGACCTTTGCGTGGGAAATAATAAAAAGAAACGAACAAATGGGGGGAAAATGTTTTTTTTTTCTGTGTTATCGTTGAATGGAAAAAATTATCGGACGCAGTGGAGCAAAACAGGTAGACAATGAGGTGCGCAGAATTATTCCATGAAGGTATAACATATATTACCAACCGAATATACTAACCAACGAACGCCAAGCTCGGCTCTTCTCTATAACACACAATGAGAAATTATTTTTTTTGTAAATAAATTTTTTATCAACAGCATTATGCAAGGTTGTATTTTCTTCCATTTAAGTATGCAAATTTATGCAAAACTGCATATTGTTTTTTACATTTAATTGTGTGATTTGTTGAATCACTGGCAAATTACATACTGTGCGAAGAAACGCACATTACTATTGCTCTTATGATGTGAACGTTGCATAATTGTCAGTACATTTTTGTCTGCTCTGCAGTTAATTGAATTTCTATTCTTTATGACTCTATACATCCAATGGCAACTGCTAAAACTCAGCTTATACCTGCTTCAAACGGTAGCAAATATCTTTTTTAAACAAAAAAGAAAAAGGAGACACTCAAGTGAAAAATTTCCGAATCACACCAGCAGTAGTGTTGTAAAATACAAAGTTTTTGAGAGTATTTTTGATTTCCATTCGATTTAACGCCGCGCCGGCTTGATCTTTCTCGAAACGAAGAAAATCTTTGGACGTGTCACTATCCGTCCGTAGTGCTCAGTGGTTACGTGCTCAATTCCGATGTCAGACAATTCCACATAGCGCCGCGTAACCCAAATGCAATGACTTTGTCTGTAGCCTACATTTTAAGGCAAGATATCTAAACGCACAACCTATGTACAGTCAATCATTTCAGTTTACCATCATTCCCACAAAATTATGGTTTTAACATTATTTAAAAACGAAACCAGAACCTACCAAACAAAGTAGTAGAATATTGCTTAAGTCAACGCACTTCAAGCAAAAGTGGTACTCTGAATAGGGTACTGAAACTTGACAGTGCTTCATACAAAATTTCACACTGTAAAAAGAGTGGGAATAAAATTTCATATAAAATAGTACTCTATTTGGCAGCTGACATTAATAGCACTTTTGCTTGAAGTGCGTTGCTTAAGTCAAATAGAGTAATAAATTACGACAGTGTACCATGCACTTTTTTATTTTTACACTGTTTCAATGTCATGCTGTGAGTCAACGCACTTCAAGCAAAAGTGTTTCGAGTGACAGCTGCTAAATAGAGTACTATTTAGTATGAAATTTTATCCCCACTCTTTTTACAGTGTCAAAATTTGTTTGATGCACTGTCCCGTTTCAGTTATATATTTAGAGTATCACTCATGCTTGAAGTGCGTTGCGGGAATTGAAATATTACCCTATTTGAAATATGCAATATTCTATTACTAATCAAAATTTGTGCAACTTGATTTTGTCCCCTTTGGCAGCTTGTTCGAGCTTATCCATATTTAATTTTCGTAACAATTTTTTACGACTCTTTCGACAATTTTGAGAATATTTCGGTTCATGGCCAAAGTATCGTTTCTAAATCCGTTCGCGTATAAACTTCGAACACATACTTAAGAGCGCTAACCCCTTTGTATATTTGTAGCCTACATTTAGGCGGAAAAATATTCGTTTTTCGATGATTTCTCTGAACTACAATCTTTTTCGAAAATGTAAAACCATTAAAGCATACAAAAATGTGTTACCTTTAAAGCAAAAATTGGTTTGTGGGTGATAACTTATACCACTTTGAGAAACCTTAGAAGATTTTGTAGATTTGTGTAATCTGCACAGGTTTCTTCAAGTGGGCCAAGTTATCACACACAAACCAATTTTTCCTTTAAAACACATTTCCAATATCCCAATATCCAGTATTTTCATGAAATTATATTCTTAAAAATTCTAACATTTTCGCCTTACTTATCAAAATATCTATTTTCGTTCCATTGACTCACTCAGTTGTTTTTGATGTCCTCGTTTGATTTCTCATCATCGGAGCCAGCCTAATCTCACAATCAAATTAATTCACATTTGCACGGCGGCGCTGAACGTATTTCATAGGTGAGTTGGGATGGGGGACTTATGGACTATTCAACTATTCAGCAAGTTTTATCGAAAACTCTTGAACTGTTTCTGAGAACCAGCACCGGCGTAGATATTTCCCGGACGCAAAGGTTGGTAATGTGGTGTACGAGGTGAAAAGCTGGTACATCTGCATGCTGGACACCGAAATCGACCGGAAGAGAGTCGCAGTTCAGCAAATGGGCTTCATCTTCGAACTGTGGATTTTCCAAACAGCTACGGTCCCTGGCAATCCACAACGGACATTCTATAAACAACCACCAAATACATATAAAAAAACGATTGTTCTGCCAGAAAAAAATAGATTTTACAATGGAACAATGTCTTTTTTCCTGCCAGAACAGGAAAACGGACATTGTTTCCGTGAGTGACTAATGCAGCTTACATAGTTATGAAAGATTTTTTGGATCGCCTTTCCCATTTATAAAGTAACATGTACGATCGCCATCAAATCGAGTATCTATCACGTGTCAGAGTTTGTAGCCAAGGCTTGTGAAGCAGTGACGACTTAGGGCTTATACTGGAATTTCACCCACAAAGTCAAACAAAATTTCTGGTCTGAACCACAGATAGGTGATCGAGACCAATGGAGTTGTTATTTGAACTCAGTAGTTCCGAATACCTTACCACACCAAGGTGCGTTCCATATTCAGGGCACCAAGACCTATCCAACGCACTATGTCACCATCCGTGTACCTAGTGTTGCCTTGTGTTATTGGTCTTTTTGGACATAATTTACATCCTTCAAGTCTACACATTTCCAAATAAATCGACTGCTTATTGATCAAGTTCAGCTTTGACTTTGACTTTTTTTACCACAAATTATTTTTTTACAGGAACTATTGCAAAATCGTGAACTGATATAGAAAAAAAATTACGCCAACGCTCGGCATTCACAATTTTGAAAAAAGTCATATGTTTTCGTCTTTATTTAATGCAGAGCCGCAATACTTAGTTGACCTATTTTTGACCGAGACATTCTCTAAATGTTTAAATCTTTTATCGTGAACATTGGCACATTTTTGGCCAAATGAAGTTAAATGCTGTTGACCTACGTTTTCGTTATAAGGAAACGTAAACTAATAATAAATGACGAAAATTCAGTCGAAATTAACTCTGGATCTACACAATTGCTATTGACAACTTGTCACTGTGAGAGGCAAAAATTTAAGTTTGGAGTAAATTGTGAACAGAATTTCGTTTTTAGCCCCGTACGAAGTACGAAGGGGCTTATAGGATTACGATGCCGTGTGTAATTGATGGAATTCGAAGCAGACGGTCTGTCTGTCACGTCGATATCTTGAGTAAATCAAATCCGATTTCAAATTTTTTTTTTCCCTGAAAGATAGTCAAAATAGTGAGGCCAAGTTCGAAGATGAGCATATTCGGGTCGGCCCTTCGTGAGTTAGGGCCACCTAAGTGATTTAAGGTCTTTTGGTGATATTTATGGCAAAATAAACGATGGAAACGTAAATGACACGGCAAATGATAGGTATTAGGTATTGTCAATACCAATCCAGGAAAAAAAAGTTTTTTTTTAAATCGGGTGAGTGGACCGTGAGTTAGGGCCTTAGAAGTGAAAAGCTACTAGGGCCCTATGTGTATTTTACACAGAACTCAAGTAAATTTAATCCGTTTTTCGTAATTTTTGTTTCATTTGGAAGGTAATCGAACGCCGAATAGAAAGTTGTTGAAAAAAAAATTAAATTTGGGTCCTTGGACTAAGGCCACTACTAGGGCCCTATGTGTATTTTACATTGAACTCGAGTAAATTTCATTCGTTCTTCGTAATTTTTGTGTCATTTGGAAGGTAATCAAAGGCCGAATAGAATGTTGTTGAAAAAAAAATTAAATTTGGGTCCTCGGACTAAGGCCGCTTCTAGGGCCCTATGCGTATTTTAAATATTACTCGAGCAAATTTCATCCGTTTTTCGTATTTTTTGTTTCATTTGGAAGGTAATCAAAGGCCGAATAGAATGTAGTTGAAAAAAATAAATAAATTTGGATCCTCGGACTGAGGCCGATACTAGGCCCTATGTGTATTTATACTCAATAAATTAAAATTTTAGGGCTATTTGAAATTTTTGTGTTATTTGAAAGGAACGTCGTACGGGGCTTCGTAATTGCGCTATGCGCAAGTTCTAAGATATACACATTTCATAATAATTTTACTTTAACTTCATTAACCGGCGCATAGGCTTACGGTCAAAGTAGGGTGACAGACGCACTAGGGTCACGTACGCAATAGATATACGGGTTTGTACGGGGCTCAGTCGCAGCAAACGCTCCGACTGTTCTGATGGCTCGTTTTATATTGAGCTTTGATTGATATCGGAAATGTAAACTAGGGGCCGTACATGCTAATGAAAAAATATTTTTGGATCAAATTTTTTTTTGTTCTCGAGGAACCTACTCTCAAATTTACAAAAGAAGTGGATGTTTTGGGTTTTTAATCGTCATACATCAGCAACACAAGCTTCGAAGAATTTCTTTACCGATTTATATTTTCCGTCATTTGACTAAAAACTATGTCGTCAGTCTGTGTCGACTCTTTAAAAATTTTAGAATTTAAACGGCAAAAATTTTCACAAATTCACGAACACAGAAATGTCGACAATTTTCCGATTCCTTCCACTACGCGGTCAATGTATGTATGCTAATATATACACTATAAACACTTAATACAGTGTCGCACTGGACATACTGGCGATTCCCCAAGGTCATAAAAATTTTTATGTTGCAAAATTAAATTAATTGACTTTCAAATTTTATAAGCCCGAAACAAAATTTCCCCAAGAGTCTTTTGGCATCCAATCCGGTCTTGACTTAATATTGTCTCACTCATAGGTCAAGGATTACCACAAGGAGCTGTTTCGAGTACAACTCTATTCAATTGTATGCTGAATGATCTATGCGTACTACTAAAATCAATACCTGGTGTGGAAGTAATTGTGTTCGCCGATGACATCGCTATCGTGGTATCCGGAGACGTCATTTCAATGATGGAATCGATTATGAACTGCGCTCTAGAAAATCTATCAAGTTGGGTGAAATCGAATAAAATGGTCGTAAACATGGAAAAAACGAAATACCAGCTCTTCAGTATGCGAAATGACTGTAGAAAATTCAATTTATTCTACAACAACGAAGAAGTTAAAGAGACAACGGAACAACGCTACCTAGGAGTTAAGCTCGACCAACGCTTGTCTTTCAAATCGCACATAACCGAGTTGATCACCAAATCAGAGAAGAGATTGAAAATACTAAAACGATTAGCTGGCACAAAATGGGGCGCATCAAAAGACACTTTAACATTAACATACAAAACATACATTTTACCAGTGTTAATGAACGGATGCGAATTGCTTATATGTGCTAGTAAATCTCAGAAGAAAAGGCTGGAAATCGTTCAAAATAAGGCACTTCGAATCATAACTGGAGGCGTCAAATCCACTCCGATTACTGCAATGGAAATGTTCAGCAAAATCAGACCGATCGAATCACATTGTGAAGAAGCTGCCTTAAAAATGTATGAACGGATTCGCAGAATACCGAACTGTCTCTGGAACAACCTCAATCCGGTCGAAAATGAACTTAGGTCGAAAGTTTCATTCATAGACAACATAAAAGCACTCCACAGAAAATATGATATTCCTACCCAATCGAAGACCCGTCGATTCACAACGAAAAAGAAACGAAGATCGCATCAAAGAAAATTCAAAATTGCAAAAAAGGAAATTAGGCAAAAGATTACCGAGAAAATCGTCACCGATCAAGCTTTCGCAACATAAAATCTACCACCAGGAAGATCTACGTAGCGAACTTCCGAAAAATGACTGGTCATGATCTGTTATATAAACACCTCAATCGAATCGGTGTAAAAAGCAATTCACAATGTCCATTTTGCAATCGAAGCGAGCAGACATCCGACCATATCATTAGTTGCACCGCACTATCGGCCGTTAAAAACGATCTTATGAAGAGAAATCTCGACGACGAAGAATTATTTTCAGAAATGTACTGGCACGTCAGAGACCGTCAATAATTCATCAATCATCAATTTATATATTTTTAATATCTTTCGAAAATAAACAGCATTAGACACAAAAAAAAACTCATAGGTCAGAAAAAAATAAATTGAAGCAATGATTTAAGTAGTTGAAGTAGTTTAAGTAGTTGAACCAAAATTGTGGATTCCTGGATGAGTGGGAGCGATAAATTTTAGGGTGTCATGAATCGTCTGTAGTTTTTTTTGTAAATACATTGAGAAGTTTGTAATTTTTTATTCTATGATCTAAGGTCGCCACCTACACCGTTCACACGAAGATTTTTGAAATTTTAAAACGTGCAAAGTTTGTGTTTCGGAAATGCCTAAGAACTACTATAATTTCAGATAAACCCGTTTCTTATTGTGAGAGATATCAATCAAAAACGATTTCGACTACCCAAATGTAGACCAACTTTGACCAGTTCCAGCATGAAACCGAAGTTGTTTCAAGAAAAAATTTGTCCGGTTTCTGAGTAAGTAAACGTCCCTTGAATCATTCAACGCCTAGCTCTAAAAATTGCCTATTGACTCTTAAGGCTATAAAAGTGTACAACAAAACACGTTCAAAAATAAAATGTAACAAAAACACTAAGATTTTACAATTTTTAAAAAATTTATTACTTTCCGAATGTACAACATTTCCTCCGGTGAAAATTCACAATTCCATTTTTCAATTTCGAGATATTTACTAACATCATTACGAATGACCGTAAAAAATGTAAAAATTTTGTACAAATTCAACTTAAAATTGTTAATGGTTGCAGACATGTTCAAATTACAGACTCAAAAAAAAAAGTTTTCCGGGGAAAAAACATCGGCCAATTCTTTTGTCCTATTGAGTGTTAAAATATTTCTTTGTTCCGTAGATCTTTAAAAATTGTTAGCATGCTGGTCTGAAGCTGTGCATATTATCAAGTACATTTGTAACCTTAAACTTTTACGATAAATAAATGTTTCTTGTTGTTCTACTTAAACTTATCACTAGTTACAATTGATTAATTAATTAATTAAAATGAAAATGTTCTTCGTACTCACTACAATTATAATACCTATCCAGAGCAATAATGTCCGTGTCTTATTTACACTACAGATATCTACAAAATTGCATTTTCTTCGCTCCTGACAACAACAAAAAACCACTTTCTGCAATCGTCATAGCGTACAATCTACTGCTCTTGATTCTTTTCAACCATTTCCCTTACGCGTGCCACTAACTTAACAGCCGGACCCAATTTCATTTGCATCACATTCACCAAATTGTCTTCCTTCAACAGTAGCAATGCTTGACCATCAATTTCCTGATTCTCAAAGTCTTCAGCATGGGTGCTGCATTCCTGTAAGTTACGTATAAATTCACACACTTCCGCAACGGTCCATTTTGCCACCACTTCCGATGCTGATTTTTCATTCGTGCTGCTATCAGATGCGTTTGTTGTGTCATTGGTCTGGGTACGCGATACATTCGCTTGTTGCTTTTGAGAATTACCGTTCGATGTCGGTTCGTTCGGTGTGGTTTGGTCGGGTGATTGTAGTGTTGATTGATCGTCGGTTGATTTGTTTGCTGCCTTGGCACAGGCTTGAGAACAGTATTGCTTCTTCTTTTTCGACGATTTTTCTAGTTTGCGGCAATTTTCACAGGACGATGGTTTTTCGACGGCTTCGATGGTTTGGCGTTTTTCTAAAAATGCACAAAATTGTTCGTTAGTTAAGTGGTACTTAAGGTGGTTTCAGTTAGAATATAGAAAATTCCGCGTTATAATTGATCCAAGAAAACTTGAGAGAAGATAAGGATTATTCGAGGGACGAACCAGTTACAAGAGTTGCAAAAAAGCTGCTGAAAATGAGTTGCACCCAAAAAAGGGTTTCATGGAGAACATGGAACCCAGGGTACCATTAACTGAGAACAGTGCGTCATCCTGTGACTTGTGTAAATTGTACCAACAAAGAAGTGGCTTCAGAAAAGACGTGTGAAGCGTAAGTTACATGAGGCTCATGTCATGAGCACCTGATAAATGAATAAGAGAGCCTCCAAAGTCGTTTCCAAACAATTTCATTCGTGTGGCATAAAAACTACTGAGTCTCAATACCGGTTGCTCCACCGGTTGAAAAAATTACTGAGACAAAACTACTGAACTGAGATCACAAAGTCTTCTACACACGTCACAACGAACATAACGATATTCGATTTGGATTAGCAATCCAAAACACCATAAGGGGCTCTTCCGATAGCTTTTAGCTTCGTTTGTAGTCCACTTATTCAATTGCATCCAAAAGAAGCTCTAAGATTTCGAAAGCTCTTCAAAGCGCACAAACAATATGCGGTACGGTTTTTTGGCTTAACACGACTGCAGTCCACAAATCTGATCGAAGATGCAATTGAAGAGCTCAGTTGAATTGGAGCGAATTTTTCACAGCATGACGCAATGCACAGCACTCTGAGCATGAACACCGAACTGACAAGTGTCAAATTTGGAGGCTCTTGTGATAAGAGCTACTGCATAGGATCCTTACGATTCTATGTTTTAACTCATACAACGAGTACAAGCAAAGGCTCTATACCAGGCAAAAGATCAACATTTCTTATCTGTCAAAAAAGGTCCCTAAGAGCTCCAGTTTGTTTACGTTTTGAAAACGGTGGATGTTTGGGACTTTTTTTGACAGACAAAAAATGTTGATCTTTTGCCTGGTATAGAGCTTTTGATACAAGTTATCTATCTTTACAAAAGTAACGTAGTGCTAACAGTGATTTCATCAGCCTAAGCATTTTTTTTATGTTCATGCTAGGAGCAGTGCGGTGTGCAAGATGAATAATAAATCGCTTTACACGATGGAATGAAGCAGTGATGACCTCAGATCTCAGAAGCTTTTTTAACTTGCAAAAAGATTTCCATTCTTAAAACTGCCATTCAAAATTTCGATCCTACGCTTTACTACATTTTAGCTAAACATTCTGTTTAACATATCAGTGAAAGCGCTAGTTCGAAATTCTTAGGAAACAGAAAAATAATTTAAATTTATCTTCACAATTCATTATTCACGAGCTTTAAATCGTTTCATTCAATCATACAAACACCGATAATAATGTTAAAATGCCTCGTTCACATGTTCAATGTTACATCAAATATTCAATAAATCGATACAGCAAGCCATACTCGTGATATATATATCTACGGTGTGTATACACAATCGAAGCCATGATTTTGTGAAGTGCCACATATAAAATTGGCAAAATATGGGTCACTTGAATAGCATTCACTTAATGACATGCTCATAGTTATTCAATTTTTTTTTTTCATTCCTCTATACACGAAACGGAACATTAATCGCTGAAGGGTGTCGGTGCAGGAGGTGCATCAATATAACATTTATTTCGATATTCGAACGGATCATAAAAGATATAAACTTACTTGGCGGTTCATCAGCCGCATCATCCGGATAACGTTGTCGGGTCAACGGGAACGGTTCGTTCGCTTCCTGTATGACAAAGTCTCCAATCACATGGGTCAGAACGTTCGGTTTCACCATTGCTTTGGGCAGACCTTTTTCATTTTTATTGTTATTGTTGAGCAAATTACTGCTCGGCGATGAAGCCGCATTGCACGTTGTACCGTTGGTTACGATGCTGCCACTACTGCCGGTGCCACCAATGCAACTATCATTTGCATCTGCAACGGACGTTGTTGTTGATGTCGTCAATGTTGAATTGCTGGTCGATGTTGTCAATGACGATATGCTTTCAAGTTTTACTGCAGTGGTTGATGGTGTACTGGTTGTTGTTGTGATTGCTGTTGTATCCGTATTAGATTTTAAATCCGTTTGCGATGCATCATCACCTGATGGAATAAAAATGATTTCATTAGTTTGCATCGTTTACACGCACAATTTTCATGATAAAAAAAAAATATTAATTTTTTGTACACAACACATGCCATCAATGATATTTCGGATAAATATATTATAAAGTCAACCGAGAGTGTTATACATAGAAATTTTTTTATTGTAAATGAATTGCTATATTGACGCAAACTAACCGAATATGTAATATTCAAATGCGATGTTGGTTTATTGTTTCGAGCTCAAACGACGAACACATTATGACGATGTGTATAATATTAATTGAAAACACTTCATGATTCACCTCGTTTCGCTCTCTCACCGAAAAACCTCACTGGCTAAAAAAGCGTCTTTTACGGAACTGCGCAAATATGTTTTTTGAAAGAAAAATTAAATTTCGTGTTTTGTTGGTTTTTTTTACTTCTATTTCTCGTTCATTTATATTTGTTCTCAGAACCGAATATATCGTTAGCATTAGTACATGCAAAGCTTTCGTGTATGCCATGTCATATATACACAATAAAAAGTGGAGAGTTGATTTCGGTACACCATTGACGATTATAATATGTGTGAAGTGCGATGTTAGTGGAATTTACTGTATGACTATAATTGGATTAATTTATTATGGTTGAGAGGTGTCAGCGGTTGATACTGGAGTAATATTTGTTTGGATTTAGTGGTTCATTGATATGAAAATTTAACTGAAATTTCGAGTCTGAATTTTTTTTCTCGATTTTATGACTTGAATTGGTGGTAATTAAAAGAGTTCTGGTGGCTCGGTTTTGGAAATGAATGTTACACCGGGTGAATTTCAATGAGGTGCAGAATTTGAAACGGATGAAAACCAGCTGGTACATTTGCGCTTGTAATATCAGTACCTACAGTAAGTGAGGAAAGCGACAACTACACTCTTTATTTGAGCACCAGAATTTCCAACTTTTTGCCCGAGGTTACCAACATGTTTTTCACAAACATGCATATCAAAAATACGTATCAGATGAGGTGAGAAAATAGCTATTTTCTCGTCTGAGTTGTGAAATAGTTATTTTTGTACCGAGGGGAGACAATAGGAATTTCCAACAAGAGTGATGTTTGTGGCCAGAGCGAAGCGATGACCGTAACTTCGCTTGAGTTGGAATTTCGTATATCTCCCAGAGGTGAACACAACGTTTTTCATGTGTGCATGTTGTGTTTTGCAGTTTTTCTCCACAAAACGAAAACATCAATTCGGCATACCATTTTCGAAAACATAAACAAAGTGACTGTTTGAATGAGAAATGTTCTATTTTCTCCTCATGGGAGAGAAAGTGCTGCACTTTTCTCACTAGAAATGTCATTTAACCAGTCGTCAAACTGAATTTTCTCATGGCTTATTGGGGGGAGAAAATAAGGCAAATCGGCCTCGCCTCGGATCAAAAAAATTCGAATAAAACGAAAAAAAAATACTTTTCTTCAAACAGACGAGAAAATTGTCAGATTCGAGATCCTTGGTTGTAAAAAACATTGCGTTGACATCGGGAAAAAGTAGGAAATTTCATTTTCGCGAGTGACTTGTGGCTCTCGCAACGCTCTGGCCGCAGGCAACACCCCCGATTTTACAACTTTTTTGTCCTTTTTGTCGCATGGGTAAAAAACAGTATTGTCCAGAGTAACCATAAAAATTAAATGATTGAAATAACTTCACTCACCGTGACGTAAGTGTGTGATAACAAATATTATTTAGGATAATTAACCTTTTTCGGAGGGTTCATTCGTCAGTGACAGAGACATCAAAAATAAGCGTGTATTAGTGTTGATTTGTGAATAATCCGACGACTTTAATGTCACTTACAGGAAAGTCACCTAAAGCAGCTAAGTCTGAACTAGAACCATAAATAATCATGATAATCTCTTATGTTATCTCCTTTTCTGATTTCGACTTTCATGATTCTTTATGGTTCTAGTGCACATGATAGTCGACTAACATTTTCTTACAAAATTTTCTAGTTGTGCTCATGTATTTCGAGTTCTGTAACTTCGGGAGTAAAAGAAGTAAAAGATTTTTTTAAACTCTGCTGAACGTATTTCGATCAAAAATTGTAGTAGATTCGATTTATGAACCATAGTTTTTAACATCTAAGAACCAGCCACTAACGAGATTTTCAAATTAATCACATTCCACATACATTCCACTGATTTAGGTTGTTAAAACGAATTGGCTGAATACTTCAGTGTGGCTTCTATTAAATTCAAATTAATTCTAGTGAAATTCAGTAAACACGTTGATCAATCAATTTTGGTGTTTACTTTCGTAATTATTGCCTGCTACGCGAGAAGAGAGTTGAGTTCATTTCTGTTACACATATCCATTTGATCTTTGTTTTATTGAATGTACGAAATTTATTCAACAAAACCAGTCCACTCAGACAATTTACATTTTCTATTGAAATGATAATGTCTCGCATATGAATTTATTTCAATTCCATGTACAAACAGCAACCAAAAATTATTGTACACTATGCCAAAAAATGTGCTGTTTTTTTTATAAAGTTGAAAAAGTGACGAATTTAAATAACAAAATTTAAAAGGTCAAATTCTAAAATTTAAAGGATATTTGGTTTGATTATTTGCTAAACATCCTGATACTTTTATATGTAAATTGTAACAGCTTCTTGTGAATAATTAAGATGGCGCGTTGGTCGCATGTTGACGAACGTTGGTAATTCTGCTAACTTTACCAATATTTTTACAATTAAAAAACAAATAAGCAAAAATTTGATGTATGTTAGAATTTAAAAACGCTGAAAATAATATTCGACATATAAATGAAATTTAAAAAAATTTAGGAGAGAACCTAATTGTCAAAATGATATCGAAACCATAGAAGTCTGCAGGCGAGAAGGTAAAGTCATCTGTTTATCAACCTACTTTTTCATTTTATTTTTTGTTTTGCTCAATTCCCCATTGACACAGACCACAAATAAATAATTTTGTAACTGAATTTGTGAAAAGACAACATCGCTTATTTGATGAGCTCTACCTGGTGCTTTGTTATGTAGAAACATAGAAATGTGAGGAGACATCGCACTTATCTGGAGGAATTGATAACAGATTTTACAACAATCCTATCGAAATTCTAGCGGTCAGTTAAGAAATGTGCTTTTAGTACGGTCCAGTTTCCGGACATGTAACAGGACACCTATGGTTATTTCCTTGTTAACCTTTTTTATGAATGAAAGAACAATATGTGTCCAACATGTACCAGTCCGGAGTCTGGTGCCGCTACTACACACTGAAAAAGTGGTGATGTGACTGTAAGTTGTACAATTTTGCAGGCATGGTGTACTTCTATATACAAGTGTATATCACATGCAGTCATACTACGGTCGTCGATATTGCACAATTTGCGATAACAGCAAAGATGATACGATATGCACCAAAACGTAACATGAAGTCCTGTCACGATTTACTGCTAGGAAATTATGGCAATAGTTAACACAAAATGTTCCGAATCGGCACGTTATCAGCCCTTGGCCCAAGTGCTAAAAAACACACCTCGATCTCTCGTGAGTACAAGTATGTTCGATTTTCCCGTGCAGTTAACGTCGTGGACTCATTCTTACAATTATATTCTATGCTATTCAAGATCTACCCGTTTGTGCCGATCCTACTAACCTTCAGCTGGTGTTGTGTCCATTGGAGTAACTTCATTTTCTTTACTGTCCCCATTTGATGTTGTCGTCGTTGTCACGGGTGTACTTAGAACATTTTCACTATCGGCATTCTTTTCCGACGAAACTGTATTCGGAGCCACTTCATTTGTTTTCTCTTTGTTCGAATGCACCAGACTCGGAGTAACTGTCACAGAGTTGCTGTTGTATGGACCGGCGGAGAGCGTAGACATTGCAACCAATGGATTCGGTGGTGGTATCAATGGTACTTGTGGTGGAGATGTCAGCGGTGTGGTCAAATGGCACATTGAATTTATCGGCTGAGATTGGGCCATTAGCGTTGGTCCGCTGGACATCGTTGTGTTACCGGATATGGAAACCATAGACATTACAGGACGATGATTGTCAATTTGTTGGGCCTGGGATGTGGATTGTTGACTAATGAGGAGTGGAGGCTTCGGTTGAATGTTGACGTGTTGTTGCACGTTCGGACTGGATGTGGTGATTGTCATTTGATTGACTTGGGTTTGTTGTTGCTGTGGCTGAACCACAATTTGTTGCTGAAGTATTGTTCCATGCGCTTGTTGCTGTTGAATTAATTGATTTTGCACTTGTTGCTGATGTTGCTGTTGACTTTGGATACTAAATTGTTGCTGTTGGGCTGGTTGGATTTGAATTTGATGTTGAAGCTGAAGTTGCTGCTGAAGCTGTATTTGTTGTTGAATGGCTTGTTGTTGCTGCAGTAAAGCCTGCTGTTGTTGTTGCTGCTGTAAATAATTTTTTCATTAACAAATTTCCATTGCAACCATTCCGAGCGCGAAAAGTTTCCGACAGTCATTACCCTTCGAGAGTTATTGCTATCCGAGATTCATAATTCCTCGGTAGTAGCAACTCCGATAGAGTTATGAGCCCTCAACATCTTGGCTAATGAACCACCGCTTACCTGTATCATATGTTGTTGTTGAACTTTCATCTGTTGTTGTAGTTGTTGCTGTTGCTTATCATTGCCAACATTGTTTAACGAGTTTTGCATTTGTTGAGAAATCATGGTGGTTCCACCAAACACTACCATCCTAAAATGGTAAAAAGTCTTGATTAGTTACAGCTCTATCACCTTTAGAAATGTTATTTACTTGTTTCCGGCTGAGGTCGCAACGGTGTGTACGCTCTGTTGTTGCTGACCAGCCATATTTCCAGTTTTTGTTTGGTTTGACGCATCTGTTTTCAAATTGGGAACGGCTGGCCGAACAGTGGGATGCTGTTTGGTACGCATTTTACTCTGCTTTTGATTCAGCATTGCTTGGTTCTGAGCCGTTTGAGTTGATACAGAACTTGCGGGCCGAATAAGTTGACCCTGAGCTCCTTGTGGCAGGATATTTGGTGTACGATTTGCTTGCAATTTCGGTGCTAAAGTCTCAGCTCGTTTTTGTTGTTGCTGTTGCTGTTGCTGCGCTTGTTGTTGTTGCTGAAAGTTTCGATTTCATTAGATTTTGAATTAATTGAAAGGAAATGCAATCGGCGAATGAAAATCGTCGGAATAATTACCTGTTGTTGCTGCTGCTGATTCTGCTGTGCTTGTTGTTGGGCCTGTTGTGCTTGCTGAGCTTGTTGCACTTGCTGGGCTTGCTGTTGTTGCTGCTAAATTAAACAACGTCAATTAATTTATTGTTACATGGCTAAATGCACAGATCTACCTGCTGCTGTTGTTGTTGTTGTTGTTGTACAGCTTGTTGCAAATTGGACAGTGCTAAGGTCTGCGTCTGAGGTTGCGTTTGAATTGTTTGATTCGTTTGTGGATTATGTTGAATGAATTGAAGACCAGCTGTTCCATCTTGATTTGTTGCGATAATATAACGATTGTTTTGGGCTAACATAGGCTGCGGTGACAGTCCATTGGTCCACTGAAATTGTGGTATTGCATTCCACGGAGCGAATTGCATATGTTGAGCACCAGCTTGCTGTATTGGACTGATCATTTGAGCTGTGGGCATCGCCTGAGATACTTGAACACATTGACCGCCGGCCTGATTGTTTCCCTGAATTTGATTATTGCTAAGCGTTCCATTGGCAGTGATTTTTTGCAAGACTTTTTGTCCTAAGGCGGCTTTTTGTAAGTCTTGTTGGGTCGGTTGCTTGTTAGCATTCCCTTGGTTAGACGTAAGTGCCGGTAAAATATTTTGTTGTTGCTGTTGCTGGGGTGAGCTGATCACATTTACTGCACTTACTGGACTAAACAGCAAAGTTTGCTGTTGGCTCGATGGAATGGTTGGTAGCGTGTAAGTTCCGCTAAATCCCTGTCCATTACCAATCATTTGTTTACCTTGAGCAAGCATTTGAGATGTTAACTGACCGCCTTGAAAGTGCTTTCCGGCAGCAATTACTTGGACTTGTGGCCCAAGTCCAGGTGTCAAAATGTTTCCGTTCATTAAAACTTGTGGCGCTCCGTACATTCCTTGTAAATACTGAGGGTTTTGGATCTGTTGTTGCACAACTTGTACTCGACCACCCCAATCAGCTGGCATTTGACCACTGGACAGTTGAAGAGGCGACATCGTGTTTATCGTGGCATTCTGTTGATTCTGTTGAGGCATCGACATCGCTGAACTGTTAGGCGGTTGATGTGGACTGGGTGGTGCTTCGACAATCTGCATTTGCTGTACTTGTTGCTGATTGTGGTCGGCAATCTGTTGTTTCAACTCCATATTGCTAATGGTTTGGTTCGGAAACTCCTGTTTCACTTGAACGGCTCCTCCATATGCTTGCTGTAAGTACAGCTGTTGCAACTGTTCTTGTGATATTTGCAGGGGCACCGACGTTGGCGCAGCAACCTGCTGCGCGGGGCTCTGTGATTTCTCCAGCGTAAGGAGTGTACTAGCTACTTCGTATTTTTCGTCAAAGGTTATGCCTGCCTTTTGGGCAAGGGTTTCAAGACACTTTAGAGGTCGTTCGTTGCTTGATGTAGTAGTTGTGTTTGATTGTACGTGCGATGTAGTCGATGATTGCGTAGACGTAACCGTATTCTTTGTGGTGTAAGTCTTAGCTAGAACATTTGGTGATGATACTGCCGGTTGTTGACGTTGTTGTGGCTGTGAAGGTGAATTTTTCTGATTTTGTTCCGTTGGCTGCGTGTTGGTACTTTCCAATCTACTTTCTACTCGGGACGTTTCACTGGCAGTTGATGTAGGCACACGATTATTTTGTATATTCGAATGATCTTTTAGAGGACTGGCACCACCAGACGCTACTTGTAAATTGTTGTTGTTAATCGAATTATTCAATTTCTCTTCTTCTTTTTGGAGGTTATTGTAGTGCTCTGATCTGGAAAAATAATTGAGAAAAACCAAAATTAGGACAAAGTTGAGAACAATTTTAATTATAAAATTTGCAATAAATTTCTTTCGTTGGCTCAAATATATACGAGTGAACCGGAGTGCAATATCAAAATTCGAAAGTGTCACATAACAAATGATTTACGCCCCGATGGTGTGACCCTACCATCTAATGTCTCAACACAACAGCCGACAATGTGTCTGCCATTGATATTGCTTGTAGCTCAGAGCATATACACTCCAAATATTTTTTTTCTCCCTTGCTTGGCTTCGGATGGGGTTGAAACGAAAATAATATTTATTTATGAATTCTTTCCCTTAATATCACAGAGAGTGTACGTATACGTACATATCACGCTCGCAGCGCACATTTCATTCCAACAACAGACAAACATTGATATTCATTCAAATGGTTTTTATCGTTGCATTGATACCATGTAGGTCCTTATGATGATGATGATACTTGAATATTTCGATGATCATATAATAGGATAAACGAAATCGAAAGAAATCGATGGTTTCCACTTGAAATCGTATAGTGTTTGTCTAACATATATATGTTCAACATAAAGGGAATTGCAATAATAATTAACAAATCGCAACAGAAAACGTGTACTTGATAATGTAGTATAGCAAGCTACACAGAAACGGAAACTGTGTTCTAATAATTTATGAGTGGTGCAGCAGGTGCACATTTTCGAAATTACAATGCTAATTAGAACAAGAAACACTTTCGTTTAAATGAATAAATCCAGAGTTTTGTTAGTTGTAGGATTTAGCTTATAGCAATGTTCTCGATGGGCTTTAGGTATCGTTTATACAGTACGTCACGTCTGCAATTCTCTCATGTTGAACTTAACTCCCTCATCATCTTTCTTTGCCAATTTTTTGGTATGGAAGAAAGTTTGTGAAAAAAAAATTCTGGAAACCAGGAGACAGCACATTTTGTTTCCAAATTTTTTTCCCCCAAACTTTCTTTTACTAAGCCGCATTGAGCGAAAATATTCGTGTGCAAATTACCCAATAGATTGACACGATACAATGAAATCTACTTGCGATAAAAGTGAGAGAGGTATCATCATTGCCATTAAGTCAATTAAAAGAGCGAATGGCAGTAAAAAAGGTGTAAAATTTAAATTTTCGGCATGTGTACGGTATACGTATCGTCGCGTCGTTTAGCTTCAGTTTTCACATGCATCGCATAAATTTAATGGGATGTGTTGAGTTAACAAGAAGGTATATATATAGAGCCGTACATCGTGAACAATCAAATTCAAACGCTGCCATACTTTGCGTCTCATTAATATAAGCCGGGTTATATACGTTAGATTTTCAACTGAATCTGACTCTGTATGAAGCGTTTCGGTTGGCATATTAGAGGTATGCTTAATAAGACACTTGGCTCTTTACCGAGTATTCATAAAGAACATGTAATGTTCAGCCACAAACATGCTTTGAATTATGTAATGAACGTTTGCATATTTATTTACGAATGAAAGAGTAGCAGTACGCCATAAACCTAAACGTATTACGATATCAAAAGGACTGAAACGTATTTAATTCAATGAAAATATTCTTGAAGTGAACCAGTATGAGATAGAGATAAGCACGTTTGGCTTCGTATAAAGCCTTTTGTTAATTCTAATTGGTAGTAGTAGGTAAGAGGGCACAATACATCATATTTGGTTGAGGATAATGCAAAGCGTTTGGCTATTCTCGAATATGAGCCCTTTGTAGGTACAGTGATTCTGAAATGCAACCATTAGAATTTGGAGATGTTCCGAGCGGTAAAACGTTTCGTTATGAAATGGCTGGCTATATTCAAAATCAAACTAACATTTCATTTGAATTGCCTATCTTGAAGAAATATTAAACTTTGCATAAGGAAAATGTCCGTTAAATGCGACTTCTTTTTAAAAGTACGTCTAGTTGTTACATAAATCCGAACAACTATGGAACACAAATTGAATCTCTGCTATCAGGTTTGTATCTATAGATAAATCCATTTGAAGTCAAAGGGACTCCGTTGAAAAGAAAAAGAGATTTTATTTTCACCCGCTAGAAGAAATGGAATCCTCATTTGACTTCAAACTAATATATCTACAGATCCAGACTTAACAGCAGGGATTCATTCTGTGTTCCAGAATCTGTGAAACATTGTGCCTATAACTTCTTGGATACATTTGAAACCTAAACCGAATAGCAAGTAGACGCAATCCCACTATTCAAGGCACCAGCAGTATGTTGGATTTGCTCAAATTTAGTTCACCAAATCGTAATTCTATTGATGTTGAATCATAGTGAGCAAGTCAGTCTAATTGTAATATTCAGCTAAAAAAGTCGTTTAACATTAAAGTTATACCTATTTCGTATCTCTCTGGTTTATTAACTATTACTGGAAATCTGTAAATCTAACAGGTTATGGGCCCAGGACATATTTATTTCGACAAACAGAAATGAAGGAAAATTATGATACGATTGTACGGAAACTTGTAATACGATTGCAGAAAAGTCTTAAAAGATGCTGCCATTCGGGGAAGTTGCAACAAGTACAGTTGAGGAAGTCATGACAATTACAAGTGAGGAAGTTACGGAATACAGAATTGGAAACTACAGAATTAGATTACCGAGATGGAAATACGGAACTCGGATTACGGAATCGGACTTACGAAACTCGAATTAAGGACTTGGAAAACGAGTATAACAGTATTAGTGATGTTGGGAGTAGCCAGCTATAGTCCAGCTGATTTCCGTGAGAAAAACGAGAATAGACGGGTGACATAGAAACGGCAAGCATTATGGCGTGGAATAACGATTGGAATATAGAAAATGTGCACGAAATTGAGCAATTTAGTTTACGACTCAGGCGACCATTGATCGATTTTGGATCGCTTGTGAACGGACGATTGAACTTGAAGGGAGTACGTTGGATTTGGTGAAATCTAGTTCACCAAATCGTAATTCATTTCATGTTGAATCATAGTGAGCAAGTCAGTCTAATTGTAATGTTTAGCTAAAGAAGACGTTTTTGATTAAAGTTCTACATATTTTGGATCTCTCTGGTTTAGTAACTATTTTTGGAAATCTGTAAATCCAACACAGATAACATTGTAAAAATGTGCAATTATTTAAAACTGTAGGTTTAACTGAAATCATTGCATGTACTATAGACAATAGCTTTCAGGGTTCAACGGCACTTACAACTATATCATTTTGTTGAACATTTCCTTTTATTCTTTAATGGATCGAAATAATTGCAAGTTCAAAAAATGGCTTTCAAGTTCGTTATAACGTCTCCAAACATTGTCGGGTTACAGCCATCGAATTACAACTTCTAGCAGTGTATTCGATTGCGATATCCATTGTAGAAATGTTTTTGAAATTCTGCTCAAAACCGCAATACCACAATAAGAGTCGATTCACGATCTCAATTTCAATACGTTCATTAGTCTCAGTAAAACTACTGGAGTCAGGTTTACACGGGTATCAATCCAATTCACTCTAAACCACATGAAAATCAACACTACACATAAAAAGCGGAGTGATGCTGCTGAAAATTTCTTAAATTTGCTTGCAGATATATTAATTAATATACCACGAACAGCGAATTGCCAATACGGGTCAGGTCCCCTTTATATATATATTGCGTAAATATCGTGAGTGCAAATGAGAAAGAGATATTTAAATCATGCATGATTAAAAGAGTTGAAAGAGTAATGGACTTGGGGCGTTGCAATTAATTCAAAATACGTTTTATCACAGTTGAGTTATTTTGAACATGGCAAAGTCGAGAATTTTAACAGAATTTCTTTGTGACGAATACCAGTTTTGACGTCAGTTCCTTTGTGAAACTGAGAGGTGTTTAGAACTTTGACCTAGAATGTCATTGCAGTGGACCATCTGATAACAGATCTGAAGCGAACCAAGACACAAATTTGGTTGACATTAACTCAAATTTTAGTAAAAGGATATCAAAGACACAATACGCACAAACGTAGACTACAATTTAGCATTGTATCGATTCGTCTTAATTCAAAAATATCACATGAATAATGTGTTTCTTGAAGTTTTTGATTACAAATCATTTTCGCCTAATTATAAAAGTCAATTTTACAATACTAAGAATAATATAAATTGCCTTTCAAACATCTATATTGCCAGAAAATGAATAGATTTCAGAAAAAATATCATTTCAGATACAACATTTCGAAATGAAACAAATTACTCTTCGGTTCCATTTTCTATTTAATCCCAAAGATGAATAGAAATTGCATTATTGCATTCTCTACCGTACACCGTACTGATTTTTTTTTCTTCTCTGTTAGTTGTTATTATAAATGAAAAATGGCAAAAAATCCATTATTTTTTTTCGTTCTATTTCCTTTAACTTTATTTGGGGTGATCGATCGATTGATTGGCAGGGGTAGATGTAGGTAGGTAGCAAAAATGATGTGTGTTGCGTATACTATTTGAGTTTATAAAAAAAAACACGTTACAGACTCGAATAAACATCAAAAATTAGTATGGTTAGAAAGGGTGGTTTACGTTCAAATCATAATTAATTCAAATGAGCTTTGGAGGAAGAATTTTGAATTTTTCATTTCTTTATTATGGGCCATTTTCTTTACCATACATGATACCAACGAAAAGGTGTGGCAATCGGCAAAATTAGAGTCGGTGAACATTAATTTAATTTTATTTGTTCCCCGAGAGAAGATAGGAAATTTCCAACAAGAGCGAAGTTTCATCCAGATCGAAATTGCTCAAGTTAAAATTTCCTATTTTACCCAAAGGTTAACACAACGTTTTTCATCTGTGCGAATCCACAAAATGAAAACATCAATGCAGGTGAGAAATGTTCAATTTTTTCACCACGGGATAGAAGGTTGAAGGCTGAATGGTCAACAGACAAAAGGTATTTGGAGTGATGGAAATACTATATTCCAACACTCTCTCTCTAACAAACAAACTATAATTGTTAAGGTGGTAAAGACGTGCGTGAATCTCTGCTTCTTTGTTTTATAAGCTTTATTAAGAAGTGGAGTTTTTCAGACTTGTTTTGCTCCCTAATTCGATTTCTTCAGAGAGTTTGTTTGCTAGAGAGAGTATTGATTATTCATACCCCTCACACGAAAAAAAAAAACATCAATTCGATATGACTTTTTTCCTGCCATCGGAAGAGAAAGCAGTCATTTTCTAAACTGAACAGTCAATAGACAAAAAGTTATTTTCAGTGAAGAAAATAAGGTTATTCACACCACAAACATGAAGAGTTATTTGTCTACTTTTCTTATTGTCGAGACGTTATTGAAACGAGTTGCTATGACGAAGACTATGACGAAAGCAACTCACATATTTGTAGGCTCTGTGGGGTTTTATTTATGCTCACAGACACTATAGTAGGAAAGGGGGGGAGAGATTCCTTGTACGAATGGCCGTCGGAACATTTTAAATATGCCTTGGTAAAGAATTTCGAATTCGCATTTTAAAAATGAAAATTTGGTGGTTACTAACATCGCTAGGACGTAGGTTGTAACCGAATTATGCAAACCATTCATTTGGATTCCCATTCAATAAAATAATTTCATCAAACTACTACCCATTGATGCATATTCGCTTTAGATATCGCCTGATGTTGCTATTGTTTTTGCATACAATAAACTTAAAAAAAAAATCCATTTTCGCATTAGTTAAGTCCACTAACTGAACATGAACAAATTAAAACTGCATGTGAACACGAAACTATTAAAGCTCAAACATAAAAAAAGAGGAAAAACCTCAGCCCTTTGTTCTAACGACATTTTACACAGAGCTGTGTTTTTTTCATTAATGGTCTGACATTGTGAATTTAAAACTTGCGAGAAGAAACTGGCGAGCAGAACCGGTTATAATGTCCATATAAGTATATATACGATTTATGGTGGCATTGGCTATGGAGTGTTGTATTGGAGATTATACGGAGATTTATAAGGAATTCGACATGTGTGTAGAATCGCATACATGGGGGCTGTAAACAAGTGTTCCATTTAATGAAATAACGACTCATAATATAACTGAGTTAGTTGATGGTTTTTCTGTTAGTGTGTTACCAACAGACAAAGACGTACTTTGTATCTGGTAAACACATTCCAACTTTTTCTCGTAGTTTTATTCAATGTTTCGTCTACAATCGATTTTTTAACAAAAAAAAGTTTAAGAACAGAGAATATCTTTGTGCAAAATCTCTTATCATCTTTGGGAAAAAATTGGTTCTTCTGTTATCGTGTTCGATAATAGATGGTAGTAGATGCAGCGTGTCAGATGTCGGAAAATAATTTAATTTATTAATCAGTCTAGGTTAACGAGCTCTTTTTATATATGTCTTTATAATGGATGTGGCTAACATTTCGATTTTTCGTTTCAAATTTTTTATCGACCCTTAAGTTCTTTTTTAGAATTTAATGCAATACCACACTGTCGTCTTGTGTTTATGTAATCAAGTCAACTTCAATGATGCTATAATGTCCATGAGAGACAATGATATTAATGAAAACATTTCGGGAATGAAGCATTAGATATAAAAAAAACTTGAATGATTGAACGACAGAAGGTCGGAAAACTGATGCTAAACTGAAGTAAAAATGTCGATTAAAATTTAAAAGTCGATTTGGATTTAAAAGTCGATTTGGATTCAAAAGTCGATTTCGATTTAAAAGTCGATTTGGATTCAAAAGTCGATTTGGATTCAATCGATTTGGATTCAAAAGTCGATTTGGTTTCAAAAGTCGATTTGGATTCAAAAGTCGATTTGGATTCAAAAGTCTATCTGGATTCAAAAGTCGATTTGGATTCAAAAGTCGATCTGGATTCAAAAGTCGATCTGGAATCAAAAGTCGATTTGGATTCTAAAGTCGATTTGGATTCAAAAGTTGATTTAGATTCAAAAGTCGATTTGGATTCAAAAGTCGATTTGGATTCAAAAGTCGATTTGGATTCAAAAGTCGATTTGGATTCAAAAGTCGATTTGGATTCAAAAGTCGATTTGGATTCAAAAGTCGATTTGGATTCAAAAGTCGATTTGGATTCAAAAGTCGATTTGGATTCAAAAGTCGATTTGGATTCAAAAGTCGATTTGGATTCAAAAGTCGATTTGCATTTAAAAGTCGATCTGGATTCAAAAGTCGATTTGGATTCAAAAGTCGATTTGGATTCAAAAGTTGATTTGGATTCAAAAGTTGATTTGGATTCAAAAGTTGATTTGGATTCAAAAGTTGATTTGGACTCAAAAGTCGATTTGGATTCAAAAGTCGATCTGGATTCAAAAGTCGATTTGCATTTAAAAGTCTATCTGGATTCAAAACTCGATTGGGATTCAAAAGTCGATTTGGATTCAAAAGTCGATTTGGATTCAAAAGTCGATCATGAGATTTAACGTGCTTCTGGTCAGTAAATGCAATTTTTTGAGTAAATTTTTCGCATTTACCGACCAGAAGCACGTAAAGCACTGTACGTACGAGGTTCCAAATTTTTATTTTGACGAGTTGGAATACTGATGTCCCCTTCGGGCCGGGCCATAACGTCCCCACTCGTCAAAATAGAAATTTGGAACCTTGGACGTAATGTAATATTTTTAATACCCAATTCTAATAATTAATGCATTTCACAACAAATCTGATTCCCAATTCTTCTATAGTAGTACACTAAACCTGAATAGGGTTGGGCTACTTCAGTTTTCCTCAATATTTCAGAATATGCTAAAACTAACAGATGTATTCAAATAGTCGTAATTATGACTTTTTGGTGAAGATTGCTTAGTCACCAGACGACTACACATGATATGCAATTTTTTATGTAATAAGTCGACATCAATGATATTATAACTTATTAATCAAATCTAGGACTTTTACCAATTGACTATTTATAATTATTAAGAGCGCTCACCCCTTGGCAAAATTCTAGCCTACATTTGTGTGCAAAAATATTCGTTTTTTGATGATTTCTCTGAACGAAAATCTTTTTTTGAAAAAGTAAAACCATTAAAGAGAAATCATCAAAAAACAAATATGCAAATTTGGGGCATCGGTACAGTTTTCTCAAAGCACATGAAACTTTCACAGACAATTTTATTTTTTATTCAAAGCTGACATATTTTTACTCGAAAATGTGGTCGTACATTTTTCAAAAAGGGCTCTCGTAAAAAGATATCAGCGATCAAAAATTTCGAAACGCAGAAATGTAGGCTACGATTTCAGCGTACGCTCGGAACCTCTTAATTGTTCACGACGACAAACGAAGATGCTGCAGCATTGGCAAATGTATTCTAATTCTTACTTAAAGTTTATGTTCAGACTAATGAAGTAAAAGATTTTGTTCAGGTTTGTAAATTCAACCGGTAAAATGTTTGAATGAAATTTACCTGTAAACATTACATTTATAGATAAATTGCATGCAAACACCACCGGAAAAAACTTTATATGAAATGTACCGGTAAACGTTACATTTACAGATAAGTCGCATACAAATCTAACCGCTAAAAACGTTGTATGAAATTACCGGCAAATGTTACATTTTCAGACAAATACGTTACATTTACCAATATCGGAAAAAAATCTGTATGAAACTTGCCGGTAAATTTCACTCCAATTTTTCACCGGTTGGATTCACATATATCTTGAAAATATATAGTTCATGGGAAGTAACTGAGTCGACAAGTGCAGTTGTAGTGGTATGCTAGCCGGTTTCATTATGGCTTCATTTCTCTGATGATAAAAATTCAGAAAAATAAGCCTTAAGTTTTCGCAAAATTAAGCTTCGCCTTTGACGACAGGCCATTGGTTCAATAAAAGAAATTTTTTCAACAATTTTGGTCAAGTTAAAGCAATACAACGTTTTGTCAACATCAAAGAAGGACTAAAAAAATTCGTTAGAAAGTTTAAAGGAAATTGTTTCCGGTTTTTATGCAGTACTCACACACAAATTTCGTTTAATTCGGAATCAAAATGAAACGGTGCTAATCGAAAAGAAGGCATTATCCGGCAGACTTTTTAGGGACAGATTCGAAGTAAGATTTGAGTATTCAAAGAAATGTACAACTCATGCAATCAAAGTTTTTTTTTTTTTTGAAGGTAATAGTCTCACATTTACCTTTTAAAAAGCAAAATTGCAAAATTTTTATCAAAATACAAATCACAGCTCACAACTAAAATACACCATAAACATAAAACATATTCGATTTCATAATGTCACACTCGACAAAGCCAACATTATGAATGTGTATAGTAATATGGCTCTCATGCCAGATTGTATTTTATATTTGCACACAATACGACGATATATAAAAAAAGCGACAACAGTTGAATGCATAATCGAAACATCAACAGCAGAGTTATATTTATCGAGAAAGACCCCATTTTGTATATGTAACCATCGTTAAAAAAAAATATTATTAAAATACAATGCAGGTCCCTCTGATACACAGCCCGTGTAGTTATAGTAAGTCTCAGATAACCAAACGGTGTTGTTGCTTTTTTTTACCATGTTTCACTAACTTCAATCTTCATTCTGACTAGCAAGTATATCGCGAAAAATGGAAATTCTCATCTTAAACCATTTATACAAATTCAACGTGGTGTATGTGCTGCTGTAAGACTAGTCTTCATTGTAATGTAACCATTGTACCATTAATGTATATATCCAAAGTATGGCGAAATATATATCCATACATTGTGCTCACTCAATGCTTTTCGTATCCATGTTATTACTTATCGCTATGGAAACCTGCACAAATGCTCTAGGGAGACATGAACTGCGAAAATGCAATGTCTCATATTGATTCTGGGTATAACAAAAATGTAGTCGAGAGTTCGTTTCATTTATATACAAATGGAAGAGTTTGCGCAGTTTGCACAATGATTGTTTAGTGTGCATTAAAGTTGGACTTTAAATTTTATTTTGTAATACACTCAGCAGCACCAATACCATTATCTGGGGAATACACACACACATATCCAGGCAAACACACAGAACCATTCAGACACAAACTGTTTTACGAGCGAATGTAAGAAATTTTTATTACCAACCTTCTTTATAACAAGTCTTCTTAAAAGCGAAAACCGGTTTACTGGGGACTGTATATGTTAGTAAATCATATAATACAAGTTCCTTTCGGGTTTAAATTTCATATTTTTTTAAAAAATTGAACATTAGGAATGTATACGGTGGATGACTAACTTTATGTTTTGGCATAACCAAGATTGTTAACGAAAAGAAAATTAAAAAAATCGAAATCAAACAAAAGAACAGAAGAAAATACTCAATGAAATAAAATACCTTTTTGTAAAAAAACGATAAGTTCTGCGTTCCATATTACAAATGAAAATTAACAAAATCAAAGTGCAACACAAAATTATTATAAACAAATAATGTCATTGATTCGCCGATGTTTATCCACATTTCATAGTTTCACATAAATATTGACAGATATACGATAGATTTTAGAACGATGCTTAACACGATATAAAGCTCGCAATTGCACAAATTTAGCAAGACCTTGTTCGTTTTTTTTTTTTGCTCTTTAAATCCAAAAATAAAAACACCACCACCGAAGAAACGTTTTCGCGTTCACAACCGATCTATAAAACTCGAAAGTAAATGGTAAACTAAACTCGCAGAGGGTCACAAGGCACACAGACTTCATATTATAACACCAATACAAATGTGAATTATTTGTATTTTGTACAACAAAAAATGTTGTGTGCAATACAAACAGCGCTCTGTTTTTTTTTTCGAAAGCGACAATGTGGAGGGGTTTATTGAAAAGCCAAAAATTTCTTCACCGCCATTGGAAGTCTCTTGTTTCGCATTCACTCGCACCAACAACAATCTGTTTATTCCCTCAATCGTTGTAGAAACCATCTGGCGCAGTCGCAGACCAATATATCTCATACATTCGAAATGAGCATTTTGTAAGCATGAAAGCAATGTATTCCTACCAATTTTCATTTTATAATTTCACATCTGCCGACCGTATAGGTAAACAATGTATATATCCATATAACAAATAACTACGCGTTGGTATACTGTCTCACCTGACACCATTTGCTGCCCCATCTGTCTGTACTCTTCACTCTCCCTCGATCAAAACGACATACAACTATATAATTACACATACAATGTATAATATTCGACTCGTTTATCAAGTCTACAGAGATATATGTTCCCGAAACGAAATCATTAAAGCGGCTGTGTACAAAAACCAGACATTAAATTGGAAATATATACACACCGATGTCGGTTCTTCACAACAGGCCAGCAAGAAGAGAAAAATTATGTTCAGAGTCTGGTTGAAAATGCCCCACAGTAAAAACCAGTCATGCGATCTGTAATGAATATAACACGAACGCTTGCAGACTCTTTTCTACCGCATAAATATTGGTTTATACCGATGTTGTAGCTCCTCCGTTCTAATTCATAGCTATAATAGCATGGTAGAAGAAATACTTTGGACAGAACACACAAAAAAACGTGAATTGTTGTTGGGATCCGTATAATGCAATGTTCGTTTTGTGCTGAATAAGCAAGAGACCTCTTTGAGAACTCATAATTCATTCAATTTAAACGGAACGACGACGGTTGTATTATATTTTCAAATTCAATAAAATGTCGACAAAAAATGTCGTCAACGAGAGAACAGCCATTTTACATTTAAAAATAAATTACTTTTCGGCGATTTATATCGATGAATCATTCATCATGTTGGTTTTTTCGTTGAAAATGAAAGAATTTGCAGATCTGTCTGATGGTACAACAGCATACCATCGGAATAATATTTTGAATAATTTAAGGAATTTTTTAATCCTTTTTTGAAGTAACCTGTCGATTGTTGAAGGAAATTTTATATCAAACGATGTGAATCATTGCTGCTTGTAAAGAGTAAAAAAAGTAGTAAGAATATGATACACGCGGACGTTTCAATGAAACTTTGCTCTGGCTTTTCGATTATTTGCACCAGAAGTATTCCATCCATGTATCAGGGCCTATTATTAACAATTTTATATACTGAAAATTCACCGACAAAAATTTTGATTAAATTCGGTTATTTTCAATACATGTGCCTCTAATGTCTCAATATTTCAAAATAATAGCTTTGTTCCAACCTGAATGGATATCTATCTAGCAATAGAGCCATCGGTCCAGGACACGTTGGTTTTCCAGGTTCGAAGTACGAACCTCTGATTTCTAATGCTGACATATTTGATGTATACATAACTGAGGAGTGTTGTATCAAACACAGTTAAGTCCAATATTCTCTTCACGCTTCTAACATCAATACTTTAATTACATCTGTCTTACTCTCCCTCTCATTATTCTGATGTTGCCCAATTTTTTGTGTATCATAAATTCATTGTTCAAAATCAGTCATACCAATATGACTCGACCTGAAGTTCAGATCAGTTCAGGTAATTTTATTTCATATTTTTGGCAGATTGACTTTTCAAAATTTGCCCAAACGACCCGACAAATTCAAGATAAGTTTGACCTGATCTGAACTGACCTCACATGACCTGACCTGACACAATCAAGCTTGGTGCCATTGCACACGACCAGAAGGATATGAACGTTGGACCTTTGGTAGCACAAAGTGTTACCGACAGAACCACCGTTTGATCCTCCAAGTTATATAATGGATGTAAGTCAAATTCAAGAATTAAAATTCAAATTCAAACCCGACAAATTCAAGAAAAGTTTGGCAAATTTATAAAATCCATTTTCCTAAAAAATAGTCGTCTATTCATCTGATCCCTAACTTCAGATTTCGGGTCTATTCAGGAGATGGATTACGACGTCAGTTCACTTTTCTCTATTCAATCAACACTCTACTGATAGAGAACGATTCACTCTTTCACTGAGAGATGTCGCTGCAACAAAACCATTGTCAACAGGAAATTAAATAATTTTTTACTCGACGGGGATTTTAGTCAAACAAAATGCCATCGCTGGACTCTGAAACAGCAATTATTTTTTAAATCGGTCCTATATCGGATTGGCGATAAGAGTCTTAAAAAAGGATGTGATGAAACGGGCAGCAAACGTTTTTTCAAGCCCTTATCCCCAAGTTGATATGGGGTCGATTGAAAAACTAATTACTGTTCCGGAGCCCTAACATCATGACGCCGTAATCCCTCTCCAGATCAGGTCATTGATGGAGTCGAATTCAGGTCAAAACGGGTATCAGGTGAATCAGTCCATGTTCAGATAAAATTTGACTTGTTCCGAGCATTAGCAAAATCTTATTACTAAATCATAAGGAATTGAGATGAGAAGAGGGATGGGTTCTTTTCTGAAGATGTCTCCTGCCTTAACGTTTATGTTAGATTTAATTCTACCTAGACAAACTTTACAATAATAACAGGTAACAAATCACCGAATATTTTTGAAATTTCAACCTACCATCCTTAAAAATATTTCTCGCACTCCAAGCTTAGGAATACCAAAAGTTAATGTGTTCTTGTGTCACGTTTATTACTATATATTGTTATTGTTCACCCCGCCACAATGCTTTTGTTTAAGTCTCAATGCATCTTCTGTCAGTAGGAGTATTACACAAATATTTACATTGGAATAGTTGGAATTTGAATGTCTCAGATTAATGAGATATTGATATCACATTCACGAACAAACTGTAAATAAACAAACTGTTTATGCAATGAACCTAGGTCTTCTAAACCTAAACCTAAATTCAAACTAGAATTGATTTGGTATTAGTTCCAACTAAAGGTTACAAATCATTTTTCAGTGGAAGCCTTTTCAGGTTCAGGTTCCCAGGTTCGGAAGGAGAACCTTCACTTCGAAGTAATTTTAAGAAAGTGAGTAATATTTTCGTGAAATTTTAAGTTCCTGACTAGCTTTTGCTTGGGTATGAGGACAGGTGTAAACCCTTAACGGTTAGTGTCGTTTCGATTGATGATGATGAGGTAAATTAAATATTTTCTTCTTGCTTTAACTCTCAGACCATACTATCAACTATCTCAGATCTTCATTCATTTTAAATAAATTTGAATTAAATATTTTATGTGAAAACAAGGAAAACCGGTAAGTCTCCATAGGTCTAAGAGTCTAAGAATCATAATGTCTCCAAGCTTTCTCCAAGACTTCTTTTTCTTAACATGCAAACAAAAAGAATAGAAGAAAAATGCAAAACGAAGGATGTAATTCTAAGCTGTTGATCGAAATAGCTACATTACGACATTGTGAGACATTTAAGAGGCAGTCCAAAAGAATGGTATCTTTGAAAGATAACAAAAGCGATTATATATAAACTGTACCTCACTAACACATCAAAAAAAAGTAGCGAGAAACAAACTCTCGAAGGGATATGCGCAATTCTATTGTGCACACAATAAAATTGAATTCCTTATTTCAATCTTTTACTGCTATAAGAGAACAGTATAGAGTATATCGGGTATATCATAAAAGGGGTCGGTGTGACATCAGTGTTTGTTTGCTCGGAGGGAGTTTCTGTATATAAACACGCATAACGTTTATATATAATAATGCGAACAATTGTTACAAATGATTGGTTAGCAATAAAAGTTGAACACCATTTTAGTTTGCGACCGAATTTTCAACAAAAATTAAATTTTGTTTTACTGATGAGAAACCTTTTAGAACAGCTTTTTACGTCTGTTATTGACAATGACGCCAAAAATAAGCGATGATGGGCTGTGTCTAGTATTATCTTATATAGGAAAACGTGAATTTAAATTAATGAAGTAAAAGATTTGATGTCAAGCACTATAATGGTTACTTGAAACAAAAGGAGTAACATTAAACGCTTGCCGAATTTTACAGGTTAAACAATTGCAAAATCCGAGTCCCCAGAGAGATTGAACTCGATTTTAAAATTCTCAGAAACTTTTGAGCTATATCAAAAATATTGTGATATGATTGTTTCATTCCTACAGTAATTACGTAACTCAATGGAATGTGATAAGGAAATTCAATAAATATTAAAAAAAAGAAATGTTAATCAAATGGATAGACAATGGTTAATGAATCATACCGACAAAATTACTTGTTACGTGTTTCAGTAAAGAAAGAAATTACAATCAGTTCGGTTGAAAAGATCTAAAATATTCACGGAAGTAAATGACGCAATCGAATGCGGATTTACCATAAAAAGAATTTATTTATTTGAAGAACTGGTTTACCTTTGTGATATATACAACAGGTAAGAGTTGCTGATGATATAGTAATCTAGGGAACATAAATGCATTTCTATTTGTCAAATGCACCTATTACGAATGACCAATGAACGCTTTCAGTTATCTAATTCTCCAGGGTCTTTATTATAATTCAAATCGAAGCTGCGTGCAATCAAAAAAATGCCGAACAATTCCCTATACCTACATTCTATTCACTCATTTAATACGCTTATCCACTCTATGTTTGGCTTGGCTTCATTCTTATTCAAATATAGGTAAACGAAAAAGCTTAATCCCTCCATTCATTTTTTTTTTTTTGAATTTCATTTAAATCCCCACCACATCAACGAAGACGCTGATGATGCGCATGTCACAAGAGTAGGGATGTTTGGTTTCTGGGCGTGTACCGTCAACTCAGTGATATGCATTCGCTTTTGTGGTGGGAGACGGACGCAATGAAAGAACACAATTCTTACCTGGAACAGAGAGAACATTTTTGTCTCGTTCCATCTGCAATCAACGAATTAATTATTCAAACCATTCAAACAATATATTGGAGTGAATGGAACTCATGTATACAATGTGTGTGTTATGTCATGTTTTCGTCGGTTTATAACAAGGGGTTCCCAAAATATAATTACGATGTTGTAAAGTTGCTGCCATTTTATAATTTTTAAGTGAAAGGTTAAAATGGCGTGAATGACATTTATAACTAATGTTTGTAACAAAATGAAACTTTCAAGTAGAGAAAAATGCCAAAATAGCATGATAAATTGAATTAGCTTATTACAGTTGAAGGTTGCTAATGATCTCGCTTGATCATTTTGACAGACGATCATTTCAATTTAACCGTCGGCAAAATAGACCTTTTCAATGTGACATGGAAAGATTCTGGTTTAAGTTGCATTTTTCATCAGTTTTAACCTGTTACAGACGACAAGCATATGACCAGCATTATTTTCAGATCTATTACTTCCATCGATAAAAGTGTTTTTAATCTGTTGATTTCAAATCTAATACTTCAATTTTTTTAACATGCATTTTACTGTATAAAGGACCATATTACCCAGAGCTTGTCATTATTTTTGTCATTGTTATCGATAACAGATGATATGTGACAGTGCTAAGTGCAAAAAACATGACGAAACTTTTAATTTAAATAATCGAGAATGTCCTCGTGCGGTTGTCAGATCTGGAGGTATCATTTTTTTCCAATGGGGACATGTTGAAAGTCAGACATTATTTTCTCTGTAAGCTCACGATCAACTCAGGGATCCTACTAAATGTTTGTCTTTTTGGGATGTAACTGAAACGATCATTATTTATAAACGGGCTATGCACGAAACTGAGTGTTAGTGTCTACGACCTCGAGTGTCAGTTACACATCTAATGCTTAAAAAGCATAAAATTGAAGTTTGTAGAAATTAGGATCTTATATGGTCAAAATTTCCATTATGTCATATGAAAATGAAACATTCTCAAGTATGTTAAATGGAAAAATTGTACGATGTGTTTCGAGCCTCGACTTCTCCTCAGATTTATAATTCCACAAAATCTTGTGATAAAATATTTTAATAAGAAACCTGTTGCATAAATAACTATTTGCTCAAAGCCATTAATGATATTCAGCGGACCTACAATTTGACATAGAGGGTTTCAAATAAGTAGAAAAATAATTGATAATTATCGCTGCAGGTGTAGCTGTCAAATATTTAAAATAATTATTTTCCCTTACAAATTTTTGTCAACTGGCTTAAGCGCGTAAGTGCGTGAAATTTACGCCGTTTAGCCTTCCGCCTACGACCACACAATGTAAACTCCTCCCACTTTCTTTTGTTGTAAAGCTAACGGAGACGTAGACGAACTGCAAGCTGTAATCGCACTTACGTCGTTTAGCTCTTCGTTTACTTTTTAACAATGAAAAGTAGGAGGAGCTTAGCCTTCGCCGTTTAGCTCTCCGTTTAGTTGACAGTCCGTTCAAATAATAGAAAAGAGGCGGGGTTTAATTGTTTAATCAAACTGTCACATCATTGTCAACGTCACTTGATATGTCAAATAAGTTGTCTGCTGAAAATTCAAAATTTAAAGTGTCAAACCGCTATGCTAAGAAATATTTGGAAGCTAATGCTATCTTAATTCTTTCGTAAAGACAGGAGTCATGCTTTGTTAAGGTGAATAAAGACGCACAACACATGCAATCTTACACGCATACATCTTTGAAATTTGGATGATATTTTGACGTTGATAGAATGAGTGTTCGTGCTAGTAGCAGTGCTATGGTCAAACTCAAACTCATTTATTCATCTACTAATTCTCTCAAAATTCAAATTTTGAAGCGTATACTTACTATACCTACTTACTTACGGCGTGAATATACTTCAAAGTTCGAAAAATGTATTATTATTGTTTTTGAGGCTAACCGCGTTAAATTTACAACCTCTTTGACATTTAAAAAATAAGATATCTCGTTACATTACCACCCACCATGCCCCACCTAAATTAAACCATCAGTGATATTTATTTAACTTCAGACTCTGAAGTTCAGATGACCATTAACCAGTCATTTTAGCGATAATTTAGAATTTGTTAATTCATTTCTTTGACATCAGAAATATTTCAATCGAAAAAAGTGGTAAGACGACTAGCCTATTGCATTTTAAGATATCTTCTTCGAATCGCACACACATTTACACACAAAACAATTGCAGATAGTACAGCGCGTCTCCTATACATGTGTGGCTGTGAAATGTATATGTGGTAGAGACGATATGAAAATGCAATGGTATTTCAAGTGGGTCGTCACCAGTGTATGGGTGAAAGCGTGTTTATTTTCATTTTGATAGACAAGCCAGTTCTCGGGTCAGTGTGCTATTAAAATCAGCTGTTTGGATGTCGATTGATGTCTGCTTGAATATATGGTATATTCACATGATATACGATACGATTCTTTGAAATGCATGGTTTTGAATGTAAATCAAATATCAAAAGCGATTATTTATAAATGTTATGAAAACAAATTGTACTTTTGTGTGAGTGTCGAGAGTCGAGTGAGAATTTTCTTTCGTGAATAGTATACGCTACGTATAAGTATATACAAAGAAAATGCTTTCCGTTTTAACAGGCACAACATACAGTTTTGTGAATAGTTATTTCGAAGTGTTTGCTGTTTGATGTTTGTACACGTCTAATAATAAAATGTATGACAGCGTCAATTATATTCGGACATTTTTAGCTTGCGAGGAAAAGTATCAGCTGCAATCGAAGTATTGTTGTGATAGTTGCATAGGTTTCAGAAAACGAACGATTTTTTTCAAGAATTTTGTTTTCGTATACAGTCAAGTATACAACTTAGGCTAGAATTATTTTTGCAATCTTATTAAGGTTATCAAGAACTCCACAAAGACCAAATAACTACATTTTGCTAAAGAAATCCAAATTTAAGATAAATAAAGGGACCAAGCCTCAATTCCTTACAAGTCACACTCATTCCTAATTCAATTAAAAATCAAACATCTAGCAATGTCTGCCATACGAAGTCATTGTAAGATTAAAGAAAAACTTATATTAGAGTATTCTCAGTAAATATTTAACCACAACAGCAACAAACCACGATATTCCATGACTTCACACAAACGACTTGCATTCAAAACTACTGGCCATATTCGAACAGAAGACCTTGCAATGTTGCCAAGTAAATCGTAATAGTGATGATGGTATATGTATACGACAAATGAAAAAAAGTATAGACGTGGAACATGAACACATAGTATATGTTTGAAACTAAAATGCGCACGAGCGAAATAGCTACAAAGACAGTGTAAAATATTGACATTGAACACAGATAAGAGATTAACGAAAAGAAGAAACATTTTCTAAAACTGGAATCAAGTATAAAATGCAAAGAGAATATTGCTGATAACCACCGATTAGGTGTTGGACTCAACGTGTGTGAATTGAAAAGTAAAAAAAAATATTTTGACAGAACAATTAGTCAGTGATTGAATAGGTTTCTGTTTTTAATTTCGATTTTAAAAATAAAAACAAACATAGAAGTGAACGTTTTGTCATTATACGGCTAAGTTTAAAGTGTTGACTACGCAAACGTTTCGTCAATTAGGTGGTTTAAGTAAAGCTGAGGTTAGTAAAAAATAATAATTTTTAAATGTAAATTTAATTACCAGACTGTACTGTTATCATTAGCTTGAAACATTCATTAATGATACCTACCTGAAACAAGTTATTTGTCATGGATTGAGTCGATTGTTGCTAAATAAACCGAGAAAATGAATTCAGTATTCATCTACGTTTCACTATATGTTGCCTTTGTCAAATCACCTAGAAAAATAGTATACCTCTTATCGCATGACCTTGAAACAATCGAAAAATGTTAAATTGCATTGTGCACTGTCCTGACTCTATTTGTTCTACTCCTATTCTTTCGCCTTAGTACTTTGAGCAAAATTACTTTGGATTATCACATGAACATGAGTTAGACAACTATATTTTAACGTCGTTCGAGCGAGTAGGATAGGTAGGATAGAAATAGAAATGTTATAAGAATGACACGTCAAACGGAAAAATTTTTCCTGAAGAAATTAGAAACGTTACTTAGTCCTAAAAAAAAGGTTTTTGAAATGTATTGCAGTGTGGACGCAGGCTCCTTATTAACGTGGGACAATGATATTTATTGAGACGAAACGAATTTATCATTGGACATCTTGCATTTCGTTTGAGACAAATGAAAATTTTCCTCCAACCGCTAAAGTAAACGCAAGCAACAAAATACACACATTGCGCTAAATAACTACGGCCTGTCTCTTTATTTAGCTCGAAGCGAAGCCAAAATGATAACAGCTTATCATTTCAAAAATGTTTGTTATCTCATTTTATACCTTCAAGCATTCTCTTTACAATGTCTCCTTAACAATACAAATATGTGGTTTATCGTAACGCCAACCGATCACTGTAAATCATTCATGAAAGTATTATACATTATAGTTGATTAAATATTTCAACAGCGTATTCTGCGATAAAAAATGCAATTCAGCAATCAACATGAACGATCTTTATAAATAAGATGAGTGTACGTAATCAATGTTCATCTGTTTACAACGGCCATCATATTTATAAATCTCTATCTTATGTTCACATAACGCAGAAAAAACTTAGTACAAAAGAGATGCAAGATTTTGAGAGAGTACACTTATGAAATTCTCTCAAAATCGTGCATCTCTTTTGCACTAGTTTATTATGTGTTGCAGGAAAATGTATGTTAAAACAAAGTAAGTACAATAATTTGCACCACCAATTATTATCAATGCTTATTAATTCTCATTTCTCTCATTTCTTAAAAAATAAATAACCCGAAAGCATGTTCGCCCCAAGGACACGGTTTGAAACCGCCATATTGTCACATTACCCGATACGAAAAGGATTTCTTCTATGACTTCACCTACTCCAGATTTATAGGAAGAGTAAGGAAGTGTATATCTCAGCCGTCACAAATCATAGAAAATCCAAACTGGCGTCAGATTAAAAAAATCGTCAACATACGTGCAGTGTGTATGAAATGGCTGGCAAACAGCTTCATTTCTGCCTTACTTCGGATATGTATAATGCAACGTCTGACAAGTATATCGTACATGTTCGACGTACAAACATACCGAGTGACAAGAATAGTCACGAGTAGTATGTATGATTATACGTCAGATATGCTAATGAAAAGTAAAATTTTCGATGTTTTTATTGAGTAAAACGTTGTATGCAACTCGGTGATATTTGATTTTTCAGGCACACGATGTGTATTGTCACACTCGATCTACGGCTTCGAGTGACAATCTACACATCTAGTGCCTAAAAAGGAATTATACATCACTCGGTTGCATAAACAACTATTTTTACTCACTTCGTTTCACAATACGCTCCAATCGGTCATATCACACTAGATCATATGGCATATCTCTTTACAATGTTGTTTTACCAAATACCACAAAAGTATTCAGTTCCTCTCTTTGTAGCTGATGTTTTTTATACTCTAAAATTAACATCAATCGCACAAATGTTTCCGTGTAAGTCGAATATACACGTAGACAGTACAGTGACATGTGTAAATGTTTTTTTTAAAGAAATAATTGCTGTAAGTTGCAGTGTACGCACGGTACACATTTTTTTTAAACAATTTCAGATAGCGTTCATATTGTGGTTTCATTCAATCGTTCATAAGTTGTCATTGATAAAGGACGTACGATTTTTCCCGATTTTCCATTGTCTCTTACTACTATGTCTGAGTCTTTCCTAAACCTTACAACATTATCGTCACCTATCCCTAATAAGTTAATTGTAAAACTTTTATTGTACGCACCCCCTATTTTCCTACATGGCATTTATGAATGACGCCCGTCATAGTGTGATCCTTAAAACCCATTTTTATTCATTTGTAGTCTGATTGAAAAAAGTTATCATTTCTGTGTCCACAGCTGAAATTCATAATTTTATCAAACCAACACGAATAGAACAGAAAACGTTCCTTTCAGCTCAACTCGATATAAAAGCGAATAAGGCAAATATCTCTGATTGTTACTTGTCGTCTCTTATCGAATTTTGAACCGTCGGCAAACAATACTTTCATACAGTGTTAGAGGTTCAGGATATGGGCAGGCGTGTAGAAGAGAAATTTTTTTTGTAGAATTAGAAAATGTGATAAAATATTTAGATTAATTCCAATAAATTAGACGTATCTTCCGTCAGATCGAAATCTCTAGATGGAAATAGCACATTATAAACATTAATTCTCGATAAGGGATTACGGTTTCAGGTATAAAAACCAAAGCGAATCGACGATTATATTGACTCTCGGTTTTATTTACTTACGCAACTCAAGAGAATGGTCTCGAGAAAATAAAATATTTTTTGTCTGCCATTGTACGTTACACAATATACGTTCTGATGATTTTATGAACTTAACGAAACAAAATAGAAATTTAAAATAGACCAAAAACGGTTCATGGTTATTTATTGTGAGCATGGCCAGGGACATGGGACGCTGAAAAAAAATATATTCAAACTATAAATCGGAGTTTTTTTACTTACGACCATAAATCGACAAAGAAAAAAAAACTCGAACGAGTCCAATGAAGATTAATAGACTCTCTGTAGGAGCCTTTTTATAATTTTTATTGCTTTCTTTATGTTTTAATGGCCAGAGCTAAATTAGAGGCAATAACTTTTTTTAAGTTGGCAAATCACAAAATGGAAGTCAGTTTCAGAGAGATTTTTTTTTATACTAAGCACGTGTACCGTACATGAGCTTCGTCAAAGATATTGAGTTGGTGCATCAATCTAAAACCCTTATCAAAGCTATATCCTCCAAATGGTTTTCCGCATATATTTTAAGACAAATATTGACTTTTGTAGTTATGTTCCGCTGTGGATAACGAGGCTCATTTTAGGTATGAATTCCTTTTGGGGTTTTTATCTGAGTACGATGATAATAAACAAAAATAAATATGTTCGAAGACCGGAAACTTCTTCGTACAGGCGAGGAAATATAAGAAGTCACAATTACAATCTATTTGTCCTATCGCATGTTGATTGAATAACTTCAATTGGATTGTATTCGTTAAAAATGTGACTTGTTTATTTTCTCGCACTGTGCTTAGTACGTGGTAGATTCTGTTCACAAGTATTCCCTTAGTACTTTGAATGTTAGAGTGAAGCATTGCCAGTGCCGCATCTAGGATATTCCGCGACCTGGACCATTCAACTCTCTAGTACCTCTTTTACTTTACAAATTTTTTTGTGGTAAAAATTGTCTTTTTTAATTGCCCTTGATCTTATTCCAGCGCCCAATTTTTCCAGCGCACTGGACCATGATCGTCGTCACTTGTTAGATCTTCTTTTCTGATGTAAGGGACATGATTAAAACATTTTCATTTTCCGTGAATTCAAAAAATTCCGGCGAAAAGGCAAAGAAATGATAAGTTGGTACGTCTGCGGCGAGATAGAAGGAACATAACGTATGAATGGCAGTTGGCTCCTATGGCAGAGAATGTGAGAGAATTTGTATGCAATTCTCTCACATTCTCTCCCATAGGAGCCAATTGTCATTCACATGTACTTTCTATCACGCCACAGGCGTACCAACTTATCATTTCTCTGCAAAAAAGATGATCTCCACACTTTTTGTGAATTTAACTGGAAGCTGTAGAATTTAACATTTTTCTTTCGATTCACTCAAAAATATAGTGAATTTCTGAACATAAATGTGTCATTCAAGACTTAAGTTGGCCGGACATAAATGATAGCCGGAATATTGATCTGGTAACATGAATAAGTTATTATCTTCGTAAACACAATGTGAAAATTGAAAGTAAGGGGCCATTCACAGAGTACGTACACGGGAAATGAGACCCTCTTCTTCCACATCGCAAATTAAAATGTTTGTGGACATTTTTTTTAAACGTATGAAGGAAGAGCACGCATTCTTCTGACTCCCTTCCCCCCAACGAATTAACCCTAATGACAGGACGAACAATATTAGATAAGAGATTAGAAAAGTTGCTCGTAGATGAGTACATACTTGATGGGTAGGTCCGGAAATCATTGCTCAAGTCACTTCCTACCTGTCATATGTGAAAAACGTCTAGACAATTTGCCGGTAAAAATTGAAGACTTCTTTTAAGTTGATTCAATTTGCGCTTGGATCGCTATTCTGCCGTAATTTGCATAAGTGAATTAGTGAACATTTTAACTTTTTAATTTGTTAAATTTTCCCTTAAGTCCCAAATGCAAATTACGGCAGTATTCTCATTTATCTAATACAGGAGGAATTAAAAAATCTCAAGAATTTTGGGTCCTTTGTCCTCTATTACTCACTTCATCTTATTGCAAATGATTAGCCAAAAAAAAAAATTGAACTTCTGCTAGCTGTAGGTAATGTAATGATCTGTATTTCGGTACCGAAAACTTTTCATGTACGCCGGGGTTGAAATCATCCAAATTCACTGCCATATTCGGTGCTAACTACTAAAGTCTAAAATCCATATACCGCCTTCAACCAGTTACCTCACATTTTGTGTCTGCTCGCTAGTGTGTATATAGACAAAATTATACCATTATAATACACGTCTTGCAACCTTTTTCTGCTATTCCCTCATTCTACATTCATTCATATTTTATTTCTGAAAAGAAATTTTACTTCGCATTTAAAGGGGATGTTTATGTCTGGCTTATTAAAGTAGATGGGTCTATACGTCTGTGATGGTTGCTTTAACACTTCAAGATTAAAGAGGAACTAACCTTCCAAAATACTTTTTCTGTTAAACTAAGTTTTTTTTCGCTTATGATGTTCTCAGACAAAATGTAGTTTTGGTAGCTTATTTATTTGCACGTATAACAGCTTGATCAGAAAGAAAGTGTGCGGCGAAAATAAGAATAAAGGAAAATGCACGAGATATATTTTTCGAAGCTCACAGTCACGTCCGCTCTTTTCAACTAAGCCAATTACAATAATTTACAAATCTAACAATTCGTACTTATACATCCAACAAGAAGACGACCCTTCATGCTTGGACTAGAAAGCGTTCATCCGTATCTATAAGATTTTGTTTCAGTTCACAAAACAGACACATTCTTCTTTGGGATGCGAAGGCGTTTTTTATTTTTTTATTAAGTTCATACGACATTGCTTTAGAGAATAGTTATTTGTTTACCAAGTGGGCAAAATAGGTTCCAAGAAGTGCGAAATTTTCGATCAGAGCGTAGCGAAGGTTGTAATCCACTCGGTTTGAAGTTTCTATTTTTCCCTAGGACGTTTTTTATTTGAGTATTTTTGCGAAAATTCGTTTTTTGTACACGAAAAGCAAATCCTGGAACAATTCAATAAAAAACCGGAATTGACAGTTCATGTGACAAAATGTGTCGTTTCCTCAATGCATTTGAGTGAAGAAATAGTTATTTATGCCACTGAGTGATAAATGTTTTTTTGGCACACTATATGTATTGTCACACTCAGCCTACGGCTATCTACTCATCTTGTACCTAAAGAAGCATTAGTCACTCGGTGACATAAATAACTATTTCTCAACTCAGTGACGAAAATTAAAAAAAAATCATTTATCACCAAGTTGCATACAACGTTTATCTTAAAAAAGCCAAAACGAAAGTTTTACTTTTCGTCACTGAGTTGAGAAATAGTTATTTATACAACTCGATGATAAATGATTTTTTAGGCACTAGATGTGTTGAGGCCGTAGGCCGAGTGTGACAATACACATCGAGTGCCTAAAAAAGCATTTATCATCGAGTTGTATACAACGTTTTTCGCAATAAAGGCAACGGAAAGTCCTTCGTTTCGTCACTTGTTGCGAAAAACAGAATTTTCGCAGCGCGCACGTGCAAATTTTGCAGATGTGGTCTTACATAGCAAAATAATTATAGTTCTGACGTGATATCCCATATATGTGATATGAGCTCGTGGACAACGAGACATAGTGTCCAGTGGCTTTATCCAGCTGGTCTAACACAATACTACAGTTCGCAGTTTAAACAGACCACAAATCAAAGCGAACTAAGATTATACAAAATAATACCTTTCCAGCCGTCTGTATTTCTAAATTGAGTGTGAGGTTTATACACAGTTCAGTTATTATAACGAGCGGCTTGGTAGTCTAAGAAGACCGTCTATTCACCAGAGTTATAAGACCGCCGAACAGATGTCACATTTCTTTTGCGAAATTTTATAAAAAGATTTTTTTAGGAATATGGCACAGGGAGAGAATTATATTTACCGGTAATTTCAATACAATTCGTACGTTCATATGCGACATCGATGCTATACGTACAAAAGTGTTGTATTGTTGTTCTCATGGAATGAGTAGATAGAATTGTATTTGTGAGGTCTTCCACCTATCTGATAGTACAGTGAAATGAAGCACACGTTTACAAACATCTGTGTCCTATTAGGAAAAAATGACGGCGGATTCAATGCCTGAACTGGCCATAGTTGGTTACCAGGCCCAAAATTTAATTTTTAATTTTTGTGTGAAGGTCTACAATCAAGTTAGGCCCTGGCGAATCAGTGATCCGAGTTGTTTTGTATAAAGGCCGACTATTCTCAACTTCATTGTTGGCTTTTTCAGATCGTAACTCAATTATCTTAAAAATTACTCCACTTTAAGAATTCAAATATCTATAAAAGTATGAGCGGACATTTATTCCGATACCACCACAAACGACACAATAATTATTTAGGGATTCTAAGTAAAGTTTTAATTTGAATTCACTTCGACACCATCGCATGCATTTAGACATCACAAGGAACGTTTGTGAAATGCTAAGAAATATCGTTAAGTAATCGCATCTTATGCCGGTCTAACCTAAATCAGTTGTTTGTGGCTCTGGACCCTGGAAATAAAATTATCTGAAAATAAACAGATTTTCATTGTGATCCAAGGACTCGGTAAATTACACTCGAGTTCTGAATTTGCAACGGCTGTTTTTTTTTTGCAGCTATTGTTCATGCTATTGTTAACGAAAGTAGTGTGTATTTGTCGGCTAATGAAATTTACCGAGTGTGAGTGATGATAACGCGATAGACTCGTCACTGATTGTATCGCTTTGCTCTTAATCTCTAGTCATGTAATAGTTGTTTAAATCACCAGAGGTGAAAAACGAATTCAATTGGTTTTGGTAGGAGTCATCCCACTATTTCACTATTTTCATCAGTTCGACACGCTCAATGCGAATAATCAAACTTCAAAAACCGCTAATCTTCTGTTGTCGACGTCAATGAGTCTAGCAGCGCACTTCAAGCATGAGTGGTACTCTAAATAGAGTACTGAAACTGGACATTGTATCGAACAAATTTTGACACTGTAAAACAATTCAGACAATTTTTTCATACAAAATAGTACTATATTTGACAGCTGTCATTAATAGCACTTTTGCTGGAAGTGCGTTGTCTCTAACTAAGGTTCTTTTATTATATCATAACAAATAGTAAAGCGAGTAAAACTGAAGAAGTACAAGATGTGGTATCACACACGTCAATACTTCAATCAAACGAAGTAACAGAAATTTTAGCGGTACGCTTGCCAATTTCAAAAGATTTGAACACAACATTTGCACACTTTCAAGTTGTTGATTGAATATTAAATTCCGGTCCGTTTATTCCATAAATAATTGACCTTTTCAGGCTCTGATATTTAATTTTAATTAACTCAACAAAATCGACATTTCACTTCTAATTTCGGTTGTCGTTTATATAAAATTTCGAACGGAAAATGGAAAGAAACCAAACGAAACCACTGAAAGGCTTCACGGGCTTCACACTGAAAGTTTGTTCTGGCGTTGTACAAACAAATTAATTTTGTATGAGGTTTTATTCTCGGTTCTATTCAAAAACGAAATGTTCAATCTCAAGAAGCACATCAAAGCAAATACAATACATTAATAACGTCGAAAATACCACATAGATAGACGATTATACGAAGTAACGTTGAGCGCATGAGCCCAATTTTTTTTTCTTTTTTTTTCTGTCTTCATGTTCGCTAAGTTCGTGTTTACCAAACAACAATACGAAGAAAAAAAATATCCAAAGGTCTGTCTTCTTCACCCCACCGTACGGTGGATTTATATCGTCTCACTTTGACTTATTCATACCAATATAATGAATTCAGATTGTTCAGAATGTAGTAACGGACTCCCCTCAAAACGTTGGAATAGAATCGTCGAGAAAAGGGCCACTGGCACGATAATTGATGACATAGCTTTACGTGTGCGTTTTATTCAACGTATACTTTTAGGAATTTTAATTTAATTCATCTGAACTACAATCGAATGGCTCATTTCGCTGCAATTTAATGCCACAAAATTTTAATTTCTTTTCAAATTTAACGCAAAATTTAACACATTGGTAAGGTTGATTCAAATGATTCAGAGATATTTCGAATAAGACTCTCTACAGAATATACTCAAAACATTCGTATAAAAAAAAATGTTGACAAAGCAAGAACAGAAGAAGAAACGGATTTCACTTTACTAAATAATGAACTAAAGAGAAGATTTTATTGAAGCTTACCTAAGCAACTGTCCGCAAATTTATCCAATATGACGGCTCCATCACAACAATTTTAATTTTATTTTGAATTCCACACACAATTACAGCACCCTTGCACAGTATTGTTCACCCCAATTATATTAAACAAAACAAAAATGCCGCAAACGTAACTTACAACCATACACACTAGTTCGATAATATATATCGTTCGCGGGAACCGACGGGTAACTATCTTCAAAGGTTCGTTGATGTGATGCTTTTCAAACCGTTTTCGTGACGTTTCACAATTCAAGCATTTGCACAATTGGTTCCATTCACTGTCCAATCCAATTGTATCAGAAACCTCGCCCATTTTAGGAGAAATTTTATCACGCTATTGCGCATGTGGCATTTAGGCGTGATTCTTTTTTTTTCTTTGTTACGTTTGCTTTTGAAAATGATGCGCAATACGAGCCATAAACTTTTATTACTTTTTTACATTCAGAAATGTCTGTGTTGCGTAAGATCAATTTTTAATTGTGTACATTGAAATGAGACAGTTGTATGCGATAGGAATGGGTGCGATGGGTTACGATTGTATACGGCTTGTCCGATTGTAAATATTATACATACAACTTGATGGGTAATATAATTAGGCAGTAAAAAAGAAATATTGCTGTCACATGAAGAAGAAAAAAATTAAAATAAATGGCGAATGTTTTACTTCATTTTTTTTTTCAGATAGAGAACATGGGTGGTGATTGTTTTCAAAATTTTGTTAGCTTCGATAGATAAGGTTCGCTGTTCACACTAATAATTTTCGGCAAAATTCGTCGTATTTTCATAGATACTAATTAACGCCTGCGAAATCATTCGCCTTCATTAGAGGGAGCCTCACAGTCGTCTGTTTTCCAGCCGTTTTGCCTCCGTTTTCCAGAATTTCTTTAGTTGGAATTAAACTAATGAAAAAGTGACGTCAAATCTATAAAGTTTAACATTTACCAACGCAGTCGAGAAAATAGTTATTTTATCCCCTCTACCAATACTGCAGAAACCTTTGTTGTGAAAAACGTTGTGTGTCAGGAAAAAAGTTGGAAATTGCATTTTCTTGGTTGACATGCAATTTTCAACTTTTCTTCCCTAGTTAAACAATAGTTATTTTCATGTGTCGGGGTCGAAAATGAGGGAGTTTTGAGATTTTTCTCTGGTTTTTGACCCCTTACATGAAATTTTTTTTGAGTATCTGTTTTGGACGATTGATTTTAGGCACTTTCGCTCCGCTCGTAAGGAAAACTTGGGTCTAGTGCTGAAAAAATCAACATTACAATACTTGTAACACAAAATACTATTATGCAACCGAGTGATAAATGCTTTTTTAGGCACTAGATGTGTAGATTGTCACTCGAGGCCGTAGTATACAACGTTTTTTGCAATAAAGGCAACAGAAAGTCCTACTTTTTGTCACTTGTTGCGAAAAATACTATTTATCTTTGCAGTTCTATATTTCTTTTGAAAATGTTGCAACAAATTGACCATCTGAAAACAAATAAAATGTATTTTCTCGATTCGGTAGAGTTTCTCTTGTTTAATCTAAGAATGTGTTGTTTCAAGGATAAAAAACAGTTATTAACGCCACGCTCAGATGAATAACTATGTGTTCACCTCGAGGATAAATAGAAAATTTCCATTCTTATTGGAATTTCCTATTTTCTCCCCTTGGCAAATTTGTCTTTAAATGAGCAAATACGAAAAGTCCAAGAGTCGTAAGTGCGCTGAAAATTGAAAATGAAAATTGGCAGGAACAAAATAAACGCAGAGTTGAATAGATCATTGTCAATGTCGTTTGAGACGTCAAATAAGCTGTCATCTTGACAATATTTAAAAAAATTGTATGAAGCTGTCATCGTTTGAAGTTGGCTTTGTGAAATTGACAACTCATTTGACACTATTTGAGAGAAGAAACCGCTATTTGAAACTGATCTATTAGTTGAGTTTACAATATACTATTAGAGTACGTTGAAATTTATTTTTCTAAATTTAAATCATATATAGCATTTACAACGCAAATTAGCATAGTTACCGACTGATAAAGGAATGTGTTCTGGCACAGCTCTGCTACTAGCGTAGCAATTAGGCATGGGCGATAATGCTAATGATTATCGATAATCGATAATTATCGACTTTTTTTATCGAAAATTATCAAAAAAATATCTATAATCGATAATTATTGATATTTTGATAATATCAAGATATCGATAATTCAATATATCGATATTTTGGTCCGAAAATCCGATATTTATCGATATATTCCGATATATTATCATGAATTTTCAGATAAATATCAAAATATCGATATTTTAATAATTATCGAATTTCGATATCTTGATAATTATCGATAATTGAGTTACAAACATTTTTTTTTATCGATGGACCTAATTATAAGACAAATACAGTATGTCATCAAAAAATTTTGTATTTCGATTCGAATTTTCGTGTTTTCAGTGACTTTCAAAATGATTTATAAAAAAAGTTTTAACTTTATTTGGCATATGATACGAGACAAAGTGTCTTATAATTAGGTTCTCCATCGATAAAAAATAAAAAATAAATTGTTTGTAACTCAATTATTAAATTATCGATAACGATATGATTAATCGATTATCGATAATTTCTTTCGATTGATATTATCGATAATTTTGACCGTCTCCCATCCCTACTTAGCAGTGCTGTGGTTATGGCAAAAAAAATCACTTTCGCAGTATTTGATGCGTGAAATGTTATCTTACCTATTCACGTAAACGTTTTTGTTTCGCGTGAAAAGTTTAAAGCTTCAAAATATTCTTTGGATAAAGTTTATTCTCAATTTAGTAATCCAGAGCAAAGCGGGCGTTACTCCACTTGTATTGAATAAACCACAAATTGCTCATTAAGTCGAGCTTAGCCGTCGGCTATCTCAATCTCCACGGATTTTACTAAGAGGTGTTCAAATATCGTCAATTATTTCAGTACTCAAAAACATTACCATATCAACCACAATTCCGCTTCCAATTCAAAACAGAACGGGTCAATGTCTATCTAACTCAGCGTTTAATCCATCGGACCATGTCGGGACCAAAAATTTTACGTAATTCTGTTCGTAATCTCCTCTCTAGATATAATTGGATTGGATTGGATTGGATGGGAAGGGGGTCAGGTTAGCCCAGCACCTAAGCCTCTAGTGGGCCTGTTGTGCTATTGCACAAGTCACTTGATCATATGAATTGTGATTTTTCATCATATCTCTCCGGACTCAGATAGTTCACAAATCGACCGTGTAAACGTCCCATACGTTGTGAATTCTCTAAGCCACAACCACCACTAATGACTCATGCATTTTCCCAATGAGCGACTAGTCGATCATAGATGGCGCTTACCCTACAGTCTGTTGTATATTGTGAATTGTGTCATTGACATTATGTTAATTTGGCGTGATTGTTGCGAAGAAATCGAATATTGGATTTCTTTGAAATTTGCGACTTTGTTACGGTCGTACAGCCATTAGATAACTAATAGCGAGTGCTTAATCACCAAGTGATTAGAATAAAACCAGGCAAGCTTTTTTGCACCGGGAGTCGAACCCGGGACCTCTTGGGTATGAGTCCTATGCTCTACCGATTGAGCTACCTGGACTACAGATATAATTACTCGAAGATTTCTCTTATTCCGTCGAAACGACCCAATCGTGAAATTAGCATCTCTCTGTATTTTGCTTATACTTCTCTCATTTCTCGTTATGGAGAAATGAGAAAAGTTGTAGACGGTACTTTGAAATGTGCATAACTGTAAACTAAAAATCATTTTAGACCCAAAAGCCTTAAAAATCGAAAAAAAAACTCAGAAAATCGTTGGATTTTAATTTTGGAAATCCTTTTTCATTGAAATTTAGAACCGTCACTTGCCAATGACACAAAATTTGGACTAAAATTAAGAAAATCAGGAAAATCCCAGGTAGATATAGTGTGGAGATGGCGCTGGTATCGATCTTCCGTGCAACCGCACATCTGATTCGGTTATATATGACGTTACGCCCACACCATATCTACCTTCCGAAAATGACCCAATAGTCGATACTGGGCCCAATCCAACATTTCCCTTCTTTTATTAAAATCTTTTACTTAGATTGTTTCAACCTATTTTTTGTTGGATAAGACTTAGACAAATTATATAATTCCCGATTTTCCATCAGAAGATGAACTTATTTTTGTAAACTTTCAAAACTCGTCCAATTGAAAATATACTGCTGTCTGGGGAAGGAATCAGTGGAAACAACTGATGATGGCTAGACAACGCTAGCCTCGGACCGCCACTGACTCCCTAGGTTCAAACAGTGTCTTTGCTTCATTAAAATTCACTTCACGTGATCCTTTTGGGTAAGGGACGAGCATCTGCTCTGTTAAATGTTCTGTTTCAGTCATTTACCCTATGCGTGAAAGTGGTTTGTAGTTTAATAGCCTCGCGCTGTGGGTGAGTTCTGGTGTTGCATTTAGTCCGTTGCAAAAGCGTAACGTTAAAAAACCGGTCGCTGCCACTTCCATATAGGAATAATTCGTCTAAGGGATACGACGACATTAGCCGAATAGATTGTTTTTGTTGTTGTTGTTTCTTATTACCACTGATTTTCGTAGCTTCGGTTAGTACTAGATTCGGTCCATCAGAGATATTATTTCCTATAATAAATATATGTTGCTCCTATTGATGTCTCCACTGTACATATACATTTATAATAAGCAATTAAATCACTTCAAAAGAATTGCGCATAACACGCTAATAAATATTTTCCACCAATAAAATTATGTATGTCCAATATAGCGGCTAATTGCATATGTATTTGTGATTTGAATGAATGCGCTTTACCGCGCATGACAACAATTTTGATATTTTTGTCTCTTATCATTTAATATGATTATGATTGAAGATGAAGGTGGACTTAGACTCGTATTATATCATGTTGAATTAATGGTTTCGTTTATTTTTTTTATCATTCTAATTTAATATTGCACAGACTAGCCTTTTGCAAATGGCAAACGTATCACACTAATAGGTAGAGATAAATGAAAGAACAACCGATTTCTTAGATCTTATGTTATCATAGCAGTTAGGATTTTTCTTTGGAAAATTGTTTTCCTCCAGTTTTCGAAAATTTTAGTACATAATAATCAAATCATTCAACTTAGGCATTACTTTTTAAAAAGATGTTCCTTAGTGCAAATAGGAAAAATCCTTTTTTGTAAAAAAGGCGAACTGTTGCTTTTCAAGCTCTTTGCTAGTAGGAAATTGTTACTTTGTTAAGTGTCCATTCCACTCAACAAAAAGTACTCCGTGAGAGAGCCGAGAGAGAGAGAGCTGTCAAATAAACAAAGGAAAAATTGAAAAAAATCAATTTTGTCTCTCACACGGAGTACTTTTTAGGTAAGAGGAAACTAAGTATTAATTTGAGTAAAGTATCTATCATTGTTTGATACAAAATCTAGTACTTCAATATTTTTACCATACTATAAATGAGAAGAACACGTCGTTGTCGACAGCAGATGATTATAACACTGTTAACTGTTCTGTAAGGCTTCCTTAGACTATATTGTTGCTTGTTTGACAAAAACAGATAATTCTAGTTTTCGGAGTATCCTTTGTCCCCAGTGACTATATTTGTGAAAACATTTCTAATGCAATGTCTCAATTATAAAGTCTAACGATACTTTTCTCCAATATGAGATTGAAACAAAAATATAGAAAATCCAAATAAGCCACTCAGTACTTATACTTTGTACATGCATACCCAAACCAGTTAGTGATTAAATATTGCACACTGTTGACAAATGATCTTAAAATGTAAAGAACAAAGACTGTTCTGTTCAAAATTTTACGCTAGTTCTCATTTAAAATTTACGTTAAATTTAGATGTTGTCTTCACTGAGAGTAAGGAATATCGTGTGGAAGCAAGCGTCTTTGATTAAGCGTTCCTATAATGCATCCGCTCAGTTACCAGACTTAACAAAGGTAAATCATTGAGGAAATGAATTTGATCTCTGTTTTATTGCTAAATGATTCATCATAAAAACAGGATCGATACCAAGTAAAAAGAGGAGACTATTCACAAGTAACGGATGCGGATGTAGGATTTTTCCAGTCAATTCTAGAAAATTCACGTGTTTTACTGGATGAAAGCGACACGCAGAGCTATAACATTGATTTCATGAAAAGTGTTCGAGGTAAACTAATGCCTTTTCCAGCATCAAATACACAACGAAGAAGTAAAAATATTCCAGGTTTTAGTCGAGTCGTTCTAAAGCCGAAAACAACTGAGGAGGTGTCGGGAATTCTGCGTTACTGTAACGATAGAAAATTAGCCGTTTGTCCACAAGGGGGAAATACAGGTTTGGTCGGTGGATCTGTTCCAGTATTCGATGAAATAGTTGTTTCGACTCAATTAATGAATCGAATTGATAATATCGATGAACTCTCAGGTAGCTACTTACGATAAAAAGCCGTTTAACCGGACCAAAATTAACCAAATGAATTTAGGAACTCTTGAGTGTCAATCAGGATGTATTTTAGAGCAACTGGAACAAGCTGTCTCCGAAAAAGGACTTTGTAAGTTCCGCAAATCGTTTTTAATATTAATCGAAAACTTGAGCATCAAAATATTCACTCAAATCCAGGTATGCCACTGGATCTTGGTGCGAAAGGTTCGTGTCACATTGGAGGAAATGTTTCCACAAATGCTGGAGGTATTAGACTTCTACGCTATGGTAATTTACATGGCTCTGTCCTCGGTGTCGAAGCGGTCAAAGCCGACGGTACAGTGTTAGATTTGATGTCGAATTTCAAGAAGGACAATACTGGCTACCATCTTAAACACATGTTCATTGGCTCGGAAGGCACATTAGGATTTCTAACCAAGGTATCGATATTCTGTCCAACAGCATCCAGAGCAATTAATGTTGCATTCCTCGGTAATTGAGCAGTAAATTGGCTGAGTTAGACCAAATTTTATAGATTTTTTGTTTTCCTTAATTTGCTTAGGTTTGGAGAGTTACGATGCTGTTTTGAAAACATTTCTTGCAGCGAAAAGAGATTTGGGTGAAATTCTGTCATCATGCGAGATGATAGATCAGGAAGCTCTGGATTGCAGTCTGAATGCCTTTAATCTAAGGTAGGTTTTTCACTAATAATTTTAATTGAATTAGGTTAAGGCGGTTAACGTTTAGCCCATCTATAACTGATATATATTTAACAAGAATATCTAAATCTATATCACTTGTGATATAATTAATATTCTTTTCTCTGCCTGGAAGATGTCTTCTTAATTACCGTTTAAACAGACAAATCTTTGCCATGAGGCATCTAATTATTATCGACTGCAACGAAGTGGTGTATAATATCCATGATTGTCAAAGGTTCTTCATCTACTAAACTCACACGACTTTGATAAGCCCTTTTTTTACGAATTAACCTAATTCAAATTCTCCTAACCAGATAGTTGATTTTCCAATTTGTTTAATAATTCCCTTGACTGAAAGTCATGGGTCTTACGGATGATAAACACCCTAAAATGTTTGTCACACAATGATCACTACTATGATTGAAAATGCATGAATGTATGACCAAAAACCTTAAATACAGAAAATGTTTGTCACACTTTGATGATTCGTTGATAACACGATAACTTGAGTAATTTTCAACGGATTTTCAAAAACTTTTTTTTAATCGACGGGGAATTAAATTCCTCAGGTTAAGTTCGAAGATGGGCTATTACGGTCGGGTGTTCTTAGAGATATTCCCAAAAGAATTTTTGTCTCGTCCCTTGATTCCACGATAACTCGAGTAGTTTTCGACGGATTTCCAAAAACTTTTTTTTATTTGACGGGGAATTAAATTCCTCAGGTTAAGTTCGAAGATGGGTTATAACGGACGGGTGATCTTAGAGATATTCTCAAGAGAATTTTTGTCTGGTCGCTTGATTCCACGATAACTCGAGTAGTTTTCGACGAATTTCCAAAAACTTTTTTTTTAATCGACGGGGAATTAAATTGCTGAGACTAAGTTTGGAGATGGGTCGTAACGGGCTGGTGATCTTAGAGATATTCCCAAAAGAATTTTTGTCTCGTTCCTTAATAACACGATAACTTGACGTAATCCTCAACGGATTTCCAAAAACTTTTTTTTAATCGACAGGGAATAAAATTACGAAGGCTACGTTCGAAGATGGGTCGTAACGGGCTGGTGATCTTAGAGATATTCCCAAAAGAATTTTTGTCTCGTTCCTAGATAACACGATAGCTTGACGTAATCCTCAACGGATTTCAAAAACTTTTTTTATTCGACGGGGAATTCCATTCCCGATGATAAGTTCAAAGTTGGGCTATGACGGTCGGGGGATCTCAGAAATATTCCTAAAAGAATTTTTGTATCGTCCCGTGATATTATCGTGTTATTAGTTGAGTAATTCTTAATGGTCCACAAAAGACAATTATCCCACTAAGAAAGACATTTTTGGGTTAACCTCGTTAATGGAATATACTGGAGTAATATTCTAGGATTCATTCCAAAATTTTGTGTGTGTAATATCTTTATATCGATGATAAGGAAAAAATTAAAGTTTGGACGAGTGTGAACTTTGCGGCCAGAGCGAAGCGAGGGCCGTAATCACACGAGTTTCATTTTTATTCAATATGTAAGCAAGAAATTCGCCTCTTTCCAGGGTCTGTATCTCGTGCTGCCTTTTTTATGGTATCTTTTCATCAGAATCCTTTTTTCAAAACACACGACCGCAATAACGACCACGAATGTATCAGCTTTCAACAGAAAGTAGATTTGGTTGTAGTCACTTGACCAGTTCTGAAAAAAGTGACCAGTGTACCGAAATTTTCATAAACTGCTCAGTTTTCTCAGGGTTGGTCAAACTGCTACAACCAAATCTATTTTATGTTGAAAGCTAACACATTCGTGGTCGTTATTGCGGTCGTACATACTTGAAAAATGATAATTTTGGTGGAAATATATCACCAAAAGACAGTATTTTAAAATCACCCAAATGTATACTTTTCAGCAAATCATCGATGCCTCTTAAGTACTGAAAATACGTATGAGCCAGTATATGATCAAGTGCTGGAATTTCTCATATACGTGTTTTGTATCGAAAGTAGGGTGGGCATACCCTGCTATACTTTTATATACTTTTAGAGTGATTTTTTTTTGCTCGGATTACAAAAATCTTCTTGAGAAAAGTAGTCAGTCAGTCAAGGGATCTGACCCATCCAAAAGATGGGGCCTAGTATTATAATCCGACCAGTAAGTTATGTAGTTTACGTGTATGATATTTCCGATATAGTTTAGTAAAAGCGTTGTCAGATTCCTCGCTTCGCTCGTATCAGCAAACTCACATCTATTGCGCAAAACAACACCATTTGCAAGTTAGTACAAAATAGCTATTAATTTAATGCAGACAGGCATACAGTCGACGTCAACGAAATTTAGACGTGAATTTGCTACAGTTGTTTTCAGCTGGCCCGCTCTGGTGAAACTCTGAAGACGCATGAGTAGTTTTGTATAAGTGTACCATCTGAAAAACAGTTGTAGCAAATTCATGCCTAAATTTCACTAACGTCATAACCCGAGCACTAGCCCGAGCACTAATTTTTCCAATGTCAAAAAGTAAAATTTTCAAACATGCTTGTACGACTAAATGTGTTGTGTGTTCTTATTCACACCAAAATATCATGACTACTGTCTTTACAAAGAAATGCAAGACCAATTTCTTGTGTTCATGCTTGGAGCAGAGCTATGCCAACATTATTTATTGAATCTGTTATTTCTTATAATCGCTAAACCGAACTGGCGTGCATACGTTATTTTGCACCAGCTGGTCCCATTTGGAATTGTATGTGACCAGCTGGTGCAGCGATTGTATGACCGAACTATTTGATTTTCGACAAAATAAAACCTTCATTTTACTATGAAAGACTGCAATTATAGCAACAGTTTATAACTGATTTTCGTCGTCGTTGGTTGTCGACTACGTAGTCTATACAGTACCATCGTAGAAAGTCCTAATTGGTGCTGAGTAAAGGTGCTCAATAGATCATCTTAAAGATAAGGTACTTTCAGACATAACCTCACTTAAGTTTCGTTAAATGTTTCGTTCGTTCATTTGTATGAGATTTTTTTTTTGATGTACATAGATGGCATTTCAAACGGCCTTAAAGATGATCTATAGCATAGTTTTCTTCTAAGGTGAAATGAAATGTCAAACCGTCATCCATAGAGCCATAACCTCAACACTATTAACAATGCAATTGTCAAAATAACAGAGAAAAATAAGTTGTGGTTATGGTTCTATGGATGACATCGGTTCGTGTTTGGTTCATTTTGTTCGGCTTCGAAGAAACCTATAGTAATAGAAGAGTTGGTAGTGTCAAAATAATACTCTGTCAGTTGTATTTTAACATGTCAATTATTCTATAGGAGAATGATGTTTAGAAACTAAGAAGAAATTTAATAGAGTTTTCCCATATTTTAGAACATTCTGTCATAGAATTACTGCTGTCACTGCGCTTATTTTCATGTGAACCAACTTCACATTTGTTCTGTAGTGACCAAGGTAAATATAGTGAGGAGGTAATGCCATTCAGACGCCTAGGACATAAGTTTGATGCCAATGACATCTTTTTTTTTAAATGGTTGCCTACGATTTACTTGTATTTCACAAAAATATTTTCGCTATCTCACAGCAGATGGCCCGACTTTCTATTCCATTTTTTGCTTTCAACGAAGGGATGAGATTCGGTTATATATGGCATTACCTCCTCACTATATTTACCTTTGTAACACACTTGTCCCATACTGGATTTGCCGCAAGAATAATGCTTTTTCCAACTTCAAGCAAAAGTGATGGTCGACAGCTGCCATATAGAGTATTATTTTGTATGAAATGGTCTTTCACGTATTTTGCAGTTAAATTACACACTGTCAACCTATTTAGAGTAACACTCAGGCTCGAAGTGCGTTGAATTTTCAAATGAATTAGTTGTTGACGACGTGCCAAAAGAGTAAAATTTTAGAATTTCTTGGATCGTTTTGGATTTTATGTGACGGCTGAGGTATATACCAGGAATATCTTTGTTTTTCCCCTGTAATCATTTTTCAATTCAGGCGTTGGGGATAGTGTAAAACTATAGCACTAGTTTCACTAGTTTATAGCACTAGTATTTTCACGTACTGATATGATCGCAGACTCTCCGTCTACAATGGGCAGCATAGTGTGTTAAAAAAGCAAATATCCATTTGGAACCAAAGAAATTTATTATGAAAACGAAAAATATTCATCAGAGTCTCAAAATATAAAAAAATAAAACAGATTAACGCAAACATAATGTAAATGCAGATAAACATAATTCAAGTGCAAGTGTACGAAGCTAGACAGCGATCTTCTCCCAGGCTCCATAATTTCCTTTCTTCAACGCCAGATAAAATTGCTCTTTCACTTTCTGAAAGTTAGCAATTCCGTCATTGGACCGATACGGTAGCTTTTGATTTATGCTGTTAAACATACGCATAAAGGAAAGCTTCGATATCTTCGATGTGTGTCCGCGATTTGTTAAACCGGTCAACAAATCAAGAACTTCTGGCCCGTTTTCATCGTCGGATACATCGCTCCAACAAATGCCATACTTCATTGACTCACGTGCAGGAGAGTTTTCGGTTTCAATTAGTGATGTGGATTCGAAGTATGGCTTGTTCAAGCGATAATCGGAAGGTAGAACGGGCAAAATGTCTGTTAAGCGTCCACCTATTGCTCGATACAAGTGAACGGGACTGTAACGGCTGCCCAGGACAATAGATTCCAAATAAATTGGTTTGATGAATTTAGCCAACTGGGAACCTTGTAGTCCGAGTACATTCCATCGCGCAATTTTGTCGGAGCATGAAAGGGAGGTGATGCGGAAAATCTGCAAATAGAATAATTGATTGATTGACCAACAACAGTGCAAATAAAAGCTTGTTTCATCAATGAAATTTACATTTTCCGATATTGGTTCTGTCCCTCCAATTTTTTTGATTCTCAACGATCCCATTTTCGCCCTAAGGTGAAAGTTTCGTCAATTATAGTCTGAGTATTGCACGGACTTATTCACTGACTTACTCATTTTTAACTTGCATCAGGCCTCTCAAACTGAACACGCGAGCATCACCGCAGGGTATTGCATTGCAATACAAATGAAACTTCACCCCGTCTTTCAGTCGAATATCTTTGCCTTGCCATTCAAATACAGACGATTTTTCTGGAATTAAGTTGATATGGAAATGTGAGAACAGCGAAAGGAATGTTCCGATAGGTAAACGAACTCTTGCGCATTTCATTTAGTTGATGACAAAGGAATCGCTTGAAACTTCGCCGAGCCACCACCTCTGCATGCATGTCATGCAGAATGGTACCACCTCCGTCACGGTTCACGTTTTCGAAGCACTTGGTTCCAGTACCAATGGCAACCACTTTAGCACTTGGCGGCGACAGTGCATGTGTAGTCATTACGATTCCAGCTAGTACTTTGTGTTCCTTGTAACGAAGATCGCGCACCATAATGTCATCGAATTTGGTCTTTACCATTCTGTAACAAACGTCGATGTTTAAAACGGTGGTAATAGAAAAACAACAACAACTGACCGTTCAATCTGATCAGCGAATTCTTGATTCAATCGAAACGGCAACAAATGGTCAGGCCAACGAATATACTCTCGTCTGAAATCACACAGCTCCTTGAGAACTTTCTCGGCCACATGCTCTCTAGCATCATCGATTGAATTGCCCATATTGTAGTAGGTGGTTCCACGGATCTGTGTGTGGTATTCAAATCCATCGCTTTTCTTTTTCCATCCTTCAGCAGTAATTTCAGGATCGAATAAACTCTCCAAAACCTTTCGGTTTGGATCGGCATACTGACTCGGATGTTTAATCGCATACTGGATAGGCGTATCATTCAATCGTGGCTTCTTCGCTGCATTATGGTCATCGGAATTGGATTCACGAGCTCGCTTTTTACGATGATCGTCAGAAAATGAATTTGTCTTTCGAACGAAAATATTGTCATCTTCTCGGCTGGTATGATTACTACCTGATGACAGTCTCTTTGCATACGAATGATCGTCATGAGAAGGGGATCGGGCTCGCTTTCTATGATTCTTTTTAAGAGCAAGAGCTTCCAGTTCAGCATTCGCCGACAAGTTGAGAACCTCCTTTCGGTAACGAGTATATTCTTCCAGCGGTGTATATAAACCAGCAAGGCTGTCTCGTTCGTCATGACTTTGATTTTCACCTTTTTTAGTGAATGGATTGCGAACGATCCATCGATTTTTGGGAATTGATGTCGTCCCCACCTGGGAAGTTCGGATTAATTTCGATGGAATTTTCCGAATTAGATTCATTTTAACTTAAGGGACGGGATGCTGAACTGAAAAGTTACATTAAAAGGAAACGAATTCAAGTTCGAATGATATTTCCAGGCTTTCGGTTCAGTGAATGAGAAACTTAACCACAATTTATCGCTCCACTTACCTGCCCTATTTCTTCTCTTTTTTTGTGATTTAGATTATTCAGATACGAAATATGAACGTAAATGGTACGAAAAGGGACTTTGAATTTTTACATAAACGAAAAACTCACAGAAAACAAAATTTGTAGAAAAATATATTTACGTGAGGTAACATAATACCTCTTACGACAATGTTAGTCCTCAAAATGATTTTTTTTCTCCTATTGTTTGGTTTGACGGTCAACCAGATGTAGTAAAGCACAGTAAAAGCTTGGAAATAATTCAATAAAGGTACAAAAAGAGCGCCAAATCATGAATCCTAATTGTAGATATGTTGGAATTTTGCCAGACCCACGTTCACAACAGCGAAAATAACAGCAAGTAATGTGCTACCATTCGCGAAGCCTTGTTTATTTCCTTTAGAATAATATGTTTATCAGCGATGAATTAGTTATTTATGCAATAGGAGGACATGGCACGCAGTAGTAGTTTTTGTCAAAATATGTCAAAATGTTATAGATCACGCTCTACTTTCCATCGTTCCGTTCAGTGTAAACGGCGTATTTTGTATGGAGAAAAATGGTTTTTTGCTAATACAAAATATAAATCCACATATTACTCGGACCAGCTGCCAACTTTAATTAGAACATTTAATTTCATTCCAAAATAAGTTACTTCCTGATTATGTTAAATCCTGTGTATTGAGCAACTCGTATAAAATTCCCTTTCTCCGAACAAAAGTTGCCATTTATCCTGAATTTACGTCGCCCTCTAGTGTAACGTCTTGTGAACTAAATCCATGTCCTATTGGCAATCTGCCTTCTGACATACGACAACAAGAAAATTATCTATCACCGAGTTTCATTCAACCAAAGCACCTAGCATAGGAATACATTATTTCGGGTGTCAAAATACTACTCTATACTTATATTAATACCATTTATAGCACTAACGTTGACTTAAACTTTGTATGAAGAAGTTACTTATATATTTCAAGTTTTACGTCAACTTATAATTACAGTGAAAATCGTAGTCACCCTATCAATCACAATATCATTATGGTCTATAGGAATTAGATAGAGTCATGGCAGAGTAAAAATAAACCAGGCAAGAGCAGTTCATTTTTAGAACGTCAAATGATGGACCTAACACACTGTATGAAAATAAACTCAAATGAACCACGGTGGGGTTGAACAAAACTTAAATAGAGTCGAGACACCACCTCTGATTTTTTTTCTTGTTCTGGTTGAGGGACTCGAGTACTATAAGAAACTGTATTCAGTTTCCGGATCTGTCCAGCAGTTTTGGAGAACCGGCAAACGTGGCCGTGCGGGACCCACGAGTCAATTTAAATACAGATTGTTATAGCAACGGATAGAGGGACTAATTGTAAGTTAATTCGTGTCAAAATTGCTTCTCTTAACAACCTGGCCACGGAGCAACTGCCAGCTAAAGTCGAAATTTGGAAATTTCGCCATTTTTGAATGGTGATACAATTGCTAAATGTTTCTCATATGCAGAATGAGCACCAGCTGAATATCACCAGCTGGTGTACAAACAAAAACACTTTGTATTGTATACAATTCAAAGACAACCTACACACAGTGCATTTCTACGTTAACGTCATCTACGCGCACATAACACGTGTGAATGAAGTAAACACATTGTTAAGAATGTGTTTTGATTGTTTATCATACGATAAGTGTGTGTTAGCAGATCCAGCTGGTGATATTCAGCTGATGCTCATTCTGCATATGAAAAATATTTACAGGATGTATGTCTTTTGGATTTTACAAAATGTGTCTCAATTGTACAATATTTGAAAAAATTTATTGTCACCATCCTCGGCGAAACTTCAACTCATCTGTAATACACAGGTAGACCCTTCTTGCAACAAAACAATAAGGCCTGATCAGGCTGCAGTCTCACTTGCCATACCAGCCTCACAACAAGTATCTGTTTACACATTTTGTTTGCAGCGAGGTCACTCTACGATGAAATTTTCAATTTATTATCCATCTTCAAGTGCCCGTTCCTTTAGGATGAGTGGTATTGATATCGATTATTCATAAATAAAGTTATTTGAAGCAATTCTGACATTAATTACGTGTATCAGGAGTCGGTTAAAGCTGATTTCGCTACATGTTAGAGGAAATTTACCCCAAAAATATGTGGAAATCAGCTTTAACCGACTCCTCTATCCGTTGCTATAACCATATGTGTTTAAATTGACTCGTGGGTCCCGCACGGCCACATGTGCCGGTTCTCCGAAACGGCTGGACAGATCCGAAAACTCAATACAGTTTCTTATAGTACTCGAGCCCCTCAACCAGAACATGAAAAAAAAATCAGAGGTGGTGTCGCGACTCTATTTAAGTTTTGTTCAACCCCACCGTGAACATTGACATGAATTGAGTTAATTTAATTCGCAAAATGTAAGGCTACTTGATAATTCAGGTTCCTAGTCAAATCAAGCGCTCCTTGCCGTCTAAAAGTAGTATTTAGACACGCCAAATATTCTATTTCTATTCTAGGTGCTTTGACAAAAAGTTGTTACATTTCGTTAATAGGAAAAATGATTTTCCTTGAGGTGTAGCGTGAATGTCGTTGCGCATTTTAGAAATTAAATTAGGAAGATAAATCTTAAAAATAAATGCAAAATAGCAGTGCTTACTAAGCACTGCTTAGTAACTTCTGACTTCTTCTTGCACCTCTCATTTTAAGAATTACCTCAAAAAAGAAATTCATCACATCATCACTTTCTCCTCGTTCCGTAAAAAAAAATTACTTCTCAACCAACGTGACCGTTGACCACTACATGGTGCCAATATGTTTAAATTTTAAGTACAACTAACGTCAATCGAATTTGTGCCTGAGTTTGCTTCAACTGTTTACCAGCGGGTCTACTCATACAATTACACTGCTTATGTCGTTTAACCATAGATCATTGCATATGTGAATGTGGTAGAGCAGTAGTGTGTTCGGATAAATGAACAACTTCTAGAAAAACTAAATCATGCTTAGAGACACAACTCTGGTTGACGTTAACTGTACGACTATCCTCGATGTTTCAAATAATCAGCACTTTTTCCTCCACAACCAGATCGCCTATATCCAAATATCCATTTTACATGCTGATTGAAACTTCCGGAAGTCGCATGGACCATGATGAAGAGAAGTTAAATAATTTTTTGCAACATGTGATGGAAAAACGACTAGTACTTGATGGAACGGTGACCAATGAGCCCGGGAAAATGAAGGTTAACCAAATGTTTAATGTCCAACACACCGCCGTTTCTACTTAGATCGCTTTTAAGTGTGCACTATGCAAAACTTTCAACTATCCTCTACCGTTCTTGTTATTTTCTATAAATGTTAGGTACATGCTCTACATTCTACATGTTACAATGTAGTAACAGTTACATGTTTCTATCCTTCGTTTCTATTTACACAAATCCACACTCAAATTATTGAAATCACAGAAACATTAGCATTATACTGCATTACGTATCTATCTAAGCTAACTTTTCCTGGCCATGCTTAAAATGGAATTTTAAAATCAGATTCAAAAGTGAGAAAGATGAAACTCCATAGTGAATATGCTCTATTAAAAGACGGAAACCTTGTCATGACTATGACATGTCGTCAATTAAAAACGGCATGTACCTTAGAATTATTGATGCGTCCCAGCTCTTAACAAATTAATATTTTCAAAGTGACACAAAAGACGTGCTATAGAAGCGACGGTGGAGTATGGCACACTTCACCTTTTCTCACGAAAATTTTCAAAATTGATCCACCAAACAAAACTTATCTAAAAGGCTATTTGGGAACCACGCGAAACCATCGGCAGCGCAATGTTTGAAGATTGTTACAGTTTCTCGTACGACATATCCGTGCCGTTAAAGAATTTCTACGATATGGTGGAAGCGACGAAAAAGCAAATCGGCTCACTTCCGGCAACAGTTTTTGGTTTTGGTCATATTGGGGATTCAAATTTGCATTTAATTGTCAAATGTAAAGAATATGATACAGAAATCCATCGTCGACTAGAGCCATTTGTATATGAATACACATCGAAACTTTGCGGCAGTATCAGTTCAGAGCATGGAATTGGCTTTTTAAAAACGAATTACTTGAAATATTCTAAGAAATCTGAATGTTTTGATGTGATGAAAGAGGTGAAACGCCTAATGGATCCCAATGGTATACTCAATCCTTACAAGGTTCTTCCTAAAAAATTTGTTTAATGTTAACTTCAAGTATGAAGAGTTGTTGAATTTTAATGTTTGCTGAGAGGAAATGATTTTTTTAATGTTTTAATGTTGTAAAATGATGAAATTAATTAAAAGCGCTCGAAATAAAGTTGGTCATCGTTAAGTAAGTGCGGGGTTCTTAATGTTTAAATGGGTACTTGGCAGAGAAATGATATCGGTTCTCGCAGAGTCGGAGCGTGACCTGCCGTTATCATTTCTCTGGTACGGGCTATCATTTCTCTCTAGGTGGACTGAACGTTTTCTAGCTTTCCTACTTAAGGCCAAACGTTGTATTGTAATGTAACTGTTACAACATCCACTCAATGGGTACACGAGGTCTAACCGGAGAGATTGCGTTTTTGACTTAAAAATTGGATTTCTCTTCGTCATGCAAATATTTACAAATTGGACTTGTCGTACTTGAATTTCAAGTGTCAGCTTCGGTACTTGAGAGTGCTATGTTCTGAGTCAAAAGCGCAATTTTTCCTCTTACAACCACTAGACACATTTGACAAAAGACTTCAGATTGATTTAAGAAATTTAAATTTATTCTCGCTGTGTAACTTATCTCAAAAAGGCTATTTGGGATCCGAGAGAATGCATCAGCGCTGCGATATGTAAAGATGGTTATTGTTTTCTCTACGACATATCCATTCCGCAAAAGTATTTCCACCACATGGTGCAAGCTACTAAGAAGCAACTTGGCTCCCTTCAGACTAAAGTCTACAGTTTCGGTCACATTGGCGACGCAAACTTGCATTTGAGTGTAAAATGCAGCGAATACGACGAGAATGTTCATCGCAAGCTGGAACCATTTGTTTATGAGTACACTGCGAACCTTCGTGGTAGCATCAGTGCAGAGCATGGAATCGGTTTTTTGAAAACGGATTACATGAAATTTTCGAAAAGTAACGAGTGTGTTCACTTGATGGGAGATATTAAAAATCGTATGGATCCCAATGGAATTTTAAATCCGTACAAAGTGCTTGGGTAAAATGTTAGTTCGCAATTTGGGAGATGTTATGGTAAATGGGACACAATGGTAGTTAACCATCACGAATTAATAAATTATTTGGATGAAAAACGTTTCTTTTTAATCAGATCTCTTAAGAGGCACCGGTACTTAGCAAAAATTGTAGCTTACATTCGTGTGCCTCATATTTCATTTTTGATGACATCTTTCCATCAGTATCCTTTTTTTAAAATGTACAACTGATCTTTTCAGCAAAGCACCGATGCCTCCTAAATCAAAATTTTACTGGCGTTACGTATCACCAATACCAAATCTTTTACTTCGTTTGATATAAGCATCTAATTTAACATTCGTTTTTCAAAGCGAAGGATAACCAACCAAAGTTCATCGCTGACTTTTGTCGTTACTCTCGTTAACAGCTGAAAAAGTCGTGTTGTTAATTAAGTTCGACTGACAACATTTTGTCTAACAACTAACAACGTTTTTCCAAACTAACAATTGCATTGTGGATCGTTCACATTTTATATGCTTCCTTACAAACGTTTTTAGAACTTTGATACTCACAAAATCATTGGCCTTCGGTTTTGTATAGATGCTACAATGTATTTATCTCAACAGCTAATCTGGACGCCTCGGGAATCGATCGGCCAAGCCATATTTAAAGATACTTACAGCTTTTCATACGATGTATCCCTCCCGTTAAAACATTTCTACGATTTGGTTGATGCAACTCGAAAACAATTGGATGAATTACCAGTAAAAGTTTTTGGCTTTGGTCATATCGGTGATTCAAATTTGCATTTAGTTGTGCGATGTAGTGAATTCGACCCGAAAGTGTATCAACGCCTGGAACCGTTCGTGTACGCATACACGTCAAAGCTTTGTGGTAGCATCAGTTCAGAGCATGGAATTGGATTTTTGAAAACGAATTACTTGAAATATTCTAAGAAATCTGAATGTTTTGATGTTATGAAAGAAGTGAAACGCCTAATGGATCCCAATGGTATATTGAATCCTTACAAAGTCCTTCCAGAGAGATTTTAGTATATTCCATGAATGTATTTAGGGATATACAATCAATGTACTTCAATCTGTTGACTGTTGACATCATCAGAAAGTAGGGAAAATTTTATTTCAATTCATTCTACAGTAAATTCATCAGAAATATATTTATGTGATCGAGCAAAAAGGTTTTTTAGTAAATAAATCTTCGGAGTCCAAAGTTTGGATTATCATCATACTGGTTCATTCTCTTTATCGATCGTTAAATTAAGTATTCCCGAAAAATGAGTCACACTTTCATGAAGTGTTCACTAAGTTTTCGATGGCTCGAGAACACACACTTAGTCAACAAATGTGGCAGAGGAAAGTAAACCAGGCATGAGCGCTTGATTTGACTAGGGACTTGAATTATCTAGTAGTATTTGTGTTTTGCGAATACAATTTTTCAATTTATGTCAGTGTTCATTTGAGTTCATTTTCATACAGAGTGTTAGGTCTCTTGTTTGACGTTACAAAAATGAACCGCTCATGCCTGGTTTATCTTACTCTGCTGTGGAGCGAGATACTCTTTTCCGCGCACTTTTCATTTTCAGATTAAAATGAACACCTTACTCATAACGGAATCGTTATAATATTCTAAATAGGTCACCAATCACTCCATTCCCATTCTACATGCTAGTGGAAACATCTGGTAGTAATGGAGCTCATGACGAGGAAAAACTAAATTATTTTTTGGAAACCAGTATGAACAATGGCCTTATACAAGATGGTACCGTGACGAACAATCCAACAAAAATAAAAGTAAGAAATTGTCCCTAGAGACGCTAAATAAAGAAGATGATTAACATTAAAATTTTCCAGGACATATGGGCGCTTCGCGAACAAATAGGTGCAGCAATTTTAAGAGATGGATACTGCTTCAAATACGACATTTCGTTGCCGTTGCCACAATTCTATGAAATTGTGGATATCATGAAAAAGAGACTGGGCAATCAAGCCAGACGGATATGCGGTTACGGTCATCTTGGCGATGCCAATTTACATCTAAACATATCCAGTTCTGAATACTCTGCCGATCTGCATAAACAAATTGAACCATTCGTATACGAACACACATCGACGTTGCGTGGAAGTATTAGTGCCGAACATGGTATTGGTTTTATGAAAACGAAATATCTGAAACTTTCAAAGAATCAACAAGCAATTGATTTGATGGGGGAGGTTAAGCGCATGATGGATCCGAACGGCATTTTGAATCCTTATAAGGTGCTTCCAAGATTGTAGTGATAAAATTAGATGTTTTAAGTTAAAACTTTTGTACAAAGAAGATAATTCTTAGTTTTGTAAATGATATTTTATGATGATTAAAAAGTGACCTGCAAAAATAAATTGCGTGACAGAACTTTTACCACTTTTACATTCAACATTTAATCTTACTGTTACTCATCTGCTGTTGACTACCACGATAGTCACAAGTTCGAGCTGTAGTTCCTATTTACCAAAATGTACTATAAAAACGTTGATCAGACACTAGGCGTAACGTAGAAATAACGTTACAGGCTTTAACATTTCAAATGTCTCACTGACATTTTTTTCAAAGAATGCCATTGTGAATTCGCAATGACACAATGAAATTCTGAGAAAAATTTGACAGTAAGACATTTGAAATGTCAAAGACTGTATAACAGTTTTATTGACTTTGTTATTTCTAAAAGTTAAAACAGAGACAAGAAGCCGAGGAAAAGAAAAGGAAGTTAGTTGCCTTGTCCCTTGTCAGACAAAATTTTCTTTGAGTAGTGTCGAACATTTCAGAAAAGGTAAGTAACTTCACATTCGCCTTACATTGAAGCTCACGAGAATCACCAAAAATTATCAAATTACACACACGGATTTTTAAAAACCGACACATTTTCTGTTTCTGTGTTTTACTTGAGTTTCTCATTTCTCCATATAAAATTACATGCAAAATTCACAAAAAACCACTAAACGACTAAATAGAAAATGTGTCGGTTTTCAAAATTCCGCGAGTGTAATCTAAAACTAATCTGAAGAATGCGTATAGCTCGAATTTTTAAAAATCGTTTTTCAACCCTTGTAATTTACATGATTCTGTGTTCCCTAGGGTCGAAAACACCTAGCGAAAACAAGAAAATTGGTTTAGGTTTCAAAAGCATGTAATAGTATTTTACATGACTAGGGATAAAAAGATGAAAAGTAGAGTTTTCGTGTTAATTTTGTTGATCCGAGGCGAAGCCGAGGTCAATAAACACACGAAAACGAGACTTTTCACTTTTATCCCGAGTTATGTAATGGATTTTACATGTTGAGGGCGTCGAAAGACGTGCTTCAAACATGAAAAGTATGGTTTTCGATGCATGTAGCATGTAAATTCCATGTGCATAACTACAATGAACGTCAACACAAGGTATGGTCGAATGTCAAACTTTGTATGTAGCGGAGGACATAGCGATTTCATATAAACAAACTAACCTCTTATGAGAGGTGAGTTTGTTTATAAGAAATCGCTATGTCCTCCGGTTTGTATGAACAGACCATACCTGATTTATACTTTCATTGCACAACTAGGGATAAAATGTAACGTCTCCTTTTCGTGTGTCTATTGACCTCGGCTTCGCTTCGAATCAACAAAATCCCTTTTATCCCTTGTTATGTAAATAACTGATTGTACACATGTTACGAAACCACAACAAAACATCAGTGTCGAAAGTTGTCGTCAATTAACGCCGTAAGTGTGCCTAAAATGTAAATTTGATGAAAAAGTGAACCGAGAAATACATTTCAACGATTCGTTACCCAAAGTGAAGATTTTGACATATTTTATATGAAAGATGTGTCAAAATTCTCACCAGAGAAACTTAACGAAGAGTTTCTGCACGAGCACTTGTATGAAAATGCCGCTACGTTAGAAAGACCTCCGCACTTTCCATTTTGAATTTCGACCGCACTTACGGCGTGAATAACAGTTTTTTGGTCTCTCAATATTCGATGTTATTAGCAATTACACGCAAAGAGTACAAGGAGCGAAAACGACGGTTTGCTATGTAAGTGACCTGATTTGAATAGATCTTTAATGGATTAGAGGGCGGAGTCAACTATCTCTTATCCAAACTAAACTGCCAAGTAAACCGCTAAATGCTGTAATGGCCTTGTCAAACAATATGACCAAAATGCAGTATTTCCATACGTTTTAACAGATATGGCAGATATTGGCAAAAAGGGCAAAAAGTTGAAATCGATCCAACTTTTTCCAAATTTGAGCAAGTGGTATACCAATCTTTACGTGTCAAAATTTAAACAAAAAAGAAATTTTTCGAATTGAATTGCATTGAATTCAGACTAAAAAACATACCTAACGCCGACCCGTACGAAACACCTATTCGTATCAAAAGCCTTTACTGTGAAACTCTTCATTTCTTTTACTTCATTCTCTACTGAAAAGCTATTCGCCTTTTAAAATCACCTACATTATCATTCTTTGCCTTGTTAGCATATACAAATAAATTGCCGGAGGCAATATAGACAGCCCCGTACGAAGTCAACTTTCATAAATTCCTATTTAAACAGCTATATACCGCTATATTTACCTATATTTTCCTATAAATAAACATTTCACAGATGAATATGCTATTATATAGCTCTATATGCCTGTATATAGCTCAATATAGGTGAATATAGATATATATATAGATGTCCATATATGGAATGCCTGAAACACCCAACACACATAACAAATTATTTCCATGTTAACAGAAACACTCTAAGTACCATTTTTCCCAATATATATCACTTTTATTAAAATCCAATATGGCCACCGGCAGCCATTTTGTTAGGAGACCGGAAATTTTACCGACGCTTTACATTCGTTAATACCTTTCAAACAAAAAAAAAATCATGAAATTCGGTCAAAATTTACTCGAGATATTGACAAAATACTCTACGTTCACTGTACGGCCGAGTAGCCAGATAAGAGCTCACTCCAAGAGACCTAGCTCACGCTCCGGAGAACATAATTTCATAAACTTGGTACGGTCCCTGATTGGTACGGTCAATACCTATCTAATAAAGCTAAAACGAACGAAATATGTTCAAATTTGGCCGACCTACAAGCAAAAACTGCTTGCCGCCCTGTGCCTGTTTCACACCAAGGGGTCTAACTCACAAGTCGGTCATCCGATTTCCATAAACTTTTTTTTTGTCGATCGGTATTGTAAATACCTTTTATTCGATGTATCATTTACGAGTATAGCGTTTAAATGTCCGGAGATATCTTCGAAAAACCGTAAAGCACTTATTGGGCCCCAGCTCAGGAGGGGTCGATCCAAAATCACTCATCTTCGAACTTAGCCTGTCTTTTGACATTACCAAACGGGGAAAAAAAGAATTTTCAAAATCGGATGCGTTTTACTCAAGTTATCGTGCAGACAGACAGACGGACGGACGGACTGACATTTTTTTTCTTGCTGATTTGGCATCTCTGGACAACCACAATAGGTTTCCCCTTACTCAGGGAGTCCAATTCGACGTGTTACAAACGTATGCGTAAACCTATAAGACCCCAGTACTTCGTACGGGTCTAAAAATCATCCGTTTACTTGACAGTTGTGTTCAAACAATAAAATAGAAGCGTGGTTTACGTAAACGGATGAACATTGTTTGTAAATGGATCAATTTTTCGTCTAAACGGGTGAACTTTTCTTTATTGTCAGTCTTAGTCTGACCAAAATTAATCTGTCAAGGCATGCACAGTAAACTAAACCAGGCAGGAGCGCTTGATTTGACTGGGGATCTGCATCATCTAGTAGTCTTATTTTTTGCGAGGACAAAAAACTTGAAAAATATGCCCATTTACGAGATCAATTTTTCTTTGTACCAGTGGCAACCGAAACGACAGGAGTTTTTGGAAAAATTGGGCTTCAATTATTAAAACAAATTGGAAGCAGAATCACTGAAGTGACGAAAGAAAAAAGAACAACAAGCTACCTCTTCCAAAGAATATCAGTGGCAATTCAACGAGGAAACGTTGCATCAATCCTCAGTACGCTTCCGCCTTCAAAAAATTTAAATGAAATATTTTATTTGTAAAAAACAAAATACCCTCGATTGTTTGTTAATATTGGACAAGGGTCACACAACACAATAAAACAATAAATTTTTCCAATATTCTTTCAGAATCCTGGAAAAAAGAAAAAAAAATCATAGAGACATATAGCTTCAACAATTAAATCGATAGTACATTACGCCCGTGCTTCCAAATTTTTATTTTGACGAGTGAGTGTCTTCGGATCGGGTGACAACGCTCCAACTCGTCAAAATAAGAATTTGGAAGCACGGACGGACATTACTATACATTTACCAGAGAGATGGTAATTTGGCGAAGGACGTCGCTTATCGTCTCTCTGACTATCCCGTACTCATAGTATGCAGAGTATGCAGTATAAAAATAGGGGAAAAACGAGTTAATTTAACGGATTTAACTGAGCTTGATATGTCAAAATTTGTATCTAAAAAGGAAAAAAAACAGTAAATTCAATTGATCTAGATGGGTGATATGACAAAATTTCTACTCTCTTTTAACACTGTATAGACTTTATGATGAGAGAGAAGGAAATAGAATTTAGATTAGTTATTTTAACTTGCCTTGTATCCCCAAAAAATTTATATGAAAAAATGCAATGACAAGATACTTGAAGTAAGGCAAAATATGCATGTTGTGCAATTCAAGGCTGTAAACTTTGGGGACGTACTGTGCTTTAAGTGGTTAAGAAATGTAAATGCCTATATTCCAATTTCTTATGAGCTAAGTGCCATTTACATTGCTGTAACACGTAAACGTAATGATCGAAGGGAAAACAGCGGGTTATTCAGGCCGAAAACACTTACAAGCCATGTTGTGTTGATGCACGACAGAGTAAAGTTAACCAGGCAGGAGCGCTGATTTGACTAGGGACCCGAATAATCTAGTAGCCCCATATTTTTTGCGAATAAAATTTTTCAATTTATGTCAGTGTTCATTTGAGTTCATTTTCATCCAGTGTATTAGGTCCCTTATTTGACGTTTCGAAAATGAACCGCTCCTGCCTGGTTTATTTTACTCTGCCGTGGTTGATGTGATCTACAATAATCAGCCTCTTTGCGCTTGCGCATTATTAAAATGAGCATGCGTAGTGAGAGGAGCATTAAAACGGAGATGAAAATATATAAATGTATTTCCATTGTTCAGCCTGTGGTAAATAATCTGAATATACAATGAAAAACGCAGCATAACTTTCGATCCTATCAACGCAGTTTTGCTCGTGGAATTTCGGCCCTATCGTTTGAAGACATAACAATTATGCTTACGTTCGCAATCTATGGCATAGCATAAAATTTTGGCTTATTGAATGAAATAACGTTCAGTCACAATTTTACTCTCGGTCTTTTAACACTTGCAGTTGCTATTATATTGAAACCGTTTTCAGTACGACTAGTCACTTGATACTTTAATTATTATTAATTTTCATGCTTCAAATGAGGTCAATTGTAAATTTTTCAAGAGTTTGGTACCTTTGCATGAAAAATTTCATATTTACGTAACTCTTTTGGACGATTCATTTTAGACACTTCCGCTTGTTATCTCGCTCCGCTGCAAACTCAAAATGAAACGCACTATATCATAAGAACGCGTTGAAGTTTATTTTTTTATTCATTTGTTCATCCATCCGATTCAATGAAAATTCAAATTCTGAAGCGCACTTACGGCGTGAATACATATAAGGTAAGTGAGGTAGTAGCTGACCGGCTAAGCAATTTTTCAACTTTGGTCATCAGTATCTCAAGATGATTTCGATGAAGCTAAGTTTTTGCTTCGTCAGAATTTAATTTGATCTGTTCCCATTCCGTAGAATATCAGAACTATTGACAATTAATTAATTTTTATTGTAAAAAACTAATTTTACTGAAGCACTGTTTTTGATGCAGTAGCTGACCACAAAAAAACAAGTTTTTTTTACCTGACCAGTCTTGTTGCAGTAGTTGACCGATACAAAATTAAGACATTTTTCACATTTTTCGCAATAATTTCGCATTATTCGACACATTTTCACTCTTATTTCACTGATATTAACCATTTTCAATGATAAAAATGAATAAAAACATAAAATATCAACGAATTTTAATCAACACAACACAACAAAGTACATGGAAGGTGAATTTGTCACATGAAGAAAAATTTACGGAATTTGGTGCGGTAAACTACACAAACATGGCATATTTTTGATGCAATGTTTTGACCACCATGTAATTAATCAAATATTAACTTTTAGACGACGCTATTTATGTTAATCATATTAATTGTCGAACTATTTACTACCTCAAAACACCAAAACTTTGTCCGTTAATAATTCTTTTGTCAATAAAAACCTTAAATTAGACAACACCGATCTTACGATTTTCTTAAGAAATGTGCAACTTTGTACTGAGTGCACTGGTTTCATTTTATGGTTTTATCAAATAAGTAAACATAATAATCGCACTATTTTCATGAAAAAATTAATCTTTAGGCTCTAAAGATTAATTAGAACGTTAATTTGCGTATTTTCATTCGCAATTATTTTCCAAAACTGATAAATAATGTAGCTGGTCAGGTACACCTGCACGGTCAGCAACTACATCGTTTACCTTATTTAGCCTAAAATCAATCGTCCAAGACAGATACGTATGTAGTTCTTTCGCAACAAGTGACGAAAAGTGAGACTTTCCGTTGCTTTTATTGCGAAAAACGTTGTATACAACTCGATGATAAATGCTTTTTTTATGTACATATTTATCACTCGGTTATATAAATAACCATTATGCAACTGGCAGAAAATCAGAAAGAAAATCCTAAATTACTCTCATTTCCGGCCCCGAAAAATGAATTAACTATTATGATCTTCGAATTAATAGTGATTCTCGCGATTCCTTGAATGGATGCTATAATTTCAAGATCACATTACGTTTCACAATGCCTTGTGGCATGATTTCAAATTATTCATCAGCGAGAACTTGTCAACGACTTAAATTCCTTCGATCGACTGAAGCCACCGGATGACTTCAGAGAAATTTGTGTAATTCCTACGATCGAAGAGCTGTTATCGTCACAGTCATCATTCCTGAGACCAAATCAGAACAGTCCGGTTCGTACGCAAACGCAGAACACTATTTCGACGTTCAGTTTTGTCTCCTGCGAGAGGATTTCTTGCAGGCATTGAAGCAAGGCATTCAAGAGTATTTGGCTATGAGGTAAAAATGTCTGATAAATCTGTCTGACAATCATTCCCGAAAGCACACAATTGTGCAACTTTGTCGTTCTCTGCGATGGCAATAATTTATTGCTAATTGAGTCCGAAGTTTATTGGGAATCGTTCAGGTAGGTTTTATTGCATGAAGTCGGAATGCTGTGACTCATAAACTCTGCATCTTAGGCACGTTTTGAAAACCGCTCAAATGCTGAACTTGACCGCATTTCCCCTGGAAAAATATATTGTTCGTGCTATCACCGACGTTGAACCTCCACCCGCACTCTTAGATCCACGACTGGATCCTGACCAAGAGATCATGTTGTCTTCCGAACAAAGACGGTACAATATAAATCCTTTGACAGTTCAAACCTGGTCATCAGCTGATGTGCTTGGATTGGATGCCAATCAATTTGAAGCTTTCAGGGCGGCTTTAACCAAACGATTCGTAATTATACAGGGCGCACCCGGAACAGGTAAAACTTATGTTGGTACGATGATTTGGGTGTTCTGAAGATGGCAATATGGTTGACATGTACATTTGCAGGTCTTCGTGTCGTTGAAGCGATCTTACAGAATCCTCGGTTCAGGACTGGACTAAAAGAACTTCCCGAAGATTTGGACATGTTTTGGGAGTACAAATCGCCGTTGCTTTGCATTTGTTGTACAAATCATGCGTTGGATCAGTTTTTGGAAGGCATAGTGGGCATAATGAATAAAAATTTCTTGAACCCAAAAATAGTGCGCGTTGGAGGACGAAGCAAATCAACGATCTTGAGCGAATTTAATCTACGAGAAATCGTCCGACGAATCCATGAGTGGACTCCATTGGAGAAATTTAAAGGAGAACGAAGAGAAAATGAAGCAACTCCAAGATCGTATAAAGAATCACAAACAAACCACTGCGGAATTAGAGTGGCCTACCGGTATGTACACACAATTTCTGGAGAACAAAATTTTCTTAAGATACGGAGCTTGGAAGCTAATCACGGTGCGGTTGAATGAATTTTAACTGATTATTTCGATGCACTTTTGATATTTTTGGATATTATTAGTCAGCTCGGAGCCCTGAACAAGGTTCCACAAAAATTTTTGATTTTCATCCGTACCGTCGGTGACAGTGGTGCATAGCCCATCCTGTCGACAGAGAGAGTGGTACAAAACTGGTTATGGTTGCAATCGGTAGTGCCTGAAATTCTAATAACAATTGTACAAAAAAATTTTACCATTAGTGCAAGGGAAGCCGGCAAAGACACGCTAAAGTTTAAAAAACGTTATTTTCAAACAGTCATACAGGCGTGGATACTTGAGGGATGAAGCTAATAAATAGTTCTCGCAGTAGAGCAACATCTCCTCTACCAATTACCAAAAAATGATTTTTGGAGACAGTCTACGCAGAGGCCGACAGTAGCTCAAAGTTTTTCCCTCATGTTTAGTAAAATTTGCGAGTTTCAGAGGCACCTGAAACCTACTCTTTCAAATTTTTTGTTATTAAAATGGGTAATTCTGAAATGCTGGAAATCTCAGCTGTCCATCGACACCACACTTGCAATGACTCATGTCAACAGTGCCGACATGTTGCGTGAATAAGTGAAATGTGTCCTTCTACGACGAAATTTTGTCTTTTTTGTCTTTTTTTGAAGCAGAACAGGAAAAGGTACATTTTAGAATGTCTTTTTTTGTAGCAGAAGAGGAAATTCCCATTAATTCCTGTCAATTCCATTTAATTACCTCAATTGCCAAATCAAATCATCTAACTGCCGAATTCGCTCTACTTTCTTTCAATTCCGTTTAATTACCGGATTCTACGGCAATTCCGAGCAGGGTGCGTAATCAATTACCTGAGTGTTTTCTTCCTCGGTTTTTTGCATAAGAAATTTTACGTATTATGATACAATTTTTTTTTTGCTATAGTAATTTATATTTTCGGAGAAAGCGTCTTCTTCCGCACTAAAACTCCGAGATAAAAAATATTTTAAAATATTACAATTAAGTTTCATTACAAAACATTTCATTTAAATTAAAATAAATCGTATCTGGACCCATAGGACCAAGTGTTTCAAATGCAAGAGGCGTATTTACGTATCCTTTTTTAACAGAATATAATGATTGTGTTTACGTCTCTCTGCTTCTTCGGCAACCGATCCAGCGGATCTAGACGAATTATGTAAATAAGACGTAGCCAGAGTATTTCTAACTGTTGAATCCCAAAGAATCGCTTTTCCCCTACTCCATGATACAATCGTTTTTTTATATGTATTTGGTGGCCCTGAAAAGGGCCGGTTGTTTGTAGATAATCCGTTGTGAATTGCCAGGGTCGTCATCGACTTCTTATTGTTTTAAGCCTCCGGAACATACACACCCAAAAAAATGAAATTTTGGATGTACATTAAAATCGCCCAATTTCTACGAGTAACCCGTAGAAAGTACGTTTTGGATGTACAATTTACGGATGAGTAAACCATTGGTTTTATCGTGTTTTTGGGGGTTTTATCCGTATGTTGATGTACACTTTATTCGTACATTGTTGTACATTTAATCCGTACTTATCATGTGACAGTTCAACTGTCATAGTTGCAATTGTGAATTCTATATTTCAACCAATTTGACCTCATTCCGCTCCTCAGATATCTTTTTTGCAATTATTTTCTTAGACAACAATAATTTTTATTTGTAATTAAAAAAAATTAAATGAAAATGTTTAAAAAAAATCTGATGCGGGTTTGATTCGAAATTACGGAGAGGGCAGCCACATCAAGAATTCCTAACTTTGATCTGATGAGGCCGATCAAGGTGATTGATAAATGTAAGGTTGCTCGTAAAATTTGCAGCTAGTTTGTCTACCATTCCCACTTAGGTTAAAATGTGACTACAGGCTTGAAGCACAACAGACGTAGGAAGTAGAAAAAACTATTTGCTGATGGCGGAAGACTGTCATTTGGCAGGTGATGTTAATGACTGACAAGAGTTATGAATTTTGTCGTGTCAGTTTTTAACATGAACGTCATTTTTTAAAAGATTTTGCCAACTTCGATTTGAAATACTTTTTGGATATATAAGTCGGGAAATATTTTAAAACGAAATAAAACTTTTACAAAATCGTCGAATCTGAAACTAAAAAAGCACCACTGTGCCAATCAATTATTTACTTTACTTTTTAACCGTTAATTAGAAGCCGGTCGAAATTCACGTTGATTATCTCAACGGCCTGTTAGCTCAGCAGGAAAGTCTTAGCCTGACGTGTGAGAGGTACCCGGTTCAAATCCAGCTAAACCTGTTTTTTTTTTCTTTTATTATTTATGCTTGTGATCCTTTTTCCAAACTAAAAAACAGATGATATGATATGATTGTATCATTACCAATCGTTAATTAGCTTTGATCTATTTTTAAATTGACAAATAAACGTCAAAGTCTGTATGACACTTACTGTACGTTTTAAATGTACATGGTGTACGGATGAGTAAACCATTGGTCTTATCGTGTTTTTGGGCGATTAAAACGTAGAACTTTTTTTTGTGTGCACCGTCTTCGTACCATCTTGATGATATGTGAACCGGAAGTAGAAAGTGGCGGTTTGGAAGATCCACAATTCGAAGGTGAAACCCATCTGCTGCACTGCCACTCGCTTCCGGCCGAGTTCTGCGTCGTTCATGTAGCCGTACCAGCTTTTAACTTCGTAGACCACATTGCCAACCAGTGCGTCGGGGAAATATCTACCTTCCCAGTCTGAGTAATCGAAACACGGTACAGCGACTGTTTCGATATCCCCTTCAGCGTTTGTTTCCTGCAGCACTTCGTACAACCAGTTCTCGTACCCTTGGTACGGAGTTTCCCTGCCGGACGGCCACACAAAACCTTTGCGTGCGAAACTGGACCGAATGGATTTAGCACGAATGTCCGGATGTTGCGTTACATGCGGTACATTGTACCGTTTCATATTTGTGGCCTTACGCAACTGATCAGATTTGCCGTCACATCTGCAGTTGTATCTGTAGCTGGTGTTCTTGTGTCTGTGGAGGGATCTCAGCAGCCGTTCGATTGTATGGACATTGGTGCATGTCGATCGGAACATGCAACTTCGACCGCTGCCCAAAATTTCCACATCCACAAGGTTCGAGGAGTAGAGGAAAATTCTTTGCATTCGTCGACGGTTTTTCGTAGCAATGATACAATCGTCCGAACAATATCTTTTTTTACGGACCTCCGTGCCACAATTCCAACAAACCATGTCGAAAATTTTTCAGTTGAATTTAAATCACACGAGCGCAAGTAGCTTTTAAACGAATGAGATAGACGAGCGGAAGTAGCTTTTCATTAAGTAAGCTAGCATTAGTCCCTCACGGAAACAATGTCTTTTTTTGAAGCAGAACAAGAAAAAGGACATTTTAGAATGTTTTTTTTTTGTAGCAGAACAGGAAAGGGACAATGTTTCCGTGAGGAACTAATGCTTACCTAGTACGAAAGATTTTTTGGATCGCCTTTCCCATTTATAAAGTAACATGTACTATCGCCATCAAATCGAGTATCTATCACGTGTCAGAGTTTGCGCAAATTGTGGCGAACCAACGCACTGTCTAGCACCGACGCGACAGTGCTTTGGGCGAACGCTGGACAGCAGCGACCGTAGACTCTATAGAAAACTGCCAGCAGTGTGGCTGCCATCTAAACCGTATCGGTCGCATACGTTGTGGAATTTGTCATTCGACGTTCATCGGATATTCGGTGACAGAAGCATGCCAAATATGTGCATTTCTACCAGAAACTTGTCGTTGCTGTCAGTGTGGCACAATGCTGGAAAGAAATGCTCTTTATTTCGATCCACATTGCACTAAAATTGCATTGCAATTTGAGGCAAATGAGGTCTCGAGTCGGTAAGCTTGCGGATTTCTTAGTTTCCGAAAAAATGTCATTTCAACCTTTGTTGCAGTTATCGTCGAAGAAGAGGCTGAAGTACTAGAAGCTCACATTGTCACATCCTTGACTAAATATACGGATCACTTGATACTGATCGGTAAACATTTTTAATTTGATTTTTGAATAAATGCCCTTCTGTGCATTGACCGCGATTATTTCAAAAGGCGACCACCAGCAATTGAAACCAAGCACAGCAGTATATGACCTATCCATCAAATATGATCTCGATGTATCGTTATTTGAACGTATTTCCCATCTCCATGTTAAAATTATTTGCTTAGAATCGGTTCCGAATGTATTTGCATTTCAGGCTCAGCATCGTATGAGATTCTAAATCGCTGACCTGGTCCGCGGCTCAATCTACGAAAATCTGAATGATGCCCCGAACGTTCACGACTACGAACATATTACAGGAATGACCAAGGATCTGTTCTTTTTAACCCACAACAAGCACGAGAAATCTGTAAAGTGTTTCGCTTTTGTCTTTCTTAAAAAAAAACTTTCTTTTATGAGTTCTTCTCAATTTAGGAGGGTGACACACTGAGCAAATCGAATGATTTTGAAGCCCATTACATTGCTGGTCTGGCTGGATACTTATTAAAACAGGGCTACAAAGCGTCGTCTATAACCGTATTGACAACGTACACTGGACAAATGTTTTTGTTGAAGTCACAGTTCAACATGTCTCAGAGTCTTAAGCCGATTCACATTACGTGCGTCGATAATTTTCAAGGCATGTTTTAACATCGAAGAATTCTTATGATGAAAAATCGCAACAGAAAGTAATCGACTACACCAATGTAAGGGAATCCAAACACGTCGTCGTATCCCATCTACCTATCCAGTTCGGTCGTTGCAGGATCTGGAAAAGATTTTACAAACTGGATTGGGAATATCCGACGTTGAACGTATGGATATCATAAAGGCTTTGAATATGAAACAAGGTCATTGGTTCAAGTGTCCAAATGGTCACTTGTATCTCATTGGGGAATGTGGCGGAGGAATGGAAACAGCGAAATGTAACGAGTGTGGTCAGTTAATTAATGATTGGTTGTGTGAAAACTGTATCAATGTCACCCCGTTATGTTTAACAGGTGGCGCGAATCAATGAAAGTGTAAAACTCTACTTTCATTGGCGCGAATCACGCCTTGCTGGGAACTAATCGATTTGCACCGGAAATGGATGGTGCTGTTGGACCAGCGTACGGTGCGGTATTGGCTCCGCAAAATTTTGGATTCTGATTTAGCTGAGTTTCTTGTTTTTTTTTATCTTCTTGATTCGTCCAGCGTTCTCATTGTAATGAGATTTTTTCAGCACACGACCCAAGTTTTCCTTACGAGCGGAGCGAAAAAATCAACACTACAATACTGTAACACAACATACTATTCTTTAATCATAACATTCGTTGTGTAACCAGTTAATGACGAAATCTATAAGAAGAATGATTGGAGGAAGCATTCATACGTGCATTGTAGTCATTCATGCGTGCTAGTCCCAGAATTAAGAAATTGTGAGGAAAACTGATTCACAGAGATCCGAAAGACAGATGAAGGCGAAATAGTTTCCACTTAACATAGCAAAATTGCTCGTTTAAGCACGACCTATCCAATCCATTGACACTCCACACGACTATAGCCACAGTCACAGATAGAAATGGAGTTGATTTTGCTCACCCATCAAATTCTGGAAAATGGTTGAACCTTGACGTTTCTCAAATAACGTTTTTTCGAGCGACTTCATCAAAATTGTATTCTTTATTCCCTTGAAAGTCATGGGTCTTACGAAAATGTTTGTCACACGATGTTCACTACTATGATTGAAAATACATGAAACGTATGACCAAAAACCAAAAATACAGAAAATGTTTGTTACACTTTGTTCATTCCTTGTTACCACGATAACTTCAGTAATTCTAAACGGATTTCCAAAAACTTTTTTTAATCGACGAGGAATTAAATTCCTCAGGGAGATGCGGGAAATCAGAAACAAAACTACATTTTTTATTTACATCCTTAAAAAAAAATTCTATTTAAAATCGCTTGATAAGATTTTAGTGTAGACAATTGAGTCGTACAACTTTACTAATGCATAGAAAAATAGGTCAGCATCCTCTTAAATTTTTTGTGTAACAGTAACTTATTAACCGTACGAAGAAACACCTTTGGATTTTTGGCTAAAACATGAAGAATCGATTTTTTTAACTGTGAAAATTCTATGTCTCCAGTTTCGTGGCTGATCACAATGTGAATGTGAGATACTCTCAGAGTTCTACAACAACCAAATACAAAGTATACAGTAGAAGGTTCCAAAAATAACCAAATAAAATTGTACCAAGTCATACAAATCGAAACACTCCGATCCGAAACATGTTTCGAAGACTCTGCAGAATTCTGTGAATCTTGGAGACAGTGATACCGTACATCAAATGCAATGGAAGCGAAGGGAAAATGAATTTTGCCTGGTTTATGGTCCTCATAGACAGAGGACCTCGGCATTGCACGATATTTGTTTCTAAATTTGGTCACCCATGTCAAAAATGGTCTAAAATATCAGTCGATACTGTCCAGAATCTGGAAATAATCTGCAATTCTGGAAAAATTGGTCACTTACATCAAACGCAATGGAGGCGAAACGAAATTTAATTTTGTCTGGTTTATGGCATACATAGACAGAGGACCTGGGCATTGCACGATATTTATTCCAAAACAGGGTCACCCATATCAAGTTAAGTTCGAAGATGGGCTATGAAGGACCGATGATCTTAGAGATATTCCAAAAATAATTTTTGTCTCGTCGCTTGTTGCCACGATAACTCGAGTAGTTTTCGACGGATTTCCAAAAACGTTTTTTTATCGACGAGGAATTAAATCCCTCAGGTTAAGTTCGAAGATGAACTATAAGAGACGGGTGATCTTAGAGATATTCTCAAAAGAATTTTGGTTTTGTCGCTTGATGCCACGATAACTCGAGTAGTTTTCAACAGATTTACATTTTTTTTTTATTCGACGACGAATTAAATTTCTGAAGTTAATTTCGAAGATGATGGTCTATAACAGACGGGTGATCGTATAGATATTCTTAAAAGAATTTTTGAGTTATCGCTTGTTAACATGATAGATCGAGTAATTCTTAACGGATTTCCAAAAACTTCTTTTTATTCGAAGGGGAATTAAATTCCTGAGGTTAATTTTGAGGACGAACGATTGATCTTAGAGATATTCCCAAAAGAATTTTTGTTGCGTCGCTTGATAGCACGATAGCTTGAGTAATCCTCAACAGATTTAAAAAAAGTATTATTCGACTAAGAATGAAATTCGTGAGGGTAACCAGATCATCTGTCTATATAGTCTACTTATCATACGAAGTAATTTTCGACAGCGATCTGCGATTTATTCCGAAAAAACTTGCTGCCTATGCTAGAAAAAAAACGAGTGTGAACTTTGCGGCCAGAGTGACGCGAGGGCCGTATTCACACGAGTTGCATACCTTATTCATAAGCAAATAGGGCCAATTTTCAGTAGAACATCGAAAATATTTGACGTTTCATTTGAAACATTCAGCTACGCTGATTCGACACCTTTGTCGAACGAAAATATTTCCTTGCTAAAAAAGACTTATAATCTAGAAAATTTCAACGAGTGTGAACTTTGCGGCCAGAACGAAGCGAGGGCCGTATTCACACGAGTTTAAATTTATTCAGGAGTTTAACAAGAAATACGTCCTCATTACAGCGTCTTTTTAGCAGACACAGTAATATCGAAGCATCTTTTGTTTGACAATGTAGAAATAAGCAAGGTTCAGAACCTTGAAAATAAGCTCCCTTTGTTTATTCTGAAATTTGATTTTCAATAAAATAAAAGGAGCGAACAATTTATGACAAAACAAGACAAAGAGCTACTTTGATCAAGATCAATCTATGATATTTTTGTAACAATTACAAAAATCTATTGAGAAAATATCAATCAGTCAGTCAAGGGACCTGACCCACCCATAAGGTGGTAAATAGATGATAAATAGTAAAACTAACATGATCGAGCCAATTGTCCTGAAATTTCGACGACATGAGTATCGGCGACTTCCTGAAGAAACGGCGAGTAGTCGCCGTTTCTTCAGGAAGTCGCTGTTTCTTCAGGAAGTCACCGTTTCTTCAGGAACTCGCCGTTTCTTCTCGTCGTTTCTTCAGAAAGTCACAGTTTCTTCAGGATGTCGCCGTTTTATGTAAAAAGCGCTGACTTTCTGTGAAAACGATGACTTCCTGAAGAAACAACGAGAAGAAACGGTGAATTCATAAGAAATAACAAGTTCCTGAAGAAACGGCGACGGAAGGTTCTAATCGTTTTTTCAGGAACTCACCATTTCTTCTCATCGTTTCTTCGGGAAGTCAACGTTTCTTCATAAGGCCAAAAACCAAATTCTATCGTCTCTATACATGAAGTAGAAATTCTATCGTCTCTATACAGAAAGTCGATAATAAGCGATTTGGCGGTATCTTTTTGGCAGTAACTTTTTGGTTGTTGAATAGTCTTGCTGTAATAATCTTTCTGTATTGAATACCAACCATGAGGAAGTAATCCCTCTACGAATTTTCATTGCACATAAACAGCGTTTTAACACGCCGAGCGATCCGGCCCATTGCCCCGGAGCGAAGCGGAGGGCCGCAATGCGAGCCGGGCGCCGGAACGGTGTCGGTAACTTAGGAGTTAATTTTTTTTCTCTCGCATCGTGTCATAATTAGTCACATAAAAGTGTTTTAAGACACCGAGCGATATGTTTCTGTGTTGTACTTGAGTTTTTTGATTTCTACATATAAAAATGTATGTAAAATTAAGAAAAAGGCAGTAAAGCACAAAACAAAAAATGTGTCGGTTTTCAAAATTCAGAGCGTGTATATATAAAAAATGACACAGACTTTTTATGACACGATGCGAGAGAAAAAAAATTAACTCCTAAGTTACCGACACCGTTCCGGCGCCCGATGGGCCGGATCGCTCGGCGTGTTAAAACGCTTTTTATGTGCAATGAATTACACAGACTATTTATGACACGATGCGAGAGAAAAAAAAATTAACTCCTAAGTTACCGACACCGTTCCGGCGCCCGGCTCGCATTGCGGCCCTCCGCTTCGCTCCGGGGCAATGGGCCGGATCGCTCGGCGTATTAAAACGCTTTTTATGTGCAATGAAAATTGGTTTTCATGTTGTAAAAAGATGAATTCTGTAGTGATGAACTAAACTTCTTTACGTTACATTTCGTAAAAGGATGAATTCCATAGGAACCAACAAAACGCCTTTACGGCGAGACGAAAATTAGAGTTGATTTGGGATCTCAATGTCAGCTGAATTAGTAATCTTGAGTTGAGATTGGCAACTGAAGAATTTCTTGAAATCGAAATTTCATCTCAAATCAAGAATAAGCCAGTGTACGTAGATTTTATTCATTTGAAATAAAATACAAAGCTTTTTATTTTATTTGTTTTAGTTGCTTGCAATCAGAGATTGAACGGTGAGATGCGATGCTTCTGAAAGTCGTTGTTTCTTCTCGTCGTTTCTTCAGGAAGTCGACGGTTTCGAAGAAACGGTGACTTTCTGAAAAAAAGGTGACATGTAATGACGACTCTTCAGATTTTCTGATGAAACGGTGAGAAGAAACGGTGACTTCCTAAAGAAACGGCGACATCCTATAGAAATGGTGACTACCTGAAGAAACGATAACTTCCTGAAGAAACGACGAGAAGAAACGGCGACTATAGTGGCCGGTTCTTCTCGTCGTTTTTTCAGGAAGTCACCATTTCTTCTCGTTGTTTTTTCAGTAAGTCACCGTTTCTTCAGGATGTCACCGATACTCATGTCGTCGAAATTTCAGGACAATATCGAGCCAGACAATGTGTCCTAGTTTTTTTTTTGTAGAGAACAGACTGACGAACAGATTGTTAGCTCGTTTGGATCGCCGTCGGCTTGAATCCCGACTGTTCGACGTTTTTGCGAATTGACTCTTATAAGATCTCTGGACTGTCGTGGCGGTGTAGTAAGCAAACAAACAAACAGTCGAAACCTTTTTACCAAAAATAATAAATTTTTTATTACAAAAAATAGATTGACATGCTGTCGTTGTATAATAATTATTCGGCACCTTAATTATTTATCAACCTTCAATTCGCTGAATAATAAAAATGAACAAAAAAAAATATTTTCTTCTAAGAAGAAACCAATTTGGAATGAAAATCGTGTGAATAGTGTGTCAAAGACCCCCAAATAAATAACAACAAACCGGTGTCATACACCCTATATGACGCATCTAAGCCAAATATGTGCTGGCCGATACATTTCCGCCTGTACCGGTCCAATTTGTGTGCACGAATTTACCTTCCTGTCCCAACAATTCGTACGTATGTGCACCGAAGAAATCTCGCTGTGCTTGCAATAAATTGGCCGGTAAACGTTCCGTACGATATCCATCGTAGAATGCCAACGCAGCAGACATCGCCGGTACCGGTACGCCCCACAAAACAGAGTTGCTAACAACTTGACGCCAAGACTCTTGGCAACGGTTAATCGCATTTTTGAAGAAATCGTCCAGCAGTAGATTTGACAATTCAGGATTGCGTTCGAATGCTTCCTTGATGTTGCCCAAGAAAACACTGCGAATGATGCAGCCACCGCGCCACATTAACGCAATGCCACCATAGTTCAATTTCCAGTTGAATTCGCGAGCAGCTTCCCTCATCAGCATGAAGCCTTGAGCGTAGGATACAATTTTGGCGCAGTACAAAGCATGCTTGATGTGCGTCAGAAATTCGGCTCTGTTTTGCACGGTAATTTTTCGTTCCGGTCCCTTAAGGTGTTTGCTGGCATGAACCCGTTCATCTTTTAGCGCGGACAGGCAACGAGAGAAGACCGCTTCACCAATTAGTGTAACAGGAACGCCATAATGTAAAGCTAGGGAATACAAATTTCATTGAAACCGAACTCAATCATCTCGACGAATCACAACATTCTTACCAGAAATGGCTGTCCATTTTCCAGTTCCTTTTTGTCCGGCAGTATCTCTGATTCTCTCCAACAAATATCCTTTGTCATCCTTGTAATTGAGAATATCTCTGGTAATTTCAATCAAAAATGAATCCAATTCCCCCTTGTTCCACTCATCCATTTCCTTAGCCATTTCCGCTTGAGTCATACCCAATCCCTTCATCAAATCGTATGCTTCGCAAATCAATTGCATATCACCGTACTCGATGCCGTTGTGTACCATTTTAACAAAATGTCCAGCACCACCCTCACCAACCCATTCACAGCATGGATCTTTGCCTGCCTTTGCCGAAATAGACTAAAAAACGAAAAAACGAACCGATTGGATGCCGATGGTCTATGAAGTAATTTACAGACTCAGTACCTGGAATATATCCTTAATTAGAGGCCAAGCTTCTTTGTGTCCGCCAGGCATCAATGATGGCCCGTATCGAGCACCTTCTTCTCCACCACTAACTCCGGACCCGACGAAAAGGAAACCTTGTTTCTTCAATTCATCGCAGCGACGCGTTGTGTCCTGGTATTCGGAGTTTCCTCCATCGATGATTAGGTCACCAGGTGATAGAAGTGGTATAAGCTGTTTAATGAAATCGTCGACAGCTGATCCGGCTGGGAGAATTAGATTATTTTAAGATGGTTGGTAAGTCGTAAACAATGAGAGATTCGGTGTAAAATGTCCGAGTCCGTTGAATTTTCATGTTGGGAACGTTTGGAGGGATTCTTTTGAACAGCCTATCGAAATCGGACGCATTTTTCAGTGGTATTTTTGTATGTGCCTAGAAAGGAATTCGACCCTAGAGGCCAAAGCCACTTTCAAAAAAATTCTTTGAAGCTTGTTTTGGCTCCCGATCAAAGACCGAAAACATGCACTTTTCAAATGGAAACTTCTCCAGCTACATTAAACGTTTATGATCGTGCGGGGTGTCATTAGAAAGGTAATTTCATGTTCTTTAAGTGCAAAAAGGTATGGCTTACAAACATCTACGACGAACAAGAATCTCTCTTGGTGATATCAAAATGTTTCAATTGAATTATTGAAATTAATTTAAGTTAACAAAAACCAGCAACACAAAACGACGAATGAGCGAAAAAAAATTCCATCAAAATACCAGCCATACAAAATACGTAACCAATTGAATTTGATGTTTTCAATCACATACCAATAATGCGATATGACATCAATATCAATCTGTAAAATTGCGATTAAAAAACACTCGACGAATTTTACTCTCACTGTTCCATATAATGAAGAAAAAAATCGACACGCACGCTACGGCAAGAAAACAAATGCTCAAAAAGTGTTAATGAAAAACAATCTCTGACCTTGTTAATATTCCACATAATTAACAGCTGAGAACAGATCACTTGAAATTTTACATTGATTGTTAGAGTGTTGCTGATTAAGTAACAATTTTTAGTTGCAAAAACTACCTCTCCACCAGTCTCGTTATGATTTTTTTGTTTGATTAAATCCAAACGAGTTTTCAGTAAGATTTATGAATGAAACTGGACGGCTCAACATGATGTTTTTTATGTGTTACATTTATGCTGTTCACTTACCTTTAACCAACATCATGATTTTGCGTGGAGTCTTCAATTTATTGACCATATCTTGCAACGATGTAGCTCCAATAACTTTCGTGCCTTTAGCTTCATTGTTGAGAAATTGGGTGACCTGTTAGAGGAAAATTCACACAATTCCGTAAGTTCTTAAAGCAGTGTAACGAAATACATGTTCTCAAAAGAGCATTATCGAACAACCACTGGACGGGGGTGACATACGACTTTGTTCGTATAAGGAATATAAATATGAGCGAAGTGAGATATCTATTTTCATCTGTTAAAAGTTTGTCTCTTCGATCTAGCGTTCACTAATTATAGCAACCACCAACGCACTTCAAGCATGAGTGGTACTCTTAATAGATTACTGAATTGGAACAGTGTATCGAACAAATTTTGGCAATGTATAAAAATCTGCAACAAATTTTCATACAAAATAGTTACTCTATTTGGCAGCTGTCACTCCAAGCACTTTTGCTTGAAGTGCGTTGCTTGCAACCACTAAATAACGATGTTCCACCACATTCTACCCATAGACTAAAGGACGCGAAAAAATTTACACTGATAAGAGAGTCAGAGTGGTAACAGCCTAACAACGCATAGAAAACTCAGTGAAAAGAAGATGCAAAATTTTGAGAGAGTAAATCTATGAAAATCTCTTACAAAATCTTGCATCTCTTTTGAACCAAGTTCTTATGCGCTTTACGGCAGCAGGTAATCTCCGGTTTTATAGACTTAAAAAGGGCGCTCTCAATAGAACAAACTGACAACGTACCTCTATGGATTTAAATTGTTTTCTGAACACCAATTAGAATTTTCAGGTTGGGAATGATCTGCTTCTAAGCCCTGAAACACTAATCTGTGCTGAGCCCTTGCTTACTTTTGCATTTAAAATCTTCAGTTTTTTGAGGATTGTGTAGAAGAACCAGCTCCAAATTCACATGGTACTATGAAATTTGTATTACCAAAGCATTGGTATAGTAGCAACTAGGCGCTCCCTTTTTTCCTGTACCTAATGCAAACTTAAAAACCGTGGACATTGTGGCAGCAAATACTGCGAAGATAATATCAATGTGTAACCAGACTCTTTACTTTCCCTTTTTCTTTATCCCATCACATAAACACTTAATTCAATAATTTCAAACAATGAAAGACGAGACCGTACATCATACGGAATTGTTATCAATTTGGAAGCGGCAGATAAAAAATGGTTGAGCACGAACAGATTGCAATGCCCTTACCGCGACCTCTACACATAAATTCATAGCTAGTCAAATTCGAATAATTTAATTTGTCTACGCTTTTGTAGAGCAATATGATGTAATTTGTAAATTAATTCTGCATTTGCATTAACTCAAGGCGAAGTCGTGACAGTGAATGCATTAGACATAGAGGACATTCTCCTCTGTACTGGTCACAGGTATGAAATTGTTTAAAAAAAAACAATGTGATTTGAGCCTGGTAATGGAATAAAGAAAGAAATCTTCAGATGGAAAAAGTTTTACACGTCCATCCACTATGCCTCTCTTGACCGCAGAGGTCTTTCTTATTGTTACATTTCGCAACCATGTACCAGAACATAAAATTAATGGACTTGGTCTAACAGTGATTACATCAGTCGCCTTTGGCTAGCCGCTCATTACAACAGTTTTTCAAGCAAGTACGAACTTCGTTCATTTTTTTATGAAGTCACAAAACTTGCCAGCTATAGTAAACCCTTTCGCAACATTAACTACACGATCAATGACCTTTAATAATTGCAAAATTTCCAAATTGGCGCACATTTTTTCCATACATAAAAATCAATGAGCTTGACGTAGTGAATGGCACCGACACATTGCACCATGTAAATTTTATAATTGAATGAAAATCACTCACAAATCACTCACGTAGAGTAAATTGGCATAAAGTTGTTTATCTCAATGACATACCTTATCAACCGTACGATTGTATGCACATACTACGAAATTTCGCGAGTCCATGTTCAATATCAAATTCTGTCCCATTACAGCAAGGCCGATAAGTGCAATGTCAGCTTTTCTGTTAGAAATTGATTGGGGAAGAAAATTAGAATTCACTTCAAATTTTACTACCAGGCACACATTTTTTGTGGTTCCACTTACTGAGACATGTTGATGGAATGTAAATTGTTGGTTTAACACAAGAAAAAAGAATTTATCGACAAACTCAATGTAAAGTTTTCGGAATGCTTCACGAGAGGTACTTGTTGCAGTCACCAAAATCATACGATGAATGAATGGAATTGACTTTTAGAAAATAAAAAGGTCATTTTTAGAGGTTGGACAATCTACTACCCATTTCGGAATGTTTGGTCGTGGATCTTTGGAAGGAATTGTGCCATCTTTGGTTGGATTGTTGAAACTTTTAGAATGTTGTTAGTCGCTATACGCTATCGACAGAATCGTTTTATATTTAACTCGTGGCAATGAAGCCAGCAGGAAGTTTTTCGAACTAGAAAAACAGTAATGTCTGGTGTCACAACCAATGTACATGATATGAGTTCAAAACACTCTAAAACCGACTTCCATTACAATATCAGAACCAAATTTGATTCTTGCGCGTAAAGTAATTTAGTTTCGAACACCGTCGGCAGATGGCACCACGTCTCCAAATGTCATATTCCTTCATTTTTTGTTTATTAAAATTTAATTTTCCGAAACCAAGTTATCAATTGGAACAGCTGGAGCATCTCTCATCGTAATGTCCTCAAAAACTAAAGTCCTTCAAGTTTATCGATCTCTTTTAAGAGAATCGGAAAAGCTGTCGGCCTATAATTTCAGGTGAATTGATTCGTTTCAATGGACATTACCTTTTATATTATCCAATGTCTCATGACTATAACCAACAAAACCATTTTGTTATCTCAGAAATTATGCAAAGCGGAGGATTCGTGATGCTTTCAGAGACAATAAGAGCTTACAGGATGCATCCTCTATTCAGGCTGAATTAGAGTTTGCTACTAAAAATCTGGACGTCATTCACAGACAGGTAATTTGTGTGTGACTCTGATCTTTGTTTTGTACGGAGATCTTATCGTAATTGCATCATTGGACGAAATGTAGTCAGGCTCAAAAAGTGATCCTTGAGTTTGAGATAGAAATTGAAATTCATCAAAACTGACAATGCTGTCAAAACACTTTCGGTCATGTATTTATCCTTACCATTCTCCAATCCACAACCTATTCGTTCTTTAAGCGAACCATTGAGATTACCAATAATTCATGTTCTGATACACCTTTCTCTCTTGTAAAGGTTATCGTTGGACACTTGTATGCATCGGAAAAATTGGTGATCGAGAACAATCCATCGATGACGACAAAGTAAAATGCGGAAAATGTTGGAAGATGTGATTGCTGGTGGTGCTTTTAATCGTTGCATTTCGTAAAGACAGAAAAAAAATATTGACCGACATGATTGTTGATTTAGTTAATGATGGTTGGAATAAAAAAAGTATTTTTAGTAATTAACTTGTCCCGGATTGAGTTTAGTTCAACGAGGAGAAATCTCTAGACCAATTCAACACGGCACATTGAATCCTCATACTTGAAACCTATATTCCACATTGCTGCATTACCTGACCCGAAAACAGTTGTTCTTCGACTTTCGTTGAAGGGCTAGAACGAGGGGAGTGTATGTCTCGACAAATGCACATCATATAAAATCCAAATTCATGTCGAAATGAAGATATTGGAGCCGAATGAAGAATGAGCAAGTTGAAAATTAAACTGAGCTCAACCCGTCAACGAAAATTTTATCTTTCAAATATCTCAAAATTGCATGGAATCCCATACACTTCTATACAATTTTGTTATAGTCCTTCAGCGACCCCTGAATCGATTCGGATCGAGTCGGTCCAAAGGATATTTTTATCAGAGCATTGTGTAGATATTTTTCCGACTTATAGTCAATCCTGTTCAAGGCTGTAAGTTTTGGAGAGGTTGCGCAGATTGCCACTTTATTAGATACACCATTTCTGATGATTTTTCATATAAAAAAAATCGTCACATCATCACGGCGACGACAGTCATAACGAGACGTGAATTTTTTTGTATTAAAAACCGACATATTATTGTCAAGTGCGGTGTGTCACCCTCGTATCGGTATCTGCGTGACCTCCCCAAAATTTACAACCTTGATCATATTGACACTTTAATTTTGCTACACATTTTTGTACCCAATAATCTGTATCGACTGCACTGCTCCTGGAGAACGTCATTGTATTCATTTTCCAATTAACCGTACTGATGATGACCACTTACTCTAGGATATCAGTTGTAGTAAAGGCAACATAAGACGTAGTTTACGTTCTCGCAAAAAATGGGAACACTATGGAAAATTTCACCAAATTTGCAATTATTGACCGTGGCTCTAATAGCTGTTACCACAGCACTGCTCCTAGCATGAACACTGATTTGACAAGTGTCAAACTTGGAGGCTTTAGTGATAAGAGCTACCGCTTACGATTGTTTGTATTGTATGTATTAACTCACACATTGAAGTCATCTATCTATACTAGGTCCCACCTTTTGGGCGGGTCGGGTCCCTTGACTGATAATTTTTCCAAAATAATTAATCAATTAAAGTGAAAGCAAAATAAAATTATCGAGCCTCATTTTTGTCAATTGAATTTCAATTGTCAAAAACCAGATTAGATCATTTCATTTTGCTTTTACCTTATATTACACCGAGGGGTCACGCACTTCTTCAAATTTAATCCATTTAATCCAAGAAATACATGGGATTAAATGGATTTAAATCCATTTAATCCTTAGTGCGTCACCCCTCGTATTACACACTATTATAATCAAGGTTCTGAAAGGATTTAGTTTTTGTGTGTCACCGCCTTCGTGATCAACTCAGGGTTGTCTTAACCTGGTTCTTTCAGGTTTGATTATCTTATTTTATTTTAACTGATTTTTCATCTGGGTGAGAATGGACAATTCCTGAAGTCCAAACCTTTTTGTCACGGTATGGATGTAATAATCTAACACAATTCTCAATTTGATATATTTACTTCTACAAAAATGAAATGTTGTCACTTTGTATTCGTTCAAATTGTGCAATAATCCAATATGACCCGAGTTGTTAAATAATGTAGTAAGATACCGCAACTCGTGTCAATTACGGCCTTCGATTCGCTATAGCCGCAAACTTATCACTCGTCCGAGCTACCTAATATTGCAATACGATACCGCAACTCGTGTGAATTACGACCCTCGCTTCGCTCGGGCCTCAAACTTCACACTCGTACGAGTTGTCTAATATTAGGTGTGGCCTAGCCGCAAACTTCTCACTCGTTCGAGCTGTCTAATATTGCAATATGATACCGCAACTCGTGTGAATTACGACCCTCGCTTCGCTCGGGCCGAAAACTTCACACTCGTCGGAGTTGTCTAATGTTAGAATTGTAATACTATATGCTCACTGCATATGTAATTTCAGGTACAGGGGCCAACATGAATTCCACTCAATCCACACAGCTCACACTCTGTATCAGTATGATCCGCTGTGGTTTCCAAGGTTGTATTATTAGAAGGTTGCGCCAACAGACTTTTTCGTGGAGGCATTAAATCAAAAATAATTGCCGATACTGCATTGTATTTTAAATTAGGCGAATTCTTCGCTGTGGCATTAATGCGAAAATGAAGTAACCAGAGCGAAGATAAATACTTAAATAATTATTCACATCAAGCCAGCCTTGAAGTCAGACACGAAAAAATTTAGCTCTACATTTCAATAAAAAAGAATTTCTAAATTTTCAATTCAATTACTCAAATCAAAAGAAAGTATTGATAATTACGACTACAGAAACAATTATAATGAAAAATAAGGTCAGATTGAAAAGACCAGCTACAGTAAAAATCCCACATAAGAACAAAAAAAGAACTCGAGTTGAAAATGAACCATCAACCAGTACCTTCAACGCATATGCCGAATTAACAGACAACGAAGAAGAAATTATGGTTCAGTCGAAACCAATCGACAAAGTCAAAATCCCTCCGATAATCGTCGTCAACATGAAACATAATCAAATTATAAGCTTCATGACAGAAAGTAAAATCACCGATTACAACATTCAATACATTTCACTGGGAATCAAAATACTATGCAAATCAATCAATGATTTCAATACTACGAAAAATAATTTACAACAAATCAAAACAGAGTTCTTCACACATGACATTCCCTCACAAAAAACAACTAAGATGGTCCTAAAGGGATTACCAAATTTAGAAATCGAACAAGTTAAAGAAGGTCTTACTACAGCCAACGTAAAGTTCCTGGATGTCAAAAAAATGAACACCAAACATAAAAGTGAAGATTTTGCATTGTTCTTGGTCTATTTTGAGAACAAATCGATAAAAATTCAAGACCTGAAACAAACAAAATACATCCTCAATGTTGTAGTTAAATGGCAACCATACATTACATCTAGAAATGGTCCCACCCAATGCAATAATTGCCAATTACATGGACATGGCAGCAAAAATTGCACCCTACAATCACGATGTGCAAAATGTGGTGGAAAACACGTTACAACATCCTGTGAAATACCAGAATCAGATTTCAAATGCTGCCTATGTGGTAATCAACATTCATCACGAGATCGCCACTGCCCGAACCGTAACAATTACATTCAAATGAAATTAAAACAATCACGGAACGGAAACAACAAAAAAGAAATAATTAATACAAATGAACCGATCAACTATCAAAACCATACGATGTTTCCCGCTTTAAGAGTACAAAAATCTACAAGATATTCCGATTGGTTCACAGGTACTATTAACACACCAAGTCAAACAAATCCTCACCAACAAAATTATTCACCACAAAACATTAACACTTCACACAATTTACATGAAACACTTTTTTCTACCGAAACCCTTTTACAATTAACAACCGATTTAATAATGAACCTAAAAAACTGCCGAACCAAACTTGATCAATTTCAAGTTATAACTAAATTAGCCATACAATATATAAATAATGACTAACACACTAACACGTAATCTAAGAATACTTTGTTGGAACACCCAAAGCTTTCGACCAAAATATTATGAAATTGTTGATTATCTCGGCTCTACACACTTTGATGTAATATGTTTTAGTGAAACCTGGCTCATCATCACAGATGTTATATATTTACCATCTCATAAATTCTATCGAACTGATATAGAAACTAATAATCACGGTGGTGTTGCGATTGCAATTCATAAATCCATACCACATAAGCAAACTTTCATTAAAACCAACATAATTGAAAATGTAGCAATTAACATAAAAACCCCTACTGGTGATATAACGTTGATTTCTGTTTATTTTTCAAATTCAAAATTATCCAGTCAATCAAAAATTTTATTTGAAAACGACATTAAAATGCTCACTTCAATTCGTAACAGTTACTTCATTTGTGGAGACCTTAATTCAAAACATAGGCTTTGGAACAATACCAGAGGAAATTGTCTTGGTAATATAATTTACGATCAACTCACGCGAAAACCTTTTTCAGTTCATCACTCCATTACACCAACATATTTTCCACCACAAGCGAATAGAAACCCATCGAATATTGACATCGTTTTATCAAATAATTTACATGATTTGTCACAAATTCTTCCAAATTATAATCTTATGTCTGATCACTGTGCAATTGAATTCAAAATTAATTGTTTAATTGCCAAAAATGTTGATAAATCAAAGAAGTTCAGGTTTGATCTAACTGATTGGAAAGAATTCGAACGGAAAATGAACGGTAAAATTAATCTTAATGACATTCGCCTATCAAATTCTGATGAAATTGATTCGGAAATATCTAAATTCACCAAAAATATTTTCGATACCATGAATGAGTCCATCCCCAAGAGGCCCCATGTAGCTCAACATCTCAGATTAACGCCTTATATCCGTGAATTGATTTGTTATAAAAATACTGTTAAGAGACAATGTCAACGAGCTCATGACCAGAGTAAATTAATGCTTCTCAGATCATTAACAAAGCAAATAAAATTCCAAATTACGAACCTTCGTAATAGCTCTTTCGGATCGAAATTAAAAACGCTTGCGTATGCTTCTCAATCATTTTGGAAATTTACTAAGTTGATCAAGAATAAAAGGACCAATCTCCCTCCGCTGAAAAGAGATTCAAATACGATGGTTTACACCAATAATGAGAAAACGCAGTTAATAGGAGAAACTGTTTACAAATCTCATATCCTCACTCAAGGTTATAACCATCAGCCAACAATTAATAAAGTAAATCGATCCGTAAACGTTGTCAACAATGCTCAGCTCTCAACTTCTGATGTTACACCGTTCCTTTCGAAACCGTCTGAAGTTAAAAAACTGATCAAAAGATTAAAAACGAAAGTGGCTCCTGGCCAAGACCATGTTCAAAATTTCGTACTCAAAAAACTTCCACAGAGAGCAATAGTGCTAATTACGAAAATAGTCAATGCTTGTATTTTAAATTCTTATTTCCCAAGTGATTGGAAAATTGCCAAAGTAATTGCGATTCAAAAACAAAATAAAGATCCTATGGATCCTTCCAGCTACCGTCCGATCAGTCTGTTGAGCTCACTGAGTAAACTGTTGGAAAGGGTTTTGCTGAAAAGGATAAATAAGCATGTTGTTGTCAATGATATCATTCCTGACCATCAGTTCGGGTTTAGAAAAAATCATTCTACCGCGCATCAGCTTTATAGAGTTACTAAACTGATTAAGGACAACTTCTCCAGGCACAGATCGACAGGAATGATAACGTTAGACATAGAAAAAGCATATGATACCACGTGGCACGATGGACTGATCCATAAATTATTAAAGTTCAAATTTCCTTTACCATTAATAAAGATTATCAAATCTTTTCTTTCGAATCGATACTTCTATATTCAAATTTATAATGACAAATCAACACAATTTCCTATCCCAGCTGGTCTTCCACAAGGAAGTACATTGAGTCCAATTTTATATAACATTTACACATCCGATCTCAAAATTCCACAAAACACAACTCTTGCCCAATTCGCTGATGACACCAATATACTAACTCACAATACACGTCCAATTCCAATACTATATACACTTGAAAAATCCTTTAAAAAAATATCAAAATATTATTTTAAATGGAAGATCAAAATTAACGAAACGAAATCCAAAAGCATATTTTTTACAAAAAGACGTGCTAAACGGTTTCTTCCACATCGACAACTCCAACTCACTAACTACCAAATTAACTGGTCAAATTCGGTAAAGTATTTAGGTGTAGAGTTAGACAAAACTCTTACATTCTCAAAGCATATTCAGTACACGAAATTAAAAGTTTTAAAGTTCATAAAAATTCTTTATCCATTCATTAACAAGAAATCAAAATTAAACTATAAGAATAAGCTTCTGATTTTTAAAAATATCTTTCATCCAATTTTTCTCTATGCATCACCAATATGGGGTAATTGTGCAATCACACATATTAAATCACTACAGACTACACAAAATAGAATTCTCAAATTAATATTAAACAAACCATATTACTACAAAACCACGAAATTACATACACACACCAATATCAAACTAATACGAGATATCATTCCCATTCGTACTAACAAATTCATATCTAAATGTATTCAATCCGACAACCCCTTGATTTTCAATTTAATTGACTAATAAACAGCCAACGCGAAATATAATCAACTTTTTCTAATATATTCCAAATTTTTGTCCCTAATTATAAGTTAGTATGTAAAAATAAAAATACTAGATAAGGTTTTTGTTCAGATAATTTTCCTTACAATCTACATAAACAAATCATTGAATTATATAAAATCAACTATTAACCTACTAACCCTAAAATTTAGATGTAAAACCGGCATAGGTTCAACTCTATATTTAAACCAAATAATATTATTATATCCACAACTCAACAATATTATATTAATAAATGTCCTTCATCATCATCAAATACTTAAATATCAATAATACCACTGTAGGAACCATTTCTATTTCTCCATTTACCATTTACCACAAAAATATTCCGTGTGAAAGAAAAAAAAAATGAATTTTTGCTTTGTTTACTTGACAGTTTGCTATCTCAAGGAGTACTTTTTTGTTGAGTGGAAACCATACTTAAGTTAAAGCGGTAAATTATTTTGTTTACTTAAAAGTCATACGACAGTCCTAAAGGTTTGTTCCAATTAACTGTTAATCCGAACTTTGACAACAGGAACGACAACGACTTCATTCAAAACAGACGTATCTTCTTCTCTCAGTGAAGGGAATCATCAATGATCAATGATCAATAATATCAATAATATTACCAATAATAATTATCAATTATCAACATAGTAAATGGAATAGCTTCCGACCTTAATCTCGGAAATTCCATTCCTCGTCGATTAAAAGAAATTTTATTAAAATCGGTTAAGAATTATTACTCAAGTTATCGTCATGACAAAAAAAATTGTTGCCAACAATTACGTTTTTGATAACATTTCATACAATATCGCCAAAATTAATGTTGTCAATGTTGTCAATTTGTTATCATTAAATTATCATTATCACAATATCAATTATCAGCACTGTATTATTAATTACAATTATCAATAAAATCATGTTTTTCTGGAATAGTTTCCAGAACCTTATCCCGACATGGCTCATCTTCGAACTTAACCTCAGGAATTTCATTCCTCGTCGATTAAAAAAAAATCATCAAAATCGGTTAAGAATTACTCAAGTTATCGTCGTGACAAAAAAAATGCTTACAAACAATTAAGGTTTTGATAATTTTTCATACACTGTATGGTTACTAACATTTTAGAGTATTTTCTGGCGTAAGACCCTTGACTTTCAGTCAAGGGAACAAAAGAAACGCAGTGCCTACTATTATAACCTATTATCGTCGTTTTGTTAAAATGATCCGGAACCTTTGCTCGAAATGACTGACTAACCTCACGGACGGCAAGCTCACTAGTATTATTGTTGAATCTATTACTTCCTTAGAACAAACTATTTTCAACGGATTCAAGTCTAAATATTTTTGACGAAAAAACAACCTTCGAAATTGGCATTGTCAGTATCAGAATTTGATACTTTTTTGATCTTCTTTGGACAACAAGCTGTTTTTTGCAAAGTAATCTAAAATTTTCGTTTGAATAAATAAAGAATTCTTTGAGTAAATTGGTAATTCATAGTATGCTAATGTGTTTCTGTTTACCGTAAGCACAAAGCAGCTTACGATAAGTTATTACAAAGAACCTAAATTTGCTGATAGAACAAGGATATCAAACAAAAAATGCGAGATGAACATCTCGATAGAGATATACAAATACAGGCAACCTAGATAGTTGAAACAGACTGTATATACCAATTCATCTCTCCAATTGTCGAATATCTCGAGTCTCGCCCACTGTCGAATATCTCGAGGTGTTGATCTCGCATTTGTTGTTCGACATCCTCCTTCTATCAGTGTATTTAATGTCTTTGAGTCAATAAATCAAAATTTCAACACCAAACTTAATTCAAAAATAGTAGCTAGATTAGCGGCTGCTCCGTTTTCTTGTTGAGTTTCGCCTGCTCATACTGTATGTACCTATGTCATGTGGACATTTTGGAACGAACAGTTTACCATAGTGATGGGATATTACGCTGACAGTGACAGCAATCGCATAGCACAAGTTCTTTGTTTTTGTTTTCATTCATTAAAAAGTTTACAAATCCTGAAAGTCCACCGAATAAAATCGATTGAATTGAAATCGTTTTACAAACAACGATAGTGATACGTGTAGTATGACCAAATTGATAAATAGTCGAAATGTACAATGAGCTCATAAAGGCGTAGAGTTTCACGAACCATATTTCTCGGAGACAAATATGGCGAAAGTTATTCGTAAAACTGTGTTCGGAAGGTAATATAAATGTGCATTGTGAATGTAGTAAACTCAGTTGTGATATTGCTGATATTTACGTATCTATTACAGTCTTCCACCAACTTACATTCCTAGTCGTCTCGAAGAACGAAGATCCAAAGCCAAATCTGAAAGGTAAGACCATCTTTGCAGTATCTTAAAATTGGGTCAAAGACGGTTATCGTCACAACGACGACAAAAATCAATAGTGAGCTCTAGAAAAGGTCGTGTTAAATAGCCAAATGCTTGTCAAAACAACTGAGGTGAAGTGTTTTCTCTCAATTTGTTGAAAAGACTAAGATCAAACCGAAAAAGCGATTAAAAATGGTACATCGAGAACGTGTAACATTCAAGGAATGTCGTGGGAGTGTAACTTTTGTGTTTTGTTGAAATGAACGAGCGAAGATTTGTTGCCCTTTTTAATTTCCCTTACTCGAACATCTAGGCAAGAACGACGCCGGAAACCCGACAAACCCGATGATTTCGTCACCTACGAGGATTCGGAGAGTGAGGACGAAACACCGCAACAACAAAATGAAACACTGCGTACATCCTTTAACTTTGTCGACTATGTGCGGAGTCGAGAATTCGATCTGAAAGAAATACGCAGCGTCAACCAATACCATGCCAGTCGTCACATATTAACTCATGACATGTTCAAGGAATGCGCTATATCCTTGGGAAATATCAACAAAGTGTTCTGCTCACAATGGTTGAGCAATCGACAGGTCGTGTTCGGTACAAAGTGTAACAAGGTTTGTGTTTGGCGACAATCATCTGTATGACTATCATAGAAATTTCATTTTTCAGTTGATGGTATACGATGTTAACATGCGACGACTGGATGCAATTCCAACGTTGCCGAATAAACGCGCAAATGGTCCGGAAAGCCAGAACGGAATACACGCAATTCAAATCAATCCAAGCAGAACACTGTTGGCCACTGGTGCTAGGCATTCATCCGATATTGCTATTTATCGACTTCCTACTCTAGATCCGGTTTGCATCGGCGAAAATGGACATCGAGACTGGGTATGAGATTGGGCATCAGTGAAATTCAGGACTGACCTACAATCTATCAATGCTTTCAGGTCATGGACATGTGTTGGTTGGACGATCAGTTTATTGTTTCCGGTTCTAAGGACGCTAAAATGGCACTGTGGCGTATAACTGAAGACCAGTACGATACATACGAGGACAATAAGGAAAGTTGTCCCAGCTATGCGTATGAAGCACCATTAGTGGTGAAAGAATGTCGAAGTGCCCAGAAGGTGAGTTAAACGTAGAAAATTGTCGCCCGATTTGTTGACTTTAACTCTTGTCGTTCGTTTAGATTCGGTCGTTGTGCTTCAACAAAGAATACAAAGAGATAGCCGTAATATCATTGAATGGTTACATTCACTTGTTCAATGCTGAGACATTTTCTCAGGTGAGTTCTGAAGCAATTACGCGTTTGCTGAAAGAAACGTTCACCTGTGGTCGTAAGAAGAACAGGAAAATTCTAAACTTTTCATTCCTATCCAACAGAAATTATCCAGAAAGCTCCCGAATTGCCAGGACAATGTGTGCATAGCTTGTCAACCGAACGGTATTTATGCAGTTGGATGTAGATCATACACATTACTATTAGATCCAAGAACGCTTCAGGTAACATCCCCTTTTAACTCTGTCGTTAAAACTTCAGATCTTACCCCGTGCGTTAACCGAAATTTAGGCGGTGAAAAAAATACCATCCCGATACAGTGGCTGCGGAATACGATCAGCCAGTTTTCAAGGCGATACACTAACTGTTGGCACCGGTTTGGGAATGTTGATGTTTTACGATGTTCGAGCTGGAAAATATTTGGAGAGCAGTATAAATGCGTCACGGACAGTTGTTTTGAAAGCAAGCAAGGGATATGTGGTTCGTATGCGTCCAAAAATTGTTTTGGCCTCGATTTTTCATAAAATATTCGTTTCTCCATTTGCGCAGTACCCTGACGATCAAGAGGTGGACGGTTTTCAACAGATCAAGTATGTACCGGCCATTTATACACATTGTTACGATCACAGTGGCACTCGACTGTTTTCGGCTGGCGGTCCTTTGCCTGCTAATTTGGTGGGAAATTATGCAGGAATTTGGCAATGAAATTTTGGTTCCAGACAATATTGTCAGTGGTAGGTTATCGACAAAGACAAAAATGTTAAAATAAATGATGCGAAAGATACCATTTCAGTGTGTCGCAAAGATCCTACTACATTAAATAAAGTAATAGATTCCGATAACTATGACGATTATGCTTGCTGTCGGTGGCAGGTTCTAATGCAATACCGTTTTTAGCTTATAGCGGTAAATGCAGTATGTCATTACCGAGCAGTTGCATAGCATTCGTATTCAACTTAGCGATAGGTTAATTGACACCACTCAACTGAATTGAATGGAAATTCTCATTGCTAATTCACCAACACATCGTTGCAATATTTTTTAAGTGAATCAATCATTTAGTTTAATTCTTAATTGTGATTTTACTTATAATTTTTACTTTTATTTATTGTGTTAAACTGCGTAAATTAATAAAAACAAATACAAACGAACGTAATGAGTAATTTTGCCTCACCAGCAGACTACCATTTTACTTGAAGTTGTGGAGAAATTTCGAATTAATCACACTGTGAGGTCCTGGCATAAATTCAGTGTTGCTGTGAGCATCGATATAATATAGGGTATATTGGCACACACGACGAACGGAAATTCGGAAAAATATGACACACAAAAGTTTAATTACAACACAAAATGAAGAGAAAGTACATTAAAAAGTGCACTCAAAAAGGGAAAGTGACATTAAGATTTGACATATGTTCAAATATTTGTTTAATCCGTGCGCTTTCTTAGAACGTAAGTGAGTTTGCTTATCTACCCTCGCTTTTTTGAAGTATTTCGTTAAAGGATTAATTGGATTCTATCTGGTTAAAGAGATCGTTTTGTTGAAGCGTTTTGAAAAAGGACGAATTATCCTGGTTAAAAAGATCCAGTACCTAATAATTGTCAAACGTTTCACAAAATTTTTAAAAAGTTTCACAAAAGTTTGCCATTTTTCCGCCAATACAACGTATTTTTAAGGTGTTGAGTGGTATAAAAATGTAATTTAGCGATGTGATGGAGTATCGAAAATTCCTAATTTTAGCGTGACGTTATTTGTGAGCAATAGAAATCAAAGAGTAGCGGCACTTCATACGAAAGCTTTTTACTGCATTGTAATCGACTAAAATGACCGCTAGCGTGACGATCGACGGTTCAGTTTTGTGTGCAAACTAATGACAACCAACTTTGCTTCTAAGGGAATTCCCCGTATTTAGTTCATTTACATTCATTTCAAAGAATTGGACGCACTCACTTATTCATTACTATGTGAAATTGTGAAGTTGGTTTCAATTAGTTTGCACACTTTTCCCCACCATTCCTCACGTTTCCGTCATCAGTTTCACCAAACGAAGAGATCTATAGTAGATTACATTGGATGCTGCGGAGGTAGTTCATCGCCTTCGGTTCGGATATGCAAACTCTACACTTGTCAAAATAACCGTTTTCAAAGCTTGTTGCTTATAACCACACTTGTGAGTTCGGCTCGTATCACAAAATTGATCCCTCATGTAATGAACTACCAAACAGCATCCAATGTATGCTGTTTTATTGCCTATCCACCCGGAATATTGTTGTTACTAGAACTTTTTAACACCTAAGGACCTGAGAATTCAAAACCAAAAGTGTTCCTGGAACACTGTTCCAGTAGACAACAAGGCTGTATACTTTGGGGAGGTCACGCAGACCGCCATTTTATTAGATACGCGGGAACACACCACTTCTGATGACTTTACATATACAAAAAATTCACCACATCATCAAGACGACTAGAATCATCAGAGTAGGTGAGTTTTTGTATGAAATCGGCCATTTTATCATCAACTGTGGTGTGTAACCCGCGTATCTGTATCTGCGTGACCTCCCCAAAGTATACAGCCTTGGTAGACAACAGGTTTGTTCCAAGTAACTGTAAACACGAACTTTGACAACCCGAACAACGACAATTTCATCCATAGCAACGTCGCTTACGTGATATTTCATACAAATCGAGCAACGTCGCCTACGCGATTTACACAGAGATATTATTGAGGTTATGGTTCTATGGATGAAATTTGACAATTCATATGGCCTTGGAACAAACCTACTGGCAGACTCTTGAATATCAAAAGATTATTCTAAATTAATGCACAATTTCACAACATTTATGTCGCGCTATTTCATTCACTGCCAGACTAATAAACATAAAAACTACCGATACAACAAAACCAACAAAAATATCTGTTGTTGCATTGAAACGTTTAAAAACGAATCTAGTCTGCAAAACGAATCTAGTATGCTGATGAAATCGGCTCACACTTCTTCATTATATTAATCCCAAAAACATCACTGGCAACACTACTGTTTTGGTGACATGTTGACAAACTACTTCGACTGTTTTGTTTTTGTGAAGTGCTAGATTCATATTTTGCGTAATATTTGTTGATTTTGGTGGTGTTTCAATAAATTTTGCTGTGAAGTGAATATATGATAATATAAGTGAAAGTGTTAAGTGTTTTTGAAAATAAGTGAAAAATGCAAAAAAAAATTGTGCGGCCATTGGTGTTCGTCGAAGTTGAAAAAATTGAAATTATGGCTATCAGTCAAAAAAAAACCCTTAAAGGGTAAATGTCCTTTATCTTACTTACAAAATAACTGATATCGCTGAGGGTGACGCATTGTGCGTCGTACGCAAAAGTTTTATCAACAAAAAATTGACTCAAAAAGTTTGTGAAAGAACGTTTTACATAAAGAAATTTGCTTCGGGTCGGGCTGTAACACCCCACTTATCAAATACACAACTTGGAACCTCGGAAATAATATACTATTTCATGTGATACATTTTTACTGATAAGTAATGAAAATCTGCTGGTATGTAATGAAAATCTCCTGATATGTAATGAATTTTCATATGAATATTCCTTCAGTTGTGATGTAATGAAAAAGTTCCCATATGTAACGACTGCTTTCCGCGGGTGGGAAATGTACTTGTAACAACAATATTCCGGGTGGATAGGCAATAAAATTCATTACTGGATTATTAGGTAACACAAAAAATTCATTCATCGACTTCAGGTTTACTGTCTCCAGTTGATATTATTATTTCAATTTATTATCTTTATTATTTGAGCATGTTGTGCAGTAGGTTTATCAAGACATGTTAAAGAAAATTTTTCCATATGATCTTTTGAGAGAATTTTTGACAAAACGCTGACAAACTTCAACTATTTGAAACGCATTAGAAATTTAGGCTCCATTCAGAAAAGACGTCCGCTTTTTAGCGATGGTCAGACGTTCAGCAAAAAATTGTCAAAGTTTCACAAAAAATTACAAAGTTTCACCAATTTTATTATTATCTTTTTTTACAAGGAAACACGAGTTACTTCGTCACATTTTGTAAAATTTACATTTACATTTAATGTGACATTATACAAAAGGGAGCATAAGCTCCATGTGTCACATTTCATTCATCATTCAACAGTCGGAGTGAACAGACGTGCTTTGTAATCACTCATAAAATTAAGCAGTTAGCTAATTTAAAAAAAAGTATCAAAACAATAATGTAATATGCATACACTCAAAGTGCAGGTGCAAGTGTTTTACATAATTAAGTAATATCATAACAGTGCAGTGAAAAAGTTAACAATAAATTGAACATGTTCTTGAACTAATTAAACAAACAGACATAATGTTCACAAAAAAAGATAAACAAAAAACAAGCCCGACATCAGTCAGCAATGTTTATAAATTAACCAAAACAGAATATGACAATATATGTGCAATAGTTAGTGAAAATGAACAACTTAAAAAGTTAAATGATGACAATGCAAAAAAAATAATAGAGCTCGAAAACTCTATCAAATCAATTCAATCAAAAAATGCGGAAACTGAACACCGTATAGAATACATCACCGATGAAGATGAACTTGAAAACGAATTTCAGACGGTTAAACAATCATCAAAACGGAGACGAAAGGTTGGCCAAGGTTCCACGATACCAGATGAATCTCCAAAAAACGACAAAAAACAAAAAATAAAAATGCCACCAACACCACCACCAATTTACGTGAGCAACGTCACGAATTTTAATAAATTCAGTGAAAAAATCTTATCGGTTGCTAACTCAGCCAGATTTCGAGCTACTTCAGATAACGATATAAAAGTCACTGGAGCGAACGAAGACGACTACAGAAAAACAAAAAAGATCCTAGAGGAATTATCCTCGATAGAAGGAGATGATCTATCAGACATAGTGTACCACACTTATCAACTGAAAAGTGAAAAAAATTATAGAGCAGTAATCAGAGGTTTACCTCCAACTTGCGAAGAGCAAGAGATTACTGATGAACTAAAAAAAATTGGTCACGAAATTGTGAAAACCACAAACATTATAAAAAAAGTTATCAATAAAGATGGGAAGAAAATAGTACGAAAATTCCCAATGTTTTTCGTAGACATGAAACAAAATGAAAACAATAAAGATATCTATAAAGTCAAAAACCTACTCCATTGCAAGGTTACCGTGGAACCTCCTAGGAAAATAAAAGGAATACCACAATGCACAAAGTGTCAACAGCTGGGCCACACAAAAAATTTCTGCACTAGGGAACCAAACTGTGTCAAATGTGCAGGAAAGCATGAAACAAACGTTTGTACCAAAAAGCGAAATGCAACTCCAAAATGTGCCCTTTGCCAACAAGAAGGTCATACAGCCAACTACAAGGGATGTCCAATATACCAGAAAAAGGTAAAAAGTCAAAATCAACCAGCAAAAACAGCAGTGGATCGCCTTCGTGAAACACACTGCCACATTTCAACTAGTTCAACGACTCATCACAATACAGGAACTTCGTATGCGCAAGTTACGAAAAATGCAAAACAACTGACAAAAAACGACACGCAACTGCCAGAATCGAGCGAGCCGTCTCTTGGAGATATTGTAAAAATGCTCATCAACATGCAAGCCGAATTCAAAAATAACATCGAAACGCTTTCAAAACGATTGGAAAAAGTGGAACTGGAACTCACAAAAGCTGAAGAATGAAGAATCATGGGAATCAATCACTGGACTGATAAACCCTCACACGTCTTACTGACTTCTACCCTATAACAGTCAGTACATCTCATCAGTAGTAATAAATTAACGGAAGTTAAGATTGTACTATTAATACCAATAAAAGGTGTTTTTGAAAAAAAAAAAAATGTGTCACATTTTGTAAAAATATGAATTTTAATTGAATATTCCGATGCGCTTTTGGTATTTTTGGATATTATTAGTCACCTCAAAGCCCTGAACAAACTTTGTCAAGAAATTTGTATTTTCATCCGTACCATCCGGTGGCAGTCAGTTGTAGGCCATGTAGTCTACAAGGAGAGCTATTGAAAACTGGTTTTGGTTGCAATCGGTAGTGGTAGTCGGTTCGCCGAAATGGCTAACCAATGTGTCGAGCTTGCTGGGGAAAAGGATTGGATAAGGTGCTGTAACAAATGTGGTGATTTGTACCACATATCGTGTAAGGCCGAAGATAACCTCAACCGGTTCTGAACGAGTGCTTGCGAAAATTGCCGAGTATATACTGGTACTGCATGGACTGCCACGGCTATTCATCTGTTATCGATAACGACGACAAAAATGATGACAAGCTCTGCTTAATATACTACTTTTACATAGTAAAATGCATGTTAAAAAAATGTAAGTACAAGATTTGAAATCATCCGATTAAAAATACTTTGATCGATTGAAATAATAGACCCGATAATAATACTGGTCATATGCTTGCTGTCTGTACGGTATATAAGTAAAACAACAAATAGAATTAATTTCAACGATGGACGGCAGGTTCTTGATATTTTTTCTTATTCAAGCGGCAATTAAATGGCCCACATCAAATATTTGGCAAGAACACATAGCATAAAATTTTTATCTTTATACACAGAATTATCAGAAAAATCGCCGTTTTTCCATTGGCGGTTTTTCCACATACTACTTTTCGCAACTTGTTAAATAACAGTTATTTTCCTAACGCATGCTAAAATGCCTTTTTAGTGAATGGGAGGTTCGAATTCGCTAAAAGATTCATTTAGTATAAGTTAGGAACAACGTTTTTCTTAAACGACGTGGGAAATAAGCGACGAAGTCGTGATATTTCAACACTTGTTAGGAAAAAGCATTTGGTTTTAATCCTTAACAAATCTAATAATTTAAAATAAACGACAAAAGTAATAGATTCAATATTTAATGCTAGTGATACGCATATCGTCTGTGAGAGGTTAAATCTTAATTTCCCGTGTATGTCCTAATTTGTATCAAAGGAACAAGTTGTGTATCCATCCACACACACTTTGTTGTAGGTATACGATTTATCATTTATTAAAAAGTTAACCGAAAAAGTTAACAATAAATTGAACATGTTCTTGAACTAATTAAACAAACAGACATAATGTTCACAAAAAAAGATAAACAAAAAACAAGCCCGACATCAGTCAGCAATGTTTATAAATTAACCAAAACAGAATATGACAATATATGTGCAATAGTTAGTGAAAATGAACAACTTAAAAAGTTAAATGATGACAATGCAAAAAAAATAATAGAGCTCGAAAACTCTATCAAATCAATTCAATCAAAAAATGCGGAAACTGAACACCGTATAGAATACATCACCGATGAAGATGAACTTGAAAACGAATTTCAGACGGTTAAACAATCATCAAAACGGAGACGAAAGGTTGGCCAAGGTTCCACGATACCAGATGAATCTCCAAAAAACGACAAAAAACAAAAAATAAAAATGCCACCAACACCACCACCAATTTACGTGAGCAACGTCACGAATTTTAATAAATTCAGTGAAAAAATCTTATCGGTTGCTAACTCAGCCAGATTTCGAGCTACTTCAGATAACGATATAAAAGTCACTGGAGCGAACGAAGACGACTACAGAAAAACAAAAAAGATCCTAGAGGAATTATCCTCGATAGAAGGAGATGATCTATCAGACATAGTGTACCACACTTATCAACTGAAAAGTGAAAAAAATTATAGAGCAGTAATCAGAGGTTTACCTCCAACTTGCGAAGAGCAAGAGATTACTGATGAACTAAAAAAAATTGGTCACGAAATTGTGAAAACCACAAACATTATAAAAAAAGTTATCAATAAAGATGGGAAGAAAATAGTACGAAAATTCCCAATGTTTTTCGTAGACATGAAACAAAATGAAAACAATAAAGATATCTATAAAGTCAAAAACCTACTCCATTGCAAGGTTACCGTGGAACCTCCTAGGAAAATAAAAGGAATACCACAATGCACAAAGTGTCAACAGCTGGGCCACACAAAAAATTTCTGCACTAGGGAACCAAACTGTGTCAAATGTGCAGGAAAGCATGAAACAAACGTTTGTACCAAAAAGCGAAATGCAACTCCAAAATGTGCCCTTTGCCAACAAGAAGGTCATACAGCCAACTACAAGGGATGTCCAATATACCAGAAAAAGGTAAAAAGTCAAAATCAACCAGCAAAAACAGCAGTGGATCGCCTTCGTGAAACACACTGCCACATTTCAACTAGTTCAACGACTCATCACAATACAGGAACTTCGTATGCGCAAGTTACGAAAAATGCAAAACAACTGACAAAAAACGACACGCAACTGCCAGAATCGAGCGAGCCGTCTCTTGGAGATATTGTAAAAATGCTCATCAACATGCAAGCCGAATTCAAAAATAACATCGAAACGCTTTCAAAACGATTGGAAAAAGTGGAACTGGAACTCACAAAAGCTGAAGAATGAAGAATCATGGGAATCAATCACTGGACTGATAAACCCTCACACGTCTTACTGACTTCTACCCTATAACAGTCAGTACATCTCATCAGTAGTAATAAATTAACGGAAGTTAAGATTGTACTATTAATACCAATAAAAGGTGTTTTTGAAAAAAAAAAAAATGTGTCACATTTTGTAAAAATATGAATTTTAATTGAATATTCCGATGCGCTTTTGGTATTTTTGGATATTATTAGTCACCTCAAAGCCCTGAACAAACTTTGTCAAGAAATTTGTATTTTCATCCGTACCATCCGGTGGCAGTCAGTTGTAGGCCATGTAGTCTACAAGGAGAGCTATTGAAAACTGGTTTTGGTTGCAATCGGTAGTGGTAGTCGGTTCGCCGAAATGGCTAACCAATGTGTCGAGCTTGCTGGGGAAAAGGATTGGATAAGGTGCTGTAACAAATGTGGTGATTTGTACCACATATCGTGTAAGGCCGAAGATAACCTCAACCGGTTCTGAACGAGTGCTTGCGAAAATTGCCGAGTATATACTGGTACTGCATGGACTGCCACGGCTATTCATCTGTTATCGATAACGACGACAAAAATGATGACAAGCTCTGCTTAATATACTACTTTTACATAGTAAAATGCATGTTAAAAAAATGTAAGTACAAGATTTGAAATCATCCGATTAAAAATACTTTGATCGATTGAAATAATAGACCCGATAATAATACTGGTCATATGCTTGCTGTCTGTACGGTATATAAGTAAAACAACAAATAGAATTAATTTCAACGATGGACGGCAGGTTCTTGATATTTTTTCTTATTCAAGCGGCAATTAAATGGCCCACATCAAATATTTGGCAAGAACACATAGCATAAAATTTTTATCTTTATACACAGAATTATCAGAAAAATCGCCGTTTTTCCATTGGCGGTTTTTCCACATACTACTTTTCGCAACTTGTTAAATAACAGTTATTTTCCTAACGCATGCTAAAATGCCTTTTTAGTGAATGGGAGGTTCGAATTCGCTAAAAGATTCATTTAGTATAAGTTAGGAACAACGTTTTTCTTAAACGACGTGGGAAATAAGCGACGAAGTCGTGATATTTCAACACTTGTTAGGAAAAAGCATTTGGTTTTAATCCTTAACAAATCTAATAATTTAAAATAAACGACAAAAGTAATAGATTCAATATTTAATGCTAGTGATACGCATATCGTCTGTGAGAGGTTAAATCTTAATTTCCCGTGTATGTCCTAATTTGTATCAAAGGAACAAGTTGTGTATCCATCCACACACACTTTGTTGTAGGTATACGATTTATCATTTATTAAAAAGTTAACCGAAAAAGTTAACAATAAATTGAACATGTTCTTGAACTAATTAAACAAACAGACATAATGTTCACAAAAAAAGATAAACAAAAAACAAGCCCGACATCAGTCAGCAATGTTTATAAATTAACCAAAACAGAATATGACAATATATGTGCAATAGTTAGTGAAAATGAACAACTTAAAAAGTTAAATGATGACAATGCAAAAAAAATAATAGAGCTCGAAAACTCTATCAAATCAATTCAATCAAAAAATGCGGAAACTGAACACCGTATAGAATACATCACCGATGAAGATGAACTTGAAAACGAATTTCAGACGGTTAAACAATCATCAAAACGGAGACGAAAGGTTGGCCAAGGTTCCACGATACCAGATGAATCTCCAAAAAACGACAAAAAACAAAAAATAAAAATGCCACCAACACCACCACCAATTTACGTGAGCAACGTCACGAATTTTAATAAATTCAGTGAAAAAATCTTATCGGTTGCTAACTCAGCCAGATTTCGAGCTACTTCAGATAACGATATAAAAGTCACTGGAGCGAACGAAGACGACTACAGAAAAACAAAAAAGATCCTAGAGGAATTATCCTCGATAGAAGGAGATGATCTATCAGACATAGTGTACCACACTTATCAACTGAAAAGTGAAAAAAATTATAGAGCAGTAATCAGAGGTTTACCTCCAACTTGCGAAGAGCAAGAGATTACTGATGAACTAAAAAAAATTGGTCACGAAATTGTGAAAACCACAAACATTATAAAAAAAGTTATCAATAAAGATGGGAAGAAAATAGTACGAAAATTCCCAATGTTTTTCGTAGACATGAAACAAAATGAAAACAATAAAGATATCTATAAAGTCAAAAACCTACTCCATTGCAAGGTTACCGTGGAACCTCCTAGGAAAATAAAAGGAATACCACAATGCACAAAGTGTCAACAGCTGGGCCACACAAAAAATTTCTGCACTAGGGAACCAAACTGTGTCAAATGTGCAGGAAAGCATGAAACAAACGTTTGTACCAAAAAGCGAAATGCAACTCCAAAATGTGCCCTTTGCCAACAAGAAGGTCATACAGCCAACTACAAGGGATGTCCAATATACCAGAAAAAGGTAAAAAGTCAAAATCAACCAGCAAAAACAGCAGTGGATCGCCTTCGTGAAACACACTGCCACATTTCAACTAGTTCAACGACTCATCACAATACAGGAACTTCGTATGCGCAAGTTACGAAAAATGCAAAACAACTGACAAAAAACGACACGCAACTGCCAGAATCGAGCGAGCCGTCTCTTGGAGATATTGTAAAAATGCTCATCAACATGCAAGCCGAATTCAAAAATAACATCGAAACGCTTTCAAAACGATTGGAAAAAGTGGAACTGGAACTCACAAAAGCTGAAGAATGAAGAATCATGGGAATCAATCACTGGACTGATAAACCCTCACACGTCTTACTGACTTCTACCCTATAACAGTCAGTACATCTCATCAGTAGTAATAAATTAACGGAAGTTAAGATTGTACTATTAATACCAATAAAAGGTGTTTTTGAAAAAAAAAAAAATGTGTCACATTTTGTAAAAATATGAATTTTAATTGAATATTCCGATGCGCTTTTGGTATTTTTGGATATTATTAGTCACCTCAAAGCCCTGAACAAACTTTGTCAAGAAATTTGTATTTTCATCCGTACCATCCGGTGGCAGTCAGTTGTAGGCCATGTAGTCTACAAGGAGAGCTATTGAAAACTGGTTTTGGTTGCAATCGGTAGTGGTAGTCGGTTCGCCGAAATGGCTAACCAATGTGTCGAGCTTGCTGGGGAAAAGGATTGGATAAGGTGCTGTAACAAATGTGGTGATTTGTACCACATATCGTGTAAGGCCGAAGATAACCTCAACCGGTTCTGAACGAGTGCTTGCGAAAATTGCCGAGTATATACTGGTACTGCATGGACTGCCACGGCTATTCATCTGTTATCGATAACGACGACAAAAATGATGACAAGCTCTGCTTAATATACTACTTTTACATAGTAAAATGCATGTTAAAAAATGTAAGTACAAGATTTGAAATCATCCGATTAAAAATACTTTGATCGATTGAAATAATAGACCCGATAATAATACTGGTCATATGCTTGCTGTCTGTACGGTATATAAGTAAAACAACAAATAGAATTAATTTCAACGATGGACGGCAGGTTCTTGATATTTTTTCTTATTCAAGCGGCAATTAAATGGCCCACATCAAATATTTGGCAAGAACACATAGCATAAAATTTTTATCTTTATACACAGAATTATCAGAAAAATCGCCGTTTTTCCATTGGCGGTTTTTCCACATACTACTTTTCGCAACTTGTTAAATAACAGTTATTTTCCTAACGCATGCTAAAATGCCTTTTTAGTGAATGGGAGGTTCGAATTCGCTAAAAGATTCATTTAGTATAAGTTAGGAACAACGTTTTTCTTAAACGACGTGGGAAATAAGCGACGAAGTCGTGATATTTCAACACTTGTTAGGAAAAAGCATTTGGTTTTAATCCTTAACAAATCTAATAATTTAAAATAAACGACAAAAGTAATAGATTCAATATTTAATGCTAGTGATACGCATATCGTCTGTGAGAGGTTAAATCTTAATTTCCCGTGTATGTCCTAATTTGTATCAAAGGAACAAGTTGTGTATCCATCCACACACACTTTGTTGTAGGTATACGATTTATCATTTATTAAGACTTCTTTCTATAGCCAGCTACATATATGCATCTTCTAAGAAACGTCTGTTGCAGGTATAAAAACAAATAAGTGGCTGAGCTTGTTTCTCTCAATAAATATTATAAAAAACATCGAGAAAATTTCTATATACAAACGACCTTAAAATACACGACATACGTCTCACTTTTATATACAAATGAAGCATATAAACACACCGAGAACCGGCATACAAAATCAGCGTGGCATTTTATCGCATTTTTTGTTTATTTTTTTATTTACGAAAAAAAATGTAGAAAACAAATCGACAAAATTTGCTCTTCGATCACGTGCGTTTCCTCTCTTTCGTTTCACATTCTCATTCACCGATGTACATGAAAACCGTTCTCTCGCGTTCAAAACAAGCAACATTGTAATCTTAAAATTTTTAAAAGAAGAGGGAAATGTAAATAATTTCAGAATTGGAAGTCTTTTCAGTTTCAGACCATTGCAAGACGCGGTTTCGTTAAGACGCTCGATTAAACATATTTTTTGTGTAGTCTCGCGATTATGATTCGAATACAGCACTAGTTTAATGTGCATGGTGTTCGGAATTGAAGTGTTGATAATTACATACAGAAATAATTGTGGATAGAAAGTGGATGGAAATATATTAGACGATCTATAAGGAGTTGGAGTACAGTTATAAAACATTTGAAATTAATTGTAAGAAGTCGAAGACATTCAATCTTATTGCAATATTGCGAAGGAACATTTAAAGTGAAATACACACATCGTCGCTGCGGTTGAAATTATTTTGTTGTGTTATGGTGTTTATTCTATAAGAAGAAGAAATATAAAAGAAGTTATATAAGGTATATATACCCATTTTAGAAGAAAATAAAAAAAAACAACAGCGAAGAAAACGAGTTTTTTTTACAATCATTCTAACCATATGAATAACAAAATATTTTTTTTTAAATGAATTTATATGCAAGACGAGTGCGTTGATGAGTGTTTTATTTCTAAAAAAGCCCAAAAAAATTCAATTCTTCATTTTATTTGAAAAAATACGATTTTTATTTGAGTAAATAAAGAACAAAAAAAAAATCGAGAAAAAAGTTGTGCATACAAGATTTTCAAGAAGGAAAAATAAATACGCATCTGAAACAACAAGTGTTGTTATACAAAAAGGGAATATAACTAAACCAATAAAATTAAACAAACACAAGACGAAAATATTATAGCTTTCAAATACGAAATAGTTTGATAGTAATGCTTACACATGGGTGTTCAATGAAAATGTTGGATATACAAAATTGGTGAGAATAACATTGGACTTGAAACGAATATACAGCAAGACTTGGATGAGAAGTTAAATTCGAAATTGGAATCACAAAGAAACAGACAAACGTAAGTAAAAATTTCGTACTATGAAGTGGTTGTTGACAACTGAGAACAGCGAATGTTAAGAAGATAATAAGATTTATTCAGATCGTCTCTTATCAAGAGAGCGAAGCGAATTGTATTATATAGATCAATAAAAGTAAAAGATTGAACACTTTCGCTGGTGTTATGCTTTCCTTGATGCTTTCCGTCAAATGTCCTACGCTATAGTAGGACTTATTCTCAGTATTCTTAATTCTTACCACAAAAATTAAGAATTTTGTGTCTTGAATTTTTCAGAACTATTTTCAATTATTAGAATTAAAATGAGCGAAAAAAGCCGTGCACGCAAGCAACAAAATTCACTTTTGTTGCAATTCCCTCAAGGAACGTCAAATTGAATAAAACTTGACCCAACTATAACTTGAGATTTGAAAGTACCTATTTCCACGAAGCTTCTGAGTTACGAAAATAAAAACCTACTTACATGTGACGGGCAAAAATTCTTGGAAAACCTCTGTCTTGTGACAATCACTGAGCAATATTTTAAGGAAAATCAGTCACAAACTTAACGAATTTATCTCGATTATGCTTGTGGTTTCTAAAAGCTTACCTAATTTTACTGATATTGATTACCCATTACATTAGTTCATTTCAGCAGAATATTGTCATAAAATAGTACATTACTATACCAGTGAAGTAATTTGATATCTCGGACTGAAGCCCTCGGATACTTTTACTCATCTGTATACGAGATATCAAATTATTTCACGTGTAAAGTATGGCGTTTTACTTTACGAATGAGGGAAAGGCTCTTCGCTAGTAAAGTAAAAAGAATTTCCTCAACAAGACTTGTTCTGGTACTTTGGTTGTGAGTGTTAGAACACTCATTACTAGTATAGCCCTAGGTTATACCTCAACCAGCTTATGGTGGGCTTGGAACCGTTTAAATAAAAAGTGCAAGTGTGTGTTGTGTGTATACAACGGAGGAACTTCTATTTATTGTTATTTTAGAGAAATAGATAACCCGTGACAGGAATTTAATTCCACTAAAATAGACACTGTTTTGAGGTCATATCAAAAAATTTTTGCTCTAGTATTCTGCTATCGAGAATTGTATTTACTGAAATTATTGAAAGTTGACGAAATTTACCGAAAACCGTTCAATACATTTTTAGTAAATTTCGTTAATTAAACTTCCCAATAATGGGCCCTGACGGCAATTCACAATTTAAACGAGCTAACCTTAATTTATTGACAAAAATGTGAAGCAAAATCTGACAACTAATTATCCTTTAACCAGAATGAAACACTTGTAAAGTCGCTGTAGACATCAAACCAAAATGCTTCTGACAGTTCATTTAAATTAGAAACATGCTTACCAGCGGTGTCTTCAAGTCTCAGAATTGTAAAGTTCTTGGTTTTCATTGTTTTGCAATGTTGCATTTAATTATCATTCTCACATTTCCATTTCTCAACACTTTGCAACAAGCAAGGACGTCAAAAAAGAAAGAAAACAGAAACGAAAAATGTTTCAAACTGATAAATTTAACATTTATATACCACTAACTAAAGAGGAATACGAGAAGTATCCAATTTCTAGAATTTAGTCCAACCGATTCATGTGAAATCAAAAATGTCGCAAGTCCATATGCCATTTATCAGACAATTCAAGCCATTTAATTTATTAAAAAAATAAATAAATGAATACTGCACGGATATAAATAGGTATATTATTACCACCTCTTCACCGCTAAATGATATTTACATTGTAATATCGTTCGTTTCGTTGATTATATTTAGACAAAAATTATTTTCGAACATGCGACCTCCCCAAAGCGGTGACAAGCTTGATGATTGAAGATAAATAACACGAATTGAGCAATTAGAATATAAAATGTGAGGTAAATTGTATATGGTTTTCTCAAACATCAGATTACAACCGGGAAGTTTAGTCAATTTTCTGGGATATTATCTGAATGATCAATTTCTAGTCTTTTCGAACCGAGTTTGTTGTTGTTTGTCGGTGAGATTATAATGTTTAAAAAAATGCAGGAATCATGAAGTTGAACTATAAACCAGGGAAAAAGCATGAATCATCTAAAATATCAATCATTTGTAACTATTCATATACAGAAAGAAAACTAAACGTCCCACAAAGTAACATTTAAACAACTGTAGCAAAACACAAGAACAACAGCAACAACAGCGTGCACAATATTTTGTAATATCACGAAGCACGAATATTAAATATTTTGCAATTAAATAAATGTCTGTTACATTAGCATTCAATAAAGCCGAGACTAATGGGTGAAAAGATTTTAATTTCTTCCGCTGGATGCCCTTTCTGCTCAATATATTTTTCTTCAGAATTGTAAAATTGGATTGCATTTTCCACCAAGCACAAATTGTTGGTACAATCAGTAAATCAATTTCGTGTGCAGAATTTGAAACAGTTGTTTATTCACCAGTTGGTACACAATCACATGAGAACGTTGTTTACTTGCACCGTGTGTCACTAAGCCCACTGGAAATGAGTTATTACTTCATTGACATGAATGTTAAAACTCATTTCCCGGTGGCTAATGAGGATAATAACTTACGTAATTGGAACTTTGTATTTTGCCGTGTGTGGTTTGATCCCTCGTCTTCGGCTCGAGCTGCAAACATCACACTTGGCGAAATAGAAAGTTGTAAACAAGTACGTAATCTACTATTTTCAGACGTAACCTCACTTAAGTTTCGTTAAATATTTCGTTCAATCATTCATTTGTTTGAGATTTTTTTTACGTGGATGGTATTTCTTAACGTGGATGGCATTTCAAACGAACTTGAAGATCATCTATTGGAATTTTTACTAAGATGAAATGTCTTTCCAAAACCTATTTTTACAGTGATTTCACCTTCATTTAGTTAGTAAATTGATAAAAGCTTCTTTCCCACCAAATTGAAAACTGTTTCCCAAATCACCGCAGATGAAAAATTCGTTTTGCGGAGACATTTTATTTGACGTTAGAGATTTGTTTGCCAAAATAGCCAAATAATGTAAAAAAAAATTATGGCGCTCGTTTTGCATATGCATGTGAGTAAAAAAAAAACTCTTTATGTAATTGTACACACGCTGGTGGAAAAACAGCTGTTGCTAATTCTGCACTAGAAATTAATTTACTGATTGTAAATATCTCGAATAAAATAGAAAAATTAAATTAACTAACGACATCAAAACACCCAATCTTTTCCCATTTGTTCATTACTTCGTCTCATATTCCGAAACAAAACAAAAAACAACACCAACAACATGCTATACCAAATGGTACGCATATATCATCATCATATGGTAAAATCCATCCCGAGTATTAAAATCAACTTGAAAACAATTTCTGTTTCATATAATTCTCGAAGCAATAAAATCGCCCCGACAACCATAAAAATCACAGTACGCATTCATCAGAGAGTTTTTAATATTTTTTTATGTCCTTATTAGAGCCAGACCATGACCTAAAACTGAAATGTTATCCACTTCATAACTATACAATACAAATAAAAAACTTACATTTTGTTAAGGAAAAAGAAGAGGAAAAAAAAACCGAACCCAAAGAAATATGAGAAAACACTCAAAATAACACGTATAACGCATACGAATTCTAATTTTTTTTTTATTTTAAAATAGCAAAAGGAATATAAATACAAGAGAAGAAGAAAAAATAATATTAAAGAGCCATTGTGTTCGCAGCGTACGTGGTATATCGTTAAGAAGATATATGGAAGATGTTTCGAATGCAGAAAAACATGACCTAAGAAATTTCAAAAAAGAACGGGGCAACAACGCTAATAATGTGTGTACGACAACGACACACCAAATTGTGTGTTAAAAGAAAACTTTTGTTGTTGTTGTTGTTGTCTCGTTGATTGTTAAAAACATGTGCATGGAACATAATAAGGATCCAGAAATGAAAGAAATCCATTTTCCATTTCTTAAAGACGAATGATTTATTTCCATTTGATTTATGCGATTCTGCTCATCATTCAAATCGACTTTTGCCAGAGATTTTATTTTCGTTAATTTTGTTCATTTTTATAACCAAAATTAATATTGAACTTGAAATCGTCAAAAAAATAAATAATCAGAAAATCCGCTAAGTGATGGCTTGTTTTATGGATTCGTTAACGAAATAACAATCGTAAAAACTTCAATTTAATTGTTAAACGTTAACAAAAAGATTTAAAATTTTCATAATCGTGTTTCGGATTTTAATGTCGATCTCTCGGTGTCATGAAAAAATAATTAATTAAATGGGCTGTATTTAAACGGATGAAAGGTAGATTTGATTAAGCCTCATAATAGTATCGTATTTACGATGGATTCTGTGGCTTTCAAACAAGAATTCACAAAAAAAATTGTTTAAAGTAGTTAAACTTTATGAAGGTACTGTCTTACATATCCGACTCTATTGGCGCTTAAAGTTTTTGTGCGAAACACATATTTATTCTTATGATAGAACGAACTTTTAAAAATTTGATTTTTGAGTGGTTTTCGAATTAATTAATATTGGCGTCTGTAAGCAAATTAGTCGTGGGAATTTTCAGAATAACTGCATTCGGAATGTCGCGATTGGTCTACATTGAAATAATAGGAAGGATTGCTGTTCATCGATTACAAAGTCAACCAACAGAAAATACGTTGACTTGATATTATAAAATCTGTTAGCCCAAACGTTTCTGCTTGAGTAGATAAATTTAGGGTGTTGCGTCACATTTAATCAACAAAGAGTTCACTTTCTCCTTTTTTATATTTCCGTCAGTTGTACCTACAACCAACAAACCTGTGGTAGACACTCTGCTTACTTTTAACAAACTCCATGTCACATCACTTAATATATTTCTAAAACTTTGAAGTACTAGATTAGGCTTTTTTTGGAGCAAAACTCGCGTTGGCAGGGCATAATGCTGTCGCGGTAAAATAATGAAATTTACCGAAATTTAAAGGCAGGGTAAATTGAAATGATCGATTATTAAGATTTTTAGCGCATTGCGATTTGAAAACGAGTATAGGTCTAAATAACAAGCTTTCGGTCGATTTGCATAACATTCACAACGTTTTTTAGGTGTATTGAGTAGGGATGGGAGACGTTCAAAATTATCGATAATATCAATCGAAAGAAATTATCGATATTCGATTAATCATATCGTTATCGATATTTTGGTAATTATCGATAATTATCAAAATATCTAAATTCGATAATTATCAAAATATCGATATTTTGATATTTATCTAAAAATTTATGATAATATACCGATATATCGGAATATATCGATAAATATCGGATTTTCGGGCCGAAATATCGGTATATCGAATTATCGATATGTTGATAATTATCAAAATATCAATAATTATCGATTGTCGATATTTTTTGATAATTTTCGATAAAAAAAGTCGATAATTATCGATTATCGATAATTATCGATAATCATTATCATTATCGCCCATGCCTAGTATTGAGCTTGAGCGTGCACGTTTATACTTCGAACTCGAGCTTATGCGTATGCATTGGAACTGTTTACAAATAAAAAAACCTAACAAATGTACCATAAACAGTTCAAATGGGCGGTATGTAAGACTATACTGGCTTTCAAATCTGTATACACTCAGAATCGATCATTTTATTTTGCTTCCACTTACTAAAAAATTTACCGAAATTTAATTAAATTTATCAAAATTTACTGAAGGCTACTACTTCTCATGGAACAATTTGTGGCTATTTGGTTGTTTTTAAGTTGACCGTTCATAGTCTCCCCAGAATGACACATTCTTGGCTTCGCGAAAATGAAAATTCAAAAATTGTATTATACTGAAATCTGGTAAATTTCGGTAAATTACGAGAATGAGGTGTTTTTAACCCTGCCGTAATTAAATATTCACACTTACTATTTTGAATACGTCTTAGCTTTCTAACAATAGAAGCAAAACAATGAAATTTTTCAAAACGAGAACATAACAAACAAAAAACTCCCCCTACACATTAAATGTAATTAAATTTTAAATGAGAATTTAAGCTTAGATTTAACAATGTGCGAATGCATTTTCACCGATTAAATATTTAAAGCCTCTCAGTCTGCAAATATGATTTCCATTTTATAAAACATTTATAGCCCTGTAATGATAGCTGTGAAACATAAGCATGCAAGCGTACTCAATGAACAAAAACAAAAAAACAAAAACAATGTTGCCAAATAATGCTTGCAAATTTTAATATATTCATACAAAAATATATAATTGTCACATTGTAATTTTTTTTTTTTTGCAATGGCGTTGAAGAAGTGTTATACAAGCTTCATAATTGCATTAATTTTTAATTTGCATTTTTTGAAAACAGAAAACCATTTTTTTTTCGCACTGCACAAAATGCATTGTAACGTAAATTTTATTCGCTGAAGTGTGTTCTTAATTCGAATATTAAAATTATCCTCCGTAAATCACCTGCAATTTATTCCTCTTCTTTTTTTGCATGTTGAAAGGATGTTGAAGCTTTTAGAGACTATCATCCGGTGAATTATGTAAAGCAATAACAAATTTGAATTGCAATTATAAAATGCATCAGTTAGTGGATAACTGAAAGGTTTCAAGAAACATACGAAAACTTTTACCTGATGTTCTAAATAATAAATGAAGGGAACAAAACGAACAAAGCCTGACGTTGATGTAGAGCAAATAATCCCTAAGGATAAGCACACCGGTTGAACAAGAACGGACTCGGTCAGTAGATCTATTCTGTGGATGAGATCGTTAAGTTTACAGTGATTCATAGTCGTATCAACTATCCGTCCTAATTCCGATCTAGCTACTTATAAGATCCTTCATTTGTTATTCCTGAATTGGAGAGAGATTGCGGCATCAATTCTCTTTCCTCTATTCTATGTCAACTCTACTAATAGAGTACGATTCCCCATTTCACTCAAAGATGTCGCTGCAACAAGGCAATGTCAATAGATAAATAAGGGGCCATCCATAAAGGACGTCCGCACTGTGGGGGTGAGAAGGGGTTCGCCAAAGTGTGACCGCCATACATTTGTGTAGTGGAAAAGTGCGGACAAGGGGGGAGGGGGGGTCTAAAATTCCAAAAAAATCACGGACGTCCTTTATGGACGGTCCCTAATTGAATTTTTACTCGACGGATTTTAGTCAAACAAAATGCCATCGTATAGCACATGACCTCAGGACTCCGGAACAGTTATCAATTTTCCAATCGGTCCTTGGAGACAAAGGTTTAGAAAAACGTTTGCTATCGTGTCATCATGATGATGATCCCTTTTTAAAACTCTTATCGCCAAGCCGATCTAGAACCGATTGAAAAACGGATTACTGTTCCAGAGTCCTGATACTCTGCAATACGTGGTCATTTTGACTAAAATCCGCCGAGTAAGAAATTTTCTTATTTTACTGTTGACATTGGCTTTGTTGTAGCGACATCTTTCAGTGAAATATTGAATCGTGCTCTATCGGTAGACTTAACATTAGGGGAAAGAGAATGGGGTTGTGATGAAAGTTCATGGTTTGACCGTCGAAACTGATCGCCAGCGCCAATGTCAACATTTTCTTTTTGATTTTTCACTTCAATGATCTATTGAAATTGAGTTATAGACTCAATAAACCAATTTATTCAACGTATACATGCCTAAAACATAATTAGTTTCACAAATTGTGTATTTACTGAGCGTCATAGACCTGAAACGTCATTCTTCTTCTTAAAATGGCGAAAATCACAACCCATTGATGCCGTAATCACTCTCGTGTTCTCTTTTAATCTCGGAAATCAAGGCTGTAAACTTGGGGAGGTTGACAGCCTTGCTCGGAAATGCCTATTTTTCTACTGAACGAATCATGCGATGCAATAGTAATTTTTGTTTCATGGCAACATAACAAGCACAACATGATAATAAGATTAAAATATTTTTTTCTGTATAATGCTCTTCTAATGAATTTATAATCCAATCTAAAATACCGATTTTTCGTTCATACTCTGAAAGTTATCGGTGAAGGACCTCTCTCTTTGAATATTTTTATTCGGCTGACACTGACACAAACTAATTAATTAAAAGCTAAAATGATTTATCTTCATAATTTTATAAACAAAACGAGCAAGAAGAAAAATTAGACCTCCCAGAAATATGAAATTATGAAAAGTTTTTCATTTTACGTTTCTCTCGTACTCGTTATATTAACTTCATTCCAATAATTTTGTTTAAATGAAATTTGCTCAAGCATTTAAGTATACATTCTCTCCTCAAAATTGCTATTTTCAAACTACGTTATACAAACTACTAAGAACGTAATTTACAAAATACAAAAACGATTTGTCGCTGTTGAGGTTTATCAAGTGAATTCATATTTCGCGGAACATTTTCATAATAACATAATTTAATTAAAATATACTGAACTGATTACAGCGTACACATTTTACACACATATAACACATTATATTAGAGCGATTAAAGGTTAAAGGGGCAACACATTAGAAAAAATTAAATTTTTTGTTGACATATGTTATAAGCTATGATATTTAAGTTAGTTGGAGAGAGCGTGCCCCAACTGTATAAAACTTTCATCATTTAAATTTCATTATACCATACCGCCGCAGCCATAACCGTAAATGAGATGATCTAAAATTTGTAAGTGATAAAATGATGATGCCTCATTTAAAAGATAAATTAAATTGTGGAACATACAAATCTCGGGTAACAAAAATGCTGGATGTCAATTCGTCGTATTCGGTCGGATCTTCAGCGTCAAAAAATATTGCATTACAGCGGGTCCATTTAGATTTTTAAATTTTAATGAATTCAACAGACGCACTGCACTGATGATAAATACGCTTACCAATTTATTGCACAGTTTCATTGTGTGTCGTTATTTCAGTTATCTTCCATGTACTTCATAGTATTTCAATTATACTGAACACTTCCATCAATCGCAAGAGTATTGTTTATTGTTAGATTGACACGAAGCTGTCATATCTATATCTACTACGTACTATATGCCTATATAGTAATAATGGCTACATAGCACCAAACAGTGAAGTCAAAGAGGTATATGAAAAATTTGCAGAAACCAGAGATTCCGAAACTTTGACTGAAGATGACTTAGTGTATCTGTACTCCGAAATTGTCCTCCAAACTTATTCCTATCAGTTCAGTAATATTATCGTCGTTAATTTCCGTTGTAGCCTATCTTCTAATTCCACTGAAACCAGTCTTTGTCTTCGTCAAGTGACTATTCTGCGAATTCGGTCATCCACACCACAAATCTTTTTCATTAAAATTTTGTTTTTGTTATCACTGTGATTTACTGCGCGATATTATTCCTAGTGTCTCCTCTAACTATTTTTGTTAGTAAAGTAATATACTTTCAGGCTTCTTAAAACCTTTTTTTTTAAATATTATTTTTCTTTAGCAAAGAACGCGGTGCAGAATCTTATCGGTTTTTTATTATATAAATACAAACATATAAAGCGATTGAAATGTGTAGACTCAGTGATTTTGATAGGTTTATTAAATAAAATACAAAATAAGCTCGCGATTAGATTAAAAAGTTTACCTACTAAGCTGAACGACCTTAATTGCGTCAACAGGCTGATTCGTTTTGTTTGTTTTTAGTAATATACGCAAAATGAAGAGAAGAAGTAGAGTAGTTAAAGACCTAGAGAGAGTGATGAAGACTATAGTAAGCCTTATCACTACGTACATCATTCTTTTCAATAGAAAAATCTACACACCCAAAGATTGATCAAGCTGTATATCAATCTAATTAATTGAATGATTATCTTCGTTTGTAGCGATAAATATGCTGACACCGAAATGTCTACGAATTCATTATGTACGAAGCAATACATCTAATTTGTCAGATACATTTTTTGTGCCGATCAATCTAACTGACTGACTCATTCCTTGAATCATTTATTGGTTTGTTATTTAAAAATGGAATTTTATTGCAAGGGTCTTATCGGTAAACCGGTCTTCCTGCAGCATATCTTGATGATATTATCTTATGACGAGTTATGCAACATTTCTATGGAAAGGATGCAGAATTGTAGATAATTTTATTTTGATCATTTCCGCATCTCTCTTTGGGTTTGTTGTGAAAATACTCTGAGATTGTGTCTTTAGCAACTAGCGGAGTAGTGGCTAGTGACTAATAAATTTGCTCAGGACAAAATTTAATGCAATCAATGCATTTCCACGCATGTTATACAGTCAGAGGCAGTGAAATTTCAGCATGAACTTGCTTCAGCTGTTTTTCAGCTGATCCACACAAGGTTTTGGTTGTACAGTGAACGACATCTCAAATGTCTCACTGTCAAATTTTTCTGAGAATTTTATTGTGTCATTGCAAATTCAAAATGACATTCTCTGAAAAAAATGACAGTGAGACATTTGAGATGTCGTTCACTGTACCTTTGTTGAATTTCCCTGCCCCTAACCGTATTTTCACATCAATAATAAACTTTTCTTCCAGAGAAAAGAATTTTTTCTCAAACATGTTTTCACTTTTTGTTAATTTTGCTCTTGATTCGGATGTATTTGTTGCTAAATTTAGTCTCAGATGTTCTGCTGAGGATGATCGTGATGTTTAGCAATTGAAATATGTACAGAGTGAGAGTATTGTGAGATAGAATAAGTCTTTTGTTTTATTTCACTTAACAAAGTGAGTTCAATAAACAGTGGAAAAACAGAAAGAAACGATATATTTTTACTGTTCTATACCAGTAAATACTTCCATTTTCTGATCTAAGCTATTATTCCTTCGGTTATTCCCCATTCCTCTGGTTTCACTGGTCATGTTAAATAACGTTTGAAAACGTTTCAAGCGTCAACAACAATGCATCAAATACGTCAACGCGTCAAATAACGCATTAGAGTCCGTTTCTCCTAACTTTTGCTTAGGAAACAGCTCAATAGTTTCCAAATCTCAAGTCTCTTGATCTAAAACTCGCTTTTATGTGTGTGAACATACATCTATTGAAACATCTATAGTGTCAATTCATTGTCTCTCCATCAAAGATAGATTCGAGGTCCTCGAATAGAGGATATTCTGCGCAGACATCTTTCCGAATAAATTTACATCGTTTTGCATTGCACCTACACAGTGCATTATATCCGCCCGCCTCAATTTTTTACCAAATGTAATCGAATATATCGAATGAAAGTAAACATCTTCAGCTCCTACCTTGCTATTCTACCTGGCAGCATTTTGTAGGATGGTAGGTGAAGAAGATGAGTTTTTCTTTTCGTTTATATTCAAAGGGAATAAATAATAACTTCTTTTCAGTGCTCGGTGTAAAGATCTTTACAATAAATCAAACTTTTAAGTATACTTTTCTGATGCTTATAAATATACTAACATCGATGCATACACGATACTCGAAGCCAAACCTTTTTTTTCGAATGAACTTTTTTCTTTTGATTTGTGATTGTTGCAAAACTGTATAACATCACAAAACACAGCAAGATATCGCATATAATCGAGCTCTCGTTTTTTTTTTTTACCCACAAATGCTTGCATTTTATATTCAAACCCAAAATATTATTGTTCCAGTTTCGAGTTTTTTTTTTAGTGTGTTCCATGTAAGTCAATATGTGCACGGATTATGAGTAGCTGTTTGAATACATAATTTCATTTACGATTTCGAAAAAAAATTTCTCGATTTTTTTGGTTCGTTATAAATGAAAGCAGCAAATGTCCATTTGTTATGAAAATAATTTGTTTACATTTTTTGATTTATTACGTTTAACTTGCTAACGCAGCAAGTCACAATGATAGCAATTGTGGCTTAAATGGACGATGTTATTCACCTCTGCTGTATTATAGTACTGATGAAAGAAATGCTTGAAGGAAATTCTAATTGAATCAAATTAAATTCGCTTCGCTGTGCATTATCCGTTCAATTAATCGGAATTACTGAAAAAGTTAAGTTCATTCCATTTGTGATGAATTGATAAACATTATCCAGAGAGGATGACAGAAAATTCTTCGAATTTCCGCCTTTTATAAGCTGCCACAGTTTACCATTGTATCAATAATTAAGTTTCAGTTCGTCGGTCTAGTTGAAGTTATGGTTTTTCTGTAATGTTACAACTTTGGGTAAGTGCATTTGTTGGTAACTGTGCCGATCGATATTTGGTTATTATACATACGGAGGAAATTTAGATATTATCACCGACGATTACATTGTAAGATTTCGTAATACTAAGAACTTTTACCATAATGAAAATGTTCCGATAAAAACGTTTTCCGAGCTACTAACTTTTTCATCGTTTTCATGTCGATGTCGATAAGACATTAGAGGTAAATGGGAACAACTTGTAGATTTCATCTGGATCGACAAAAACGTTGCATATAAAAAGTTGTATGAGCCAAATGTCAGTGGCTTTTCATTTAAATCCATAATTGATTTCCTTGTTAGCTTCACATAATTGTTGGGTATTATAAATGTTGAAAAAGGACTCGTACAAATTAAGACATTTTGAGAGGTTGAATTCGGTGAACGCTGTAATGCATACTGTAATTGGGCTATATGTTTATCTACGACTGTTTGTAATGATGACTGAAAGGTACATAAACACTTGAATGAATAATGCAACATACAATATATCCGTATCCAGTAATGCTTCAAGAACTGTCTACCTTAATTGAGGAGTGTGCAAATACAAAATGTCGATAATTACATATACCCACAGCTGAACATTTTCCTCATTATACCAAATGATATCTAAATTCATATAAAGTAATTACCTTTCTCGAAAATTAAATTAAAAATAAAATCCGAAAGAGAAATATATAAATTATGTTGCATGATATGTGCAGGCACACAGTTAATGTGTCAATTTTGAGCATTTAATCACGTACCTCATTAAAAGCAAATAAAGTTCCATTTTTTTTCGCATTAAATAGGTTGCAATTTTTATTACTAATTGCATCCAATTACCACCTCACCCATATTAACGAAATAAATGTATAAACATCTTTGGCGTTGGCATTGCTGCGGATAGCATTCAAACGAAAAGCAAAAAAAAAAATTATGAAAATCGTTAAATAAATTCGATCACACATTGCTTGCTTATTTATTACTTAATCGATATTATGGATTATTAAGTCAATATGTTACATAAGAACTTTGTTCTCAGCTGAAACAAATTTCGCAAAGAGAAAAAAAAATTAAAATTGGAATGTTGGCGCCATTTATAGGCTCAAAATACCAATTCATAAACACATGATTTGCATGCATTATTATGTGCAATTTCATTGGAAAAATATTTTTTAATTGAAGGGTTTCAAATGATGGTAATTTATTTATAATGGTAGCCTAGTACTCTATGCGAATTGCGAATACAGACTGTGATCATTAAGTTACAAGTGTTTCTGAAGCTTACATCACAATTATTATTAAAACTTACAGTCTGCAAGTTCATGCACGTGGTCATTCACTTTATATAGACCTGCAAAAAAAGCAGATAACCTCATGGAAACAATAGTCATTTGCTATCAACCATGACGACAAAAATAAAGCTATGAAATCTGACTCTTATAATGTACCGAAATGTATGATCGTAATATTGAAGTAATAGATTTTGTATCAAACTCTATACATGACAAATGAAGTAACAGACTTAACGATTTTAAAACGTTTATCTTAGTTTAGGAAGTGAATTAGAAAGTTTGAAAGCTGTTTAGAAAATGTCAAGAATTCTGAGAATTGTGAAGAATTGTAGAAATATCAAGAATTCAAATTCTCGAAATTATTGAAAATTATCAAAATTCTTGATTCAAGAAATTTCAAGAATTTTGAGCACTTAATCAAGAATTTAAAGAATTTGGAAGAGTTTCAAAAATTTTCAAGAACTAATTCCATGAAAATAGAAATATTCATGAAAGATAAACTTTAGTACGATGATTTGTATATGTTGAATATGTAATGTGTACACTTCAAATTCTTTTTCCATTTTATTGGTCTCAAAAGGCTACACGACAGCACATTGCATCCACCATCCAATACCAGCCATCTGTTTCAACAATTCAAAACAAAGACCACAGCTGGGCATTACTCTTTTAATCGATTTAATTGTTTGAAATGTAAACTCGTTACGTTATTGAAACGATTATCCCAAATCCACATAAATAGTGGACAAACCGCCCCACATTCGTGCACACTTTTTCCATGGAATTAACTGTATTGATCCCGGTACGATTGACATTATAATAATGTTAAAGGCGTCCCGCAAGTTTGATATTGTGTAAATCGTTCTAAATCATGGTCTCGATTTCGAAAAAAAATAGACCAAGATCTTTGGAAAATTAAAAAAATTCTTTGTATTAAAAGAACGTCACGACTTTTCGAGAATTTTATATCTGAAAAGATTTGCGTCGATTCCAATTTCATCAGAATGAGTTCAACTTTTCGGTAATTCGTTTGAATCGAAATTTAATCAAGTATTAAAAATCGTGATTCGAAAAGTTTATTGTATGAGAAACGTTTCGATTTCATTTCATATTGTGGAAGACACTCCTATTGAAATAGATCTCGCTCTCTAAGTCCTTTAAAATGTTACAGCACACCAATTTCGTTTCAGTATTAAATATTTGAATATGCTTTGATCATAACGATGAACGCTCTACATTTTTTGTTTTTAATAATAATTTCTATAAATTTTCTCTACGAAACTGCTGTAAGTACTATAAACAGATAAGCAAATAAATACATAGAGAGAAAAGTAAATATTTAATCATTATACCTACATTTCGTTTTATGCATTGAAAAAGCATTTATAGATATCTCGCGCACACGATGTATAAGAAAATGTGTGTACTACAATACTACATAACCCCTCGCATTAACCTGTTCCCGCGTATTTTACGTATACTCTACATTATACATCGTTCGTTCTCCGTTATCAGTACACTTCATAACACTTGATGTTCAGTTCGTTTTTTATCTTTTTTTTTTTAATATTTCATAAAGACGAAAAACTTAATATTCGTTAAGCTAGAAGGAACGTCTTATCACAAATGCTAGGTTGTTTTTTTATATACTTTTGTATGTTTAATGTTTTCTTATTGACGGTGTGTTTCGTAAGTTTTATGTTCAATGCTGATTACAGTAAAACCTGTAAAACTTAACCAATAAAAATGTTTACATTTTCGCTTTTAATGCACATGTTAGGGTACTAGCGCTTTGATCTTATGGAAGAAATGTATAGAAAGAAATGTTAACTTAGATGCCGAAGTGCTCATAGAGGTGTGCGCCGGGTGGTTTTTCTTCTATCGGCGTAACCGTCGGGGTTGGGTCTAAATGACACCCTGGACCATTGCACTCTTCAGAAGACTTTTAAGTAATAAACTAAAGAATCATTTTTTTTAATTTGGAGAAATCGGCGCGAGGCAAATTACAAAGTTATAGAGTTTACGCCGATAATTTTTTGACTTTTTGAAGAAACTCTCGAAAATTGTCGGCGTATCCGTTATAACTTTTAACTTTACCTCGCGCCGATTTCTACAAACTAAAAAAAATGATTCTTTAGTTTATTACTTAAAAGTCTTCTGAAGAGTGCAATGGTCTAGGGTGTCATTTAGACCCAACGCCGACGGTTACGCCGATAGAAGAAAAACCACCCGGTGCACACCACTAAGTGCTCATATCAGTCATACGGTTTGAAACATATGTCATAACATTACACTGTACATACGAACGATGTATAATGTAGAGTATACGTAAAATACGCGGGAACAGGTTAATGCGAGGGGTTATGTAGTATTGTAGTATTTCCAGGATTCGGTTCTAACCTTGTGTGAGGGATTCTTTTGAAAAACAGCCTACCGAAATTGGACGCATTTTCTAGTGGAATTTTTCATATTTACCTAGAAAGGACTTCGACCCTAGAAGCCAAAACCACTTTCAAAAAAATTCTTCGAAACTTGTGTGGCTAGTGTGAGGTGATCAAAAACTGAAAACATGCACTTTTCTTACAAAAATTTCTCCAGTTACACGAGCCACATAAGCCCTATAAGACCCTATTTGGCCCAAAAGCACATTAAATTACCTGTCAAATGACACCCTACACGACCATGTACGTTTTGTGTACCTCGAGAAATTTCAGTAAGAACAGTGTAAGTCTTCGGTTGAAAACTGTATCTGCACATATTTCAGTATGGATGAATTTTAAACCCAGTAAGACCCTATTTGGGTCAAAAGTTCTTGTGATTACCTTTCTAATGACACCCCACACGACCCTGTACGGTTCGTGTAACTGGAGAAATTTTTGTAAGAAAAATGCAAGTTTTCGGTTTTTGATCACCTTTCACCAGTCACACAAGCTTCGAAGATTTTTTTTTTGAAAGTGGATTTGGCTTCCAGGGTCACTGGAAAATGCGTCCGATTTCGTTAGGCTATTTTTCAAAAGAATCCCTCGTGTAGCTCTCAGCAATCACAAACCATAGATAATTCAGGCATTGATCCGTAATGACGACAATAAGATGAACGAAAACACTTAATATTAATCATCAAACGATATGCGTAAAAGATATGTTTTCATGTCTGTCTTTAAATGAACGCGAAAGCACTCCTAGGACGGAAAACGATCTTTTAGTCATTTATTGTTTGGCGCGTGTAACAATTAAATGGAGAAAATCACTCAATCAGAGCTTGCCTCTTACCTTTCCCAGGGTTCGCGGAAAGCGCATTGAAGACGTTAAGGGTCCCGTTTATTATGTTACGAAGAATGATTTGAAGCGTAAGTGTTCTGTTTATGTTACATAACGTAAGTATGATGGTTCTCTGTGTGCAATCTGAAATGCGTTAGCTGTGGTGAATTGTTGAAGCATCACTCACCTCATAAGTTTGTATGTTCTTTACTGTTGCAAATTTGTCGATAACAACATCTTAGCACCGATTTTCAGTTGTGAGTTTTTGATAAACAAGCTTGCACATTATGTATATCGATGGAGATACTTTAGTTTAACTTGAAAAGTTCGCATCAACATCGAACGCTGTCTTGCTTCGATACTTTCCGAGTTTATTGCAGAAGAAGTTTTAGTTGACAAATTAGTTGATTTTCTTAATTTAACTCATGCTTTATACTGAACTATACCAATTTCAAAGCACCTGAAGCGAACTACCTTTTTAATAGACTAAATTGACTTGATATTGAAACACGAAATCAAATCTTCTTTCGGTTGGTTATTTTCAATTAATCGGTTCGTGGTGTCGATCCAAAACAAAATCAACTGAATTGGATAAACATTAAACAATCTGAATATATATGCTGCACAATGCACTAGTGTTGGCGATGCGAGCATCAGTCAATAATTACCGCAGGCCATTGTATAATACGAAACGAAATGGAATTGGAATATAATATAAAGAATATCGGATTGGAAACGTAAGCCTTGTAATTATTGAGTTATTTCCGTTTCACGTGTTCGTATCCAAATGGATTTATTATCTCAATTTAAAATAGTTTAGCGAACGTCTCACGCAAATTAATAAATAAAAAATTAAAATTTTTTCGCTATTCAACTAACTACTATAATCAGTGCCGCTCGACACCACAAAACACAGAACTATTTTATATTATTGATGTCGAACATGGCTGTGCGACAATATTTTCGAAACCAATAATTTATGCAAAAAAAATGTTTTTATTAAAAATTTGTGGTTTGGTGTCAGATACGAAAATGATGGAAAAATATTCCATCATCATCGACTTTGATGCTATATTTGTGGGAACCCACATTCATATCAGTTTCATAGAAATTATACTCGATTTAATCAAAGAACATTTATGAATGTAATTTATTACTAATTAATTCCGATAAACTGTGGTGATTCGTCGGTGAATATCCAAACGTTGACCGTGCTTACATTTTTATAGATGCTATAAATTAGAGTGCTTATGAACTCTTTTGTTCTGCTTTTTGATTTCGTAAGCCGAAACATAGATTTATACAGATTAGTGGATTTTTTAGGGAGAAAAGTCAAAAAAAATTTTGTTCTAAATTGCAAATTGTAAAACATTCACTGAATTTCTAAGCATTGCAAATATTCCAAGAGTCTGGCTCTACCCAAGAAAAATACAAAAAAAAAAACTTTTTTTTGACTTTAATAAATTCAACCAAATCATTCATTTATGTTTCACAGACCTTGTTACAAGGGCTACAACCTTCCACGGCCAATGTTCAAGAAATTTGAAAGTTTCGAAAACAGCCAAGAATTTCGAGAATTATCAAAAAAAATAATTTTATCATAAAGCTTAGTGACATGTTGTTTATGGCCAAGACATTTTTTAAATCGATTTTTCACCATGAAGCCATAATGGCTCTTTTTTGGCCAAACGGAAAAAAATGTAGAGCACAAGGCACAAGCAGATCTACATTTTCTCCATTTGGCCAAAAATGAGCCATCATGGTGAAAAATCGATTTAAAGAATGTCTTCAGCAATTCACTAAAAGCAACAAAAAAATCGTGTATTTTCACCATCGATAAATATTCAAATTCTGAATGATCTGGATATCCTAAAAATCTTCCACTTCTTCACCCCATCCCCCCCAAATTTTCGATGCAATGGTAACTTGGGCGAATTTCTGTGAAGCTAGCATTGAAGCTGCAGGGACGATATTAAACTTAAAAGAAAGCTGAAGGTACAAAGTTTTTTTTCCATCATTCACGTGATATAGTCGAATTTTCACGCTTTTATCACAAATTCACCATTTTTATGATAATATCATATTATGGTCCTCCGCTACACAATTTGGAATTGGAGAGTTTTCAAGAATTATAGAATTTTCAAGACTTAGATTTTCCAAGTATTTTCAGGAAAGAAAATTCGCGAATTAAGGCCCTCACTACATTGGACATTCAATTAGAACCATGGCACACCGTATTCACCTAAGTATAGTACTTCAAGACCATAAAGGATCAACTGTATAATCATTGGTTTAGTATCGAATAGTACCGAATAAGAGAAAAAATCGATGAAAATTTCGTTGGTTCCACACCAAAAAATAACATTGGTTGCTAACGGTTGCTTTCCACCGGGTTCAGTCTATAATTAAATGCGAAACATTTAATTATTATCAGCCACGAATCATGAAAATTTAAGCTCAAATTAGGACTTAAAACGTTTACCTAAAACAACCCAAGAGAATCATAAATATATCAATTCGGTGAGGTCTTGGCCATCATTGCGAAACGGTTTTCAAATAAATTAATCTGATTAGTTGCTTCCATCAAAAGCAATTACCTCACATCAGTTACACGGGCTTTTAACAACTTTCAATCGATATGGCAATATGCAACCGAAAAATAATTACTCTTCATCAATATCATCAATAAAATATTATTTTTCGAAAATGATATGTTCATAAATTATTGAACAGCGTACAATAGTTTAACATATCTCATACGTACATGTGCAAAAAGATTCGTTCCAGAAGTCAATTTCATATTCAACAAGTACGATCAAAGACCATAAATCATTGGTCAAACAATGTTATTTAAAAATGCGCTATCGATTGCTGAAATGCAATCATATGCAAGACGCAATGTATATAATATGCATTAAAGCACAAAAAGTTATAATAAATTACAATTTTGTGCTCTCACGCGACATATCAAAATGTGCAAATTACACATTCGTTATTGTGTGTAACCGGTGGCGACCACCTCATGCAATTACACTTTTTAAATACATTTTTTTTGCAGTGGAGAGTTGTTGTGCTTTTTGAGCTGATTTCGACTTATTTTTCATCGTTTCGAATTTATCAATAAATTATCTTAGCCAATGGTGAAGCTGATATTTTGCATATTAAATCACTAAAAAGACAACCAGATTTCAAGCAGTGAATTTTACCATCTCAGCTTCGAATGTAGGATTGAAATGTTGTTTTGATTGCTATCAACGCGATTCGCTGAAAATATTTGAATCAGATGTTATATGCACATTCTTCGTTAATGAATTGGAATTGGGGAGAATGTGGCACCTTAATAGGCGAAAAAACAAATTCAATACTTCACGCCGATCAATTTTGATTTTTAATTAAAAATTCCAGAACTGGTTTTAGAGTGAGAGTGAGAAAAGAGAGAAAAGAGACTAACGGTAGACAGTTTTTTGCTACCAAAAACGTTTCCTTGAGCTGTAATCAGCATGTAATTTTTGAAACGAATTAAAATCAGACAGGTAATTCTCCCACAACCTTATCTGTTTTGTTTTGATAACCACTGTCGCTTCAATGCCGTAAATATCAACAATGTCGAACACCGACCGTTGGCTTCTCTCTTCTCTACAATGTTGATGTACCAGAACGCTCACATTCTATTGTTCACTGAACGCTGTCACTTCGTTTGTATCTTCGTTTTTATAAAGACAATTAGAACAATTATAAAAGATGAGCAAACGGAGTGGACTAAGATCCTAAATTGACATTGTCCTCGAATCTCGCTCATCAGTTAATCCATTAACAATGTGTAGTTTAAGTATCGTTTGATTGAGCTTACACATTGAATGTCGTCTGTGTAGGTGGTTGACAGACGTATGTCTTATTAAATTTTCCTCAAGTAGAATAACGCTTGCTTTTCGGCGGATCTTCGACACGAAATCTAGTACTTAAACAACATTACTACATAAAGAACACCAGCCAGAAATCATTGAATATGATTTAGAGTTTCACAAAGAGCATAATGAATTGCTACCTGTAAGAAGGCCCTTGTCTCCGTGGATATGTACCAGTAGGCCGACAACTATTGCTCCTTCATTAATAAAAAAAATGATGAATAAAAGAACAATATTGTGATCAATATGCATGAGTTTTCTTCATCATATTGGCGCCACAGTCCCTTCCATAAACCACTTCCTTGTAACGATCCCTAATTAGACATACAATAACACTTCAATCGTCGTAAAACTACTTTCTAAATGTTTTTATGAAACGGAACAATTTACAGTGTATCATCCTGTAGTTGAACAAAAATTCAGGAAAAACATTTTTTTACAAATCTCAGGTATATCTCTAGCTATTATCGCACCGGATGTTAAAATTGTTTACTTTCTTCAACAATTTCAGACGCAATGTACTTTTTTCGGCAATATTTGCATATTTTTTTATCTATGGCCTTTCGTAAGTGCTAATTTTATTTTCAATATCTGTCATAACCAAATCAAATATATGTCAATTCAACTGAAATAACGAGTGTACTCCAGCTAAAAAGTTCGAGGACATAATCTTATCACTAAATTAAATTTGTTACATCGCACCATTGCGGCTATAACCCAGTCAGTAAACGAAGAAAAAAGTATTACAAATCGCTGATATGAATCTGTAGCTATGATAACGTTTTACTACTGGTTTAACTTAAGGTTCAGTTTCTTGTTTGTAGATAAATAAATAAAACGAAAACTGTTAGTTAAATCGTTTTAGTGCTCGGCTTATATCACACCCAATCCAAGCCACAAAATTGATAGCAGTAGTCTTATAAGCAAACTCGCTCATGTATTACAAACTGCCAGATATCGATAGAACCGAAAAAAAAGAGCGGAGAATTTCGTTAATAGAGCCTTGAATACCGAAATGCATGTCACAACAAATGAAGTAAAAGATGTTGTATCAAACATTGCTTTAAACAACTGAAGTAGCAGATTTACAGCGCGATACGCCTGCCGCTTCTCAAAACTTAAATTTTTTGTCATCTCAGTCAAAACCAGACAGTTTTAATTTTATCTTAATACGTAATACGTAATACGTACATTGTTCTGAAATTGAGCGTGATACTCCGAGAGAAGTATAATTCGTCACACCAATAAGTTCGTGATGTTCATTACAGTCCAGAAGATTAACAATTCTGAAAAGATCAGTTTTGAGTATAATTACAATAAATCTTTGAAAGTGACATGAAATTTCTGGTGATTTCAAAGAGAACGTATTTTGTATTTGTATTGATAAAAATTAGCACCAAAATGAAGACATAGTGAAGGAAATATTTAATAACAATGAGAACAACTCCGAACCAACAAATTTCAAACCATGACAGATTAATTTTAGGGCATTCAAATAAATAATCCGAACAAAATTGAAAACGAACAGGCAAAACTTGTTCGAATTACAAATGAACCGAAACAAAACCAAAAACAATTCATCTCGAGAAACGGCAACCCATAGGGAATTTAGACGAAGCGGAGAGGTAGCTAATTTCATTTAGATTTATGTTGCATGCATTTTTAGAAGAAGCTCGGTAATTAAAAAAGAATCTCCTGCCAATTCAACAATTTTTTTTTTTATTATTTTCGTTTGTTTCCAAACGGAAACAAATGAAATCAACGAAAAAAAAGAAACAGTCCGCGCTCACCGTATGATTTACGAAACGAAAAAAAAATCGCGACCATTAAAACGAAAATTCCTTGAACTCGACAGCGGCCTTGTCACGAATCATGCACTCTGGTTAAGAAACTCATTATGTTGTTATAATTTGTTGTAGGTATGCTGTTTACCTGTCCCATCTCATCACGGATCTCTGTCAAAAAAAGAGCGCAGCATAATATTGCATAACCAAGACACGCTTTCATTGCTACACAATAATTTATATGCTTTGAACGGTTCTACAATACAGGTGCTCGTTTATATTTTATATATGAGAGAGCCGATAAGTATATACATTTACAACTAAAAACCGACTTAAAAATTCGAATCTTTTTTTTTGTACGTTCGAACCTCGAAAACGTGACTCTGTTTTTCTTCATTAAAAAACATTTGCCTAATAATCACGTAACGCGTTTTGGGATTTTTTTTTTCGTATTAAAGAGCCAATTCATTGGTGCATTTTCTGTATGCTGAACGCCAAATTGTTTAATGAGACCCGGCTAAATTTATCGTAATTATTTAGCATTTTGGGGTCTTCCAGTTCCATAGATGTAATACACAACGAAATGTTTTTTTTTTCTCTTCAAAATTGTTTTTCAAAGATTTCTGCTGTCTTAATTCTACCTTTAATAATATGTCTAACGAAATATTTGCATTCATTTATCATCTCACTTTACTGTATTCAGTTTTGGGTTCTTTTTTTATTGAATTTTTTTTTGTCTTTATTCAACTTCACGTCTTTTTGATTCCTATCATCTTATATATTGTGTTTGTGTGTTGTTGTTTTTTTGCTCTCTGCCTGCTTAACATTTCGGTTGCTTCTTCGTAATCTTGATGGTCTTTTATAAAAATTTTAAATAATATTTTGCTTGCTTAGGACAGGGGCATTGTGTGCATTTCATGTGGACCAGAAAAAAAGAGACACACACACACAACAGACTTATTTTTTTCTTTTCTTTTGTTAAGTGTGCAGATCACAATAGCCCTTCGAAAGATAAAAATAAACGACGATTTTGGTTGAGTATTTATTTTATCAAATTATGGGGACTACCTCATATATACACTGTGTTCGTGTGCATTCAAGAACATATACCTATATTAAGGTGTGTCCAGCCTTTAATGGATTGTTTGTTTTCGCATTTTACAAAAAATATTTTTAATTTTTTCTTAAATTCAACACATTGTTTAATTCAGACGGGAAATTCTTTTGTTTTGCGTGTTAGACATTTATTTTCTGTTTGAGCAGGGCAGAGGAGTCTCTAATTATTACATTAACCAATCTCAATCTATAAATGCAAAGACCCCGCAGCCACTTTATATATATATATAAAATGTAATATGGCTTTTCGTGCGTTTAAATTTCGCTCTACGGGAGCAGTGTACATTTAAAATGGTGTGATGACAATCAAGCTTAACATATGGATGTCGTTCAAAACGGTTATTATTCACTTCGCCGTTTATCTCTAATTCATCCGGCTTTGAATAAATTTATGTTCATTATGGACGTAATGATATAGATGAGGTAAACCATATGGGATTGCAAATTACATGCGATCTATAATTAAATCTCACTGTTTTCACGATGAAAGTGAGCAAGAAATCTTTGACGAAAAAAAATGATTTTATTACTCGCCCCATGCGAAAGTTGACCATTACACAGCAATTTGACCCCTGTGGAAATGATCCATTACATGTGGATTACATTTTCGGTTCATTTTTTTCATTTTACTATGTGGAAAAATCAACTTTTGCATTGTTAGTTGGCCGAAGACACATTTGTAATATTTGCAAACTCACTCGTGTGTTACTGAGAAACTGGCTCCAGTAACTGTTCTTCGACAAGTATAATTGCTGAGGCGTGTTGCTCAAAAACACACTTGCGAATTTGCTTTTATCACAAAATCGATTTCACTTGAAAGTCAACAAAAATGTAACAGTAATTTGGAACATAAATTTGTCATGCTCTTCATACTTCATTACAGTTAGAGGTGTGCGCCGATCTTAAAATAATCGGCGGCGGTGCGCCGACTGGCAAGGAATCGGCGGCGGCGCGCCGGGAGAAATGTATAGTCGGCGGCGGTGCGCCGATCGGCGCGCCGATAAATTTACAAAAAATCTAAACTTTCGAAAATAATGCAAAAACACTGAATTCTTACTGTCTTGCGATCTGAAGTATCAACCACTTCTACAAGGGGAATCAACTGAGACGCATCTCATCTTTTATAGTTTGAATGTACAATCACTGACCTATTATTTTAAAAGCATCTAATTTAATGAATCCAAGAATTATTAGTGAGTTTGCGTAAATGACATATAAGCTATAAGTTAACTTATAAGTTGGAAATTTTAAGTCACATCTTCATACTAGATGTTCTGCAGGTTTCTTATTTCCAACTATAATTTATGTCATTTACGCAAACTCACTACTATTATCTTTCGATTTATGCAATAACCGTTCCCGTTGCATTTAGTTCATCTTCGATGTAGGAGTGAGATCGTAGTAGAAGGTTTTCGCAAATAAGAGATTCAGATAAACTTAAATTTATAAGTACTAAGCGTAATAAGTGCATAGACTACGCCAAAATGATTTTTTCCCCAAATTTTTTACATAAAGCAGCTAAAAATTGTAAATAAAGATATCTGTGTCTCGTCTTTTGACGAAAAAACTTGAAACCGGAAAGATTTTCCACTTTATAAATTCCTGAAACATGTGATTTGCGCCATTTTCCACCCAAATTCCACATAAGGTCTTAAGTTTGCCACTTTACAATTACAGTAGTATCACACAGTTTTGACTGATTCACTGAATTTTGTTCTCTTTCTTCTTCCTCTTATCTGCATCAACAGACAATAAGAGAAACGTCGTCTGCCGTCTGCCGTCTGCCGCGCTCCATTCCATTGCACAGAAAATAGAGTAACGTACCCAAGGGTTCACGTTAAGTGAGGATACAGAAAATACAAATGCTGTTTCGACCTCGGGTATCGATGGTGATCCTCAGTTGTATCCATCGATACCCTTCCCAAGACGGCAACAAACTTTTTCTTTGGACTAGTATTTAAAAATTTGCATAAAACACTTGCCATCTACTGATGGAAATAGGATACGTTATAGAAAGCTACTTCGCAGATAACCCTATCGTAGCATCAGAAACAAACTCACCGTCGTACAGTGCAGGTAAGAAGAAAAACCCAAAGTTACAACAAAAAATTTTTAACCAAAAACTCCTTTCTACGCATATAGAAACCTGACTTATAAATTATTAAGAGAGATAAACATTTGCTAAAACCTTGTACTCAGGCACACACTTTTGTATAGATTTTTCAATTTAAGTTTATATTGCCGCCCATTAAAATGGCTGAAAGCACTAAACGTATAAAATTTCGGCGCGACGAAAATACAATCGGCGGCGGCGGCGGCGTGAGCTATTATTTTTCGGCGGCGGCGAGCCGAAAATTTAGCAAAAAATCGGCGGCGCGCCGGCGTAAAATCGGCGGTGCACACCTCTAATTACAGTCCGTCACAGTTTAACAACTCTGACAAAGTTGAGGCGTGATAAAGGCAAATCAAACGCACCATAATTATCGTGAAGCTTCATGGGAGCTTTTTTTATTGATTTAACCTCTCAACCGATTTATACAAATTATTGAAAACGTAACATTAGATCCAAATTATGAACACACATTACAATATATAACAGGATTTACGTTCAAGACCATTTTGCTCTGTGGTTAGCATTCAATTTCTTAATAACCAACGTGCTACATACATACGATCTGTTTATGTGCAACGTAATGGATATTGAATTTTACCGCAAATATTTAAAGTAACAATAAATGAAACAAAAAACGACACATCTGCGGCCGAAAGGTTAGTGCATTCAATATGTATTACGCTTTCAATTTATGAGAATAAAATCTTAACAGCAAAAGACGTATATGGCATGTGGTGATGGACAAAAGTGAAGGAGACACTTGAAATTTAAAAATTACAATCATCGTAAGAACTTGACTTTGAATCAATTTGTTTATTTTATTCAAATGAACGAAGGTACAGAAAACAAAATTAGCGAATTATCACATCTTCGTTTTCAATAGATAAAAATTACGTAAAACAAAAATGTGATAATTCCTAATTTTTGATAATTGTATTGTCCCTATATTTTAGACAATTCTAAAACTTTGTTTGACTTGATCCTAAGAGCTCAGATAATTCTCATTTCATTCATTATGTGTGACCATAACAACAAAACCCAATGTTGATTACTCAGCTTGACTCTCAAAAGTATCACACTTAGCACTAAACCCGACACCCTTACCACCGGAAAAACTTATGTGTAGCTCGACCCAATTCCATATGTACAAACTAGGAGTTTATGCAACCAGCACCAGAACAACACCGAGTGGTGTAATAGAGCGTTAATATGTATTATACGAATGTATCCACTCATTCATTCAAACCGACTAAATTACAACAATAATGATACCTATCTTGAAGTGTGTGCGGCAGCAAATTTAGGTTAATTTTTTATTCCATTTTGCACTTGCAGGTAATCATGTTCGTGAGTTTTAGTCATATTCATTTCGTATGGTTTTTGTGCGATAAGTAATAATATACTCGTGAATGCGAAGCAAATATGCCTCTCCTCAAAATACACTTTCGTATTACTATTGAACTGTGTAAACAGAAATACCATTTTGAATATGCGCTCATTTTTAATGAATTTGAACTGTTAAATGTTGATTCGCACGAAGAACCGTTAAATTAAGTATTAAGTATTAAGTTAACGCAACATATATGATTAGGTAATTCCTTACAGTGGAAGGCAGTGAAATTTAGGAATAAATTTTACTATGCTGGTGCATGTAATAAGGCTGTTACATGTATAGGCAATAACCTTTACATCACTCGCATAGTAAAACGTCGTACTACACACGGAAAATAAAGTTATATCTCGTATCACGATGAGTAAAAGTACCTCGGGCTACCGCCCTCGGATACTTTTTCTCATCTGGATACGAGATACCACTTTACTTCCCTTGCATAGTAATGTACTATTATTGCCTATCTACCCGGAATATTGTTGTAACACGTACATTTCCCACCCGCGGAAAGCGGTCGTTACACGTGAGAACTTTTTCATTACATCACAAGTGAAGGAATATTCATATGAAAATTCATTACATATCAGGAGATTTTCATTACATACCAGCAGAATTGCATTACTTATCAGCAAAAATGTATCACATGAAATATTCTTTAGCACTGAGAAACAATACTCGCGATGTTATTTTAGTTTTAATATGACAAACTTTGTCACTTGAATTAATTGCACACCAATCTAAGCAAATTCATTAAAAACTTTCGAAAAAAAAATAAAAACACAAAAATAAGTGACGGCCATTTTGTCTATAGCCATAATTTCAATTTATTCAGTTTCGACGAACACCTATGGCCAAACAATTTTAATTTTTTCACTTTTCACCTATTTTCAAAAACAATCAGCACTAGGGAATGCAATCTCGGGATTAATCCCGGTACTAATCCCGGAAAACTCCAGTACCGAAAACCGGTTTTCACCAAAAAATACCGGGATTTTTCCCGAAAGATTAAAATTAAATAAATTGAAAATTTTTAGTCGGATTTTTAGCATTTACAAAGCGATTTCGTATGGCAACAGCTTTTGATGATTAGACAGGAGTTGAATTTTATCGAAAATGGTGAGAATCTAGTGATCAAAAGCATATGACAAAATGACAACGTGTTAACTACGCGTTTACAACGCATCATAAGGTGCCTGAGCTTTGATTTGGCATGGCTACATACATTTAAGCGAGCAGATGTTGTACATATCAATAGATAAGGTTCCAGGTATTTGCCTACACAAGGATTGATTCACGCCTTCTGTCCTGAGAATCTTATACAAACATCGGAATAAAGTCCAGAGATACTGGATCACTTTTTAAAAAAGTCGCATCATGAAATGGTCTTAATGTACATGATTTAATGTTCATACATATTCATGAGTGTAAACTACTCATCAAACCGACTAGCGTAGAGTTGAGTAAAGTAGAGTAGAGATGGCTTTTTCTGATTGCGGTTATTTGTGTCGTTCAAGATTTAACGGTGAGACGCTGCAACACTTGTGCTTTCTTTGAGCGTTTTTCAGAGAGAAAATTGACGTTGCTAATGTCATTAGAAATGAGTATATTAAGGTTTGTACGTTAAATTTAAGAATTTGTCAAGTCCGTAGTTAGGAGGAAATTTGCTGTGATCCTTTTGGGATTTAGAAAGAAAATAAAAATTTTATACTAATAGGCCAAAAAAATTTTTAAATTCAAAAAATTCTTTACTTTCCTCACTGGCATATTTCTAACTTTTCATTTATCTTGCATAAGTTACTAATCAAAGAAAATCTAATAATTAGCAATGTTAGACTTAACATTTGTGTAAGTTGAAACGAAAATGTCTTTGCTTTTGAAAACTCATGTAGTTTCATAATATTGCACACAGCCCGTCTTGTAAAACCACCCTGACTACAGGACCCAGAGTACAGACTACATTGTAAAGTTTCAAACAAAACGACGATAAGTTTTTTGAATTCTGCTTTTTAAAATTTCTTCTTAGAAATCCAAATTTTTATCAAGAAATAAGTCATTTCGATTTTTCTTTCCAATCCCGAAAATACCGGTATTCCCGGTATTGATACTGAATCAAATCCCGAATCCCGGTTTTGTAAAAACGGTCCGGGATTGCATTCCCTAATCAGCACTTTTGTCTTTATTATCATGTATTCACTTTACTTCACAGCAAAATTTATTGTAACACCACCAAAATCGACAAATATCACGCAAAATATGAATCTAGCACTTCACAAAAACAAAACAGTCGAAGTAGTTTGTCAACATGTCATCAAAATAGTAGTGTTGCCAGTGATGCTTTCGGGATTCATATAATGAAGAGGTGTGAGCCGATTTCATCAGCAGACTAGATTCGTTTATAAACATTTCAATGCAACACAATAGATTTGTTTTGTTGGTTTTGTGCTAACGGTATTTTTTATGTTTATTATTAGTCTGGCAGTGAATGAAATAGCGCGACATAAATGTTGTGAAATTATACATTAATTTAGAATAATCTTTTGATATTCAAGAATCTGCTAGTTGTCTATTGGAACACTTTTGGTTTTGAACTGACAGGTCCTTGGGTGGGAAAATGTACTCGTAACAACAATATTCCGGGTGGATAGGAAATAACATCATACATTGGATGCTGCTTGGTATTTCATTACACTCGGAATCAATTTTGTGAACTCACGAACTCGCTCGTGTAGTTTTAAGCAACTCGCTTTGGAAACGGTTATTTTGACTCGTGTAGTTGCATACCTCGCCTTCGGCTCGGATATGCAAACTCTACACTTGTCAAAATAACCGTTTCCAAAGCTTGTTGCTTAAAACCACACTTGTGAGTTCGGCTCGTATCACAAAATTGATCCCTCATGTAATGAACTACCTCCGCAGCATCCAATGTAATCTACTATACTTCAGCTGATCAAATCGAACAAACCTACGTACTGATACGTCTTTATACTGTTTACTAACCGTGTGACGTGGTTGGAATGACGGAAAAACCGCAGAAAATTCCTTCAAACTTTTTTCGTAGCACGTACCGATTTCCTGGTTGATTTGGAATGAACATTCCAAATTGGTACATCATACAAACTTATTAAGTTCTTTTTGGTATGCTCTGCAAAATCATTGGTACATTGTACCAATTTGATAGTTTGTTCAAAATTGACAGTCAATTTGGTTGAATTTATTTTCATTGTACTATGGGCGCATATTAATATTACTATTACGCCCATATAAAGACGCATGAACAATTTTGTTTGTATAAACAGCTGAAGGAAATTAACTGGCTTCCACTGTAAATGTATAAAAAATGTTTTTCATAGACTGGGGTCACTAAGGCTTCGATTCCGAAAGAATTTGTATGTTATCTATATATCCTCTACACGAGACCAAAGGGTAAATTGTTGTTCCATGTTTGAACCACGAAAATCGAGATATTTACATATGGATTCATCGATAAATGACGTAATGCTAAAACAAATCACTAGACAGTTCTAAAAGCATATGGTAAAATTGATGAAATGCAAGATTTTGCCTCATTCACTTAGACATGCTTTAAACAATATAATAACAGATTCGATGGTGAGTACCATGATTCGCATACCGTTTGCAAGAATTTATATCGTTGTACACAGATTATGATGCAGATAACGTGGACGAGACACGAAGTCTCAGAACCTTGGTCTCTGACAGGCATGTTGAATAGACAGAGTTACTATCGTGTCGTCCTGTGTCCTTCAATAGATATTTTTACGGTCACATACAGATACCAATTCTCGGTCAAAGTTTTTTCTTTCTTTCTTCCTCAAAGGTTATACACAAATTATTTCTTTGTGTTGTGCACAATGTAAATTTAAGTAATTTATGGTGACAAAATACCTGCGTACATATTTACCTTTGCCACTTATATACAGACCACTTCATCCTGTTTTCGTTTAACAATATTTTGAAAATAAATTTTGTTGTACGACTGAACAATTCATAGGAATAGGTAACAATTCATATTCTTTTGAAGGAATTACCGTTTCATCTACCTAGTCTTTGTGGTGCTAATCCTGGCTCCCAAAAAACACACATCGGAATTATGGCGTTAATTGAAAGATGATAGCATTGAAAATTGAAAAAGCGATTTAAATTAGAGTTGATGCAATCTGCAGCAATAAATTAGATCTTTTTCTTCTTCCACTTTGATTGAAAATGTATGGGATGCTATTATGAACAACCTTTTAATGCACGACGGTTTTTGTTCGATGCCATTAACTAAACGTTTAATTTTCAACAATTTAATAGAATCTTCACACTATAATTATGTTTAATGGTCCTGAAGATGCTATTAAGAGAATAAAAACCAATTAATTTGTTGTGGTTGTTGAATCCAGACCTTCGCTTTTTTGTGTGTGGATATGTACGAAAAAGGGATGTTATACCGATTTCGGAATCATAATAGTTTACGAGAATCCTTGTTCACATTGTTTGTAACGACGTTCACGGTTGCTTTCATTATAAAATCTAAAATGGAAAGTAATGACGAAGTTAAAATGCTTTCGGTTGTAATAGTGAGTTTCAGTTGACATAAACCAGATTTTCACAATGTCGTTTGTTTGCTTTCTATGTTTTAATCAAATTTTTATTTTATTTTCAGAATGACAAACGTGCACGTACTGGCGACTTTTGTGATTGTATTCAATTCAGTGATCAACTTATCGGCATCGGAAAATGATTTTCGATACATTTCCTATCAAGGTAAGAAAATTCATCGTTTTTTTTTCGTTTATTATACCAGGGACTATTTTCTTTGAATTTTTAGAAAATTCTAAAAGCCCATGAAAGTTTTAAGAATTCTTGAAAATGCTCGAAATTCATGAAAATTCTCGAATTAAGAATTTCAACTCGAAATTTTCGAGTATTTTCAAGAATTTCCAGAATTTAATTTAAAATGCTCGACATTCTTCAAAATTCTTAAAATCCTTGAAAACGCTCAAAATTATAAAATTAAAAACTCTTCAAGAATTTCTTCAAAATTCTTGAATTGATTCCTGAAAATAGTCCCTTATTACTGACCCAAATGTAATTTCATCGTAAACGCTGGAAGCGTCTCTTCTCTAAACATCACATCGTCAGATCACAATCTAAATTCGTTGTACACACTTAATCGCAGCTATACGCTCAGTTAACTATAACCAAAACGTTTGTAATTACATATTTCATTGTGCAATCAGAGGGCTACATAAATTATGCCACCAAGCGTATAATTATTGCTTAAATTACAATAGAACAAAGTGAATATTTAAGTTATCGCCTCATCATGGCAGCAATTTTCTGGAATTATAATTTAATTAACATCTTAACGTGGAAAATCTCTTCCATGAAAAACATAATACATTTTGGGAAGTGTCGTTGTGTCATGCTGTACAACCCATGAACGGAACTATTTGTATAATAGTTGGAATCGAGCTTCAGTTGAATCAGACACAAAGAAAGTAAACTTTGTTTTTTGACTTAAATGGAGAAAGAAAGTTTTTGTTATCGACCGAACGAGATTATAATCGACAACTGTATTGATAGTTCGAGAGTTAAGACAGGGCTTATTATTGGGATGGAATTTTATTTCTGAAAATGCCAAAAACTCCGAATTATTCGGAAAAATCTTCTAAAAAAATCCAAATTTTGTTTTTTTTTTCGTAATTTTTGGGGTTTTTTAGAAATAAAAGTCCCAATAATGAGCCCTGGTGTTGCGCCAAACCTACCGTCAGTTATGACAACCTAGACCAAAAAGTCTTTATTTTGAGTTTTTAACGTTCGAATTAAAATTCACTAATTGCTTATATGGCGCCAACTGCATTTTTTAATGTAACCTGATAATGATCTCAGATAATTTTTAATTTCGTCGGATTTGTTTCTTTTTCATATTTTTCATATTTTCAAGAAGTAACCAAAAATGACTCCGAAATATTTCTTCAACTAATTACCCAACTACATGCATGACAGTAACATCGCCTACGTGTATCCATCGTCTTTTACGGTGCTAACATTTTTAAGAAAAACATCAACTCCACAATGATATTATGTTGGAATCCAACATTAGCCCAAATAAACCGAATCGTAATTTATAAATCGAAAATGTGTTCTGCATGCTTAACACTTTAAAAGGTAAAATACCTTCCCGATGGTCGCATGAAACGAGAAGATATCGTAAACAAAAAATTAATTATACGAACATTTTCCACCTTCGTTGTAAAATATTACGAATTTAATATCACTTAATGAGCTCTCGGCTCTCGGCTTTAATTGACTTAATTTAAATTGATTTTCGTCATTCAGCCATTCGATACATACAATCGAAGACCACGCAAATTGTTTCTTCTTTCATTTATATTGAAGGTACCCACCAAAAGGCACTCGAGAGAGTGATAAATTTTAATTTTGTAAACTAAATAAAAAAACCGAACCGATCAAGATATATTCTTGTAATACATTGCTATTCGATATGCATGGATCAAAACAAAAAAAAAAAATATTTTTTTTAGATGGTGCAAATGTGCTTCACATTTACATGAAAATACATTTTAAGAAGAAATTTGTGATTTTATTTCTTCTCGTGCTAAAATTAAAATATTTAAATAAAATTTTTAAGTGAAACGGTTTTGAATGTGCTTGTACTTATATGTCGCCGGTTGTTACATCCAAGGTTGTTACACACATATATATACATTGGATATGCTAATGAAATCTGAGAATGCATAAATGAGAAAATCATTTCGTCTTCAAATTGGACATTTTAAATTTACTGAAATTACAATTTTTTCCAGTCCCAATTTCGTATACATTTTTTTCTTAATGCACACCGCAATCTTTTATACTTGGTAATTTGAACGCTTTTTAACAGTTCTTCATCTGACTAGTTTAAACTTTCAACGAGATAATGACGAACCGAATGCATATATCTTTTGAGTAAGTAATGTATTTCTCCTTCATTATGTGCCTTAGAGCTTGTGAAATGAAATTTTAATTTTAAACAGAGAGAGAAACACATGGTGCATCACGAGATTTTATTTTAAAATGTAATCGAACACGACGATTCTATAAAGATTATTTTAATCGAACTTCGTAGTTTCGTATCTATGTTCTCAGTTCTCAGACGATTGGTAACTATACATAGGTCGTTGATATACTGGACTTGGGTTTGTTCATAAACTACGTAACGAAAAATTAAGGATTTTAGAGACCTACTGTCACACAAAATGAATGAGAATTTTCAAACAAAATGTATAGGCCTCATGCACCGTTCTCTCTCTCGCATTAGCGTTACGTACTTTATGAACAACACCCTTAGCCGTTGAATTATTATTTTACTTTCTGCCAAATCTACACTCATTTTTTCTCGTTGTTGGTCCATTTTCTCGGCATGGTGTCATTTTACATCTTTCACATTAATTTTGGATATCACTCAGGTAAAACACATTCATTTGCATCGAATTTCGCAGTCAAAATAAATTAAAATTTATCGAAAATTTCCGCGAAACAGCGCAGCTGCGTATAATTGAGATTGTGTGTACTTCAGACTCAATTCTCAATTGAATACACAAATTATGTCAATTAGGCCATGTTTGAACTTGCAAAATTTAATGCCTTGTGTAAAAGCATAACCGTTCGTATTGACTACTTGAAAGTTAGCTCCAAAAGAAGTTGCTCTTGAAGTCAAGAGACTTCCTTTTCCATTAGAAACCCTTTCTATATCACAAACTCATACAACGTTCATTAACATCATTCTGACGAACAGAGCTTTAGTTATAGGTAATTCAAACATGTTTTTTTATTCCCGACCATTGTGCATCCAGTGTAGTAGCATCATATCACGCATGAATATTTTTCTTTCATTACAGCTTCCTTTACTTGTTCCATGAGATTTTCAATTAGATTCTCCATATGACGAGACGTATAAATGTGAAATTTGTTACCATATTTGAAACTGGATGCCTTTGAATTCGAGATGTAGAAATGTGGCTATGGTTTACAATGTGCGGACTATGCTGCATGTATATTGTTTAAGAGTTCTTTTGAAAGTCATGTACACATTTATGAGGTGTACGAGTGCTGAATAATAGTTTTTTTTTCTGTCATTCTTTTCTTGTTAATGTTTATCTTATGGACATTGTTTCCCTCCGGCTATAGTTTGCTTAATAGTGCAATGCACCGCAATTTCGAACAAAAAACAATTCTTCGCTGAACAACGTTGTCGCACTATAGACACTTGTTATTTTTATGAAGTGAATTTTGAGACATCGTCGTCAAATTTCCCTTGATTACGCAGAGTACGAGATTATTGTAAATACGAGACACATTAATTAAGAGTTGTGAATTTCACGATGTTTGCTTAATCGAATGAATTTAATCTTCAATCAAATGACAAAACGAAGGATGTGAAATTACATCAGAAGTAATTACATTTTATGCGTGTAAATTAATGGTTCTCAAGATACTTGTGAATCGAAAAACAATCTCAACAGCCGGTTTCCGTAATTTATATGAAAAAATAAAAAAAAATCATTTTGTTTAACAGTGAACATTTAACTTGTACATTTTGCGCATCAATCACTTCATTTTATCAACATTGAACAACAAAAAATGAAAATTAAACAAAATATTCAAAACGACAACCGGATTCATCATTCAACAACTTATCATGAATTTTTAACATAAATTTTCTTACCGACTGGCAGCAATCTACCTACCTTCCTCATACCGAAAGAGCCATGCGGCCATTCCATAAACAATAAAAAAACTTCTCTTCAAATAAAACATTAATTTCATTAAAGAAATGCAGAAAAAAACAGTCGTGTGACCCAATCAACCGACAAATAAAATTAGAATTCAAATTATTTGTATGGTTAACGATAATTTATGCGGTCTATGATTAAACTATTGGCAGTTGAGTAAATACCGAAGTTAATTTATGATTCAATTAACCTTTCACAGCCGACAAGTCTATCGGCAGTCTTAGTATTGGATCTATTACTTCGTTTGATCTTAATATTTTGAAGAGATTGATTCCAAATCTATTACTTCGTTTTTTCAAACATGCTTTTTGCGATCTGTATTTAATTACAGATACGGAAGATGTATTAGTGAATTATAAGAAAAATGAAAGTTGCTTTGTTACCTCGGTTGGCACAGTTTAATTATTATTTTTTTCTTTTCGATAAAAGACCAAACACATTCTACAACGGGTAGCTTTAGAAAGAAGTAAAAATAATTAATTTTCATTTTTCTTATAATTCGCTAATTAGCGACATGTCATCTTTCTGCATTTAACATTAAGCTTCTCTTAGTTCCGAATTCGGTATCGATAACAAATGATAGCGGTTCATAAATTACTGATGCAAGCAGCTCCTTTCTTATCGTACTGCCACGGTAAAAACCGATGATTGAATTTGAAGAGAAAAGAAGATCCAATCGTAACAAATAAATTAATTTTCTCAAATAATTCATACGATAGCGGCCTTTAACCGTCTTGGAAACCATTATGCACAAAAATTGATAAATTAAAAAAGAGAGAAACCTGTTCACTCTGTTCACGTAAACCTCTTTTTGACTGATTTGGTAAGGACAAGACAACAAAAATGTAGCCACATTGATACTTGAAGCAATGTGTTGAACATTCTTTGTAAGGCCATGCACCATATATACAATATAATGTTTGATGTGTCTGTACATTTTCAGGTTGGTTTAAACGGATGATGCCTTTGGCTTAATCGAACAACAACGAATAAAATATTACAGAAAAAAATGGCAAAACACTTGACTTTATGCCACATAAGAGGATGTTTTTTTCTTCACATACTTGTAGGAACATAATAAAAGCATTGTGCGATCACTGATCACAATAATACCGCTGATTTATAATTTTTTTTCCATAAAAAAGAGAGACAAAAAAACGGTTGATTGTTCTTCGAGAAAAAACAAAGTCATTGCACTATTTTTCTTACAGTTTGCCATACCTGAGTCCATTATTTATGTATAATACGGACGAGTATCAGTTATTATATCATTGCAAAATCAAAGTATCGAATCAAGGTGTCGTAATTATTCTTCATCTTACGATGCTATGCATATTATATATAGAGGAAATGTAAATCCAAGCGCTCCGTATTGTTTAAATCCAGTTTGAATTCAAGGTTACATTCATTATATATTCATTATCTTGTACCATCAGTTTCTTTTACTGGTTATTCGCTCGGAATATTCTGTAAACTCCTGCAATCTAGAGTATTATCCATATTTAAAACTACATTGCACTCTGTCTTCAACAAACAGTTACAAAATCGTAAATCAGTAAAGTATTCCAAATCAATGTGCACACCGAAAATGAATCTGCAATCCGAACAAACAAAACGTATGCCTTGTGATGAGTCCATAAACTCTCTTCGTAGAAATTCTACCAGAACCGGCTAGATAATGGATTGCATTTTAAATCAATTGATGGGTGCATGTTGCACATATTTTCAATTTCCACTTGATAACTATGAAGAAATGCAGCGCGGTCATTGCCGTTTTACGTGCGTTTAAACTCGATGAGAATATCAATATTGATCGGTGTCTCGAACGATATCGCTCGGTTCGATTGTTGGTTATATATGTGTAACTGAAAAATTAATCAATTGTAAAACGGGCACGTATATCAAAACGTACACCAGGAGGATATCCAATTGCAGTTTTCTTTAGATTTTTTTTTACTTTTATCGAAACATTTCAAGTTGCTTCTGGTTTTTTTTCCTCTCTCGCCGTCTCTGTCCATAAATTCGATTAAATAAATTTACGATGTACATGAATTAGATGAGAACGAAATTAGCCACCGTTGGCATAAAGACAATTTTGTGTACTTCTAATGTTTTACATCAAATATATACTGTTCAATCATCGCTCTATCGTAATTACATTGATGTTGACTCGATAAATAGACATCGTAATAATTTGTTAAGAAATTGGTTAACGATAAACAAACAACCGATCTCTCCAGAAAAGTTATCCAAGTTACATGGAAAGATTTTCTGTGTTTTTTTACGGTTTTATATACAGCAAACGATCAACCGATCATAAATTATGTTTTCCCATCCACATAGACAATTAATTCAAGAATAAACATCATCTTCACTACCATCAACAATTTTCAGTCCGTTTGTCGTGCATTATATACGCGTCTTCTCTATATAAAAGACCATCACACCAGTCACTATTATGCCATTATGCATTTCATTGCTGGTTTGTTTCCGAAGAATGTCAATCTTTGTCGTCTTCTTTATCTCTTAATGGAATAAATCAACATCAAATACAAGAAGAGAAGAAAAAAAAAGAAGCGAAGAAGGGAAAAAAAAGTTATGATAGTTTCAAGAAGCGAGCCCGGGTGAAAAAAAAAGTGGTCTCTGAGACCTATTTTAGACCGGTTCGCTTGTATGGCAGTGAGACTACGTATTTTTGACCTTTGAGACCGAAAATTCATCGAGATTGTTCATCGGAATTCATCCGAGAATGGTGAGACGTCTCATTCGAGAATGGTTTTGAATTTGCGAGACGTCCTGAAACTAAGTGAGTGGTCTCGTTTTGGATTTGCTAGACCTGGTGAGACTGACTGAGTGGTCTCGTTTTGGATTTGCTAGACCTGGTGAGACTGACTGAGTGGTCTCGTTTTGGATTTGCTAGACCTGGTGAGACTGACTGAGTGGTCTCGTTTTGGATTTGCTAGACCTGGTGAGACTGACTGAGTGGTCTCGTTTTGAATTTGCTAGACCTGGTGAGACTGACTGAGTGGTCTCGTTTTGGATTTGCTAGACCTGGTGAGACTGACTGAGTGGTCTCGTTTTGAATTTGCTAGACCTGGTGAGACTGACTGAGTGGTCTCTTTTTGGATTTGCTAGACCTGGTGAGACTGACTGAGTGGTCTCATTGCGAATTGCTATTTTAAAGACAGGAAAAAATAGATTTTTTTTAGACTGTTTGAAACGTCTCCCATATTCGAGCTTTTTTTAGACTGTTTGAGACGTCTCCCATATTCGAGTTTTTTTAGACTGTTTGAAACGTCTCTCATATTCGAGCTTTTTTTAGACTGTTTGAGACGTCTCTCATTTTTCGAGTTTTTTGTTCGTATACTTCTTTATTGAGTCAACAGATGGCCACCACTTTTCATTTTTTTTTATAATTCGCTATTGTAAATGTAGAGAAGTGTTAGTAAATTTTATGAATTTATGAATTTTATTTTTACCTTTTTTTTTATTTCGTGATGTTTTTTCCGGTCACCCATCCAAGTACTAACCGCGACCAATGATGCTTAACTTTCCAGTGTGGACCGCCAACGACCTTACGCTTGCTGCAAAATCTGACATATGTACTGGTAGTTCTACTTTTGAACCGTTGTTACAAATGCTGAGACTGGATGAAAGGTCTCATTGTAGTTAGGTTTCCAGATCGCTTTAGACTAAGTGCGTAGTCTCATCGCTAATAAATATGTGTGGACAGTGCGAGACCGGTTGAAACGTCTCTTTGGTAGAAAATATTGTTTCGGATTTTTGAGACCGGCGGAGACGTCTTTTTAGTAGAAAATATTATTTCGGATTTTTGAGACCGGTTGAGACGTCTCTTTTTCAGAAAATGTTTTTTTTTCACTTCTGAGACCGGTAGAGACGTCTCTTTGCTAGAATAATTTTTGTTGGACTTCTGAGACCGGTCGAGACGTCTCATTTTCAGAAAATATTTTTTTCCGTTCTGAGACTGGTGGAGACGTCTCTTTAGTAGAAAATATTATTTCGGATTTTTGAGACCGGTTGAAAAGTCTCTTTGGCAGAAAATATTATTTCGGATTTTTGAGGCCGGTTGAGACGTCTCTTTTTCAGAAAATGTTTTCTTTTCACTTCTGAGACCGGTAGAGACGTCTCTTTGCTAGAATAATTTTTGTTGGACTTCTGAGACCGGTTGAGACGTCTCATTTTCAGAAAATATTTTTTTTCCGTTCTGAGACTGGTGGAGACGTCTCTTTAGTAGAAAATATTATTTCGGATTTTTGAGACCGGTTGAGACGTCTCTTTAGTAGAAAATATTATTTCGGATTTTTGAGACCGGTTGAAACGTCTCTTTGGCAGAAAATATTATTTCGGATTTTTGAGACCGGTTGAGACGTCTCATTTTCAGAAAATATTTTTTTTTTCACTTCTGAGACCGGTAGAGACGTCTCTTTGCTAGAATAATTTTTGTTGGACTTCTGAGACCGGTTGAGACGTCTCATTTTCAGAAAATATTTTTTTCCGTTCTGAGACTGGTGGAGACGTCTCTTTAGTAGAAAATATTATTTCGGATTTTTGAGACCGGTTGAGACGTCTCATTTTCAGAAAATATTTTTTTCCGTTCTGAGACTGGTGGAGACGTCTCTTTAGTAGAAAATATTATTTCGGATTTTTGAGACCGGTTGAAACGTCTCTTTGGCAGAAAATATTATTTCGGATTTTTGAGACCGGTTGAGACGTCTCTTTTCAGAAAATGTTTTTTTTTCACTTCTGAGACCGGTAGAGACGTCTCTTTGCTAGAATAATTTTTGTTGGACTTCTGAGACCGGTTGAGACGTCTCATTTTCAGAAAATATTTTTTTTCCGTTCTGAGACTGGTGGAGACGTCTCTTTAGTAGAAAATATTATTTCGGATTTTTGAGACCGGTTGAGACGTCTCTTTAGTAGAAAATATTATTTCGGATTTTTGAGACCGGTTGAAACGTCTCTTTGGCAGAAAATATTATTTCGGATGTTTGAGACCGGTTGAGACGTCTCATTTTCAGAAAATATTTTTTTCCGTTTCTGAGACCGGTAGAGACGTCTCTTTACTAGAAATTTTTTTTTTGGACTTCTGAGACCGGTTGAGACGTCTCATTTTCAGAAAATATTTTTTTTTGTTTCTGAGACCGGTGGAGACGTCTCTTTAGTAGAAAATATTATTTCGGATTTTTGAGATCGGTTGAAACGTCTCTTTGGCAGAAAATATTATTTCGGATTTTTGAGACCGGTTGAAACGTCTCTTTGGCAGAAAATATTATTTCGGATTTTTGAGACCGGTTGAGACGTCTCTTTTCAGAAAATGTTTTTTTTTCACTTCTGAGACCGGTAGAGACGTCTCTTTGCTAGAATAATTTTTGTTGGACTTCTGAGACCGGTTGAGACGTCTCATTTTCAGAAAATATTTTTTTCCGTTTCTGAGACCGGTAGAGACGTCTCTTTACTAGAAATTTTTTTTTTTGGACTTCTGAGACCGGTTGAGACGTCTCATTTTCAGAAAATATTTTTTTTTGTTTCTGAGACCGGTGGAGACGTCTCTTTAGTAGAAAATATTATTTCGGATTTTTGAGATCGGTTGAAACGTCTCTTTGGCAGAAAATATTATTTCGGATTTTTGAGACCGGTTGAAACGTCTCTTTGGCAGAAAATATTATTTCGGATTTTTGAGACCGGTTGAAACGTCTCTTTGGCAGAAAATATTATTTCGGATGTTTGAGACCGGTTGAGACGTCTCTTTGGCAGAAAATATTATTTCGGATGTTTGAGACCGGTTGAGACGTCTCTTTGGCAGAAAATATTTTTTTTTTCACTTCTGAGACCGGTAGAGACGTCTCTTTGCTAGAATAATTTTTGTTGGACTTGTGAGACCGGTTGAGACGTCTCATTTTCAGAAAATATTTTTTTCCGTTTCTGAGACCAGTAGAGACGTCTCTTTACTAGAAAACTTTTTGTTGGACTTCTGAGACCGGTTGAGACGTCTCTTTTTCGTGTGGTCTCACAATGGAAGAAATATTTTTTCAAACTAGTGAGACTGACTGAGTGGTCTCATGATGGAAGAAAGCAAAACTTTGCGTAAATTGAACAAAAATTATTTAGTTCGTTCGCTAAAGCTTGCACAGACTGAATGTCTCTGTTGTTATTTCTACACTGCACTTCGATTTCAAAACCCGAAGTACAATTTTCGTTTTTTTTTTGATTGAATGATTGTTTGTACGCACTAACACTCACAAAATTAAAAAAAAAAAATCCATCGTGGACCACAAGTCTCACAGTTCTGAAGAAATTTTTTTAATCTTCACGCTATAAGCGCATTTCAGAATTTGAATGATGAACCAATGAATCAAAAAATAAATGACAATAAAGCGAGTAGATTAAATTCAACGATTTGATTTAGCTGTTGTGCGTTTCATTTTGAATTTACAGTGGACTTCACGTGAAACTTTCTTCCATCATGAGACCACTCAGTCAGTCTCACTAGTTTGAAAAAATTTCCATTGTGAGACCACACGAAAAAGAGACGTCTCCATCGGTCTCGAAAAGTCCAACAAAAATTATTCGAGCAAAGAGACGTCTCTACCGGTCTCAAAAACAGAAATAATATTTTCTAGTAAAGAGACGTCTCTACCGGTCTCAGAAACGGAAAAAAATATTTTCTGAAAATGAGACGTCTCAACCGGTCTCACAAGTCCAACAAAAATTATTCTAGCAAAGAGACGTCTCTACCGGTCTCAGAAACGGAAAAAAATATTTTCTGAAAATGAGACGTCTCAACCGGTCTCACAAGTCCAACAAAATTTTTTCTAGCAATGAGACGTCTCTACCAATCTCAGAAACGGAAAAAAATATTTTCTGAAAATGATACGTCTCAACCGGTCTCACAAGTCCAACAAAAATTATTCTAGCAAAGAGACGTCTCTACTGGTCTCAGAAACGGAAAAAAATATTTTCTGAAAATGAGACGTCTCAACCGGTCTCACAAGTCCAACAAAAATTATTCTAGCAAAGAGACGTCTCTACCGGTCTCAGAAGTGAAAAAAAAAATATTTTCTGAAAATGAGACGTCTCAACCGGTCTCAAAAGTCCAACAAAAATTATTCTAGCAAAGAGACGTTTTACCGGTCTCAGAAACGGAAAAAAATATTTTCTGAAAATGAGACGTCTCAACCGGTCTCACAAGTCCAACAAAAAATTTTCTAGTAAAGAGACGTCTCTACTGGTCTCAGAAACGGAAAAAAATAATTTCTGAAAATGAGACGTCTCAACCGGTCTCAGAAGTCCAACAAAAATTTTTCTAGTAAAGAGACGTCTCTACCGGTCTCAGAAACGGAAAAAAATATTTTCTGAAAATGAGACGTCTCAACCGGTCTCACAAGTCCAACAAAAATTATTCTAGCAATGAGACGTCTCAACCGGTCTCACAAGTCCAACAAAAATTATTCTAGCAAAGAGACGTCTCTACCGGTCTCAGAAACGGAAAAAAAATTCTGAAAATGTGACGTCTCAACCGGGCGCACAAGTCCAAGAAAAAACGAAATGAAAACATAACTACAATGAGACCACTTGTCCAGTCTCACAAGTCCAAAGAAATATTTTTTCCATCGTGAGACCACTCAGTCAGTCTCCACAATTCAAAAAAATATTTTCTGCCACAGAGACCACTCATTCAGTCTCGCACTGTTCACAAATAAATGTTAGCAAAAAGACTATTCGTTCAGTCTCAAGCGATCTGGAGATATGACTGCTACGAGACCACTCATCCAGTCTCGTACAGATCACGCATAGATGTTAGCAAAGAGACTACTCGTTCCGTCTGAAGCGATCTGAAAACATATAAGCAATGAGACCACTCATTCAGCCTCACAAGGTCTGGCAAAGACATTTATCGAAAAGAGACTACTCGTTCAGCCTACAGCATTCTCATTCGTTCATCCAAAATGTATTTAGCACACAAAAAATATTTTGAGACCGAAATGAAAATTCCAGCAATTTTGAGACTGGAGTTAGACCGTTGAGAATACGTATTTCGTGGTCTCATGAGACCGACATTTTCACCCGGGAGCCGCATTTCGCAGATCATACAGATGTATACCTGTAGGTGCGATGCTTGCATAGAACAGAAATAATATTGTATTTTCGTGATGATGGTTTTCGTTGTAAATAACTAAACCAACAGAGAAGTTGCAAATGCAACCGGGTAAGAACTAACAACAAAATGTATTTTAAGAAGTAGAATGTTGTAAAAGTTTACTCAGAATTTTCTTGTCGACAATTTTCATCAGAAAGTTGTGTTTATTTTTACAGTAGAGTAGACTTCCGAGATTGTGTAAAATCCCATTTAATGATTCCTGCTGTCGCAGCCTTCACGGAAGACTTTCGGTTTGTTTTGTGAGAAATTGAACTAAAATTTCCTTTAATATACATTGAATTTGAATTGAAACCAATCGAAACTTTTCGTCCGACTCACTAAACCGACAATAGAATTCATCGAACAATAAAATGAATTCGCAAAAGTTTTCACATATCCGGAACAATATGTTAGAATATGCAAAAACCACAAGTACCGGGTTTTATCCGAGTACAACAATCACAATTTTCGCAAATACCTTCCACTATTTACCAAATACATTAAACAATTATGGTTAATCGGACTTCAAATATTTCGATTTCACACATTGCAGTTAATTTCTGTGGAACTTGTTGATAGAAACACCACATCACATCACACATCTTTTCACTTAGACAATCAACACACTTGTTGATTTTAGCTCATAGTCACTAAACGAAACTAAAATTCTACATTCTTACTTGTTTGGGTGTACTTGTGAAATTCCTCACCAGAATCACGGTACTCTTCAATAGTAAAAAAACCATACCATCATCAGATGTTTGAAAAATTTTATTTGTTTTCGACGTTCAATATAATGTACATATGGCAAAAAAAAACCCGATGAATACAGCAACAAGGTCGTATAACTTCCAACATTGCCGTTTATGCAATAACACATTTGTTTCTTGCTTTATGAATAATGCGAAGTGTTTGTGAAAATAAAAATAAAAATTATTTTCTACGGAATGTTAGCAAAAGGTTCGATCATTTCAGATGGGTAACAACATTAGATTGAATTATAGTATATGCTCTCTTAGCCTAATATCCGATTTTACGTTATCCTAGATTACCCTTTCACAGACGGAAATCATATCAGCAATTTTACTATCGCATCTATTACTTCTTTTGATCTAAATTATTTTCAAGAGATTGATTTCAAATCTTTGACTTCATTTGTTTTGAATATGGTTTTCGCTATATAAAATCCAATTAATCAGATCTTGTCGTTTATCGTCGAAGTCTTTATCGATAACAGATGATAACTGTCTTACGCTTATGTCGTGTCGGTAGAGCTACTGTCAGTGGGAAATCCTTAAAGATGTGAACATCAGTCGCTGATGGCCAAATACACAACATTACCCTGAGTCAATTCATCGAATCAATTTGTAGGTTCACCTTATCATATAAAGTATCATACACTATAACTGTTAATGGTGATGATCTTTCTGCTTGTGAAATGATAATTTATGAGAACGAGTCATATACACCACTGACAATAGAACAATTTCTATATTTAAATGTAAGGCTTCCATTTGGATATCAATATTGAATATGCATTCATCATTATTATGTCAAGCATCACCGTGTTGTTCGTTTTTAGGTCTTTTTTCTTTTAGAAAAAAACCCTATTGTGGACACTTCATCTGTCCGTCTGTCTGTCTGTCTGTCCGTCCATGTGTCTGTTCCACAAATTTGGTAGTCGGTAGTTTTGGTAGCTTTGGTAGCAGGTAGTTGGATTGATATTCAAAATTGCAAAGCCACCATGAGCAAATCAACACCAGGCAAATAATAATTATCTGTTATCTGATAACCTATAGCTCACTGGTAACATTGCAATTCGAAAATTTGGTAGTTGGTAGCTGACTACCAAGATTATTGTTGACTACCAAACGTGATGCTCGACAGAGATGTTTACTATTCGAGAATTACGCACCGACTGACGAAATGATTCTACTTGCTCGCCTATTTATCAATAGAAAATTTTGGAGTCGGTAGTTTTGGAAGTTGGTAGTTTTGGTAGCTGGTAGTTGGATTGGTATTCAAAATTGCAAAGCCACTATGAGCAAATCAACACCAGACAAATAATAATTATCTGTTATCTGATAACCGATGGCTCACAGTTAACATTGCAGTTCGAAAATTTGGTAGTTGGTAGCTGACTACCAAGATTATTGTTGACTACCAAACGCGATTTTCGACAGAGATGTTTACTATTCGAGAACTACGCACCGACTGACGAAATGATTCTACCTGCTTGCCTATTTAAAGAGGCTTGAGTTTTTGGTAGCTGACCAAACTGGTAGTTTAATACCAAATTGGTAGTTGACTACCAAGTTGACAGAGAGGTGGTAGAGATGTTTACTTTTTGAGAGCTGCACACCAACTGATGAGATTATTTAGGCTGCTTGCCTATTTATAATTCGATAATTTGCTAGTTAACTAGTATTTAATAACTACCAAACGGGTAGTTGAATACCAAACTGATAGGAAGGTGGTAGAGATTTTTACTGTTCAACAGCTGGATATCGACTGATGAAACTATTCTTCCTGCTTGCTTATAACTCACGTATTTGGTAGTTGGAAGCTCCAGAAAAAATTGAGAGAAAGAAAAAAGACCTCACCAGGCTTATAGCCGGTCTATTCTTGTTAATTTTCACAGCATCGAGCCCTGAGGTGAAATCAATTGTTGGTTTGAAATATATTTTGTAGATACAAAATTCCTCAGAAAACCAATTGCAATATGATCAATCGGTGGGTACGAGTGGTGACACCTGTAGGGCTTTTTCTAACTGTTCAATTGACTTCTAACACACAAAATATTAAATTGAGAATATTTTCTTATGTAAAAAAAAAGAATTCTTTCAACTGCATCCCGTTTGGTCATACTACATAAGAACAGATCAACGACCCAATTAGCTACGCTCGAACGGAACGCGATTAGAATCAGATTGTAAATTTTACACAAGTTTCACGAGTTTTATTTTTATTATTTTTTATTAGTTTGATGTTCGATCTTTTCTGTATTATTGCCTATAAGTACAAATACGTCTGGTAAATACACCTTCATCGAAATAAATAAACATTTTCCTTCTGTTTCTGTTTTTTCGATCGATAAAAGCTAACTATATATATACACTAGAACACCAGTGTGTACAAATGGAAAGTAATTAAATGTGCAACGTAATAATGTACATTAATATGCTCGTGCATTTACTGCTGAAACATGCACATGTTTTACTCGGATATTTTACATTTTAATGTGATCATAATTTCATCGTTTTTTCGTAGTATTTTTGTTCAAAGAATACAATAATTAAGACATATCCGTTTTTATTTCATTGTTTACAGATCTAATACCGTCGTCCGATCGTTTTACTGATGGAAATGTGACATCGTTTTCCAGACTATTGTTCGATGTGTCCAGAGATCAAGTGATTGTCGGTGCACGGTAAGAATTTTTTGTAATTTAGCAACTAAACAAATCTATGAAACTATGTTAAAATGTGATAATGTTAGGCATAAGTTGGAACATATTCCTTCAATTGTGTAGAATAGAGAGTAGAAACTTACTGGAGTAGACTCGAATGGTGTTGTATTCTACACACTATTTTAAATGAATCTAAAAGATTTTCTATACAAGACCGTGATACTTTAAACAGAAGAAGTAGCAGATTTAATGATTAAATCGCGATAAGTCTGTCATTGATGAAAGGATCTATCTGTTTTTGATGTTTAAAGTACTTCAGGTAGAATCATTTCGGAAACGGTGAATGTGACTGTCTTTCATAGCTATGGTGTACCCAGCAATTTTGCCGAGAATAATGACTTCGTCAAAAGTTTTCGCTTTGAAACACTTACACCTCGATTTTTACCTCGATACCTATTACTCCTCAAAGGCTCACTATTGTCAAATCATTTATAACTCCATAAATAAGATTTTTGGGGTGTTAAATTTATGATTGAACCCTTAAATACATCCCTGGGGTAGAGCATAAATTTAACTTCCGAAAATGCATACTTCTAGAGTTATCTGATTCTATGTCTATGTGTAGTAATGTCTACGGTCCATATATTTTTCTGAAATTTAGTTGAATAACCATTTGAATGTAAAAGTATTAAAACCAAAGAATGAGGAACCCTTGGTCAATCTAAATAAAATCTATTCGTCTCAGCTGGTTACCTGCATCGCGACCATTAATAATGACCTATATAAATCCCTTAAGATTGAATATACGTTCAAGAATAAAATCAATTTAATAAATTGAAAGAAAGTCGAACAATTACCACAGAGATGGGAACCATTGCACTTAGAGAAAAATGTCAATGACTTTCTTGCTCTTGGCTATATCAGTCAACCGAATCTGTATTATATACAAATCTGTGTGCTTGAAAAACGGTACGAATTCAATATGATATTCATCAACCGACAATCTAGCCGTAGGATAAATCACGTTTTGAAATATATTATAATCACCTCATTGTTACAATCTTCTGTGCATGTTGTACACACGGTCGAGATATTATCACGTCCAGTCACTTTTTGTGATAGTTTCAAGTGTAATTCGTAACACCAAAAAAACTATTCAACCTGATGATAATAAGAGAGAGAGAGAAGAAGAAAAAATTGCATGCGCGGGATCATGTTGTACACATTTTTAAATTGAACGAGTATACTAACCGTGAGATGTCTTTTGTATATGAAAAACAATTTTTTTCAGCAAAATTATGATAATAGTAAGCTGTCCACAGGCCAAAAGAAAGTGTTTTTTTCTTCGCTCTTGTCTTAGCGGGGCAATATGAATACAGTTATGAGTTACAATCATGCCAGCATTACGTGTTGTATGAGATGATTATCTTATTAATCTTAGAGGGAAAAGTCTGATCACCTTGTTAGCCGGTAATTGATCACCATGCAATTTATAAGTTTGAAAATGCATTGTTTCCAGGCATCATACCACAGCTAATATCGTTGAAAATAGATTCGATCATTAAAGTTGTTATTTTCTTCTAATTTGATTGTGAACGGGTATAATGATCATGTTTTAGAGAAGTGGGAAAATGATTTGTTAATGAAAATTGGACAATCAATTTTTGAGTTATTGCATCATGCTATAGAATGGAAAGATGAAAGTTTGAAATTGGTTGTGAAGGAATGAAGAATTTGGTCAATCATAAATAAGCCAGCAACTTCCAAATTGTGAGAATACAAATTTATGTTCAAAGGATAAATGGATTTTGATTTGTCAGTTAGTAAGATGAATGTACAGTTGATGTCAACCGATTTTGTGTCTAAGTAAGCTCCAGCTGATTTGCCGGTTGTTCCACTAATACAAACACACTACTTATGCGTGTTCATACGGTTTTACCAGTGGTAAATTACAGACTGCAGTGCAGGGCTTATTATTTATTAATTTTATTGACGAAAATTGCAATGGACGTCAATAAAATGTAGAAATGAATTTGCTTCAGTTGTTTTTTAGCCGGGCCACTAATACAAACAAACCTGCCTATAGGTTTTAATACGGTCTTGCCACTGCCACAAGCGTGCGTTTAACTATTCCACCTTGCTTTTAAGTTTGTATATGCCAGGTGAAAAACAGTTGAAGCAAGTTCATGTCTAATTTTCACTTCCGTCTCCTGTACAAATCTCTGAAAAATTTACGGAAATTTACCGTAAAACCTTCTCCGATTTTAGTAATTCTCAGTAATTTCAGTAAATTGAATTACCAATCATAGGATCTTGTGAAGCATTTGACAAAATAGTAGCAAACCCAGAGGCAAATTAACTGTATATGCATTTTAAAGCCATGAAATTTTATGAGACTCCACTGAATGTCGTCTCCAAATAGTGCTGTATACCAATCTGGGGATTTTCATGATTTATGTCGATTTTCTCAACCATAATCGTTCGTCTGTCATTGGGCTTACAATAAAATTTTTCAATATTTTTTACCCGTCCGACCTTCACCTAAGGACTTAAATAATTTCCTCAGACATTAATCAATCAAAACTATAACTGGCATTTTGACGAAGCCATACTCCAGTCTGTTGTGTGTATAAATATATGCATTGCAGCTTACACGACTATCCATTACAAATCTGAATCTTGAAAGTTCACTGACACACTTTGTATTTGTATTTGGTGTGTTGTTTTCTTCTTCTTTTTCTTTTCTTAAGTCAACCACAGCACACATCTCTCGCTAAGTCATTCTCACTCATAAATAAATAAAATAACAAACATTCAATTTATGATCTTAAGAGCATTTCTATATCTATATCTTACCAAACACAAAAACCTTTAAAGGTATTATAATATTTTATGATTTATCAAGCATAATATTTATATGAAGAAAGCTGATAAACAAATTTTTGTTGAAATGATGGGATTTATTATCACAAAAAAAAAACTGTCTGTTTACTTATAAAAATAGAGAACCTTAATCAGTCTTGTCGTTTTTTATTCCGCGTTTATATTTACGTTGATATTCACTTCAAGATAGGACACGACTATGTTACCACAACCACGTTATTAATAACAACATGACGATAAAGTCGGCGATGTGATTAACCCTATACGATGTTATTGACTTTAATGAGTATAATTCCAGGAATAGTGTTAAGATCACAAGTGTATTGAAGTGTATTTGTCCACGCTCAGACAAATATGGATCAGGGTGTTAGCCTTCTCATCAAAATTTAATCAAAACGTCAGATACTCGGTTTTCAAAGATCTTACTGCTTCTTCTTTTCTTGTTAGTGGAACACGAGTAATGTGATGGCTTCACGTGAAAGTACAAGACATATTTACATTATTTTCAATCATTCAATCTGTTATACCTGAGGCCGAAAACACACGAGCAATTTTAATGTGTTTTCTACCTAAGCCTAGTTTTAACCTACCAAATAAAAACATCGCAAAGCAACTGGCATCTGTACGAAAATATTAATATAAAACACACAAGCAACTTTGCGTTACCAAGATAACAATTATTCTGCGTTATTCTACCGTTTAACGTGTCTGCTCGGATTACAGCGGAAAACACAGCATAAATCTTCCCTACAACGCAGTGGAAAAGAGATGCACGATTTTGTGATAGAAAGCCATAGGAGGACTCTAAGTTTTCTATGGTTGTAGGTCGTAGGGCAGAAATGTCGACCTCAGCAACGTAAAATTGTACGTATGTGTTTTCGACCTAAGATTTAATTTCGCCTAATATTTCACGCAACTAGGCAAAGATTGTTAACGCACATCACTGGCGATATTGATTGAGGCAATTTCTTTCGACCTTTTTCAACCAAATCTATTACTTCTGTAGTTTAACCATTAATTTTACCATATAGTAGAACATCAACCAGAGGTCATAGTACTACTAGTAGTAGTTAACATGTGATATCAAATTGCATCTTCAATTTTTCGCTGGCATGTTAACTACAGTCATGGCTTTTGTTTGTTGTTGTTGTTGTCAAAAACGGATGAGGAACCTGCTTCCAAAAGCTTTCTTTAGACGTCCTTAAACATCACGTCAATCGCATTAATAAAAATTGATGGAAGAATTTCATTGATTTTCATACAATGAATGCGCATTAATAAAACTCCCGCAAAAACTTAAAAGAAAGTTCTTTTACTCGCATCTCTTCGATCTTACACATGAGCTCATATTTTACGAGGTGATTATGTCTTTTTTATGTATGGTTTCACGGTCCACCATATGATCATTTGACATTATCAATATCAAAAATTCTCCACTCAATCCATAATTCATCTTGTCGCTTCATAATAATAATATTTCCTTGTCTCTATGTGGTCGAACCGGCATGATAAAGTGTATTCTTTATAAGCTGCATTGAACATTGTTATACTCGGGAACATTTGGTATATTGTACCTACGATTCCTCATATGATAAAAGTGCACTTACACTCAAAATGAAATGAGAAAATGTTACGATAAAAAATTACGTTTTTCTTCAATGTTCAATCCCACATACCGTCTCGTACATTTTTAAAACGTAGTACGGTGCGTTAAAATCAAAAATATGTCGTTTATAATAAACCGTTAAACATACCATCCATTTTTGGATATATCGCTTTTTACAATAATTTTTTCTTCTTTCTTTCTTTTACTTTTAATAATTTACTTCTTACATAAATTCGTGCTACATTCTCACATCTGAGTATCCCATATCGGGTGTTTTTAAGCAGCATTAACATTTGAAACACTGTCAGCGAGACGATATCTTATGGCTATTCCTAGCCATCATATTGTTGTAATGTGTTAACCAAAAACGCAATGCGTGCGTCTGTGAATTTGCACCGAAAATAACGTCTACACACAACGTCCACTCCATGTTTATCTCATCAATTATGACCGAGTTATTACAGATTTTTAGTTATAGAAGCTGGGTGAGCAAACAAAGTTAACGATTGCTAATTTCCATTACAAAGTCAGTCTCGTTATTTGTAACAGAAAATGTAGAGCTTCAACAAAGCATCGTACTTTCTCACTAGGTCGGTTTATCGAAAGAGTGTCAGAATTTAATTAGACATTTTATGTCGTTGAGAAGTTTGGCCCGAATACCTTGAATAGTAATGTTACTTTGTGTAATTTGAAGATTATAATACGCGAGATAGGATTTGGTTTCTGACTTTGAGTTGGCATTTAAAGTAGATGTAGCTAATAGTTATAGTGGAGTTACTGGAATTCGCTACTTTTGAAGCAAATCGTGAAATAATCATCTGACATAACCTCAATAACGGCTATACATTGTAAAGAAAAACTTTGAGGTTATGTAAGAGTATTTTTTCTTGTTTTGCTTCGAATGTAGAGATTTTCCGAAACTACCTCATGGTGTGTGTAACAATCCTTCGAAAAGCGTCAATAAGTTGTCTATGAATCGTCGGTGAATCGTCGATGAATTGTCGGTGAATCGTCGATGAATTGTCGGTGAATCGTCGATGAATTGTCGGTGAATCGTCGATGAATTGTCGGTGAATCGTCGATGAATTGTCGGTGAATCGTCGATGAATTGTCGGTGAATCGTCGATGAATTGTCGGTGAATCGTCGATAAATTGTCGGTGAATCGTCGATGAATTGTCGGTGAATCGTCGATGAATCGTCGGTGAATCGTCGATGAATTGTCGGTGAATCATCGATGAATTGTCGGTGAATCTTCGACGTATTTTTGGCAAATGAATCTTAGTTCTTACAGTGAATCTCTATTGCAATATGAACAATCAAAACCTAGTCTCAATTACGTTGAATCTTACTACTTTCTTACACCATTACAACTGTCAGATAACAACAAGGAGAATGCTCAGGATTTTCATCGAAAAGTTCACACCATTAAAATACATACTCTGTCGCTAAGGTCTGAACACTCACGAAGTATGGAATGGAATGTGAAGACATATGTTATTCTATCTCTACGCACAAACATAGTCAATCAGCATTTCTATTTTACTACATTTGAGTTCGTAGCCTTGGCTTTTAGAATCGTGTATAAGTTAGACGGACTTTGATGGTGATAGCAAAAGAAACGTTACAATGTTTCCCAATACGAATTCAATATAATCTGACTTAATGCTTCAAATCCGAGTCCCCATCAAATATTTATTACATCATTACCTATCAATTACTGTCAATTGAAAGAATAATGTCAAAGTCTTAATATGCAAACACGTTTTTTTTATGATCACTTAATAATCACTGCAACAACAACAGCAAATGTTTTTCTATTACAACTCTTTGCTTATTATACCGTTCATATAAAACAAACGATGAATTTCAATCTGATGGAAGGAATACCAGAAAAATGTTTCAGCTATAAGCGCAGGCTATCGTATCCATATCTGTAAGACCGTATCATAAAACATTCACATTCACTTCTAATTACGATTTGAAATGTGAATTGTTAATATTATAAACATATGTACGAACACAGGTCTGTACGTTACGCATTTTCAATTGACAAGGAAATATAACGAAAAAAAGACAAGCCAAACCAACAAGATGAGGAAAAACAGAAATTTATTTTAATGAGATATGCAAGATGCGAGATGGAAATCGATAATTAGTAATGCAAGTCCATTTATGTGGAAAATTTTATATTGAAAGTCATCTTAAAATGCAATCGATGGAGGAAAAAAAAACGAAACAATTGACATGAGAGTTTGTAATCGCCTTTGCAACGAGGAAAATACATTTTAAATTGCTCTTTGATTTTGGACTCATGGTCGATTGGTTTGTTTATTGCATTAGGTAAATTCAATTGACTTAAAAATGACTTAAATGAAACGAACATTGTATAACGTATATTAGTATACAAATGGCGCATAAAATATTATCATAAACAAAACCATCGATCCAAAAAGAAAAAGAAAGACACAAGAAACACCATATGCCTTTTGCATCAAGATTAAGAATGTAACTTTTTCTTGTACACACACTGTGTGAATATAATCGGATAGAGGTTTCACTTTGTATCTTTGCTGCTGGAATCCTACGCATAATGTTTTGCGGCTTTGTTTCTCGTACGTAGGATTAATAAGCTGTTTAGGTCTTTTCCGAATGGGTTGATACACTTGAGAGTAAAGTGTTTTGAGGCTCGGAATATTGCTACAAGAATTAACTGACACAAAATTTAAAACGGAAAATTTCATAATGTTTGTCAGTCTTTGCAGGCCGTATGTGAAGGGAAGGGCACCACTTTTATGTACAATATTTACATTCAATTGTTGACTGTGTTTCTAGCGTTAATTAAATTGGGTTTCCTAATAGATCTAAATCGATTCCTTTGTAAATAATCCTGTTGAACAAGGTGTACATACGTGTAGCTCATATTAAATAATGACCTCAATTAGTTCGATAAGAAGGATAAGAAGTCAGTGAAGAGTTTTTCAAACTAACAATCGAATGAGATTGATATATGGGTTGTATTGTCACAACTATGATTCATTGGATGGGCACCCTATGAGTGAAGATTCTAAACTTCTCTCATATTTAAATAAGACGTCTTAGCCCTTACAGTTTTGAGATCAGTGTAAATTTACGATGCTGACGTTATCAACCATTAATATCGAACTCAAGTTAAGCGTCAGCTAATTTCTGATTGGTTTGATTACATATCGTAACACTTTCCCAGTGTTCGCCTCAGTACATCAACAATCGTTAAATTGTTGCATAAAGTCTCAGAAAACACCAGCTCGTTAACGGTTTCATTAATTAGAAACTCAAATGCTCTCAATTACAACATTCTAAAATTTCTGAATTTAATTTGTTTGGGACGGAGAGTGTAAGATTATTCATTTATTATTTCGAGCCTAAACAAATCGAACGCGAATCGATCGAATCAATGCAATCATTTAATATAACAAGCCACACATAAATAAACACATATCGAACGAATCGAACACACAAATAACTTGATATCTCTCCGTTTCAATTTATTTGTGTTCTTGATCCGAAAAAAATGCATCAGATGGAACGAGTTAATAAAATTCATAAATTTTCCATGTAAAGTTTCATATAATTTTCTCAGCCAACCCAAACATAAAAAAGTGAAACAAACGCTAACGCAATGTCAAAAAAAAGTAAAATCTGAAAAGCCTACGCGACAAAAATTGCAGGTTTTTCAATGGAATTTCGTTTTGAAATCAATTTTTTTATCTTCCATGTGTGACTATTTCATACATTACTCGTTTCTGTATATAAACTCTAAGACATACGTTAATTCTGGTTTTCTAGGGATATAATTCTATTATTACTCTTCTAGGGTAAATTTTATTTCCGTTTTTTTTTATTTTGAAGAAAAAAACCAGTGACCCGACGGAGATTCGAACACGGAACCTCCGACTTATGAACAAACTACGCTAACCATTTGACCACAGAGTCTTCGGGTATATCAGATATACATACCCTCATGATTGTCTTATGCCGCATTGTACGACTCAATTTATAAAGTATATAAGCAACATGTACTGCAAAATGTGTCGCGTGTATGTGTGAATGCCATGTTGGAATTCGTTTAGAGCGAAAAATAATCAAATTTTGATGAAACGGATACTCTTCATTCAAAAATTTCTTCTTTTTTTGTTTTATCTCAAGATTTCTGTAAATTATTTAGTGTTCCGATTGAACTTATCTGCCGAGAAATATGCCATCGCAAATGTGGTGTAAAAATGTGTAAAAAAGCGTAGGGTCTCAGTGCTCAGCAGAAATTCGTACGAATGAAAATCAACTTACGATAAAGAGATGAGCATAGTTTATTTGCAATTTATTTTAATAAAATGAATAAAAAAAAAAAATGTTTGGTGCGGGAAGAGAACTCACGACCTCAGGCATAAAAAGTTCACGCTCTAGCCAATTCGGCCACTGAGATTGATGATTCCACTTAGTTTTGTTGTCATGAAACCCCACATGTATGTAGAACATAAAAGCAATGAACATAGATGCTCGCATAGATGTGTTAGTAAGTCTGTCGCAGGTAGTCCGATCAATTTAAAATATGCACGACAAAATGTCGCGTGTGTATGTTTAGAACGAAAAATAATCAAATTTTGACTAAACGGATTCTCGTTATTCAAAATTACGTTGTTTAGTGTTTTATATCAGGATTTCTGTAACGTTATTAGTTTTTCAATTGTACAAATATCTGCCGAGAAATGTGTCATTGCAAATCAATATGACAAAAAGGCTAAGGTCTCGGTTTACAGCAGATATTCATTCGATTGAAAATCTACCTACGATAGAAGATTGAAAAAAAAAACAAACAAATGTTCGTTGTGAGAATAGAACTCACGATCATGTGCATAAAATTGACGCGCTCTAGCCGATTCGGCCACCGAGACTTACGATTACGTCTCGATGTTGCCATGATTTTGCTTGATTGTCACACATGATGCTTGTGTACTAGATACACCAAATATTTCAGTGGTGTTTGTGTTTGTATGTCATCGAGTTTATATACAGAAACGCTGAATGTATGAAATAGTCACACATGGAAGATAAAGCATTGTATTGGTAGGCGAGAAAAATTCTCGAATCACTTCTTATGTACATATTGTATACACACGCGTTCGCTACGCTCACTTGTTATATACAATATGTACATACGAAGTAATTCTCGAATTTGTCTCGCCTACCAATAAAGTACTATTTTGTGTCTTGAGTGTGTCTCTCTCTCAATATTATATGGTAACTTAGGTGATTCAATATAATAATAAACGTAGATGTAATTGGAATTCGAAGAATTGCAAAAAAAATTGTCCATAATTTATATCTGTATGACAAGTGGTTCTCTCAAGAAAAATAGACTTTTTGAAATTAAATTAAAATAAAATTATTATGCAAATCAATGCAAGAATTGAGCATTTCGCACGACTTTTATCGATTGTGTTGGATGTTAATATTTATATTGTGGAAGGTTAGCATTTCTGATCGGTGTGCGTCGAAATGTTCAACATTTTTTATCGATATAGGTAGAAGATAATGTTAGGAGTTCTAGCTTTTAAATAAATACGTGCCCAGCGGCTCCCCAGAAATGAACAAATATTAGAACATATTTCTGATTTTGTTTCTCTTAGCTGTTAAATCATGGTTCGTTTATGAGCTCTTGCCAAGCGCCTTTTGGAAAAATAATCCTTTAAAATCGGAATTTTTCCCGGATTTTTTTTTCCATTTTCAGAGATTAAAATCCCATTTTTCTATTACCATAAATGATGAATCGTTTCTCGAAAAACATTATCGTTGATTACGATTTACAAATGCATTCATAATTTCTCAGTGTTTATGCTTTCCCATTCTTGTTTCTATCCATGCCTTGATGTCAAATCTACTTCAACCAACTAATTCTGTCTCTGTAAACTAAATTGTGCATGTTGCGCAAGTACTCGTGTACGTTCTCGTCTTATATATACATTTCATTGAAGCAACAACCAATCATTTTCACACTCTCTAACTGATGCAAAATTCAACAATTCTTTCAGTGGGATACTAAAAAACCACACCACAAAATCTGAGCTGATCCCTTCTCATACAACATTTTTTGAATTTCGATTTTTTGTCGATTTTCTTGGTGTTTCTTAACAGATATTGTGATTCATCGATAATTTTATTTCAAAAAAATGTTGTATGAGAAGGGATCAGCTCAGACCTTGCGGTGTGGTTATTTTGTATCATCTAGGGTCCCTTTACTACCAGCAATGCTAATTTTTTGGGTAAAACGTTTTCTTGCTTGTGGACCACCACCGTGATAAGTCGACACATCGTAAAAAAGCTTTCTCTAAAATTTCCACCATTTGTTATTGGCATCGACAAGAAAATAAGCGAAAATCTGAGGTTATTGCTCTCTTGTATAGTAAAATGAATGTTAAAACAAACGAAGTACAAGATTTTGTATCAAACACGATGCAATATATTACAACAAAAGAAGTAACAAACTATGCAGATTATATCGTTTGTGGATAGTGGTCTCTTAATGCGTCAAAACAAACGAAGTAAAAGATTTCATATCAAAACACCGGTTAATATATTGCATAACAAAAGAAGTAACAGACTATGCAAACTATGCTTGCCGGTTGTTAAAACTGTGGACGACTAATTTTAAAGGTTACGCTCTACATTCAATCAGAAATACACAGCCTGACCTAATAATTAACAGAACAGCCTTGCTCTCTATTCGAAAGTGTCATTACATTCTTCGATGATCTTTAATTTGCTTTTGCATTTGAATGAATGCGCGTTTATCGATCTCTGTCGATTACTAGTTGAAACCACGAACAGAAAAAAAAACTTAAGAAACCAACTGGGGCATAGTACAATTAGTCGTTAAATTCGTACTCGTAAAATTAACATAAGCAGTAAACAGTAATTTGCCAAATCAACTCCGCATGTCATACGTAGCTGTTTGAAACATTCATTATGAGAAAATTAATAAAATAAATTTTGCATTTTAATAGTTATTCAAAACAAGCCCATAAAATCAATAACAACAAGTAAATAAAAAATGAATTCGTTTCTTTAGAGGCTATATGGCTTATTAAACACACACATTACTCGCGCGTCAAATTGAACATAATTTTTCATATTTTTAATTATTGACACCATTGTCACGTATTTTCTGAATTCGATCAGAGATTAAGAAGAGGACATAAAATAAATTATTTAATGTTCAGTACTCGCAGTATTATGTTAAAGTGTCCGTCCGTACTTCCACCATATAATTATCAAATGTGCTAACATTTAATGAATTGTTCGAATGAGTTATTAATGGGAGCTGACGGGCTGCTGATATAATATACAATGAATGGAAATAATATGTCTTGAACTCCGTGATTTAATCAATATGCCTTGGATATATTTCTCTATTTGTGTTTTACACAGTTCATGTACACACTTTATTTATTACTAAACAATTATTTGCTTTTTTCTGATTTGATTGTTTTGAAATTTATGCAAGAATTTCAAGTAGTAAACCTCCTTGAATAATACAATTTTTTCGGTAATTATACATAACGATGGTCTATAGCTTATATGTTACTGAAGCTAGAGAACGTTTTTCTTACGAATTTACGCAGAGAGTATCGTCTATGGGCTCTAATATGGCATGGCGTTCTTTTCGACACAAGTGCTGAAATGAATTTCATTCGACTTCCAGAGCAGTAAGGCAAAGTTCTAATCGATTGTGGATGATAAATGAACAAAAAATAGCAGTTCCCCTGACGCATAGTGCATGTTTAAAAAAAAAATGTGAATGAGACATTTCCAGCACGACTCATAGGAGCGTTATATAATTCGCTGGAAATATTTTGTGTGCAGTAGTTTGACTTTAATACATACATTTAAGCACTAGTGCGTGCATAATAGATTAGATTAGATTAGATTAGATGGGAGGGTGTAAGCCCAGCACCTAAGCCTCAGATGGGCCTGTTGTGCTATTGTACAAGTCTCTTGATCATATGGACTGTGATTTTACATCATATCTCTCCCGACTTAGATTGTTCACAAATCGACCGTGTGTTAACGTCCCATACGTTGTGAATTCTCCAAGCCGTGGGTGGTATGCGAATACCACAACCATCACTAATTGACCTGTACATTTTCCCAAAGATGGCGCTATCAACATTGTCATGTTGTAGCTCTTTCTACTATTGACATTATGTCGATATGGTTTCTTTTATGGAGAAAGCGAATGTTGGGTTTTTTGATATTTCCGACTTTGTTACGGTTACGGCTATTAGTTTTAGGTAATAGCAAGTGTCTAATCACCATAGGCCATGAGTTGCCTCTTCGTATAAATCGCCATGCCACCATGTGACTGAACTCGTTCTGGCGTTGCAGGTTGTAGCGTTTGAATGATTCGTATTTCGTCATATCCCTTGACATCCATACAACGTATCAATCAATAGATCTGTTAAACCTCGCGGTCATTTTGGAGTACAAGATAGTTTCTGTATCTTGGGATTGTACCACAGCAAATTTGTAAAAATTTGCTATGTGGTTTTGGGGTGTCAAATGAGAACCCGAGGCGTTTGTACCTTACCTGCACTAAAATTGACTGCCAGATGCCATACGGCAATGTGTCATTTTCGTACATTAATCGAGCACGTAATTTAGCATTAGCTTCTGGTAGAGTCGATTGTTAATCCGTACACCGACGCCACGAAGCACATGTTAAATAACAAAGGAAATAACACAATTGTTGATATCGCACAATGAGGCGAGAACAACTTTATTGATCAAAGAGAAAATGACCTACGAGAACAACACTTTGACTTCGTTAATAAAACCTTTAAAATAATTTCACCATTTAACCATTACAGCAAAATAAAAACACCAAAGCCGTAAAAGTTGGCACAGAAATTAGACAAAATCGAAAATGAATTCACACACAGCCACACAAAAGAAACACTTTTAGAGAGCAACGCATAAACACGTCCGTTCTCTGTGACTGTGACTGTGCGTGCATAATACTGCACTAGTGTAAAAATAAGAATCCCAATCTTGTTCCTAAATTGTACCTTAACTAAAATTTGCGTATAGTTCGGCTTCGCCTCGGGTTGATAATTTTGACATCTGTTGCAAAAAAGCTCCATTTAAGCACACATGATGAAAACAACTACCTATTTTGTAACGAACTTCTAGAAAATGTTGTCTAGAAGAAAGCTACAGACCATAAAGGCCACCATTGCTCTTTCTGAATAATCATCACGAATTATATACTTATCTCTCCAGATTCATTTCACTTTGACTTTTAAATGGATGACTTCACCATTTACGGTTAATGTTGATTATCTTTTAAATGTGCACCGTAACAATGTCATGCAATCATTTAAATCAATAACTTTTTTTTTTAGTCTCTGCATAACCTTTCAACTATGGCTCATCATCACTTATCTCTCGGGAGTGACATTTCGAAAAATCGAATTGCATTGTGATCGCATAAGATTGACCCAATTGCTTATGGATCGTAATGATCCAAGGTGAACGTTTATCGGAATGATGGAGAACACACAAAAAAAAATTGTCTGACAGACCTCTTTAAACATTAACGACTTAATTAATAATTAAAAAAAGATCGTGAACACAAAGTTATTCTTTCATGTAACACACAACAGTTTACTTTGTGGTTAAATTGCCTACGTTAATGCTGACGTACAGATAAACAAAAATTCATGAAAAGTATGCACTTTCTACAACTCTTTAACCATCGATACACAACATTTATGAAATGGTTAACACTAAGTCGTCACATATTGGAACGATTGAATATAATATCTCCGAAATTCGGCGCTAGATTTTAACAGTAAAAGATGTTGAACTCTTTCATCCATCTAGATTTAAAAATAAATAATTTGCAACACGCTTACCATCAGTAATTAGCCATAAATTAGACGCAGACTAAACAGATGGCTTAGCAAACCAACAATGTTCAAGTTAACCGAAGAAAAAACCAATGAAAAAAAAAGAAACATTCACGAGAGCATAATGTATGAAATTCGCTCTACAAAAACGAGTTGATGTGTACACATTATACGAAAACGAACGTGTGCTTATGGTTGAAAACATGTCACATTTTCACATGGCATTTAAATGAATATGAATTTATGAAAGACTAACATTCGCAACAATAAATTGTCATATTATGATGTTTTAAATGTAGGTCTGCCATACTACGAACTCAGTCAACTTATATTATGCACACAATCTGGTCCAATAAATTTATATCACAAAAAAGTTGATTGATCCTGGCTACTTCTAAAGACATAAAACCTGGAAAATTTTAAAAATTAAAATTTAATTTGAATCGGAGATTAGAACTGGTGGCTGGTTGGCGTTACCTCCGCTATTGGCTTCTATAAATCTGACCAATTTACCACCATTATCCGTACATATGACAAATTATATCGAGTAAATATCCACTCTATGATAAGAAGAAGCTCAAATGTTGAAAATAAATCATTTTTGATTAATCGAAAATGATTTAATATTCTTACGATTTAACACAGAAACCAGTTGGACACACCATGTCACTTATAGGCTGAGAGTATTTAATATATTGTTTGATCGGGAACACTGGTTATACGGTTACACACATATCTGTGCACGTATAAACCACCTCACATAATTATTATCATTTTCCTTCATTAATTCTTGGATAAACAAAAACATTATACCAAAGATATTTTCTCGTGGGCATTCGTAGAAGTAATGTGGTGGTATAATTGTTGTTTAAGACAAGTGACCGGCGCCATCGTTGGCTCGGTGTTTTATACCCGAGTCGCCACAAGTATTTTTCTATCTGTTCATAAGTTTCTTCGTTTTCTTTTCAACCGCAAATAAACCTGCTGTTAAATTTTTCAAATCAACTATTTAATGCATTAACGCATTTTCAATCGAACAGCAACATTACAGTTGTTGTTGTTTTTTTGTACAGTTGATTCTGCAGAAAGAACATGTCGTTCATATAGGATGATTGTGTACTTTGAAAACCATTTACAATTTGTTCAATAGAGTGCGGAGCCGATACAGCGATATAAATTGAAAGTGGCGAGATTGTAGCCAACAATGTTGTAAAGTTACGATTTAGATTGACTATGGAATCTTTTATGTTCTCTGAATTCAGTGACGGTCAGTTGATAGACATTTATTTTGATTTTTCTTCTTACAAACAAAGCAATGGTGTGATACCTTGGGCGAAAATGAGGGCTTTCGCCCTTTGTATGAAAACTTACATGTGGACCTGTTTGGGACGGTTGATTTAAGACACTTTCGCTTGACGACATCACTTCGTTGGGCCTACAATTCGCAAAATAGCCTAATCGTCCAAAACAGATACACAAATAACCTTTACTGTACTAGGGATGTAAAGTGGCCCTTCACTCCCTAGGGAAAAGTCTTTACAATCGGGAAATAATTCGATATTTCGTATCACTATGATTAAATGGTTTTCCGCGGATACTTTTACTCATCTGGTAGAGTAATGTACTATAACATGCAGTACACTACTTATTAATGTGACAAAACATGGCAATGGTACTTGTTGTGCGAAATTTGCACCCACACATGAAATACTATTTTCATCATATACCCCATTGCCAAGTATGGTATTTTATTCAAAAAGTTGAGGTAAAGTTTTGGCACCGTGAAGTAAAGTTTACTTTAAATCACAAATTACATGGAAAGGGATAAAAAGCTGAAGAGTTGGATCAACAATCACAAAGGGTGACTTTTTACCTTTATTCTGAGTTCTGTAATAGGTGATGTAATAAGCCACTTTCGACACTATGAAACTCACGAGTATCACTCACGAGTGATTCGCGGCTATTGACCGAAATTGCATCACTCCTTTTGGACATAATTTTATCGTTCGTTATAGAGCTGCTTGAAAAGTTGCCCCGAAGCAAAGAGGACTTTGCATTTAAAAAAACATGTTACGTTTCCATGACAAAACTCTGTAGTATGCTCCAGCTAAATTTACATGTAATCCTCTTCTCTACTCTTGTATACTCTCCAACAGTATAATGTCAGGATGAATACGTTTAGCGCCACAGTCATCTACATCAAAACTTTATGGCATATGGTAAAGTTTACAATTATTTTGAAAACACTGCACAGTTCTCTAGAAAAAAGTTAAGTGCATTACATATGACAGATTCAAAATGCGAAATGTATATCGTGAAGTAGAAACTTGTTTTTTTTAACCATGTCATTATGCACAAAGTTGGAAATTTTAGTGGGTATATGAAGTGCAGCTTTTTTATTTCTACAGTTAGTTGGACAATGGTCCAGGTAACGTAAAAGTTTCAGTAAATCACAAAATATACAATTTGTTACAAGTTAGTTGAGGTATATACATGCATGCACTATACACTTTGTATAATATGTAATGCGTAACAAATATATATTTTCCATAACGTTATATGTTAAATAATCATATAAAATGGACAGCCAGGCGGTTGAAACGTACAGCAACAGTCGTCGTATGGAAAACGACATTTTATTCGATGTTAATTATTTTTGTATTTTGATTTTTTGCCATTTATATATTCGACCTGCATCGAAATGACTAGAGCACATAAAACCGACTTTTCTCGTGTGTTGACATACACAATGATACGATCAATTAATTGAATGTTGTGTTGTCACCTTCCAATTTGAGATATGATTTCAAGCTGTGATCATATTCAGAAGGCGACAAATTTATGCTGTTTTCAATATAAAAATTGTTTTTTTTTTCATTCGATAAATTATTTATTAATTTCATTTAAATTTAATGCGCGTTACAGTTAAAGTGTCTGGCGCAGGCTAGATTGTATGTATACGAGAAAAAGAACACAGACTGCAGAGAGCTATCTAAGACGGTTGACAATTATTTATTGTTATTGACGAGGTTCTGCAGTTGACTGAAGGTTAATGTGCGAATGGAGTGTGTTGTATTTCGAGAGGCCATGAAAGAGTATAATTGTTTGAATGAATTGTTTTTGGTTAATTTCAATTTAATAGCAATGTAAGTACGAAAATGTGGTTTTTGATGAATAGTTTTGATCTGTGAAAAGATCACAGTTCATTCAAAAATGATTTTATGTGTTGTCATAGTTAGATTGTCCTTGTATAGAATTTGAAACAATGTTAGCGTTTCACCAATTTCAGAGGCTTTAATCTTTGGAAAACGTATAAAATTCGAGAAAATTCAAGAACATATTTTCTCAACATAAACTCTGTTTCGAACAGTGCTCCTTGAGAGGTTAATCATTAATATAGAACTGGCTAACGATACGTCGTTGAAATCGTACATCGTACCGTTTAACCTTGCAAACAAAATGGTGATGACCATAATTCCCTTGCCTGAAAGAAAATACCCTTAAATGTCCGTAACGCTAAGTTCACTATGATATTTTGAAAGTGTTCTACATTGGCAAAAAACGTTAAATACAGAAAACGTCCGTACACTTGTGTACTCGAGTAATTCTTTACCGATTTGCAAAATTTTGGTTTTAATCGACGGAGAATGAAAATCATGAGGTTGAGTTCGTAGATGGGCAATATTGGAGTAATGAGATGGGAGTAATTCTCAATATAATTTTTTACTTGTTACCGCGATAACTTCCATAGTTCTTATCCGATTTTCAAAGATTTTGTCTTAATCGACGAAGATTGAAACTCTTGAGGCTGAGTTTGCAGATGGATAATATTCGAATAACGAGATGGGAGAAATTCTACACAGACGCTTTTTCTTGTTACCGCGCGATAACTTGAGTAATTTTTACCCGATTTTCAAATTTTTTGTTTTAATTGACAGAGAATGATATTGAAGTAGTGAGTTTGGAGTAATTGTAAACATAACTTGTTATACCACGACATTTTTGCAACGGATTTCCAGAACAATTTCTTATCTGACGAGTAGTGAAATTCTGGATTTCTGGTCTAACAATTTAGAAGTACTTCCCAAAAGAGTTTTGCTTGCTTGCTTGAGAAACCGATAGCTCGAGCAATCTTTAAAGAATTTTTTCGTTCCTAAAATGTTTGAACGAGTGTGACTTTGCGGCCAGAGCGAAGCGAGTTTAATTTTTTCAAGAGGGAGGCAAGAAATACGCCACCTTTTCAGCGCTTTTAGTAGACTATATAGGAGACTCATATTAGGAGTTAAACGTAACTCACTGGACCTTCCACTCATTGCGCTTTTTAGGAGACAATATTCAATCGTTGTAAATATTGCTTGTTTGTATTCTTCTCAGTATATGTACAACATACTCAAAAATGCCTCTCCTGATCATATCGTGTTTTAATTTCCTATTTTCCATGCTTAGACTTATGAAAATTTGAACGAGTGTAATTCACACGAGTTTAATTTATTCAAGAGGTAGGCAAGAAATATGCAATTTTAAAAGCGTTTGTAAGTACTCATACTTATTGGATGTAAAACATCGCTCGCTGAACCTTCGATTCAAGCAGCCCTTCAGAAAATTAAATTAATTTTGAGTTTTCTAAACGTCCAGTGAAAATAAAAGAGATACTCAATTAATGATGTAGCAAATAGACCATTCTTGTTTCGCTTTTTCATCTGACTATAATTTTGTGTTCTTAAAATCACCAGCTTTTTTTAAAATGATAAGACAACTGGGACTGGAATTATTGAAAGTATTGATAGTCAGTCAAGGGAAATGTCCCACCCTAGTAAATGAGTGTAGTTTTTGCCCCATCTCAGTCATGCTATGAAAGTTTATTTCTCCTAGTTGTTGCAGGATTTCGTCTTTGTGAAAGAATTTTTGCTAACATTCAGCCTGTTTAGCGAAATTAGCAGAACATTAACTTCAGTATCTTTCTCGATGTAACTGCATCAAAATGGGATCGTTTTTTAAATATTATGCCATGATCGATGCGTACCATTCCTTACCATGATTGTATCTAAACTAATGAACTTACGCAACAATAAAAACCACTTTTGAAAAGATCTACCAAAAATTCTTTGGATATTTTGAAATATTAAATTGTTGTGCATTTTAAATCAAAACACACATCAAATGCTCCGCAACTCTCTATGGTTAACCATAGGCAACCTACTCCAAAAAATTTATTTCAGAAAAAAGAAACAACCAAATATGGAAAGTATATTTGTACCACAAGATTAAACACATAACAAATTACCATAATAAATAAAAACCTTAAAATGTTAGAATACAACAACAACAAAATGGAGTGACGAACGATATCTTACCCAGACCTTTTCGTGTTAAATTCATCGATGTAGGTCTAACACAGAAAACAAAAACGTTCGTAGAGAATCATTGCATCGTTTGATGGTAAAAAAGTACCACAATGGAAATTTATTCGCCTCAATCGACGATTTAAAATTAATGCAAGGTTTCGGTTGAAGACTTATCTCATTTGTATGTCGTTCTTGGTGACTTACTTTAACATGAAAGTCAAGCTGCAAAGACTGTTAATCATTTTTCTATTTTTGTCTACTTTTAGTTGTATGTATTATGAACATCTTGCAACTAATTTATATTTATAAATATTTATAAATATATTTTGTTCCGTTGAACTTTGTTAACGCGAAACGTTCAAATCTGTTACGTCTTTTGTTTAAAATGTCACTAAAAAATCTATTATTTCATTTGTTCTAAGGCCACATATGCAGCCTTTCTTAATGAAAGACTTTCATTGAATGAAAATATAAACCACTTTCCTTTGCGGATAAGTGATAACAGATGGCGTTGCTTCCGCGCAACTGGCGCAGCACCATCTACTATAATTTCTCTGGAAATTAGATCTCATCAAACCGTTTTTAAATGAACTTTATGTTGCATGAAAATTTGAAATAACAATTTCGATGGACTTAATCGATTATTCACTTTTGAGGCAACTTATTGAAATGAATGTCCACCTAATGAAAAATTCATTTATTCTTTTAATTAACCATGAAAAATGGATGTATAATTGATATGTGACTTAACGAACTGATGTTCTTCCTACAACAATTCCATATACCCGAAATCAAAGCTTCATTATACACAATTCATATCACCATCAACGGCTAATGGTTCCCGATTTTATTAGAAATATTTCCAATATTTCGTACTGCCAGTTTTACTTCTTCCATCATTACGATCACAACGCTATGACAATTATTCCAGTAATTTTATTCTTTCGATGGGCAACCGTTCAGTGCCAGCAAGAGTATCACGAAGTGAATCTAATCACTCGACTGAACGATTTTTTCGACTTCGATCATAACATCGTTTTCCTGGACTCTTCAATTGACCAGAATCGATACATTCCGAACAAGAGCAATAACATACCTCAAACAATTTTCAACTTTGGTGATAACAAGGACAACGATACTCAACAGGCTTTATTAGGAACGGTGACCGGTAAAAATGTATTTGTAATCGTTGTCGGAACTCAGCTAAAATTCCTGGAAAGCGAGCAATTGTGGGCCCAAGTCGAAATGGTCAGAGATTTCAACTTCAATGTGAAAATTGGAATATTTGTCGTAAGCAAAAACCTAGCTTCAATGAACAACATAGGGCAATTATTTCGAGTGCTAGAATTCTAAATATTTTTTGTGCATTTTACTTAGACAGTGAGCCGACGTCACCGCCACTGTTCAACGTTTTTCGATTTGATCCTTTTATGACAGTCAACTTAATAATGACTTCTCTATGCAAAACTATTTCCCCAAAAAATTACCAAACTATCACGGACACCGATCAATTTTCAGCATTACTACCACGTTTTTGATCATGAAGTCCAATTTTGGGACACTGTAGATATAAGATATTAGATATAAGATCAAATGAAGTAATAGATCCGATAGTAACAAAGCTGACATGCTTGCTAATAATTACTGTACGCTCTCCGTTACATCTGCTACGAGATCAACAATTTCAAACAAAAACACGTGACTCAATTTCAATGAAATAATCAATTTGACGCCATCTTTCGTGAGCCCGAAAGGTGTTAAACAAATTATAAACGAGAAGAAACACCAAAATATCAGAAAGACGCAAAAAATCATGCATATTAATAACGCATATACGTATATATACCGAGTTGATTCATCACGTTTGACGAGCTTTTGAATTACAATGCACCAAAAGATAAAAAACAATAAAGAAAAGAACCAAAACAAATAAAAGTGTCTAAGGTAATGAAGTAATGTGTTGTGGTAATCCTCGACATTGTTCTCTTCCCTTCTTCCACTTTTGTTTTTTGCATTTTTTTTTATTAAATCTTCGAGACAATTTTCAGCGATCTGTTTGAAAATAATTGCCTTTTGTGTATACAAAGGTGAAATTTAACATATATCTCATGTTATTTTTACCATGGTCTTGTGGGTGTTACTGCAAATTCGTTTTGTTTTGTGTTCTTTTGCAAACGAAGACAAGACGCGATCTGCATAAGAAAAAAATAAATAAATCGAAAAACCGAAGAACTATTCTCGGTGTTCGTTTCTATTCTCTGATTTTTATTGCAATTAAATCTGATCGGATGGTAAAATAGGTAATGGCGAGAGGGTAATGGGTTTGTATTGTAAGCACTATGTTTGTTTGAGGATTGAGGATTTCATCCACATAGACCTTCATTTCATTGTACCAACTACAACGAATAGTTAACCAATGGAAAGATAATTCGTGGCAACCACTGTCATTTTTCTCAGTCAAATTGACAAATGCACAAACAAAGTATTCAACTTACGACCGAGAATTACTTGCCATCTACCTTTCAATTAAACACTTTAGATCCATTGTCGAAGGTAACGAATTTACCATATTCACAGATCATAAGCCACTCATCTTCGCATTTAATAAAAAAAGTAATGATGCTGCTCCTCGTCAATTACGTCAATTAGACTTCATTTCACAATTCTCTACTGATATTCAACACATATCAGGAAAAGACAATATTGTTGCAGACGCACTTTCACGAATTGACTCCATTACTTTCCAAAGTTCTATAAATTATGAACTTATGGCACAAGAACAAACTTCAGAGTTTGAAACTATTGCCAAAAAAGATTCAATTCAAATTCGTATCGTAGTATCCTCGTTTATCAACTATTCATTGATAAAATCATAGTCCATAAATACCGATGTATTTCCATTAATAAATTCATTCTGATATATGGAATAGAACTAACAACAACAACTTGTTTATTATATTAGTTCCCCACATAGTTGGAAAAGTTTCAATGAATCGGGGTTTGCTGGTTGAGTCGGTTGACGAACCAGATTCGTTGATTGGCTTCGGTGATGAGGGACCACTGAAGGACCAGCTGCATGCAATTGATGTGCCAGGTTCGCTGGTTGAATCGGTTGGATAACCGGAACGAGCGTTTGTTGAAAGGTTAAGACCTGATTCAATAAATGGCGGTTTGTGGCGTTATCGTTGCGCAACTGATTTAGTTCGGCAAGGATAGTACGCACCCAATCTGGTGTATTCTCAGCAGATGAATTTGATTTGTCCATGATGCACAAAAATTGAATTTTTTTTGATTGAATTTTTGATTTTTAGAGTTTTAGTTGTGTACTTCACAAGTTTAAAAAACTGAATAGGACGATTAATAGGAAAACGGCTGTATTTATGGGTTGACTTTAGTATGTTTACTGTGGTAAAAATGTTTTTAAGTTTAATCTAGTCAACATAACAAAAGTAAAGTGTTTTCCGGTTTGAGTGTTTTTGTTGTGGAAAGAATTATCTTTTTATAGATTTTTGTTTCCAGAATTATTAGCTATGCCCAGATATTTGTAATTTAATGTGGACATATGGTTTTTGAAGCTTAATTTTTATTCGGTGGCATTGAAAGTAACGTGTTTTTGTACGTTGCTTTCGGGAAGCATGTAAATGCAACGGAGTTCGAAACAAGGTTTCAGTCGATCTATCGAAATCGTTTTCTCTTGATTTTTAATTTTAAGAGTGAAATATTTAGGATCTCGATGTATGATTTCGTAAGGACCATCATAGTTAGGAGTAAGAGGTTTTTTGTAGCTGTCGATGCGCACAAATGCATGAGAACATTTCTCTAATTCCTTGTAAACAAAAATTTTTTGTTTATTGTGATTCGAACTCTGTGTTGGTTGTAAATTGTTCATGTGTTCTTTTAGCTTTTCAACAAAACTAGATGGATCTGTAGTGATGTTTGTTTCAGCAGTATTAAAGAAATAGTATGGTAAACGTAAGTTGACACCATAAACTAATTCTGATGTTGAAGCATTGATGTTAGGTAGGATGGTAGATCTTAAACCTAACATTATTATTGGAAGTGATTCCATCCATCGTGAATTGGCATGGCATTTGATTGCATTTTTAAATGTTCGATGCCAGCGTTCAAGAATTCCATTAGCTTGAGGATGGTAAGCTGTAGTGTGAAGTCTTTGGGTACCTAACAATTTATTCAACTCTTTAAATAGTTCTGATTCAAATTGTCGGCCTCTGTCGGTCGTAATCCTTTGAGGAACTCCGAAACGAGATATCCAATGAAGGAGAAACGCTTTAGCAATTGTTTCGGCTGATGCATCGACAATTGGAATGGCTTCAGGCCATCTTGTAAAGCGGTCGATACAAGTTAAACAATATGTGAATCCTTCAGATGACGGAAGAGGGCCAACTAAATCCATATGTACGTGATTGAAGCGTTCATTAGGAACTAGAATCGGCGTAATTGGACTAGAATTATGTCTTGTAACTTTTGATTTTTGACAAGGAATGCAAGTGTGACAAAAGTTTTTAATTTGGCGAGCCATTTGTGGCCAAACAAAATTTTTCTTTATAAGAGCAGTTGTTGCTTTAATTCCTGGGTGTGAAGCTTTGTGGACATTATCAAAAACTATTTTACAAAAACTTGGTGGAACCAAAGGTCTTGGGATTCCTGTTGAAATGTCGCAAGTTATTAATATGTTATTGTAGTCCATTTTAATGAATTTGAGATTAGAATCTTTTTTGGCAATAGTTTCAAACTCTGAAGTTTGTTCTTGTGCCATAAGTTCATAATTTATAGAACTTTGGAAAGTAATGGAGTCAATTCGTGAAAGTGCGTCTGCAACAATATTGTCTTTTCCTGATATGTGTTGAATATCAGTAGAGAATTGTGAAATGAAGTCTAATTGACGTAATTGACGAGGAGCAGCATCATTACTTTTTTTATTAAATGCGAAGATGAGTGGCTTATGATCTGTGAATATGGTAAATTCGTTACCTTCGACAATGGATCTAAAGTGTTTAATTGAAAGGTAGATGGCAAGTAATTCTCGGTCGTAAGTTGAATACTTTGTTTGTGCATTTGTCAATTTGACTGAGAAAAATGACAGTGGTTGCCACGAATTATCTTTCCATTGGTTAACTACTCCACCGATAGCGTAATCGGAAGCATCTACCATTAGGCTGAGTGGAGCATTTGCGGAAGGATGAACTAACAGTGTGGCGTTAGCTAAATCGTTTTTGCAATTTGTGAAAGCTTTGATCCTTTGTTCAGTCCAAATGATTGGAGTGTGGTCATTCTTTTTGTTTCCTTTGAGACATTCTAAAAGAGGTATTTGCGTTTCAGCAGAATTAGGAAGAAAACGTCTGTAAAAATTCAAGATTCCAAGAAATCGTTTAAGTTTATCGACTGTTTCTGGTTGATGATAATCTTGAATGATTTTTACTTTACTTGGTAGTGGCATTGTTCCATCTTTGTTTATTAAGTAACCTAGAAAAGTTACTTCCTCTTGTCCGAAAACGCATTTATCTACATTGATTACTATACCGTACTCATTGAGGCGTGAGAAAAGGGTACGTAAATGTTGTAAATGTTCGTTTTCGTTTTTAGATGCAATCAAAATATCATCTAGGTAAACGAAACAAAAATCTAAACCTTGAAGGACTTCATTCATAAAACGTTGGAAAGTCTGTGCTGCATTGCAGAGACCAAAACTCATGAATGGAAATTCATATAGACCGAAAGGTGTAATAATGGCGGTCTTTTGTATGTCGTCTTCATTCATTGGTATTTGATGATAAGCACGGATGAGGTCAACGACACTAAAAATAGTCTTTCCTTCAAGAAAGTAATTAAAATCCTGAATGTTAGAAATAGGATATTTGTCTGGGATTGTATTGGCGTTCAATCTACGATAGTCACCGCAAGGACGCCAGCCTCCCGTTGGTTTTTGTGTAATATGTAACGGTGTAGCCCAGGGGCTGTTTGACGGTCTACATATTCCTAGACGTAACATCTCATCAAATTCTTTCTTTGCTATTTTCAGTTTGTCTGCATTAAGTCGTCTCGGTTTTGAGAAAAGCGGAGGACAATTTGTTGCAATAAAATGTTTTACATTGTGTTTGCGAACATTTGATTTAAAGGTAGACATGTCTAGAATGTCTGGATAGTCGTTAACTAATTGAAGATATAATGAAATGCTGCTAATTGTTTTAACTTGGATTTCATTTTCAGTAGTAACGACGGAACCTTTAGCCGATATGGACGTAAGGCTATCAATTAATTGATGATTTTTAATATCAATTAGCAAATCGAATTTTTTTAATAAATCTGATCCAATAATGGGTGTTTGCACGTCTGCAATTATAAATATCCAACTAATATTTCGTCGGAGACCCAGATTAAGTTTTACAGATTTACTTCCGTAAGTTTTAATTTGTGAACCATTGGCGGCAAACAATTTAAATTTACATGGAGCATTACCTTTTTCCGAAGAAGTAGGTGGAATGACTGAGATATCAGCACCCGTATCGATTAGATAGTCACGACCTGAAGATTTTTCTTTGACATACAAACGACTAATGATCTTTCTGTCTGAATGAGACTTCGTTTGTTGAGCATTTATTTGTGAATTTTGTGAATCGTTGAATGAACAAGGTTTTACACATTTTTGAGCTTTTTCATTATACGTTCTGTGATACCAACAAAGTTTGTTGGTTTTTGGTTTCGAACTTTTGGATCGAGAATTTGAACGATTTTTTCGTATAAACCTGGTGCTAGATCTAGACCTATTGATATCTTTTTGAAGAGAATTAATTTTGTCTTCCAGCTGGCAGATTGCGTTAGTAAAATCGTTATCAGAACGTTTAGTTTGTGATGAAATTGCTTGAATCGAAGAGATTTCCAGTGTTTCAAAAATTTTGTCTGCTAGAATGACTAATTGTTCTAGTGCTTCGTTGCTTGCAGATAGAATTGTTTGAAGTTGTTGTGGAAGTCTTTGTAACCATAACGTTTGAAGTAGTTCGTCTCCGACTTTTCCACATGAAAGATCTTTCATTTTGCGGAGAAGGTCGGAGGGTTTCATGTCACCGATAGTGAGATCCGTAAAAAGACTGTTAAGTTTTTTACGATCAGTTTCAGTGTATCTTTTTATCAAACGATTTTTGATTGCTACATACAAATTAACTGCTGGAGGGTTTAGGACAATGTCGCTTACAGTGTCGAGAATGTCGCTATCTAGGACTCCAACAATTGTGTTGTATTTCGTAAGGTCATTTACTATACCTGAATTAGCAAATTGAGCTTCGATTTGTTTGAACCAGAGTTGAGGATTGAGTTTCCAAAAAGGAGGAACTCGCACCTGAATTCGGTTGACTTGGTTGTTAACCGGCAGAGCCATAGGTAATGCTGGAGCATTGGCTGCAGCATTTACTGGAGCATTTGCTTGAGCATTAGCTAGATTAATGGGTGGAACGATAGGTAATGCTGCAGCATTTGCTTGAGCATTAGCTAGTGGTTGACCATTGGGTTGTAGATTCTGCATTATAATGCGGAAGAAATTTTTGTTCTCACAAATAATTTGAGTTTTATTTGGAACGGTAGAACAAAATCTTTGATTTGTAATTTAGAGTTTCGAAACTCGCTAAATTATCAAATGAATTTTATTTGTGAAGTTTATTTAAACTTCAAATAGACTTGAATAAGATATTCAAATGTCGGGGTCACCAATTATGTGGGGAACTAATATAATAAACAAGTTGTTGTTGTTAGTTCTATTCCATATATCAGAATGAATTTATTAATGGAAATACATCGGTATTTATGGACTATGATTTTATCAATGAATAGTTGATAAACGAGGATACTACGATACGAATTTGAATTGAATCTTTTCACCAGTGTGAGTGTAATCACCACAGTATGTATATACAAGCACATGACTAAAAAAAAACATTCGAGTGGAAATGACTTGACTCGTTAAATATTGAGCGAATTTGTTTCAATTTCTGTGTATATCGCAACCCTTTAGTATAGCAAAACTGGTGCATTTGCTGTATAGAATTATACAGACTTAATTGATAGGTAGGTTTTTTATGGATTGTGTGGTCATGCTTTTGAATGTTATTTTTCTGAATGGTGAAACCTTAATGAACATTGATTCTGTTCAACATTGAAAATGATGTTGATTAAAAGCAACAGTCAGTTCGTCCAAGCATTTCAAACAGAAAAGCGTATAAGCCACTTCAAATATATATTCTCTTCATAATCATTCCCTTTCAATATCGCGAATCGCGAGTTTTTTTTTTGCCCCATTTTGTAAATTTATTTAAACTCTTGAAAGTTTAAATTATGAAAAAGTGTAGAAATGTATATTATGCAAGTAGAACACACAGTTTTTTTTTAATCATCGTCTTCTCTTCAACTTGTGAGGTTTTTTATTCATCAAATTTAATTACAATTTTTTTTCCCGATAGTGTAAATTAAAAAGAAACCTGCAATTATTACATCATTCATATCATAATTTCGGAGATGTACGCGAAACCACCCATTGAGTTTCTTTTCAATTTTTATTAAACGCTTTCGAGTTTAAAATTAAAATTGATCGCAAGACAGTAAACAGAGTTTTTTTTAACGCTTCACACACATATGATTTCGTAACAATCAATAAAATCGATTTTGATTTATACGACGAAATTATTGAGATTGATTGGCACACAGAATGTACAGTTACAACCATAACATTTAAATACTTTGGGCGAAAATTCTATTTATATCAGAGCTATATGGAGGTGACAGTGTGAAAGTTTGCAATTAAATTAATTGTTTCACGCAATTTCTTGTTTTAAATTTGGAGTGTTGGAGGCAGGGACTATATTAGGCAAAACATTTTTCAAAATTTTGGCGACTTTTTTTTTCTAATTTTCTCAATTCTCGAATTTTAGAAAAACGTAAATTGCAGAAAAAATTTGGAAAATTTCTTTTCCTAAAATAGTCCTTGGTTCGAAGGCTCATCATATTATATGACGATTTTCATTGTAAATTCTTTGTCGGAGCAATTCATTTGAGTTACAATAGCAAGAAATTAATTAAATTTAAGTGGACAACTCAAGATTTTAGAGACTTTTAAGGGTATGGTAAATCGTCACGCCAAAATGATTTATTTCTTGTTTCGCAACACTTTTCAAAGTTTTCAAAATAACGAAAAAAAAAAACGAAAATGACCCATTTTGGCGTGACAATGAACTATCACCTTTAAAACTGCCAAATGGCCAGAAACAGTATCACGTGTAGTAGAAGAGTCAAAGAGTAGTTAAACTGGATGTTAAATTACATTCAAGTTCCTATTCAAATATAGAAAAATCAATAGTGCACTGGAGGGCACTGTTTCACATTAAAAATAATTTGATCTTACGAAACAGTAACAGATCGTCTTCACTAAACAAAAATGAAGCTCTACTAAGAGAAGGTGATTTATTAGTGAAGAATATTTTGAGAAAGTAGGGAAGAAAATCGTTTCTAAAAACCACTTTACATTTTACAAAAATTCTGACCACACTAATCCGATGTCAATTTTTTCAAAAATTTAAATAGCATAAGCGTTCTGAATCGAATGGGGTAAAACTACCAAATACGAGTCCCTGCTGCAATAAGATGCTGTTCGAACGAACAAAAGAAAAGAGAATGAAAAGCTCGTGTTTCATCGAACTATTACCAAATTCTGTGAACAAACGACATGCACAACTTATTTATTTAATCCAGTTCACGATTTCCGATGAAAACCTGAGTCCAAAAATACAGATTGCACAACGTGAAGTGTGTACAAAGAAATTGTAATGACAAAGAGTGTTCACAAACGACATAATATAAATACTATGCAATCACAACAATTATAATCGCAATATAATATTCCATCTGGTTTAATAACAGAAAAAGAAGTCAAATCATAATTTCAGTTATTCAATAAATTTCAAAGCTCACGACTCGCTTTAAGATCATTCTCGATTCGATACGATATAATAATGTACATGTCAAAATGTAATAAAAGCTTATAATACAACTGCACTATTCAAATACTCTGTATTGTATTATATATATATATACATTTATTCTCAAAAGAACAACACTGTCATTACATTAATGATTGCCAAATGACACAGTATACTCAACATGTATGAATAATTTAATTGTTTTGATTTCGTTTGATTTATGTCCTTCCCGGATCATAAGTGTGATTGTGTAATATTCGACAACTGCCTCTCACCACTTCCGTTACAATCTCTTGAATCACTGACTTATTAATTTTGAATTTTTGACAGAATTCCGCAAAAAATTTTGGTATTGTTCCTCTAGCACCCACCATGAGACCGATTACACTTAATTGTTTCAGTTTTAATTTGGTTTGAATATCGGCTATACATGGTTCGTATAATCGTTTCTTTTCTTCGTTCACTGACTCTGGTTGATTTTCGTCGCTTTCGAATCGAACTGTAGGATCCAATATATATCCATTTCGACTGTCTTCGTTGTATATGACTAAATCCACTCGTCTAATTGATCCGTCTGTACTGATACAGGTAAATTCTACCAACACTGTCCAATTTTTGCGTAATTCGTTTGCAAGCTGATTCACCACTTTGTTGTGTCTGTTATGCCGTAAAAGTTCACCCTGGGGACATGATCCTAGAACGTGTGAAAGTGTTTCGATCTCGTTGCACGAATCAATTCGACAACGGTTTGTTCCGGAGCTTCTACCAGGAATAACTCTTACTGCTGCAACATTTCCAACCATCTTTAAATACGTTATCCATTCCGATGTTGTTAGTCCGTGTTTTTCGTAGATTAATCGATTTAATTTTGGACTCTCTTGAAACAATACGACCCCTTTGCCTTTACTTTTTAACCTTTGCCAATCTTCATATTCTCTCTTTCTTAATTCAGATCTTACCAGTTCGGATGGCTTCCTTGTTCTCGTTTCTTCATTGTCTAAGAAGTCCGTTGGTATGCTTAATTTTCTCAGGCAAATCGTCATTTCTTTTTCTAAATCACGCACCTCGTTCACAATTGGGTGATTTGACTTAATGAGAACCAAAATGGCATTAATGTTCTGTATGTAAGCTTCCCATTCTACTCGAATTAATGAGAGACCTTTCATGGAAGTGCAAGAGTACAACATGTTATTCGGAGTGTCATCGGGAATTTGCAGTATTTCTTTGATCGCATGACGAATGATTTTATCCACATTTTCCAAAAAGCTCTTTTTCAGTTTGTTCAATGGTGCTGTTTGGAACTGATAAGTTAAAGTTGGAAAGATGTACATGTTTATGATCTTCATTTTCTGATCGGGTCTCAAAGTCACTGTAGATACTATTTTGTCCAATTTACTATTTAAATTTTGAATCGTTTTTTCCTCGTCAAAAGTTATTTCATCTGCAAATGTTACACCCAAATATCGAATGGTTTCATTCAACTTCAACGCCGGTATCGTGATTTCTTCATTAACGTATAGATTTTCTGTGTTTAACTTTCCATTCTGAATCACAATTGCTATCGATTTTTCATAATTGATTTCTAATCCTATTCGATTGAAGTTATTTACCGTTTCCGTTATTAAGAATGATGCAGATTCTCTCGAGTTTCCAAATATTCCAGTATCATCGGCAAAGGCCAAGTTAGTAATTGGCTCCAATTGATCAGCAATTTTGTAACCATATTTCTGTTTAATTTCAATTTCATTTAGCTCATCCAATACGATTTTTGTTGCAGCATTAAACTTCTGAGGAGACGTTGGTGCACCTTGCAATATACCACAATTGAATTGAATGCTTCTTGATAAACCGTTTTTAGTTCGAATTTGCGTGGAATTTTCTTCGTCAAGCTTAAGGACTAGTGCTCTTAATTTCGATGGTAATGGTTGAGAGTTCAATGACATTTCAATCTGTTTGTGACCTATCTTATCATAAGCTTGGCGGATATCGAGCAACACAACCACTAATGTGTCTTTCTTAGCTTTCGCTGAATTCAATGCAGCTGACAATATCGTAGTATTAATGAACGTTCCTGGCATATTTGTGAATCCATTTTGCGTCGAGCTTACCGTTAAATGGAATCGTAAATGTTTATCAAGTACCTTTTCAATAATGCGTCGTAGTAATGAACAGACTGTAATTGGTCGCCAATTCTTAACGTCGTTTCTGTCATTTCCTTTGTATCCAAGTACCGTTCTAGATTTCTTGAAGCACGTCGGCACGTAGTTCCATTTCATCATTAGTGTAGCTAATTTCGACAAAACTGTAGATATTTCGTTAGAATGAGTCTTCAATGTTCTTGGAATGATATAGTCCGGTCCTGGAGCCGTATCGCTTGAAGTTTTCTTAATTGCCAATTTGATTTCCTCGGCTTTTATTTCATTGTCATATTCGGCATCTATTACTTCCTGATCTTTAATTGGAAATGGAGCCTGTTTGATTGTCTTGTCATTTTTCGTTCCCCAACGTTCTTGGAATTTATCGCACAGAGAAGCTATTGGAATCGGGCAATTATTGTCTTTTTCGTCAGAAATTTCTCGAACCGCTTTTTTCCTTTGATTATAATATAACCATTGTATCCAATCCCTTTGGTACTTTTGTTTTCTCTTTTCTCTATCCTGCTTAGATTGTCTTTGTGGATTTGAACTTTGTTTAAAATGACGATTTACATCTTGAAAATTTTTGCTTTTTCTAATTCTGTAGAATTTTGACATTGGATTTTTCGGTCCTGGTAGTAGCTCTTGAGTTAATTTGAGTTTCTCGACAATTTCTGCAACTAAATTTTCGAATTTTTCAGTTTCTTTAATTTCAGACATCAGGAGACAATTTAATTGATTTTCAATTCTTTCGCAAAATATTTGAAAATCTGATCTGCCGTTGTTTTCAGGAATTACTTCCGGATCGATTGTATCACCACTACTTGAAACTGGGTCTTCTTTATCTGTTTTTTTCTTGCTGTATGTGTCGACGATCTTCTTTCTTTGTTCAGTTTTATGCTTCTTAGATTTGTGAATGGCTAAACCTCTTTTCCCCTTGCAAAATTGTTTACATATTTCGCATTGCGTGTCATAACCTGGTCTATCTTGAGTAGACATATCTTCATTCATTTGACTCATTGACGTACTGACAGCACTTTCATTTGTATTAATCGAAATTTCTTCATCTTTATTAAATTCTTCACAAAATTTTTGGAGATCGGATCTGTCTGCCTTACTTATACTTGGATGTTCTCTCGCAATATGTATTCGGCATTGTAGCTTATCTTTACTTTTCGTATAGCAAAATGGACAGGGCCATTCTTTCATCTCTGGAAACAAGATTGAATATTCTTTTTTGACTTTCTCGATCAGGTCCTTTAAATTGTTTATTCCTGAGCTTCCTGCCACATTTGAACGGATATCTCCCATATTAGAAAATGAAATAAATTTAAAATTTATTGGAGCAAATTTTTTCACGTCTTTTCCGTTCAAGGCTTGCTTTTTCTTCTTGTTTATCGTACGATTGTAAATCAATTTGAATTTGGATTGAAATTTAAAAAAAAGAACTCTGCCACGACCTTGTTATACTCGATGGAGCTAACAATATGCACATATGTGCAACTGAATGCTTAATTCATCATATTTTGAGTACATATGGCTCATTCCAGCGTTACATTTACTACATCCACAGAATTTTTCACAGTGTTTTGGATAGAACAAAATATAGAAAGAATTTCTGTGAGTTTTTATTGAAACCCAAAATTTCCTTGATTTTGAATTTTGTAGAATTTTGGCATTTATGATATTTTGCACAGAGTTTCGCAGAGAACGCAAGACACAAGAATTTCTGTGAATTTTAGAGAATTTATCGAAATAGGTGAACACCAAAATTTCCTTCTGATGAATTTTGTAGAATTTTGAAAATGTAACGAAGGTAACAGGTGGAATGAGCGATATACAGTGCGAGAATCATGTACAATCGTAACATTTAATTGCATTCAAATTGTCAATCAAAATATTTGTTTTAAAATACAACTTAATATGACAGGTCATGTTAAGTTCCACTATATATACTTTAGTGGTAAGTGCGCAACGATGATTTTGTTTTTTGATCTTTGATCGCTGATGGCGAGACAAGTAAGTTTACAGTGATTTTAATAAGCAATTTTTTTTGTTTTATTAATTTTTTCTTCTTTTCTTTGAAGAATAATTATCAAACCTGTTCTCGATTATGTTCATGTGTTGTATTGAGTTGAGATTAATCTGAATTTTTTTTATATTTTATGCATTTATTAACGCATTAACTCCTTCTGTTTTTTATTATATTTTATTCAGCCGTTCGTTTTAACATCAATTTAATTTAAAAAAAATTATATTTTGTGTTGTCTTAAGTTCCTTCGATAAATGACCTTAATTTACTGCACGTTTATAATCAAAATTCGGTGAGGTAATTAAAAATCATAATCGCAAAGAAGAACGAAGAAAAAAAATTGATTTAACAACTTTCTTTCGACGCAGCATGTGTAAAAAATTGAATATTAGCTCCAGTGTGCTTCGTATGCAAACAGGAAAGATTTTGTAACATAAAAATGGTGTGTTTATTCACCATATATATTGAATTGACCAAGAGACGTCCACTTTGGATATGGTGATTTTTTTCGATGTTGTTGTTGTTTTGGTACATTTTTTTCTGCCTCATTCTTTAAATATTTGTTCATATAAGTTATTTTATTGGTTTTTATTTTCGGCAAAGTTAAAACCATAAATTATGATTACGTGCATTTAAAAAAGTAAGAGATCTTGATTTTAATTGTTGATTGGTATTAATGAAGACATACCTGTAAAATAATGTACATTAATTTATGCATATATGCCCACTTAATGAAGAGGAATATTTCAATGTTTTTTTCTTAATTTAAAAAAGTTTTGATTGATATTGAACATGAATTGCAATAAACCGATGGTATATTTACAGTCGAAATTATAGTTTCGTATAAGAGAAGACAATATCAAATTACAGTTTGCGAAATATAAGAACGGACTCTTTTGTTGAATCCTGAATGACTTGGGTTTTTCAACATGCAGGACCTATTTAATTCCGTTCTACAATTTCTAGAAGTTTCTAAAATTTTGTAAAGTCTCGACTTTTAGAAATTGCACAAGTTCTAAAAAATTCTCACAAAAGAATTCTCTACGTGTACGAAAGTAATCGAAGCACAGTTTCGACGAATACAATCCAACTTCAGTTATTCTATCCAGATGGGATGTACAAAATATAATACATACATAATTGTTACTTCTTATTTTTCCCCGTCTGTACGTCTTAAATGATTTTTAAAATTTTGTGAAATTTGAGAAGTTTTCTAGAATTTCTAAAAAAAAATCTAAATAAGAGGCCCTGATAACAGAAATCTTTCATTCTCAACATTGGACGGTGATCACAGAACTGTAAACAATTTCCAATTTGAAATTATTGTCATAAAAGTCATATGACTGTAGTATAAGTAGAGTAGTCATCGAGAAAAAGATTTCTATTTATTCATTCAACATACATTACCAACGAAACGACACTTCGTATGTGTCCGCTCAATTCCTGTATATGGTCAAATTCCAAGTAGAATTCAATCAAGCGAATGCATCGCATTAGTAATGTCCTATAGTTCACTCAAGTTAACATAATTTGGGTAGAATTCCTTGTTTCACAAAATTCCATATGGAATTTAATCTGTCGAATATATCGAACTGGGTGTAACTTCCTATAGTTTACTCAAGTTACGTAACGGTGGGCACATGGAATGATTCGAATGACGTAATCTAAACACGATGAATTTGTGTTTATACCTACGTGACACTTAGGAGAGATATGTACTCTTGAGGTTTTACAAATTTGTAGAAACCATGCCGGGTACAAAGATGTTGATACAGTTGATTCAAAAGTTCGATCAAAAGGTACCACTTGGTATCCGTTTTCGAGTTGATATGAATTTCGATTTTAAAACGCTTCAGGACATAAAATTGACAAGATCTCAACCAGCGCTGAATTACTTCCGTTTACGATATTCTCGAATCTTATTGTTCAATTCTAACGCTAAATTTAAATACTGAAGCGCACTTACAGCGCGAACAAAAGTTTTTATTAACGCAAATATCACATGTGGAATGAACTACATAGTAGTTTGTAATTGTCCGTCCTTATAATTCTCAAACTGTAAACAAATCCTGATTATCTCTGACTTAATAAATACAAACCAAATCGCTGCACTAAAATATTTGTCAATATTTGTTAATCAATATTTGTGTAACAGTTCAGCTTATTACATCATTTCAATATCCAATTAAATGTTGCGATTTAACCTACTAATTCGTCCAGTTTATTGTAATCCTTTAAAACCATTTGTCTCGAAACAGAATTTCACCATCAATACAAAACAAACGAATGTCATGGTCGCGATATGATGCGTTTTACAATAACATTTACAAAATATTTCCGCATATTCATTTACTCGGTAAATTTAGAATGAAATCCCCGAAATCCCTCAATTGTGAACATTTGATATGTGATTGATGGAAGTTTGTTATTGAGTTTTTTTTTCATGAACGTACAGTTGGAATTATCTGGAGACTAATTTCACATTTTGGAGTAAACCCTGATTCAGGTCTGTACCTTTTCCTGTTCTTACCTGAACTTTCAGCTGTAAACAATAAAAAACCACAATTTCATCCAATTATAGTCTTTCAGAAACTGCTGATCATCTGTTATCAACAGTGACTATTAAAAATAGACGATAACCTACAGTCAATGTGATCTTATATGGTAAACTTTATGGTTGAACAAGTGAAGTAATAGTACATTACTATACCAGTGAAGGAATTTGATATCTCGTATCCAGATGAGTAAAAGAATCCGAGGGCTTTAGCCCGACTTTTCCCTAGTGAGGGAAAGGGCTTATTCCCTCCCTAGATTTTACTTTGCTAGTGAGGTAATGTGCGAGGTAATGTGGCTATTCCCTCACTAGTGAAAACCTTTTTCCTCGCTCATAAAGTAAAACGCTATACTTTACACGTGAAATTATTTGATATCTCGTATCACGATGAGTAAAAGTGCTTCGGGCTGAAGCCCTCGGATACTTTTCCTCATCTGGAAACGAGATATCAAATTACTTCACTGGCAAAGTAATGTACTATTGTATTTTAAGTAGAAGGCAGTACTTTGAACAGAAGAAGTACCAGACTTAATGATCATTAGATCAATAAGTTTGCCGTTTCGTAGGCTTTATTATTCAAATATGAATTACACAAAAGAAAATTGTAACATTCCATAAAACGGCTAACAAACCGTCATCAATCGGTCAAGTATTTGGTTACAAATATTCATAGAATAATTACTTGTGCAAATTTCAAAAACTTAACACTTCGCGTATTGCGTGTGCCTATAAATATACATAGGGTGGAAGTTATTAAAAGCCGACCGTTTATACCATTTTCTCTTTTTAATTTTCACACGAACAGCAGTTTTTTTTTTTCGTTGATGTAAGTAAATGTTCCTACTATTACCTTGATGGATTAAATACACCATTAATTACATGTCTATGCATATAACAATATTTTAAATATGGATAATCTGAAGCCAACGCGCAACATAAGAATTATACACAATGTACACTAACGTTGAGTGTAGTACTGAAGTACACACTTTATGTTCATGATGGGATAAATAGGTATGTTATGTACCGAAAGAAAAGCGCAAAACATGTGAACGTCTTATCGGCTGTTAAGATCGATAAAACAAGTCATTTCAAAATTTACATTAGACTTTCAAAACAACATCATTTAGCCATTTAACAATTAATAACTAAATTACTTTTCGAACGAACAGAAAAAAAAACATTTACACTGACCTGAACCACTGATCAGAATAAATTAAAATGTTTGAATGTTTGGAGCAACAATTTTTTTTTTCTTTTTCATTTAACATCCGGATGAAAATATTATTTATAAATGATGTGGAGCCGGTGTCTATGTTAATTGTAACAATTACTATGACTGCCTTGGATCAAATATTTTTCAATTAACGCTCGGAGGCTATACCAGCCGTGACACTAAACAACTTCAAATACTATATAATGCGGATTAGAGTTCAATAATGTCGTTTTATCGCAATCATTTGCTTGATTGAGTCGAATTAAACGGGGCAGACTTATTTCATTACCCACGATGTGGCGATAAGCTTTCGTTTGTATATTCGATTGTAAAGTTACTTTTGGTTGGGAAATTTATTTAATTAAAAATGTTTGTACGGCTTTAGGGCTTCGGGTGTAATAAGAAACAGAGAAACGTAACGATTGGCATAAGGTTCACTAAAAAAGTAACGTCTGGACGGTTGATTTTTAATATATAATGTTGAATCGATGATGGACATTATGAAATGCACTTCAATACTCGGATCTTTGAGAAAATAAAATCCAATTTCTTTTGGTCGGAGCTATGAAAGTTACCATTAAATAAAACATAAATTAAATAAATGCCAAGAATTAACGACTCTACGCCGTTAAAGTTTCACGAGGTTTTTTTTGACAAAAAAAAAAAAAACAAAACCAAATCCACAACAACAACCAGCCACATTGTTTTTCTTTAAACGACAAATTTTGTATGTTATAATGCAAGTGGACATAAAATTAAAAATAAATTACAAATTCTAAAGCCTATACAATTGTAAAATATCCACATAAATAACACGTACACTTCAGAGGAACGCTCTCTGTATATTTATAAGAGGTTTTCGGTACACTTTCTCGTTCCTTTGTTTATAAACATTTAAAAGGAAAATTTTATTTTAAAAATAAACAAAACTTTGATGTATACAGAAGAGAGTAAGAAAAGAATTGACTGAACAAAACACATTTTGTTTTGGCGATTATTATGCGCTTTAGCGCACGACTGTATACAATTACAGATATTATTCCAATTTTTCAAATGTGTGAATCAAATTGATTTTCTTCTTATAAGAGCCAAAGGGATGTTTCACATAATGATGATGGCAAAGTGCCTAAAGTTATTTTTTTTTTTAATTTTCATACAAAATTGACCCGCTCTAGCTAGCATATATCACATGGAGTATAATAGAATTATCGAATCTTTTACTTCATTTGATCCAACTGTTTTTAACAGATTATGCTAACAAAATCTGCTATTTCATCAGTTTAAACATACATTTTTGTTATAAGAGACCACATTAGTTCGAGCACTTTGTTCATTTTGTCGTCTCAGTCGATAACAAATGTCTGAAAAATTCTTTAAAAACTGAACTCATTATTAGATCTATTTTCCGTGGGTTTCGTTTGTTTCTTTCGTTCTATTCGTTCCACTCGCATTCCATCACACAGGAGTAGCGCTTGTCTTTACGTTTTTTCAATTCCACACGTACGTGTGAGTGAAACCGCTTCTTTTGTTGACAACATGTGGAACGATGTAGGCCGAACAAAGAAACGAAACGTGCGGCCTCGTGTCATAATTACACATCTAGAGCCTAATAAAGTACTTTGCACATCGGTTGCATAAATGACTATTGTCATTCTGAGAGGCGCCATTTTAGGTGAGAAAATAATAATATTGGTTGAGAAAAAAAAACATTTTCTTACCTAAAATTGCTGAATACCAAAAGACGCTATTTGTTTTATTATCTTTAAAGTTTACAAAAATGCGGATTTTGAAACGTTTTGTTCACCTAGGGGAGAAATAGAAAATTCCACTTTGAGCAGAAAAGCAGCACTCGCTTCGCTCTGGTCGCAAACTTTCGCTCTTGGTGGAATTTCCTATTTTCTCCCGGTTAACAAAATCTAATGATTACAAAATGTCGACAGAAAATGTTCAGTCAGAGGCAGTGAAATTTCAACATGAATTTGCTTCAGCGGTTTTTCAGCTGATTCACATGTATAATCAAAAATGTTTATAAAGATGTATTTCACTCAGATCCAAATAGTCTCAATATCGTTACACGTATGTCAGCGTTACAGCTTCTCTAACATGTTGTGCGATAAAAGAATTTAATTAAAAATTACCAGTTAGGAGGTGGTCACAATACTCAACATGTTTTACCAATTTAGAAGTTTAGTTTTACATCAGTTTGTTGGACCTCATCCTACCCCTTATATTCTTTATTTTTGGGCAGAAAAGTTTCTTTTTCTTGTTAAAACCCTAAAACGTATTATAGTGATGATGTACAGTGGGTGAATGTTTTTAAACTTAGAGAAGAAAAAAGGTTAAAATAATAAAGAAAAAGGTGTCCCATATCTCCATTATGCGCTACAAAAAAATCAAACTTTTTTTATTGTTTGCTCGTTTGAATAATACTTAAGCAAAAACAAAAGAACCAATAAAAATCAATTGAAAACAAAATATATATCGAAGAAACGTGATCGTCGTTTTTATTCAAATTATATGCGGGTATCGTGCAAAAGATTAAAATGTTTCTGAACCACTGTGCAATGCAGAAAAAAAAGAAGTTCATTGGCCTGGCGTTCTGAATCCGCATTTATTCTTAACAGCCCAGTTCTATGGCCCGGCACTTCATGAATCCCAGTGAATTATTATGCCATTTCGTTTGTTTGGTCAAATATGCAAACTTTTAAATCGAAATTATTTGAAGAGCCGCAAAAATGAATTGCCACATTTGAAATCATAAAATCTTTACAATCAAAACTTCATGGTGATTATGTTATTGGTGGCTATCTTCTTATATATATATATATATATATATATATGTACTCACATCATTTCGGAACAATAAAAAATCGCGTGCCGCGAGTATATCTCATCCGAATTAAAAGCCATGAAATATCATAAAAATGTTCTGGTAAAATAAATAAATTTACGATTATGTCAATTTCTATAGGGTCATACCACGCATCAGTCCACCAACAGGAAAAAAATGAAGCTGTGCCAAAATATGAATTCAATTTGAAGATTATGTGGACGAACATAAAGCGCATGCAGTTATGGCGGTCATTAAAATAAATTGCATTTTATGCGATTAACAGTTACATACACGGATAATTTACAATGGATGCGTTCATTCATTTTTTTTATGTTTTCGTTAAGCCCCATGAGATCGCCAACGGGTCTCGATATCCATTTCAGTGAAATATTTTAGAAGTTCAAAGAAAGTTGCGACGAATAAAATAGACGCACCACTTTCAATAAAATCGATCCCTTTATCAGTATGTCTTATCATTCTTAGAGTCATTCCTTTCATATTTATAAAATTGAGAAGTAAGACAGCTGCACGAAGGATTTCAGATGCTCTCGATATTTCGCTGTGACTTTCAAAGCGATTGTGTAGACTGGAAAGAATGACACCAACACGTTAAATTCCATGTATGTCCTTTGTAGGAAAGAATGTACATTTCGATTCGCAAGAAAATTCTCATTCAAGGCGATATGATGTGAGGATGCAACGAAAATTACTTTTCAGCAGTAAGAATCGATTAATTCGAGAAATATGACAAAGATCAAAAGATAGCAATAGTTATACTGTCATAAATGCAATGACGAAAGCTCATTCTGCTGACTCTGGCACGTCGTACGACCCTTTCGTGTAATATCTAGATATTCAATCATTGTCGTGATGTTTGTTGTTGAGAAAAAAAAAATCGAAATCGTTCGAACGTTGACTGGAATATGAAATTTGATGAAGCCTTTGCATGTTGGAAATCGAGCGAAAATATTTTTATCAAATCAAAATTGAATCAAACTCTAACCTAAAGAGAAATCACTCTCAAATGATTGAAATGAAGAGGCGCAATTTGTAGCTTTTTTTAATATTAATATTGTTATTTAAAAGACGTTTCATGCACAACACAGATGTGCTTATTAAAAGACTAGTGTATGATTAACCCATTCATTTTGTCTCGTGCGCCTCCACATTTCTGATTTAATTAGCAGATATTTTCAAGAAAACATCGAAACATCGACCTATCATTTCATACGTATACAGACACAGCAAAATAGCGAAACGTAAAAATTAATTTAGAAATTTCCGGAGGTTGTAACAGCTACAGTTATACACATTTTTGTTTATTGTGACTGGTTGTTGTCGTTATTATGATCATGATGATTATTTTAATGGGTCGACAACGCTTTTAAGGATGGTGTCTCCAATTTCTTGTAAGCTTGACAGAAAAAGTTAGAACCCAATTGTCGAAGACGAAGATGATTGCAGACAAGGCTTCTTATTGGGAATATAATTTACCGAAATCAGATTTCTGACATTTTCAGTAATTTCAGTAAATAATAGGCCATGTTGAAGAAGATGGACTATTCATAACATACTTTACTCGTTACCTTAAGAGAAAATATCTCCGTTTTGCTGATTCCGTTCTGTGTTTTATTTCTAAATTTTCTCTCTCATCAAATATTTGAAGTTAAAAATTATTAACACACCTAACTGTCGAGTGCGCAATATAACCCAATCCGAACCCATCAAGTACTTACTTAAGACAATATTTACGATACATAGGCAACATAGTCACACTTTAATGTTTAATTTTTATGATGAACTTGTGCCAGTATATAAGAGCGCACACAACACACATGATTCGGCAGTGTCTGTCAGGGGCTATTGTTTAGAATTTTGTTTACTGAACTTAACACATTGAAATTAATTGCGGCTTGCCAACTTTCGGCACCCTGGACTTTACTAAAATAGTCGAGGAATACCTCCAAATAAATTTCTAAAAAATCCAAAACTGAATTCTAGATTTTTAGAAATTTATTTGGAGGCATTCCACGACTATTTAAGTAAAGTCCAGGGTGCCGAAAGTTGACAAGCCGCAATTATTTTGAATGTGTTAAGTGTAACTTGTCCAAAATTTACCAAAAATGTACAGAAAGTTTTCCTAATTTCAGTGAATAAAATTCTTAAAAATAGGCCCTGTTGTATGTTGAGTATTTTCTTCTTGATAGATCCCCTCGTTTACAATATATCCGAGAGACACCTTCACTACTTACTGCGCGATGTGATTATGTTTATTCATTAAATTTTTTAATTTTTCTTAAGTAATTTTTAACATATTTTGATTCGAATGTAAATATAGTGGCAATTTATTGTAAGAAGGCGTGTGTGTGTATATATAAATGCTGGTGGGCAGCAAAATATAATACAAATTTACATAAAAGTTATTTGGTGTCTATATAGAGGTCTATTATGACTCGCGCCAAAAAGGTTCGTTAAGGTGCGCAAAACTATTTTCAACTCAATTTCTAATGAATTGTTCATATGTATTGTGACTGGGATGTGACAGCCAGCCATTATAATATAATTTGTCAAAAGTATAATTGATTGATGTGTTCATGGGCACTCTAAATGGCGTTTAAATAAATTAGTCCCACGTCAGTTACATTGGCTGTACCATTTCGATAAAAAATTCAAAAGTGCTAGCTTCAGCTATAAGTCATCAGCCCTTCAGGGTCCATTCAAAAATTACGGACGATTCAACTTAGAATATATTATTTACGAAATTGCCAAAACTTTCCGAAATTTGCCGAAAATTTCCTGAATTTACCAAGAAGGTTTTTCGGTAAATTTAGTTAATTTTCCGTAGTTTTCGGTAATTTCAGTAAATTCACAGTTCCCTGCTTCAATAGGGGAAAGAGTGTCTTAGGGAAGCGTACGGTAAAAAACCGATTATTGCAAAGCTCTGCTGCTCATTTACTTTCGAAAAATGCTGGTAATCTAACACACCAAGCCGATATTTTCAATTGATATCTCGTAAACAAATGCAAATAAAGTTGCATTTCCACCGTGAAATCATTTCATGCCAAGCTCCCCTCTGAGCCCAATCAAAACTTAATTCAAGTCTAATCTCCGATTAAATAAATCGATAGCGAATGACATTTGATCGACTTTTGAAGCGGCGAATACAATGCATTGAATATGTGTTACAGCTAAATTTATGAATAAACCATTGAATTAAGCCCGCATAGTCGTAGATATTTTACCTACTTAAATATAATATAAATGCGTTAACCCGATACTTATCAGTACGGATGGGATACATGGTGCATTTTGTTAATGATGGAAATTCAAGTGAAGCTGCTGTTGCTATTATTGTAAATACAATTTTGTTTTGTTTAGTAACCTAATCGCTTCAGGCAAACACATTTTTTTGTTGCTACTTCAAACTGAAAAACATTGATAAACTTTAAGCATCGCCGTTAATAAAAACTCTTCTCAAATATAATTTCGTATTTTAAAATAAATTTCGATTTGCTGTCGGGTATTTCATTCCGTTTAAACGATGCATTAATATTCTGCTGGTACAATACACACAGCATACACATAAGAATTAAATGGGAACTTTTCGTAAGCCACTTGTAAATTATTGGTAAGGTATGATATTCGAGATAGTGCACATTTGAATATATATACCACCACTAAATACACACTGGTACGTCTCCGTCAATAACCGATCTATTTGTGTACGTAACATGCCTATCTTTCTATTTCAAAAAACCAAACAATTTCTCAATATGCAAAATAAACCTTTTCTTTTGTGCATTATAATGACATTCAAGTCGACTTTTAAATGGTCGTTAGCTTAACAACTTAAGTACGAATTGCTTTTCTCTCGCTTAAAACAGTTGTCGATATTATCGAATCGACATTCTATTGTTACGGGCAGAGTGCATAACTCGCGTAAATGGACACCATCATTCTTTTAGTGCATTTCACATTAAATCCAAAACGGGCACATTTCTTTGCGGACACTTTTTACTCGAGATTGTAAGAATTTGATACGGGCGAAGGTGTTCAGCAATCAGGGCTTATTTTTGAAAATTCCAACTTTTCTGAACTTTTTCCGAATTTTTCGGAACTTTTTCCGAATTTTTGGGAACTTTTTCATAATTTTCGGGAACTTATTCCGAATTTTTCGGAATGCTCAGAATTAAAATTTCCAATAATAAGCCCTGTCTGTAATTGACTGGTTTGAACACGGCACCGTTCATACTCCCAAAAGCATTGTTCATCTGATAATAATCATTCCGAATTGTGTTGAACTCATACACAATTCTATAAATGATTAATTAATGGACCAACCAATGGGAGTCCAGATAATGTGATAAGATAATTAACCTGAGATGTATATGGAAAACTTTATAAGTTATGAACATATGGC